>NC_086320.1:153609337-154819337 GCF_036172605.1 Pelobates fuscus | reverse complement strand
AACAAACGGCCACCCAGGAGAGGAGTGTGCTGCTTGTTAACTCATTGGCCGCAATTAGAACGTTGCGGTTAACCACAGACGCCTCTCCATTCCATTCGTACGGGTGGTTGTCGTTCGTATGCCGACCACGAGGCGGCGGCCATTTTGGGACACGAGGAGAATCAGCGGTGTTCGGTGCAAATCCTATGGAACTTAAAACGGATACTTTATCTGCCGAACACCACTGAAAGCTGCCGCCCGCCTTCTATTTCGTTGAGGCGTACGAACACCGGTCAGTTCGGGAGTTTCTATCATTCGTATGGACTTTACCCAGGTAGCCGTCCCATGGAGTCATTCGTATACCGAAGGACTTGTGAAAGACTTTGACTCCATGGCGATTGAACTATGTACATCGGATCTGAGCGCTATTCGGTAGGAATATGCACTCAGATCCAGGCTATCTGGGGATACGTTACACGAACCATATGCAATCGGTATTTCTGAATTTATGTATTTTAATGTATTTTTCTTATTATGTTTTAAAATGGCGTTTGTCTCTATCCTGGGAGATAATTAGGTTTCTTCCTAATTATCTCCGGGATAGAGAAGAAGGATTTATGGGTAAAATGGGAAGGGCTTATATTCAAGCCACTGCGATTGGCTACTGTCTAATATATTGTACAGTCTTCCACAAGGTCCCCTAGGGGAGTGTCCACCTTGTGGAGACCCACATAAATACCGGGCAGGTAGCCCCCATTAAACACATTCCTGTTTGACCTTCAAGACGGAGCTTGGTCTCGTTTGTGGAGGGATTTACTATTGGGACAGCGCTTTCGTTTATTTCTAACTGTGAAAGGATTTCGGATGGATTGCTGATCGGGAGTTGCCGTGTTCGTATGCTCCGTTCGGGAGTTCGACGATCGGCTGGACTAAAACTGCATTTCTGGAGAAAGGGGATTATCTACTAAGCGCTGGCTTCATTCCCCTGGCGGTGAGTGTCGTAACACTGTATATACATTTACCTTTTTCAGGTCAATCTATTCAAATGTCAATTTCTAACAGCATATGGTTTAGTCTCTTAGTGTAATATATTTGAGATCATAACCAGTGTTTGTTTATGTGGAGAGTAGTGTATGTGATCACAAACCTGCCTGCACAATGCACCACACATAATAATTAGGTGACTATAGGCACCTGGATGGGGAGTGGGTATATATACTGTCTCTTGCCGTCACTATTTATTTTTTGTTTCAATTTATGTCTCAATTTTTTAAAACTTTTGGATAAAATTAAAATACAGTTGGACAAGTAGAACAGAATAACTTTTAACTTGTAATATATTTGATGAAAGGTTATTAGTAGTAAAAGCTCTTCTCGTGTATGAATTAAAAGGTTAACCCAACAACCATAACCACTATTGCTTTTAGAAGTGATCATGGTGGTAAGAGTCTGTATGTGCAGCTCACAGCTGGCAATAAAGGTTGAAAGAAATGCTTCTCTTTGAGACCATGCGAGGGGTCCAATAGAATGCTTCTCAAAGAGAAGCATTTCTCTCTATGAAAATCATTCTATTGGACCGGCTGTGATGTCAGGTGTGGCGGGGAGAGAAGTGCCAGAGGCTTACAGGTAGGATTACAGGTAGGTTTATAACTGAATTTGCTGCTTTGTAATAGGGGAAGGAAGGAACCTAATTAGAAATGCCCAATAGGGTATTCTAAATTGAAACAGCAGAGCTAGCAAAAATGTTTGAAATAACTTTTTTTTCTCATATACAAATACATTTCGTGTAATAAACAGAGTAGTATATCTATAAAGTGTACATGATTTTTGTGTTTATATTGTATTATGATACATTTCCCTGTATGTCCCTCAAATCTGGTTTGACTGAGGCATAACATTTCAGGGAGTGCAAGAGGAATTTGTACTTAAATGGATACACATGACAATAAAGCCTGAGAAATAAGGAAGGAAAGAACAGAACTCATTCCACTGTGCTGTGAATAGAACTGTCCTATTAAACTATATACTGCTGGCAACATGCCCAGCATCTCAGTGAACTGGTCACAAGTGATCAGTAAGAATTAAGCAATCTGCCAGGAAGCTTTCACATCAGACGCATAGAAGAGACATAGCACTTTTTCAGGAAGCTTTTGTGCTGAACAGATTTGTTGGCATAAATGTGTTATTGTATAGAGCAGTGACGTTATGTATGGCTTCCACCCCCCTAATGTTTGTGAACTATGTTTCCCATAATGCAAAAGCAGAGTTTCTAAGCATCTGGGGAAACAGAATTCATAAACATTGTTTGAATTGTGGTTAGCCATCACTGCTCTCTGACTGTGTAGAATTAAAAAAAAAAAAAAAAGCATGGTTATTAATTAGGCCAGGAAGTAGAGATAATCTGTGAGAAATCCTATGAGACCGTGCACACATCTGAGTCTTTGTTCTTAAATGTTCTCACATTAACTGTACAAAAAGTGGAAGTACGTGATTTATGACCAGATTAATCTATCATAATATTAGACCAGGCATCACAAACTCTCGCCTCCCAAATGTTGCTAAACTACAACTTCCTTGATCCTCTGGCCATTTATTGCATTCAAATAATTCTGGGAGTTTTAGGGGGGCAGAGTTTACGATCCCTGCATTAGACAGTCTATGCAATGCACAATATCTACAGAGCATTCTTTAGCTCTAGAACAGTTTGTGATGCCTGCATTAGACAGTCTATGCAATGCAATATATCTACAGAGCATTCTTTAGCTCTAGAACAGTTTGTGATGCCTGCATTAGACAGTCTATGCAATGCACAATATCTACAGAGCATTCTTTAGCTCTAGAACAGGGGTCCCCTTAAGATAGATCCCCAGATGTTTTAAAACTACAGTTTCCATGATGCTTTGTCATTCAAAAGTATTTGAAAGGCATGCAAAGCATCATGGGAGTTGTAGTTCTACAACATCTGGGGATCTACTTTTTGGGCACCCCTGCTCTAGAGTAACCTAAGAATTTAAAATACCGTACTTCATAATTTTCGTAACAATTTTAATCGGGTCTATGTGTGCACCATGTGATTTTTAGTGATATAGCTAGACCTATCAAAATGTTTAGTAGCACTGCTATAAAAGATTGAACATGATTAGATATTCAAAATATGCTGTTTAACACACAGGAAATTCTTGTATACTCAATGATTATGCAGTCTTCTGAGTTCAAATCTGATACCTTTAGATTGTAAGCTCACAGGCTATCTAGCAAAGAACTCTATATAAAATATCTTCAGGGGCTAGATTTCCTCTCACAGACAGGACCTTCTTTACCTATTCTATTGGTCTGTTTATATTGTACTTTCTTTTTCCCAATTGTAGAGCCCTTGTCATGTGTTTTATAAATGCCTGCAATAATAATAATAATAATACACAAGTACAATTGCAGGACAACCTGAATGGAAGCAAAAGGCAGGAGGTCCTTCTCATGCAGGTTTACTGGACAGATATTCGGTCAGGGCCTGCATGGAGACTGCTGAGCACTGATGGAATACGGTTTCCAAAATCCATGTAAGGAGCAGTTGTAGGAGAAGTGGTGTTAGATATCTGCAATCAATGCTTGTCTTTAGTACTGGGGTCCTGGACCATCATCCTTAAAGGGCAACAAAGAAGAAAGATGGAAGATCTTGTTTTCTCCACTACTCATTAGATTAGATTTAAACTACAACTGAATGCAATGTAGTGTGAAAAAACCCACTTATCTATTGGGTCCTTCACCAATCATGGTTGCGGGGAGAATGCATACTGGAAAAAGAGCTGTGCTTTAAATATATACATATTCTATACAATATCTATCTACATATATGTATTTATAATGGTGTATTCCTGACAACTTTAGGTTACTGGGTACCGTTTACAAATTAAAATATTAAAGAGAATCTTACTTATCATCGAGAGCTACCAAGCCTTGATCTTTTGAGATCATCATTAGGTGCCAGAATACCCAAAGAAAGGGTTAACCTAGACCTTTTGTTCTTGTTCAGTGATGTCATGATTAAATGTCTAATTGATACCGATTGCCTATTTATTATTTTCTTTGGCCTGGCTCATTGTTCAATTATTGAGTCAAAAATACAAAATACGTACACAGAACATGTGAAAAACAGGCGCTAGTAATAAATGTCTAAAACAATCAATTTAAATACCAAGAAAATATACAAAAATAAGAATCTGCACCAAAATTTGTGTAAAGCTCAAAAAAACACTCATAAAAATACAAAACTCAGAGTAAGGTGCGCTGATTAGATCTGATGAAGCCGTGAATACGGCGAAACGCGTCATGGCGCTGACCACGCACTTTTGGTAACTCCTCCCCCCCGGAAGTCTTTGTTTTCCGACAGTATCGGCTGGACACTGTGGGACTTGTCGACACCCATATTGTGAACGGCTTTTCTATACTTGGGCATTTGCTGTATAAGGGTAGAGCCTGGTTTGGTTTGTGCAATAAATGTGTGAAGTGGAATGTCTCGTTTGTGCAGTCTTTTTCCCAAGAGGGAACATTTGAAGAAGCTGTTACAGTTAGAGCAGACTTTCTCTGCTCTATCTTTGTGAGTGTACACTTTCTTTTATTTATACCATTATTTGTTTTTTTTAACAGATTTACACTATTTGTTGCTTTCTGTGTTTCTCCCTTCCATATGTTTTTGATACTTGGAGAGGACGCATATATGTATGTATAAGCAAGTTTTCTATTGTATCATCACTATACACATTGAGTGCACTTTATATCACTTTGCTCTTTATTACATATAGCACTTGTGGCACTTTATAAATCTTGTCTTAAAGACACAGCACACCTTACTCTGAGTTTTCAATTATTGAGTCACCCTAACTCAATAATGTCATATGTGACCTGACTTGCCCTGCAGCCTCAGTTCCAGTTTCAGACCTCAGATTATGCTTCTGACTACTCTTTTGGACAGTGCTTGCCCTCCACGATTGGTTCCTGACCCTGGTTCCCATCCCCGACTATATGACTACCTATCTACTCTCTCTAATTATCCCTGTGCCTTGTTTCAACACCGACATCAGACCCCAGTGTAGTAATCACATCCATGGTCTTGTATCATTCATTCAACCAATGTATTAATATTGCGGACATTACTTCCAAGTCACCACTCAGTAAACACATACCAAAAGACTCTGTTCACTTTGCCTCTCCATGTAAATCCATTCAGCTGCCATGTATCCATTCATATTGCTAAAACCTGCAGTTACCAAGTCTCTTAGCTGCCTCTACTGAGCGACCTATGCAGCTCATTCCTCCCCGGATTCTCCAGGCTGCTTAGTCCAACCTTAAATATTGCATTACTGTAGGTCTAATGGGAAACTCTGATATCCAGTTATCAAGCCATTTCCAACCTTTCTAGAGAGATTATATTTCTGTGTGCAATCTACCCAATTGTTCCAGGATGATATACTACAGCATATAATGTAAATAGGTGCCATTACTGTTCTCTTTTATTTATTATTATTATCAAGTTAAACCCCATTGTGTACTGGCTTAAGTGTCAGTCTATGCCAAGAGTGATAAAGTAAACTCATTTCAATTACTGATTAAACTATTGTCTCTTTCAATTATTGCACAATATTGCACCATCACTACCAGGAATCATGATCTCCAATCCAATGCATCACCTTAGAGAAGTACTGAGGGCTCTACTGCACATGTACAGAAATTGCACTGTGTCAATAGGATTCTCCTCATAGGAAAGCATTATAATGTTTATCTATGGGGAGATATATATGCATGAGTTGTTTGTTTGTTTGTATACATTTGTAACAAAAAAATATTTCTTTTTCATAGCCTATGTAAGCAAAATAAAATTGCCTTTTGTATATAAACATATATTACCTCCCTCCAAAAAACTTCAGAAACAGTTTATATGTACAAAATGGCAACATATGAGGCAAAAGGTATGCTGTACATTTTAGTTTTCCATTCATTTTTCCCTCCTGTTTTTGTTTTTTTGTTTGTTTTAAAACCAGTATAGCAGATAACCATGGCCTTTATGTTAATCGGTTTCTAAAAAATGTTTTGTTGTAAAAAAAAAAAAGAAATGCAAAAATGTAATTGAAAAGAAAAATACATCAGAATCACACTCAAATACACTGCAAGCACGTACCTTACACCCAAACTTAATTTACACACTGACACTTGATCCGACACTACACTAAGCCCTGGATTTCCAGGAATTAGTAATTGAATTTCAAACTGCAAGCCACAATATCTTAATGGAAAAAAAAAGATGAATTAGAGATTGTTTCCGCTTTGTCTGTCATGGCATGTACCTGCATGTACCTGCATTCACAAATGCAATCCCTGCTTTGTTGCATGTATTCTGAAACAACACACAATACACCACTGCATTCAGATGAAATAGCTGGGCCTGAAAATGCAACTCCCTTTAATTGCAAGCAGCAGCACGGCATGTACATGACCTCTACATTACTGTAACACAAAAGCTCCTACCACTACCTACACTACCTCTACTCTTAAATAGCCCAAAACTAAAAATGGCAAAATAATGACATCTCAGGGTTCTGGAGACATTAAATCTTTTGATTTATTTTGAGGTTTTCAGAATATCTATCTATCTATCTATCTATCTATCTATCTATCTATCTCCTACCCAGGGCCTAACATTTGGCTTTATTGAGTCCAGTTTGATCTCATATTATCCAGGATGTAATTACCCTTTATCCCCGAAAATAAGCGCTTGCTTTTTTTTAAGGGGATGCTCGTAATATAAGCGTACTCTGAAAATAAACCAGAGTTCGCTAATCCATGTTCGTGGAATTTTTCTGTAGTGATGCCAGGTGCCGGAATATGACGTCTCTCCGGCACGCGGCATCACTAAACTGCGCACGTGAGGGAGCAGGAAGACTGAGCTCCAGAGAGAAGATCAGAGAGGGGGCCCCGCACCAGCTCCCAAAGGAAGGGAACAATAAAAAAAAATGATGTGAGTGTGTGCAAGAATGTGTAAATGTGTGTGTGTGTGTCTGTCTGTCTCTCTGTGTGTCTGTCTGTGTGTGTGTGTGTGTCAGTGGAGGACCTGGAGGTACATGGAGGCATGCAACTCCACGTCACATTTTGATGTGACGTCAACATGCTCCAGCTTTACAGGTTTTCAAGGAGTAGCAGGAGGATCCATTTGGCACAGGATGCAGACAGCGCCATTTGGGGTTTACCAGAGGCAGAACTCTGGAGTCGCATACTGGCGGCGCCAATGTGAGTGGAGTCTGCTTGTTGGCTAATATTGTTTTTTTTTTGTTTTTTTTTAAACAAGGGCTGGAGTTTAGTAGAGGGGGGGGGGTTGGGATTTAGTATAGAGGGGGGACTGGAATTTAGTATAGAGGGGGTCTGGGAATTAGTATAGAGGGGGTCTGGGAATTAGTACAGAGAGGGGGGCTGGGATTTAGTACAGAGGGGGGGACTGGGATTTAGTAGAGGGGGATGCTGTTTTTTTTTTATATTGTACTTTTCAAAACAAATCTAAATTTCAATGAAAATGTAAGGTTTTGGGTTTTTTTTGCGGCCCACATAAACGTAAACCTTGTTTATGTGGCCCGTGCTAGCCTGTGAGTTGACATGCTTGGTCTAGGGAAAAGGGCGTTCTATACCATATACTTATATAACGCTTGGATTTCCCAAGGAGAGTAACTGAATCTCTTTCCTCCAATAACTCTAATAAATGTGATATTTTCAATCCACTTGAAATTGGTGAGAATCTGTTTTATCATAATGTTTTAAGGGCAAAATGAGAGAAAGAATTCAGTTGTTTTTTCATCTTCTAGAAAGAGTAAAGAATAGAACCGTCATGAATACAAGACCTGCCCCCCACAAAATTACTCAGGATGATCCAACTTTCCATATTTACATATGAATATATTCCCAGTTAGCTTACAAGTGCCAACAAATTCTCTTACATTGCTGGTCTCCTGCTTAGTTGGCAGAACATCTGTCACAACTGCAGAAACCTTCAACTGCCTGAGAGAGATGCCTCTATTAACTGCAAGATGTGCTCCAGTTTGAAACACTTAATATCAAGGAAGCTCTATTCTGGTGAAAGTAGAAAGTAGATCTAACTTGACATAGCCCCAATTTCAAATAACCCATTGGTCGGCAGTATTAGTTCAATTAATGACGGACATAACTTTAATAGACCTTCCTAGGTTTATTTATTTTTCCAACTGATTTGTATTAACATTAGACATTTTGAACTGAACCCAGTCGGGAACATAGATTGCAACAATAAGGCACTACATTAAGGCGAGAAATACTAGTATATAACGAGACTGATATTTATGCATTCCACATATAAGTGTTAAGAAATACTTTCAATTTACATTTGTTTCTCTGTATGTATATGTGCTTAATGAAATAATGAAGCTAAAATGTCCCATTTGCAAAAACAAAAACAAAAAAAAACACGCTACCTGCACACTTTCCCAAATTCCAATTTAAATTAAAGGAGGTTTTTAGTATCACTCTAATGACTATATTAAATTATAAGCTCACCTGCATTATGAAGGCAAACCTCTTAGGTGAGTCCTACACTAACTAGTGAGTCCTACACTAACAATTTACTGTGCTTTTTCAGGTAAAGTCAAACTATCTCATGAGACACAAAGGGGTATTTGTATAAACCCCTACACACATATTAACCTATAATAGGGCACATATGACACTCTAAATGGCCACTGGAATGATACTAAAAAATCTCTGTTTAAGTATGGATAGGCATTTGGGATAGTGCACATGTACCTTTTTCTTGTCCTATGTAGCTGGGCTGAAGAATACTATTGCCATTTCGGTCACTTGAGAGTAGTGGGAGTTTGAGCACAGGGCTTAATTTTATTTCATCATATTTGCTAGCGCTGTTAAAAATAGTTATTAATTTTTTATTTGACATGGTATCCACATGTGTTTAAGCTGCACAGTACATACTGTATGTATGTATCTATGTATGTAATATGTACTTGAACACTAAGTGTTTATCTTTATATGAAAACATTTCATTAAAATAAAGGCTCTGAAACCACTCAAGTATATAAAAAAAAATGGTAATAAAATGCTATCTTTGTAAGTTTTTTGTTGCTTTTTTTCATTTAAAAAAAAAAGAAGCTTTTTACTGAGGTCCGTAAGAACATTGACTGATGTTCTAATTTCCAGACATAGGTGAACTATGGAACGTGCATTAACATGAAGCTGAAATAAAACTTCTGATGGACATTATAATTCAGCTGGTGTCTCCACTAATATCATCAATAATACGAATGGTAAAAGCAATTACCATGTCTGTGCTTCAACCTCAGGTATTGGCGACTCAGAGTAGGGATATGCATTTATTCTGAACTCTTTGTGAAACATAGAATCAAGTATACCACTAGTGCAATCTGTATCGATGTAATAAATGCTTTCATTGTTAAAAAGTACTTTTCCTGGCCTTCTGTAAAGTGTTCACTGAAAACAATATAAACAAGTGTGCTGTACATGATACATGGCCAACGCCACCACGTGCGTTTGGAAAGTATTTGTTATAAGTAAAGTATTCATTGTCAGGAATTTCAAAAAGAAAAGAAAATTGTCAGGAATTCCAAGTAAATTGCAAGTCAGTTTCACATTTTAGATCATTTTATCTAAAAATAAAATAAAAAATAAACTAAACTCATACCTGATCTGGAGAAATTGCTTATTTAAGCAATTCTCTTTTTAATTCTCTTGGAATTCCTGACAATTTACACATTAGTGAATAATCCTGTATGTGATTTTAGTAGAACCTGTAGTATACTCTGTATGTCCTATGTATGTTAGCACACATTGCACTTTTTTTTTTTTTTAAACACCATATGGAAACATTTTTTTCTTTCTTTCTCTGGTATACTGTGGCATAAAATCATATACCAATTATCGAGGACCAAATTGGAGAAGCAAAAAGGGATGCCACAACCTGGAGAGGTAACCATTCAGACAGTTTCAGATTTATGTCTCATAAAACCCTATCTCAAATTAAGCTATCTTAAATGTTGTATAATTACAGAAGACACATTGTTGGACTATATGAAATGTAGTTTAATTACCGAATATATGCAGATGAAACAAAAAAACGGGTTTATCGCCACAACCAAAGGGATATAACGAGTCATTGCTCAGTTGCAGCTCTTGTACAGAAGCAGTTTTTCCTCTTTGACCTAAGACAACAACACATTCACTTAATTTACTATTTACTATAGAGGATCCAATTTTTTTTTAATTATTGTTTTATTTGCATGTGTTTTTATTTTTTTAAAGCACACACTCATATTTTGTAGACATATTTAGGCATTCCATTATTATGGTTAAATTGAATGCAGGAAATAAATATTTAACGTATCTCATACACTGGGCAGTTTTGTAACATATCTAAAATATTATTTCCCAGTTTATTGCCTGCCTCTCACCCGCTACTTGGTCAGGTTAGCCCAATGTTCTCAGGTAACCATTGCCTCCCATGTAAAAGATGCTGAGCTTTATCCCTGAGGGGGAGCCTTTTTTGTCAAACTACTTGAAAATGGTTTGCTAAAACCTGGCAGAATATAGAATCCTGCAAACTTTCTTCACTATAACCACTACATTTAGTTTTAGTTATGGTGCTTAATAAACCTATGGAAATATCTGGTATACCTGTAATAGCATTTCTCATTGTCTTTGTGCTAAAAAGATAGACATCCTCAAACAAATATAAAAAGCAACATACATGTGATGAGTGACTTAATATCTAAGATTCAAATCTGAAAAATGTATGTGTGCTCCACAGATAACAATGAAAATAAAAATAGAGAAATATAAAAGTACACTAGATATGATTACAGCAAATAATAGATCCAAAATCAATGCAAAAGTTGAATTCCAACAATGAATTTTTTTTTTTTATTAAACGCTGGTATAACTCTAGAACTAAAACCAAATGTATCAAATAGAACAATACCATGTATCTAAGTCTCTTGTGATTTTAACCACAAGGATGATAATATAAACTTCCAAGATGACTTCTTACAGTATCAAGTAAACTAAAGCAGCATGTAACAGCCTTATGTGAGAAGTATATAAGAAAGGGGGCTTCACTCCTAAATATTGTGAGTAATAGCGTGAGCCCTATGCATACACAATCTTGGCTAATACGGTGCACATAGAATAAGTGTAATTGTAAAGTGAAAACTCCTTACCTATAGGGTCATGTAAAAAGCACAAGGTCTAAAAAAAAAAAATGGGGTTGTGGCTTGGCGCTGAAAAGAATGGCGGCTTAAACACAGCGCTCAGAGCCCTGCAGCCCAATCCAGCAACACTCAGCACCCCCAGAGACCTGATGGGCCGCACTAAACGTGCACAAATGACCCCGTCCACACCGAGGACACAGAAGGACGGACCATCCGCCTCCATCCGCGCCTACCTGCGCACTCCGGAGATCCTTGATCCGCAACATGAGGCGTCCAACATGGCGCCCGCCTCCCCGGGATCCACAGTGTCGGAAGACAGCCTGCACACCTCCGCTGGCACTCGAGACACAGAGGGACCTTCACAAAAATGGTATGTCTTATTTGACTCCCTCCCAAAGAAAGAGGATTTGCACACCATAGTCCAGGAGGTAAAATCAACCCTCCGTACAGAGATAGCCTCACTGCGCACCTCCCTGTCAGATTTGGAGGGAAGAGTAGCCACATTAGAAACTGCATGGGAATCTGCAGGCCCAGTACCCCAACTAACACACAATAATGACAGACAGCTTATGGACCTGCGGCTCCATGTTGAAGACCTGGATAACAGAAGCCGCAGAAACAATATTAGAGTGAGAGGACTGCGTGAACCAGCAGGCCCAGAAAATCTGAGGGAGACCCTAACCCCACTCTTTAACCTAATACTGAACAGGCCCCCTGAAGCGCGCCTATACATTGACAGAGCACACCGCGCTCTTCGCCCGAAACCGCCACCTACAGCGCCGCCCAGAGACGTCATCTGCTACATACAGGATGTCCAGCTGAAAGACGAAATTATGAAGGGAGCACGCACAGAAAGAACATGGCGGTACAAAGGCCAAAACGTGGAGATCTACAATGACCTCTCCCACCTCACCCTGCAAACACGCAGAGCTCTCAGACCGATCACGACTCTCCTCCAGGAACACCATATAAGATACCGATGGCACTTCCTGTTCGCACTTACAGCAAGAAAAGATAACGTAGAAGCTACAATACGACTGCCAGCGGATGTCCCCATCTTTCTAGACACGCTGGGTCTACCAGCCACCTCGGTTAGAGACTGGACAGACTGCCCCCTCAACGAAAGAAACCTCGGCAGACCGGTAACTCGCCCCATCGACGCAGACGGAACGGACGTGGGCGCTGCCCCGCCCCACCAAACAACACAAGAAGAATAAAGCCCGGGGCCAATGGAGGCCCGACCAGCTACACCCAAGCAGACCCCAAGGTGTCCCCCTAGACAAGACGTACAAAGAGCAAGGACAGACAGACAAACAGAAACATTGTGCCACAAAGAGACCCCTTTTTTTTTTTGCACCAAACCTGCCCTCACGGACTCACCCAGAAGATCCTGCCCACGAGCACCCGGTGCCGTATATACTATGAGTCATGTAATATGCAATGCCACAATATGTATGTATGCCACCACATGAACTAAGTGGGAACCATAGACTCCGTGGCGCTTAACGCACAAACACAAGAGAGCTCAGAACACGGAGCTGGGTCTGGCGGGGGTGGGGGGGGGGGGGTGCGGATGGGGGGGGGGGAGGGGGAAACTCACACACTTAGGTGACGATGGCACCCCACGGACGAGACGACCCGGCCCCCTCAGCGGAAAAGTAGCCCATCCCCCGCTGACAGAACCCGCAGGCAAACCCACGCAAGACTGACAGGACTACCCAGCCCGCCCACTACGGACTCAGAACCGACAAGGGAACAGACCGGACCGGAGGACAAACTATGACGAACCACTCACGAAAACTATCCCCAACCCCAAAGACGAATATGACCACACGACCCCCATGGCATGACAAACCTCCCACACACACACGGACGCAACCACCAAAACGCACCACACTCACACATAGACCAGACTAGACACCCAACGACCCGCACCATGGAATGGGGAAGCATTGAGAGTGAAATAGGCCGCTGGCGGCCTCCAGGACATGTCTCTAAACTAAAAGTTAGCAGTTTGAAGAACTACTCTTTTTTTTCTAACTCTGTTGAATATGAATGTTGCATGTTGACGCTTCTGCACAGCTGTACCACCCACTGTCTCACCACATATCATAAAAGCTCTAGTAGCAGGGCTCGAACGACCCGGCCACCTGACCAAACAAACCACCAGACGAACTTTGCTAGCGACCCACCTCCCCACGGGCTCACTGCCAAACCACTCGCTAGGCTCACTGAACACTCGCTGTGTACGTGAGAACTTACCCCAGAGGCAGATTGCCCCTTATTGCCGTCCATACGGCTCACACCCTCGAATTCGAGGGATATAGCGACCTGAGAGGAACACCACACAACCGCACATAGAACCAGACCCACAAGAGGTAAAGAGAGAAGACACACTCCCGAAACCTCGACCCTACACAAACACACCACAAAGGACCAACCACAGCATAGATAGCTCCCCCGCGTGCCCCCGGCGGTGGACGACAAAAATGCCCCGGCGGGCGCACGTGGGTGACCACTAGACCCCCTAGCAGCCCTTCCCACCCCCCTCTCTTCTTACCTTCCCTCTCCTCCTTCCCTCTCCCTCCCCTCTCCCGGGCCCTCCCATCCCCGTGCAGCCGCCCATATATGGATGGCGACCCCCCGACCCCGCTCGGCCTTCAAACTCCTCACAATCAACGCTAAAGGACTCAACTCCCCACAAAAGCGTGCAAGGGCACTGAGAGAACTGAAAGCCCTAAATGTCTCCATAGCAGTCTTCCAAGAAACCCACTTCAAAACTGACAAACGGCCCAAGTTCTCGAACAAACACTACCCGCTGAGTTTCCACGCCACCAACCTGGACTCAAAATCAAAAGGAACGGCGATACTCCCAATGGAAGATACCTATTCCTGAAGAGCACAATTCATGCCACACGCTTCACCTTCACCAACCTGTACCTCCCTAACAAGGGACAAAAACCCTTTTTAAGAAAAACCCTGACGGCATTAGACCTCTTCAGCGATGGCATACTAATCCTTGGCGGCAACTTTAACGCACCGTTGGATCCGAGGCTGGACACATCCGCAGGCCACTCCACCCTTCCAGAGCATGTACTCAGAGGTATGCGAACTACCCTGCACGAATTCCAAATGTCAGACTGCTGGCGCACCCTACACCACACGGAGAAGGATTATACGTACTATTCCCTGCCCCACAATTCGTACTCACGCATAGACTACTTCTTCCTTCGCCACCGCCATCTAGATGACCTTCTCTCTGCGACAATAGCCCCAATGTCCTGGTCAGACCATGCCCAGGTCATCATCACGATAACCTCGCCTACACCATACCAGAAACAATGGACTTGGAGACTAAACGAGTCACTGATAGAAGATCCCCTAATCCAGACGGAGATACAATCCCACATAGACCACTTCTTTCAAACAAACTGCACACTGGAATCCACACCGGAAAAGGTGTGGGAAGCAAACAAATGTGTAATACGTGGCATCCTGATTCGACATGGCGCTCAACGGAAAAAACAGCGTGCGCTAGAAACAGCACACCTCTCGCAGAAAGTGGCGGACCTGGAAAAACAGCACAAAACCACACTCAACGACAACACCTATGCGCAACTAGTCGCAACGAGAGCGGCACTGAACACCCACCTCTCTCAACGGATCGCCTTCCAATACAGACAAGCCCAGAAGACCTTCTATGAATGCGGCAAGATCCTGGCAAAGGCCCTAAGGAAAGCCAGACAAAAATGCTTTATCTCAGACATCAATTACAAAGGAGCCACCCACCACACCCCAAAGGAGATAGCGGATGGCTTCCGACTGTACTATGAATCCCTGTACCACCTCCGCAGCCAGGGAGAGGAGGCGGGAGACCCTACCGCACCCAAGACCGACAGACACAACGCATATCTCGCCAAACACCTCACGTCCAGAATAGACGCGGAAACAGCTCAAACACTGGAAGAGCCCATAACACCCGAGGAATTAGCCCTGGCACTGAAAACAGCCAAGACTGGGAAAAGCCTGGGTCCCGACGGCTACACCGTTAAGTACTACAAAACCTACTATAAAACATTAGCCCCACATCTACTGAGTATGCTAAATGCCATCAGGGACCCTCGACCAGAACACCCTAAAGGTGCACATCGTGGTGATACCCAAAGAAGGCAAAGACCCCAGGGAATGTCCAAGCTACCGACCAATCTCCCTGTTGAATACGGACTTGAAACTTTTCGCCAAAATCCTGGCTCTTCGCATCCAACCCCTCCAGCTGATACACCCGGACCAGGTTGGATTTGTCAAAAATAGAGAGGCCAGAGACAACACCACCAAAGTAATCAACCTAATGTACACGGCCAGGGTACAGATGACGCCAGCACTTCTAAAATCCACCGACGCGGAAAAAGCGTTTGATAGAGTAGACTGGACCTACCTATTCACGACGCTACAACACCTAGGGTTTGACCCCAACATGAGGACGTGGATCGCGGCTCTCTACAGCAAACCGACGGCGTGTGTCTATGTCAACAGCACACTATCAAAACCATTCCAGATACACAATGGTACCCGGCAGGGATGCCCCCTCTCACCTCTGCTATTTGTACTCAGCCTGGAACCATTCCTGAATGCAGTATGCAGCAGACTGGACATTAAGGGCATACAAGGACAGTGGGGGGAAAGTAAGATATCGGCTTACGCCGACGACCTGCTGTTTACAGTCCGAGACCCACAAACCTCACTCCCAGCCATCATGCAAGAATTCGAGGACTACAACACACTATCAAATCTGAGCATCAACTATACAAAATCAGAGATATTAAACCTAGGCTGCGAACGCGCCCTAACGGCAAACCTAAAAATGCGATACCCATTCCGCTGGTGTAAAGACGCAATAAAATACTTAGGCATCTGGCTCACTGCAGACCCACACCACATATTCAACCAACTTCCCCCCCCCTCCTTGACCGCATACTGAAAGACCTCGGAGAATGGGACATACCGCACATCACCTTGCTGGGGCGAGTAAATGTTCTCAAGATGAACGCCCTACCACGCTTCCTCTACCTGATGCAAACACTCCCAATTTTCATCCCCCAGACCTTCCTGGCCCAAATACGTACTGCCTTCACGAGATATGTCTGGAGGAACAGAAAGGCTAGGATAAAATACCCAAACCACAAGGGGGTCTGGGACTCCCCGACCTCAACAAATATCACAGAACCATCCACCTCCAACGAATTGCCGAATGGACCTTCAGGACGGAAGACAAGCTCTGGATCGCCATAGAGGCGAGCTTCACCCAACCCCCACTCCACACGCTACCGTGGACGCCCGCTCAACAGATAAGGGGACACGGAAAGAGACATCCCACAATATCAGCCACCCTAAGGGTCTGGAAGAAAATAGCAGACAACAAAGACCTCGCCCCCCCGACATCCCCCTTGTACAATATCACAGACAACCCTAGATTTCACATGATCAACAGCAACCAAACCATGACGAGCCTAGGCCTGCCGACCCCATGTAGGCTACGACACCTCCTGGCAACGGGGAACATCCCACCACTAATGGAATTACCTACACCCGAACCTCCAAACCCGATGACTACACTCAGGTACCATCAACTAGTAAGCGCACTAAAGACAATACCGAATCTCCAAACGGCGGCAAGACCACTCACTCCGTTCGAGAAATTATGCACCCAGCCAGCGCCCACGCCACACGCCATATCACTACTATACCAAACGCTGAACACACGAGGGAAAACGCCCAACCGCCATACTTTGTAAGATACTGGGAGAGAGATCAAGGGCACCCATTAACCCAGGACCAGTGGACCACAATGTTCACAATGACGCACAAAACCTCCATAAGCACCAAATACCAGGAATCGGGATACAAGATGATATCACACTGGTATAAAACCCCCGAGAAACTCGCGACCATCCACACATCGAGTGCACCGGAATGTTGGAGATGCGGTACAGAATTGGGCACTCTATACCATATCTGGTGGACATGTCCCCGGATCCAACCCTTTTGGAAAGAAATCCATCAAGCAGTCGCCACACTAACAGACAACGCAGTCGACCTCACCCCAAAAAACTACCTGCTACACTTGACACCCCTACCACTAGCTACATACAAAAAAACAATCACACCATACTTAATTAATGCAGCACGCAGCCTGATCCCAACATACTGGAAAAAGACCGCAATTCCATCCATGAAGGACTGGATTACGAGGGTTGAAGACATGAGAACCATAGAAGAACTAATCCTAATAGCCAGGGGCCAAACCCAGAGATACCAAAAGATATGGTTCCACTGGCTTCGATGGCTGACGACCAGACAACCATAAAATACCCATTCCTGAAGAACAGAAAAGGGAGATAGGAACCAGGGTACCAAAGAAGAATCACAGGGACATGACCGGACACAGACACAAGGACGAGGAACGAGGGGGGTCTCCGTGAGGCCCCAGAGCGGGGGGGGGGGATGCGGGCCATATGAAGGTGGGGGGAGGGGGACCCTCAGACACTTCCCCCCACCTTCATATGGCCCTGGCCCCAAAAATACTAGCCAAGAACGCTCACACACCCTAGCGTGACTAACCTATGCGCTTCCCCCACAGCAGGAATCCCTCGCAACAATGCACCGACACGCACCACTCCCACGCATACCTGCAGCCAAAGCTCAGAGACTCACATGCCATGCACCTAGGGAGCAACGAGATCTGAACCCGAACAACCCTGATACCCACCATAGTGCCCCACTAACGCATCACGCACCCAAACAAGGGATGACTCTCCTAACGCAAGGAGACATACGATAGGAACCCCCAGGGCACTTCCATGGAGCCGCACTAGACACCCTGCTAACCCATCACAAGCACACATACCCCTGACACAGGGGACACTCTTAAACAGGGACACGAAAGAATATCGAAAAGGGGGACAAAGAAACCTAAGCTAGTAGACACACGACTAGAAACGACTAACGGGAGTAAATAACGGGATAGGCAATGCAACAACCTTGCCAGACTAAACATGAAGCCAGCAGAAATAAACGAAAAGGAAGTGTAGGACACTCGAGACACCAACACACCAGACACCAGGAGAGACAACAGGGGCGACCAATCCAGACAACAGGACACAACCCCCAGACAACAAGAAACAAGAGTGGCCCAAAAACCCCATTACTCCGTCTAGCATGTAAGGAACCGAGACACGGACGAACACCAGAGGCCCCCACACAAGCAGCGGGTGCTCCCCCTACATAACCCCTGGTAACCGAGACCATAGAGAAGCTATACTTAAAATTACTGAGAAAGTACAACCTTCTCCATTGCCACGCTCCTACAAAACATAATAACACAGCAATGTTATGTTCCTCTAACCGACCACTATTGTTGGATTACTATGTTTTATAAATGTTATGAACACTATGTAATTACTGAAGATATACTTAAACAGGCTTGTAAACTTGCACGCTTAATAAAAACCATTGGAATGAAAAAAAAATATCACAGGAATTGTTTGCTTTAAGGGACACTCCAGACCCTTAAAGTAGCCCTGATTTCTCAGCACTCCACTTGACTCGTGTCTCTGACTGCTTCTCTGCTATTTCCAACTGGATGGCTGCTCATTTCCTTAAACTGAACCTGTCCAAAACAGAACCTCTGGTCTTTCCTCCCTCAAGTGTTGCTACTCATTTATCTGTGTCCCTCCAAGTCAATGGCGCTACCATCCGCTCTACCTTTAGGGCTCGCTGCCTAGGTGTTCTCTTTGACTCCGACCACTCCTTCACCCTTCATGTTCAATCAATTGCCAAATCCTGCTGCTTCCATCTCAAAAACATTGCGCACATCCGACCCTATTGAACGCCTGATATGGCAAAGGTGCTTGTCCATGCCGCTGTCCTCTCTCGCCTTGACTACTGTAATCCAATTCTCAGTGGTCTTATGTGTTCCCAACCTGCCCCGTTATAGTCTATAATAAATGCGGCAGTGAGGCTCATCTTCCAGTCCTCCCGCACCTCCCACGCCTCCCCCTTTGTTAGTTGCTACATTGGCTTCCCATAAGATATAGGGTTCAATTTAAAGGACCACTCTAGGCACCCAGACCACTTCAGCTTAATGAAGTGGTCTGGGTGCCAGGTCCAGCTAGGGTTAACCCATTTTTTTATAAACATAGCAGTTTCAGAGAAACTGCTATGTTTATAAATTGGTTAAGCCTTCCCCCAAATCCTCTAGTGGCTGTCTCATTGACAGCCGCTAGAGGCGCTTGCGTGATTCTCACTGTGAAAATCACAGTGAGAGCATGCAAGCGTCCATAGGAAAGCATTGTAAATGCTTTCCTATGCGACCGTCTGAATGCGTGCGCAGCTCTTGCCGCGCGTGCACATTCAGCCGACAGGGCGGAACGGAGGAGGATCGGAGGCAGAGAGCTCCCCGCCCAGCGCTGGAAAAAGGTAAGTTTTACCCCTTTTCCCCTTTCCAGAGCCGGGCGGGAGGGGGTCCCTGAGGGTGGGGGCACCCTCAGGGCACTATAGTGCCAGGAAAACGAGTATGTTTTCCTGGCACTATAGTGGTCCTTTAAGATCCTGGTACTTGCTTACAAATCTCTATACAATGCTGCTCCAACCTACTTATCCTCACTAGTACACAAATATGTCCCCTCTAGGCCCCTGCGCTCTGCCGGAGACCTATGTCTAACCTCTGTTCATACTCCTACCTCTGATCCTCGCCTTGAAGACTTCTCTGCACCGTTCCTATGGAATGCCCTTCCCCTCTCTGTTAGACTTTCACCCAATCTCCACTCCTTCAAAACATCTTTAAAAACTTACTTCTTCAGGAAATCATATCAATTAAACTGTGAACAGCTTTCCCTCCCCGCACCCTGATTTCTCTCCTGCTACTGTCATCAAAACAAAACACTAAGCCCTCAGTGAATACTATCCTAACAACCTACTTTTCTACCCTACCCTTACCTTTTGTCACTATACCCCACTCCCTCTAGCATGTAAACTTATTGAGAAGGGCCCTCAATCCCTCAGTTCCTGTGTGTCCAACTTGTCTGGTTACAAATACATGTCTGTTAGGAAGGCTGAACTTAATGGACGCAAGTCTCTTTTCAGCTATGTAACTATGTAACTATGTTAGTCCACCCATTGTACAGTACTACAGAACTTGTTGGTGCTTTATAAATAATAATAATAATAATAATAATAACGTATGAAGAGTGTGTCCTCAGAAATTAACACTTAAGTAATAAGTAAACCTTGTGACACCCCTCTGGCCGTCAATTAGACAAACAGTCCTGTTTCTTCCCAATTGTTTAGCTCAGTAGGGCTAAATTCGAGAGGCAGCAATTACTTAGAGCAAATAATATAATATCTGTGGGGCGTTCTTGTAAACCTCAATACAATAACACTATTTAGTTAAATTATACTCCTAATTGCTGCTCTCATTCCACCTTTCAACATATTACAACTGTAAACAATAATAATTTAGAGCATATACAAATGGCATTCAATATCCTAGAACAGCTTCACCTTTCAAGATAGGCATTACAATCCACAATCAATTATAGACTATTTAATATCAGTCTCCTATGATCAAAATTGGGTACCTAATCCTGTTTTCTGATATACTGTAAACAAACAGAGGACTCCGATAAATTCAAAATAATATCTTCCATCTCACCTCCAACTGCTCAGAACACCTGCTTTGCAGAGACTTCTCATTGAGCTGCATTAGGACGTCAGAAACCAAACAGTCACAGAAAGCCTGGCCCTGGTTCGAGGGGGAGGCTTGCAAAGGCTGCAGACGAGCTATTTCTAGAGTTACTCCAATAAAAGACTGCATAATTTATTGCATGCATGTTTTCATTAGGGGCATATCTACTAAATGGTTATACATATGTAGTTTGGCAATGGAGTGCCCCTTTAAGCTATCACTACCATAAAACTTTAAAAGCAGCAAACTAATTGTATAAACAGACATTGTGCAGATATTACAGATTTATTTTTATATTACAGCAGATATGACAGCAAAAATATTACTTACTTTAAAACCAACTAATTCTAAATATGATCAAAAGCTCCCAGGTTAAGTATATCAAAAACTCCAATGCTGCCAGCCTTAAAGGGACACTGTAGGCTCCCAGACCACTTCTGCCCATTGGAGTGGTATGGGTGCCAACTCCCACTACCCTTAACCCTGCAAGTGTAATCATTGCAGTTTTTTTTTTTATAAGCTGCAATAATTACCTTGCAGGGTTAAGTTCACCCTTTGTGGCTGTTTACTAAACAGCCACTAAAGGGCACTTCCTGCTCCATAGCACAGGTTTTCACGCTGTGTGAGGACCTCCAGCTTCGCTCAATTCCCCATAGGAAAGCATTGAAAGCATTTTCAATGCTTTCCTATGGAGAGCTCTAATGCACGTGCGCGGCATTGCAGCGCATGCGCATTAGGTCTTCTCAGCCGGAGGGCGGGATCAGTCTCGCCCACGGGCTGACGTAAGGAAGAGGAGGAGCAGCGGCGAGCAGAAACCACCGCCGAGGGACATCGGCGGGGGTCTCAGGTAAGCGACTGAAGGGGTTTTCACCCCGTCAGCAACCGGGGATGGGGGGGGGGAGGGAGAGGGGACCTGCAGTGCCAGGAAAACGGATTGTTTTCCTGGCACTGGAGTGTCCCTTTAAAGTATTACACTATAAAACAAAAAGCAGAAACATTACATAAATACATTCAGAGGTGATAATGTTAATAGAGACTTAATCACACCTGCAAGCTGCCTTGGAATGAGATTAACAAACCCATCCGGCAGCCACCTTTGCAGTTGTTCAACGCAGGTCATCACTGAAGTTGCTTAATATGATTTTTTATAGAATTTGCAGCATGTACACTCTAAAACTCGAAGCATTTTTTTTTTTACTTTTTATTTAACTAAAAAAGCTGCAGCTGATTGCAAACTACTATTGAGCAGTGACTCACACAGAGTTACCAATATTGTTCTAATTTTAATCCTTGTCTTCCCAGTGACCAGAAACGCATTGGTAAGCCATCCCCACCTAAGTAAACAATGAGTGTTAAAGAGACAGCATCAGAGAGTACAACTGTGGAGTCAATAAGTCTAGACTCCAGATGTGAGCGCGCAGCATCAGTGCATTCTAAACTGGGCTTCGTGTTTTTCTCTGCCAGATGTCACAAGTCCCAGAAATAAATCCTCACAAATGGCGACAGTACTGGCTGCTGTCTTTTCAAATATTTTGATTATTCAACAATGATGAAAGAAAAAAAACATGGTCGTGTAGTTGGAGGCAATCTGTTGATCTGCCAGCTGGGAAAAGCATCAATTTAAATATGCAGCTTGACATGACCAAAAACACCAAACAAAACATAAACCCTCTTCATTCTTCTCGTTGTGCAGACCGTCCATCTAGCAACCGAAGGGTTCAAACTCCTAACTTTCCTTTTGATCTGTAAATATTGGAGACTATGCAAAATATATTCTACAGTCAATAGCTGAAGTAATTGCTACTAATATGCTGTGTAATTGAAATGATTACATTGTTTTGAATGCATATGAAATTAAAGCAGAATCCTTCTGAATGAAGGAGGACAGAATATGTATTATTTATTTAATGTATATAGTTCATATTTATTTTCTTGATAGCATTAACTAAAACAGTTTTTTATTTGATGTATTAAATGTTTTGAGTTAATACCAAAACAAAAGAAAACCACACACAAAACAGATAAATCGACATAAGAATGTTAAAAAAATAATAGTTCCACAATCATACAATTGTGATGGATCTATTACACCCTGACATAGAAAATACCACTAAGGTACAGATACATCAATAAAATATAATACAGGTATACAGAATGACAAATGAGGAACCTAGTATTGACAACAATATATAAAAAATAAATAAAATACAACAAAAAAAGTAAAAGGAACTAATAGATCAGAAAATTTAAAACAGAGAATAAGGACAAGGAAAGAGCAGAGAAGAAACAAACACATAGTTTTTAAGTTGTTAGTCAATTTGTTTTTATTGATATTTCCAACTATTCCCCCTTTCTAAAATATAACACCACACTCCAATGTATTTTTTTTTAAAGTCATAGCCATTATATTTGTTCCTGGATAGATTAGTATTCAGGAATAATGTAATTATATAAAAATACAGTTTTTTATTTCTCTCCTCTGATTCTTTTACAGAAATATTGGGGAGAAAACATTTTTGAACGTAAACATGGTATCCCTTATTTTCCCCTATTCTAGACAGTTTCTCAAATATTAAGGAAGAACTAGTAATTCTATTATTTCACACAGACTGTGTATATCATCTTTATAATCTGACCCACCCACAATTCACATTTTTAACCCCATTCTACTCATCAAAAATATGATATTCACCAGTTACCCCAGTGGATATGTCACATGCCAACCGTGTTAACTGCACCCCAACTCATCTACTTAACGAACATCACACTTTATTTACCTCAATGGCACGTGCATCACACACAGTACCCAAATCACACTGTAGTGCCCATTTTGGTAAAGGACAGTTACATTGCTAGATTCCAAAATTAAATAGTAAAAACTGAATCATCTTGACAAATTAAATCGTGATGAAGACTTGTGAAGTGTGTGACTATGTGAACCTTATATCAATCTAACATCATCAATCCCAAATCTGTAGTGAGGATTCGTTTAATGACTCAACACACCACCTTGATCAGAGACAAGACTGGCAGTAAGAACTCTAAATTAGGACAATCCAGTACACATGGGATAAAAAAGTATTGATATTTTTTGGTACATTTTTGATTTTAACATAATCCCACTTTTAATGATTATAATTGTTAGAAAAAAGGACTGTAAAATATTCTAAAATACATTACAAGTTAGTTAAACCAAATCCCCATTTTACAGCAAATGACTAATTTTTATCAAACAGGCAAAAAAATAAATATAAAGACAGACTTTGAAAATGGTAACACAATTGCTTTCTCTCTTTGTGCTCTATACATTTCCAATTAATATCTGATGGACCCAACCCCATCACATTCCAAACACAGTTCATTAAATGAAGCAAATAATATTATGCAGACAGTAGTGTAAGATAGGTTCTCCTATTCACAGGTGCAAGTAGGCACTGGGCAGCATGAAAATAATTTACTGTGTTTCTCACTTGAGGTGGTGCCATAATCTTAAGAGTAAAGGAAAAAATATTCCTCTGTTTTATGATATCTTTTTGTTGTCAATCTTTATGTAATAGTTTTGATCAATTCAAAAACAAAGCCAAAAAAATCGGGAGAAAATATCCCACGCAGGAGAGGCAAAAAAAAAATGAAATATGGTACCAAGAGGTAGGAATCCCAGAAATTAAACAGAGACTTTCCAAAACATGCTCATGAGAACAACAAACAAGTGGTGCACCTCATTCTGTAGTCTCAAATAATGTGAGATAATGTGACCCAGGTAGAGTAGAGGAAGCCTTGGACTAAACCCAGAGGCTGATGTGTTTCGGTAGGGAACTAGGAATAATGAACAAAAGAGAGGGGGATAAGTTAAGTGCCGACACTCCACATGAAATAGAGAAGGGAGAAGAGAAGAAAATCATGGGGAAAAGACAGAAAAGTAAAAGAGCTAAGAATACGAAGGGTCAGGAGACAGAATGGGGGCCATCCACTCCCTCTGCAGCCCCAGAACATGTCTCCCCATTCCTCAGATGTTCTACATCCAGGGAATACAGATAAGTGGAGTGATAATGATTCTGTTTATGGTATAGGGAGCCTGTTTTCTTCTCCATGGTTCCTCAATTTCCTCAAACTTTGCATCCCATTGTTGGAACGTCCAAGGGCAAGTGCAGAGTCTTGGCAGCATTCAAGAGGTGTTTGAGCAGAGATCTTTTATATAGGAGACAGGGTGGAAGGTAAGCGGCACAAGGTAGAGTGGATGCTTCCCCAGTATGGCACTATCTCCGAACACTTACAACAGATATGTAGCAGAGCACCCTCTTCTGTCCCCCACCACCAACAAGAGCCAGTCTGATTTCTGAAAATGGAGTGTAATAGCCCTATACCACCTGAGGGGAGATTGTGATTTGTCTCCAGTATTTTCAAGGAGAAGGTTCAGAATACAATGTTTTGTTTACTGTTCTTCACTGAAAACCTGCCCCAGCACATCTTCGTAAGGGCACATGCACCTTGGTGGGATCATTTGCCAGGAGAAATGAGTGAAACTCAAAAATACCTGGATGTAGGCACTCCCCTAAGATGCACTATTGATCAAAAGGCGTCAGAAGCCTCCTAAGGTGTTCCTGACATGGGAGAGAGCAAATGAAATGGTGAAACTGCAAGTAGCATAATGGGGACATAGCCATGTAAGTGGTTTGGGCAGTGAAGGCAGACAAGCTCTTTTCTTGATTGGGTTTGAATAATAAATGAAATCCTGATGCTGTCAGTTTTTCAAAAAGATTCTGTCTGTGAAAAACTTTTTCAAGCACAGACAAAGAAATGTATACTGCATAAAGATAAAACAATATGTAATTAGACAAACTAGTAAAACAAGCAAAGGAAAACCATAATGGGGAGTGAAGCAAAAAGTAGCAATTTTAAATAATTCAAAATAAGGATTATCAGAGTGACTTACTAAAGTCCGAATTCAAAATGAATTCAAAGTGAATTTCAAATGTATGGCCAGAGTAATTGAAATTAAAGAAAAAGTGTGGAGTAGGTTAGCGCTAATAATATACAAAGGAGGCAGCAACCTTACAGAGGGTCACCCTCTAACCCTCTGGGATAAGGATGTACAGGAAAAAAGGGGAGAAAAGGCTGCGCCAAGAGATACAATAAAATAAGTCCCAATAAAAATATAAAAAGGATATATATAAAAGTCAATATAAAAATAAAAGGAGGATAAATGTCTATGTTGCGCTGGTGTTCTCTCTTCTTATGATGCTTTGGATCCTCCCGTGATATGTAAAATATAAAAGGGAAAAGGACCAATGGTGCAGATTGTGGGGTACGTGGAAAATGAAGAATAAAGATGTAATAAACTCACATTTGTATGAGCTATAACCAGCTCAGGTGGAATGGGCGTTCTGCAGTATAATCCCTGCTAGTAGGATATCAGGAAATTCTGATCCACTGGTGCTGTCCAATTCTCAGGAGAAGGGAGAAAAATATATAACAGATAGTGCTCTCTGAAGATAAGATGTGGTATATACAAAACAAAATAAATATACTCACAGTATACAGTGCAGATGACACTGCACTTGAGATATGGCGTGGGTGGTATAATCAATAATGGTATAATCCCCACCTTAGGATATATAAAATGCCAGGAAAGGATAATATAAAATTGGAGTGATAAAAATATATATAATAAAAATATGAATGGCACAGAGATAAAGCCAAACGTAATTTATTATTAAAAGTATACAATAAAATTTTATTATATATATTTTTATCACTCCAATTTTATATTATCCTTTCCTGGCATTTTATATATCCTAAGGTGGGGATTATACCACCCACGCCATATCTCAAGTGCAGTGTCATCTGCACTGTATACTGTGAGTATATTTATTTTGTTTTGTATATACCACATCTTATCTTCAGAGAGCACTATCTGTTATATATTTTTCTCCCTTCTCCTGAGAATTGGACAGCACCAGTGGATCAGAATTTCCTGATATCCTACTAGCAGGGATTATACTGCAGAACGCCCATTCCACCTGAGCTGGTTATAGCTCATACAAATGTGAGTTTATTACATCTTTATTCTTCATTTTCCACGTACCCCACAATCTGCACCATTGGTCCTTTTCCCTTTTATATTTTACATATCACGGGAGGATCCAAAGCATCATAAGAAGAGAGAACACCAGCGCAACATAGACATTTATCCTCCTTTTATTTTTATATTGACTTTTATATATATTTATATATATCCTTTTTATATTTTTATTGGGACTTATTTTATTGTATCTCTTGGCGCAGTCTTTTCTCCCCTTTTAATTGAAATTAAAGCATAGTTGACTTAGATAATTTTTCTAACTGAGCATTTTTTTACCTTAAATGTGAAACTGATTTTGAATTTACTTTGACTTCTCACTTTAGTAAATAGCTCTGACAATCATTTTTATCTCATTAACCAGTATATAGGGCTTTAAGTTCATTATATTGAATTGCTTTCTTTCTATGAGAGCATGTCTGGCCTTTCTGTTGTGTATATATTAACTATTGCAGGTAATTGATATCTTCCTCCCAGGCATTTTTTAGGTATACTTGGCATTACACCGCACAATGACACTGACCATGTGTCCTATAGCAGTATCACTCTGTAGATGGTACAGTTTAGACAAGGAAATTATTAAGCATTAAAGGTTAATAAACAGTTTGGAATAACATTCTCATATTACAGCTGCAGTATATGTTGGTATGGCCACACAGCTGTTCATTTACAGTAGATTTACATTAATAAATAGGTTTGTGACATACCTGGAATATTCAGCTTGCTATATTAATCTCTCTTTTGTATTAACCATTTATGGAAGTTTGAAAACCTGGATGTACATTTAATGCACATACAGACAGACATATACATTTTACATGGTATAGTTATTGCAATGGGCTGATCATGTGTTTCAACCCAGTACTGTGCAGTGGCTTACATCATCTGGCAGATATTTATCACAGTCTGTCTAACATCGTGCAGCATGGAGAGGCCCCCTAATCTCAGTAGAGTGCGGGATCATATTTGTCCTAACTTGACTGAAATTAGGGTGGGTTACACTTTTTTAGCTTGCTATTTAATTCAGCCACCTCCAATTATTTATAATGGGCAAAAAATGCTGAGAAAGAAACAGAGTAAGCCTGCCTCTCCCAGCATATCATTACTAGGAGAAGAGTTAAATTAAAGGGACTGTACGGCAGCATGATGTCTCAAACAATCTTGGTGGCATTAATTTCACATGCTTCCCCATAACGCTAGTATCGTTATGTACATAGATAGAGTAGATAGATGGATGAATGGATAGATAGATAGATAGATCATACACCAGAGTTGAATGCAAATGGAAACGTAATGTTAAAGGGAAGAGTATAGACCAAACAGGTGGTGATGCAACAATTTTTCCAAAATAATGTGGCTAGAAATCGTTTCATAATGTAAAGTATGGATCTTGCAAACATGAGAGTCATTAATATATATATGAGATATAGTTAATGACTCTCACGTTTGCAAGATCCATACTTTACATTATGAAACGATTTCTTGCCGCATTATTTTGGAAAAATTGTTGCATCACCACCTGTGATAGGTATAATACAAATATATAAAATAGAAAAAATACCGGCACTCTAGGTCTTCCAAACGATGTAATTTATTTTCTGTCAATCCAAAGGTCAACGTTTCAGCCCCGGTTCAGGGCTTTCATCAGGACACATTAAAAACATTTAACAAAATGACAGGCTTATATAGGACTGAAAATCACATTAAACACTCACCAAATCAGCTGTTCCTAATCACTCCTGATGCTCGGCGTCTATTTCGGCGTCTATTTCAACTTTTAATTGTATGTGTCGTCTTGCTCAGAAATGCTTCAGACTTGAGAAAGGGAGGTTATCCTGAAAGCTTGTCATTAAAAAAATCTGTTAGTCCAATAAAAAAGGTATTACAATATACGAATTTTATCTGTTTTTTACATCTACATCACTGGACTAATACGGCTACAATCTCTACTTTATTTATTTATATATTTACAAAAGTCTGCCAAAACAAATGTAGAGTTTACAACATTCCATTGACCTCATCAGCTGGAGGAGTGTTAAAATTGTACATCAGTACTGAAGAAATGCTGTTTGAGCTTCCTGCTTGCAAATTTGAGAATGCTACAAAGCATCATTAACCCCTAAAGGACACATGACATGTGTGACATGTCATGATTCCCTTTTATTCCAGAAGTTTGGTCCTTAAGGGGTTAAACAGATAACCATATGACTGAAAAATATTAGAACAGAGGTTTATCATAAAATTGCCCTATTGTAATATGAACAGGTCCTGCTCCTTAACCACGCTGGAAGCCAATGCCTAATTACACTGCACTTATAAATATCAGAGTGGAGGAAAATGACCAAGACTGGATGTTAGTTCAGAAGAAGAATCCAAGGTCCCAACATTCCAAAGGTGGACGTAACATCATGAGAATCTGCTTTGAATAGTGAGCAGATCAAAACTGAAGTACCTACAAGAGCATACCAGAAACAGTCCAATAATAACAGGATAGTAATAGAAGTTGAGTGACATCTCCAAAAAAGGATCTCCCTCTAGACTAAAAAGGAAACCTCCACATTTGAGGAAATTGTTCCCAATAACATTTCTGATAGGTTAGCTACTGCAAAAGAAATAAATCTACTAAGCAAAGGATTATCATATTTTCCATCCAGGGCCGGTCCCGGACTTTTGGGTACACAGGCAAAGATGATTTTGGCGCCCCCCCAAAGCATCTTCACCTGTGTGCCTCTTTATCCACCTTTTGTTTCTTATCCCCTTTTTAAAATGTCTTACCCCCTTTAGTGTATCTTATCCCCTATTTTCTCCATTGTGTCTCTAACACCTCTATTGTGTATCTCGTATAACCCCCCTTTGTGCGTCTTACTCCCACCAGCCCCTTTGTGTGTCTGCTTCTCTCCCAGGCCCCTTAGTGTCGTTTACTCTTTTCCAGACCCTTAGTGTTCCTCTCTCCTCCACTCCTTGTCCCTTAATGGTCCTCTCCCCTCCCCTTCCTGTCCATTAGTGGTCCTCTTCCCTGTCTCTTAGTGTTCCTCTCCCCTCCATGTCCCTTAGTGTTCCTCTCCCCTCCATGTCCCTTAGTGTTCCTCTCCCCTCCCTCCCCTGTCCCTTAGTGTTCCTCTCCCCTCTCTTCCCTGTCCCTTAGTGTTACTCTCCCCCCTCCCCTGTCCCTTAGTGCTCCTCTCCCCTCCCTCCCCTGCCCCTTAGTGTCTCGGCAAAGGAGAAGTGCTCACTAACACAGATTTAGACAGATTTGTGAACAATATTTCAGAGAAATAGGTCTTTTGTATACATAGAAAAAGTCTTAGTTCTTTGAGTTCAGCTCATGAAAAATGGGGGCAAAAACAAAAGTGTTGCGTTTATAATTTTGTTCAGTGTATATTCTACTATATGCTACTCACACTCCAGTATTCCACTACAAGAGGGCAACTATAAACTATTCCCCAGATGGTAAAAGGCACCATCAAATTTATCCAGGCACAGTCTGCCAAGTGGAAGGTGTGGATGTGGGGAGGGCACCATGAGTCATATTTATATGACGTGCGCTGGAGTTGAGCGTTATTATCAAATGGTATGAAATGTTGTAACTGATCTGTCAATACTGTTTGACCTAGAACCCATTCATTTCCATGATTTCCCTACGCCCCTTGAAGAACACAAAACAATTGGAACTCCTCAGTCTCCCCTTCTAAACAGGAATGGTTCCTTAAAATTGAATTTTACCTCCCCCTAAAGAATGGGCATTTTTACATAGTTGCTCAATTGAATGTAGCGTAACAATATCAATGATAACAAATTATTTGGGAATTCATTGTAGTTATTCTTTATTTAATATATCCTATGAATAGTAATAATTATTTTCAGTATATTACATTATGCTTATTCCTAAACGTAAGTATACACTGATCAGCCGCAACATTAAAACCATCTGCCTAATATCATGCAGATCTGCTAAAACAGCTCTGATGAGTCGAGGCATGGACTCCACAAGACCTCTGAATGTGTCCTGTGGTATCTGGCACCAAGACATTAGCAGCAGATCCTTTAAGTCAGGGGTGGGGAATCTTCGGCCCTCCAGATGTTGTGGACTACATCTCCCTTGATGCTTTGTCAGCATTATGGCTAGCAGAGCATACTGGGAGATGTAGTCAAAAACATCTGGAGGGTCAAAGATTCCCCATCTCTGCTTTAAGTCCTGCAAGTTGAGTGGTGGGGCCTGCATGGATCGCATTTGTTGTTCCAGCAAATCTCTCAGATGCTCAATCCAATTGAGTTCTGGAGAATTTACAGGCCAAGGCAACACTTTGAACTCTTTGTCATGTTCCTCATACCATTCCTGAACTATTTTTGGAGTTTGGCAGGGTGCATTATACTTCTGAAAGAGGCCACTTCCATCAGGAAAAAGCATTGTCATTAAAGGGTGTATAGGGTTTTCAACAATCACTATTAGGTCATAGTAACACTTAAATGCTCGGACCCAAGGTTTCCCAGCAGAATGTTGCCCAGATCACACCACTGCCTCCGCTGGCCTGCCTTCTCCCACAGCACACCATCTCTTCCCCAGGGAAGCGGCACACATGCACCTGACAATTCACCTGATTTAAAAGAAAACATGATTCGTCACACTAGGCAAGCTTTTATCATTGCTCTGTGGTCCAGTTCTGATGCTCACATCTCCATTGAAAGTGCTTTAGGCGGCGGACAGGGGTCATCATGGGCACTCTGACTGGTATACACAGTAAACTGCATTGCACAGGGCGTTTAGACACCTTTCTATCCTGGCCAGAATTAAGTTTTCATCAATGTGAGCAATAGTAGTACTTCTGTGTGATAGGACTAGATAGGCTAACCTTTGCTTCCCACTTGCATTAATAAACCTTGTCACCCATGACCTTGACGCCAGTTCCATGGTTGTCCTTGCACCACTTTTGGCAGGTGCTAACCACTGCATCCCAGGAACACTGACCAAAAAACTTGTTTTGGAGAGGCTCTGACCCAATCGTCTAGCAACTGGAGAGCTTGCAAAGGTTATATATAAGAGATCTGCAGTTTTTGCAAGCTGTTTTTACATATACCCCAATACAAATGGATAATAAAATGCATGCAACCTTTCACTATATGTCAAAGTCATTCAAATCTTTTCGCTTAGCCATTTTTCCTGATTTCAACACATGAAATTCAAGAACTGACTGTTCACTTGCTGCCTAATATATGCCACAACTTGACAGGTGCCATTGTAACCAAATAATCAATGATATTCACTTCACCTGTCCATAATTTGAATGTTGTTGCTAATCAGCATAATTACCAATAATATTAATAAATACTTTTTTAGACCGATGTACATGTTAAACTGTTTAAAGAATTTAACTTTTTTTCACTAGCATTTGATAGTCAATAGTAATTTGTATTTGATACACACTAGTACATCATCTGTCACTATTGCATGCCACTTTTATTATCAAGGAGTTTCCCTTTTCAATTTTACCGAGATAATATATATATATTGCAAGCAGTGTAATAAGTAAGAAAACTTTAAGAGGCAAAAAAACTTGAATGTACAAGTACATTCATATATATATATCATGACCAAGCAGTATTCTCTACTTATATTTGGCAACAGTTTCCCTGTATAAATAACATTCTCTTTAGTTTAAAGTATTTCATATTTATTAGAGCACATACAATGACTAAAGTTGCTAAAATAATGTATCACGTTATTAGCATGGAACTACATTTTAGATCACTTTGGTTTCCTTGAACATTAATCCCATGTTATATCACACATGCAACATATCACTTCTGGGACATGCATGCACATTGTGTATGGTGTACACATTGTCTTGACAAAAAGTCTATGTGAGGATAATAATGATTACCTGTTTGTGTATTATGGATTAATAAACTATATTCTCCTTGTAATCCATTGTAAAGACCATTGAGTGCACTCCTACGTGACAGAATGTAATGGCAAGAACGTGACTGATGAACATGACCATCTATATATCACATGTCAGAAAATCTTGGGCAAAACAATTCTGAGTAATCATGTTTCCATAAATCTCTCGGCTTGTCCTACTACTAGATATACAAATGTGCTCAGACGGGTATCATGTTTCAGACGTCATCCAGCATTTCTGCAGAAACCTTTAGAAATGGAGCACAGTTTTAATGCAACCAGAAACCAACCATGGATTCTACAGTATAATGCCCATATGAAGGATTTGTATGGCCCAATTAATTCCTGATAATGGACCAATCTAAGCACAAGTAACCACTCTAGCCCTCTGTGGTAAATATGGTACCAAGTGTGCACTTGCATTGTCCCATGGTTTCCTGGATCCCAGCTGGTGTCCGCCCCTCAACAACCACATCTGGTCTTCTTCTGCAGGAGTAGCCTGATGTCTCTGTAGAATAAAGCACAGCCAATACAGGACTGCGCTCATTGGCTGAGAGTGCTCAGCAGACACTCTTAGCCAATAAGCACAGCCCTGCATTTTCCTGCTTTGCTCTATGGAGAAATTTAGGTTCCCCTGCTGGAGAAAACCAAATGTAGCAAATTTTTGTTTTACAACCATTTTATTTTCTTCATAAAAGATAGGATAATTTTAAGATAGATTTTTTTTTGTAAATTTAAAGTACGCAAACCAAGATACAAGACGTTAGTTCAAAAGTGTCATGAAAAATATACTTAAATAATTGTGATTGTAATACCATAATACTTGTTTAATCAAAAGAAAGATGTTCATATAAAATGACATTCTCTAATAAAATGTTCTTTGTATATGCTTTAAGGAGTTTTTTTTGTACATGAAGTGTTTTTGACAGTATTGTGGTTGTGGTAATTATTTTAAATTATATGTGTTCTAAATACATGATATTAACTAGAAAAGAAGTGATTACATAATCAGTTCCCGCAGAGTGTCCTTGGCATCAGCTGTAAGATTTCTAAGCACTTAATTTCCTTGATTGATTCTTTTTCTATGTTTTAAAGGGTACCATTCATGGTAACATATACTTTTCTTTTCTTTTTTTCTTTTCTTCAAACTAAGTATGAACATATGAAATCTAATTATATTTTTAATTTATTTATGTACTTAGTAAAGATTGTGTTATGTATACACTGTACATATATACATAGGTGGTGATGGTGATCATGTGACCTGCTTAGCATTGAATATAGGAATAGTATAGCTATGATGTTATTTTCCATTTGCTTCAAAGCTATGCCCACTGGGGGAAATACTCAGACATTGCATGAGGCACAAGTGCATAACTTTTGGTCCGTAGAGTGTCAGGAAGAGCAAAGTATCACTTCATTAACCCCTTAAGGACACATGACATGTGTGACATGTCATGATTCCCTTTTATTCCAGATGTTTGGTCCTTAAAGGGTTAAGGAAATGGCAAGAAAAAAGAAACCAAGATCTTTAGAGGAAGATTGCAGATGTCCACACTGTATTAAGCAAGGGGACACAAGGGGTCTGCAGCTGGACAAACTTATACCTCTGAACCTCACTATTGTCAATGCCACGGGTCCTGCTCAAATAAGGTGTTATCTGACTCCTACCAGGCACAACTCTTTACATCTATGGACTATGGAGATCAAGAAGTCTGAAGATTCTATAACAATTAACTCATCTTAACTTTCATTTTAGGCAATCCCACATTCTGCAGGGCATGTCAGAATAACCTCAAATAATGTGCATGGTGGAAGATAAAAACTTGATATTGGAGATCCCATGTCTAGAGGTGAGAAACCCTCTATCATTTCTATCACAGGTAGACAATCACCTGATGCCTGAAAAACAAAATCACATTCTTATAAAATCATTCTTTCAGCATTTCCTTGAACATAATAAGATTGAGACACTAAGTAATTTGCATTACTAAGCATTGCTATTAAACTGTGTTACTAATACGCACAAAAACCATGAAAGTGCCCTAATCTCAAAGATATATTTCTGCTAGAAATGTCTTCTCCTAGACCAGAGGTTCCCAACCCAGTACTCAAGCACCCCTTACCAGTCCAGGATTTAGATATTACCCTGTTGTGTCTAAAGTGTTGTTTCTTTTCTTCTAAAACACCTTAGACACAACTGGGTTGTCCCTATATCCTAGACTGGTAGAGGGTACTTGAGGACTGGGTTGGGAACCACTGTCCTGTACTTTACAATCACAGTTCAAATACATTTCCAACATGCTTTGGAACAAAATGTGGAATAAGGTATCACAGATGAGGAACTCAATGACTATTTGTGGCATTTTCCAAAATAACCACATGTACAATTACCAAAGAAAATGGCTTCAAGAGCATAATGGCAACCAGACTCAAACAAATAAAAAAATCTTCTTCATCAATATCTATCCAAGCACTTTTCTATATCAGAGGTTGTGCAAAAAGCAATTCACATTTTTATATCTGGTGACAACACCAGACAATGCACTTTACATTCAAACATTTACTTGAATTAACAAAAAAAAAAAAAATTATATATATATATATATATAATAAATACACAAGATCCAGCGCACTCGCCTATCTACTAAACAGCAACTTCAATGTTGACAGATTTTATTAGTTTGTAAAAGTTTTTTTTAAAAACACCTAATCTAGGCAAAAAAATGGGGATTTAGTTACATTATATGATCATACATTGCATAAGCCTGCCACAACGTCAATGTACCCCATCTTTGGCAGGTCCTACTCTCACAGTCTAATGTCTGCTCTTATGAGATTAACCACTTACTTGGGAAAAAATTCCATCTGAGGCTCTCTGCAGTACAAGGCTAAATAGGGACCTGAGATGAGGCACCTGTAACAGGGAGGGGTGCAGAACCAAGGAGTTGGCTAGACTCCCAAATATATATAGGAAACATGGGGGGATGGTTGCACTCACCTAAACATGCTTAAATGGGGTGCTGCTGGGGGCCATATTATACAATAAATACACAAGATCCAGCGCACTCGCCTATCTACTAAACAGCAACTTCAATGTTGACAGATTTTATTAGTTTGTAAAAGTTTTTTTTAAAAACACCTAATCTAGGCAAAAAAATGGGGATTTAGTTACATTATATGATCATACATTGCATAAGCCTGCCACAACGTCAATGTACCCCATCTTTGGCAGGTCCTACTCTCACAGTCTAATGTCTGCTCTTATGAGATTAACCACTTACTTGGGAAAAAATTCCATCTGAGGCTCTCTGCAGTACAAGGCTAAATAGGGACCTGAGATGAGGCACCTGTAACAGGGAGGGGTGCAGAACCAAGGAGTTGGCTAGACTCCCAAATATATATAGGAAACATGGGGGGATGGTTGCACTCACCTAAACATGCTTAAATGGGGTGCTGCTGGGGGCCATATTATACAATAAATACACAAGATCCAGCGCACTCGCCTATCTACTAAACAGCAACTTCAATGTTGACAGATTTTATTAGTTTGTAAAAGTTTTTTTTAAAAACACCTAATCTAGGCAAAAAAATGGGGATTTAGTTACATTATATGATCATACATTGCATAAGCCTGCCACAACGTCAATGTACCCCATCTTTGGCAGGTCCTACTCTCACAGTCTAATGTCTGCTCTTATGAGATTAACCACTTACTTGGGAAAAAATTCCATCTGAGGCTCTCTGCAGTACAAGGCTAAATAGGGACCTGAGATGAGGCACCTGTAACAGGGAGGGGTGCAGAACCAAGGAGTTGGCTAGACTCCCAAATGTTTCCTATATATATTTGGGAGTCTAGCCAACTCCTTGGCTCTGCACCCCTCCCTGTTAAACTTTTACAAACTAATAAAATCTGTCAACATTGAAGTTGCTGTTTAGTAGATAGGCGAGTGCGCTGGATCTTGTGTATTTATTGTATAATATGGCCCCCAGCAGCACCCCATTTAAGCATGTTTAGGTGAGTGCAACCATCCCCCCATGTTTCCTATATATATATATATATATATATATATATATATATATATATATATATATATATATATAGTTATTCCTTGCCCAACAAAAAGAGTATCTTAAAATAAGTGAAAGTTAAAAATAGGGTAATATTGTTTTTAGAAAACAAGTAGCACCACAAAATACTAATTTATATTTTCAGATTCTTAATGTGACCTGGAGTCTCGGTGCATAGCATAAATAAAAATAATCCCAATAGGTACACAACATGTAACACACACCTCTTGGCAGCCAAACAATCCATTTTTTTCTCTCCCAGCATGTTACTCTCAGCTGGCGACTCTGTTCTCACACTGTTATGCTATGTACCAAAACTCCAGATTATATTTGGACTCTGAAAATGGGATTTTGCACTTTGAATGTCATGAAGTGGTTTTTGTTTGTTTCAAACTATATCGGCCTGAGGGTTTTTTGTTTTGTTTTTTATATTTTATTCATTTTAAGATATTCAATCTGTGGGAAAAGGGATAAAATAAAAATAAATGTAATTCAAATAAGTGTCTCTGTTTGTTTGAGTGTAACATCCATTGCACAGGGTATGTTTTTTATTTTCTGTATAGTTCTCTTAGCTGAGGCACTTTGAGCAAACATTTAAGTATTCCATGGTCCATCTAGCAGTGTATGCAGCTAAACCTAGCCAGTGTGTTATCAATAGTGATGTCCCGAACGGTTCACTGGTGAATAGTTCCTGGCGAACATCGCATGTTCGCGTTAGCCACGGATGGCGAACATATCCGATGTTCGGTCCGCCCCCTATTCGTCATCATTGAGTAAACTTTGACCCTGTACCTCACAGTCAGCAGACACATTCCAGCCAATCAGCAGCAGACCCTCCCTCCCAGACCCTCCCACCTTCTAGACAGCATACAATTTAGATTCATTCTGAAGCTGCATTCTTTTTTTTTGTATTCTTTTTTTTTCTGTTTATTATACATTATCCTCCCATAGCCAGTAACCTGTGTTTATTATACATTATCCCCCCATAGCCAGTAACCTGTGCTTATTATACATTATCCTCCCATAGCCAGTAACCTGTGTTTATTATACATTATCCCTCCCATAGCCAGTAACCTGTGTTTATTATACATTTCCCCCTCCCATAGCCAGTAACCTGTGTTTATTATACATTATCCCCCATAGTCATTTATCGTTGGACCTAGGCAGCATGATGTCTTAGGCCGGCCCAGAGAGTGAGTGAGTGAATAATATAATATATATGTTCAGAAACATATTAGTAATATATGTAAATCGGGTTCATGCAAAGAGGGTGAAAAGGTATTAAAGAAAAACACACTCATTGCATCACATTTACAAAGCCAAACTTTTAAAAGATTTTAAAAGCTTTCCTCATTTCTTTCTCGAGATGAGGTATATATCGGTTGTAGACTGAGGATTTCCATCTGCCCAATCTTTTAATAATATGCACTGGAGTGTCAGTGTTGAAGGAGACCTAAGCTGCCCCTATTCTAAATGAAAGACCCGAGACATGGATACAACCCAATTCTGTTCTGATGTAGAAGATGAATCTAGCCGTAGTCAGAGGGATTCAGTGAGAGTAGTGGTGAAATGTGTGTGGCATGACTGAGTGTGGGTAAGTAACAGTCACGTAATTTAACTGGGCACTAGTTCTAGGTGGGATAAAGTGGTATAGCAGATGGATTAGTTTGGTTCGTTTTAGAGGTTTGTAGAGAAAGTATATAGTGATCATGATTTTTAGCGATATCCAATATTTTTAACCCCTTAAGGACCAAACTTCTGGAATAAAAGGGAATCATGACATGTCACACATGTCATGTGTCCTTAAGGGGTTAAGGTGGTCCCAGTCCCACCACTCATACCTGGTGTCACAATAGCTTGCATTTAAAAAAAAAAAAAGACTTGTTTGACTGTAATATAATAGCAGTCCGTTTCCTTCACACGTGTGTGTTTTAGGGCCTGCTAGGGCACAGTGTCACACCAGTGCAACTCATATCTGGTGTAACAGTAGTGTACATTTAAAAAGAAAAAATACAGGGGGCTTGTTGTCACCTTTCGGGGACCCTTGGTGTTGTACGTGGCTGGGTGGAGGAAGAGACCTTCAATGACATCAGTGAGGACAAGGAACGGGACATGGCTAGCTTGGTATCCAACCTTGTGCAAATGGGGAGTTTGCGGTTGTGCAAATGGACTGTTTGTGGTTGTTTGCGGTTCGCCGGGTCCGCCATTTCGCAAACATTTGCGGAAGTTCGTGTTCGCCATTCGCGAACGGAAAATTTCATGTTCTCGACATCACTAGTTATCAATTGCCCAGTTAGTTTGAATGTCTTGCTTGAGCTTCAGGCCCAAGCTAGATCTGTATCTATAGTCTGTTTCTTTGAAAATATAAAATGTATGTCATTACTTGGATTATGACATTAAGACATAATTTGCTTATATAAAAGAAAACTTGGTAAGATGGTAAAATGTCACACAATTTAAGACGCATCAACCCTTGTACCATTGAGATCTTGTCAAATACCTATTTGGGAATGTAGATCATAAAATGATTTACCTTACTTGATTACACAATAGGCAGATACGTTTTTTAGAGATTGAATGAGCATGCATTTTTTTTCAGAGAGTGTTAATATAATGCCTTATTATTGAAATATCATATAACCATCTGCTTAAAACCCATCATAAGTCAGTATTTTATTCCTCTTTTTCGTAACATGAATCCAAATTATATACATGGTATTAGTCTGACAAGCCATTTTTTCATTGTGTCATTAACGCAGTAATTGTAACATGATATATACTAAAAAAAAACTTGCAACACATCATTAGGATTTTCCTACCATTCAGTGGGACTTTATTGAATTTGGAACAATATGCCATTACCATAAACAATTTCATAGGTGAAGTTATCAGAACCCTGATAATATATTGTATCTGTTCAACCGAGAGCAGACCAGAAAAAAAATGTTTGGAGTACCAACCTAGGAAATAAGACCTGCTCCCTTTGGTAGATTGGTAGTGTAGTCTACATTGCTGCTTTTGAATGTGTCACTATGTTAGCACTTTGGAGTGCCACCATGATTGATATCATTACCAACTCAAAATAAAAGTTAAGCCAAGGCCCTTTCACTTTCCCCACAGTCCTACTATAGCTACTTCAACTGCAAAGCACAATGCTACAGGTATCAGTGTTTGCAACACTAATTGTCCTCTATCACTCACCTTAGGTGTCAGGTTTGAAGCAAATGCAGTGTAGTATGCATTTACTAGTTTACAGATGAGATATTTTGAGATTTATACATTTGACATAGAATGATTTTAACACATGCACCTTTGGCAGAAGTAAATAAAAACAATGCTTTGGAGGTTCTAGAGTTATCTTCTTAAGTTTCCTGAAAAAGCAGTCCGGTAGCTGCATGCAAAGAGTAGTTAAGCAGATCTAATGGATCTACCCTGGTAAGGATTACAAAGATATAAAGGGCCCTCGGGTACAATCTAGGATACCAGTCCTTAGCCATTGCTGCAGTAGAGTCTGTATTTCTATCATAGGTATAAAAATATGAATAACATTTATATCCATAGAAATAAATTAACTTGGGCAAATTATTTTTTTCTGAGCTACTGGTCTGAGAAAATTCAGTCTGCATTACTCAAAGGATGTACAGTGGCAAAAAAAGTATGTTAACCTATTAGAAATTACTGTATTATATATATATTTGTGACTCAAAAGGCACAAGGCATAATAAGAAACGAATCATAGAGTGCTGACTTGAAGAAATCATTGGAACTAGTTTTGGTGCCTCTACTTTATGTCTGCTAAATGGAAAGCATTGAACAGGTATTTAGTGGAGGAATACAAAAACTTCCATGATTGCCATTACATTTGCATGCTATTAACCCAACCTTTGGTGATGTCTGCTGAAGGTGGCATTGGGTTCCTGGCATCACCCCGCCCTTTATCTTTATGGTATTCCAGAATTGAGGAATTAGGCATGGTGGAATAACTATGGCTAGAAGATACAGGTGTATACCTCAATGTATACAGCGGCTATACATGCATTTTTACAGTTAACTAATGTCCTCACAGGTTCTGTAGGCTTCTGTCTGGATCCCTGTATTGCGTCATTCTTAACCCTCATTCAAGTATGCAGGATAGACCTTATACTTTACAGTTAGTTTCTGTTTAGATAGACATTGCAATGTGTGCTCACAATGCCAAATATTTATGCAGTAACACTATTATATCTGGAAACCCATATATTTTTTTTTCTGTTTAAACACCCTTACAGAAGGGTGTAAATGCATCAGCGCAAACTTCACATATTGTCTCTTTTTTATTGTTTACAATGTTCTCTGATACCGTTCATGCTTGTAAAAATGGAAAATCTCAAAAAACTGTTATTCACAAAAAAAAAAAAAAATATGTGTTACGAATTTTAGGTCATTTCCATTGTTCTTAGTATTAAACTGCATGGACTTGGAGCAAAGTTTATGTCTCTAGCAGTCAAAGAGCGTTTGAAAAGCTAGACATGGTTCCTCTGGCACTCCACTTAACCAAATACTGTATGTAATAATGTCTCAAGCTGTGTATTACTGTTTTAGGGCTTTTTGTGGAAATTCACGAATTGTCAAGAGACAAGCTGACACAGAAATACAACAGTACTGAGGCAGACCAAATTCATTTAACACACTGTAAGTTGAGTGATTAATTTGCAGCCTGAGCTGACTGTCTTCATGTTCCAGCGTCTGATTACAGTTCCTACTGGCAGTTTGTTAAATTCCTTATTTGCTTCTTGAATCATAGCACCAATTAATTCTCTCCAAATCTTTTTATGCAATTACAGCCTCTGTGCAAAGCTAAAATCCGCTTATGTAGCTAAAAAAGTTCAGTTTTAATTATTTCTATATTAATTCATTGATATCATCTCATTAAATGCCTACTTTTTATTAAATTATTCCTTATTTTAAAATGACAGGGTCATACTAACTCACATTTACAGAGAGAGGCCTTTTTTAAAAAAAAATTCTGGAGACATATATTTCATCCTGAATTAAAGGGGTACTCTAAGCCTCAAAACTACTTTAGACTAATGAAGCAGTTTTAATGTATATATCATGTCTTTACAGTCTAACTGTACAATTCCCTGTCATATACATGTGAAATCATTTTTGTTTCTGTTTATGAAGCCCTATCACCTATCCTGGCTGTGACTAACAAAGCCTACATGAAAAATAATGTCATTTTCAATCAGATGAGACAGAACAGTGTGTTTATGTTAGATGCTTTTTTTAAATCCCCTGCTCTGTTAATTGAACTGTAATCACTCACAAGAGGCTCCTGAAGGCGCTAGCAGGCTATTAACATAGAAGGAGACTTTTTGAATTAAACAAACTGTGCAATAGAGGCAGCTTAAAAATTTATTAAATCTCTCTGCAGGAAATGTGCAAGGAGAATGTATAGGTCACAGCGCTCCTCTCCTGCCGGTGAGAGGTGCAGGGGGGTCAGCATGGGACTCCGCTCTATATTGTCTTTTCCTGTATATCTCCCTCGCATGTCCCGCACTAGTGCCCAGGAGCCGGAATGTGGTGTCACATTCCGGCTCCAAGGGGCCCTACAGGGCGCGCGAGGGAGCTATACAGCCACAGGAAATGCTGATACACAGCAAAGCTCCCTCACAGGAGCGCAGCGCCACAAGGTAGGGAGACTGTGTGAAGTGTGTGTTTTCTCTAAGCCTTTGTTTTCTGTAAGCCCCACTCCCCTCAATACTGTCCCTTTCTCCCCCACAATGCTGCCCTAACCACTAAAAATACTTCCACTGCCCACCCAATACTGTCCCTATTCCCCAACAATACTGCCCCTGCCCCATAATACTGTCCCTATCCCCCCACAATACTGACCCTGCCCCATAATACTATCCCTATCCCCCACAATATTGCCCCATAAGACTGTCCCTTCCCCCCCACAATACTGCTCCTACCCCATAATACTATCCCTATCTCTCCACCATACTGCCCCTGACCTTCAATACTGTCCTTAACCCCCACCATACTGCCCCTGCCCCCAACACTGCCCCTATCCCCCCACACAATGCTTCCCTAACCACCCACAATACTGCTGATGTAGAATTATTAAAAAAACCTTATTGTACTTGTATTCAATTATTGCACTAACTCCATTTTAACCTTATACTGTGACAATCCTCCATTTTGTCCTCCTAACCTGACTTGTTCATTTTAAAACTACATTACATGACAGTATTTCTCAGCACATCTAATACAATAGACAAGGACAGTATTCTCCATAAGGATATGACTAACCCAGGAACTGTTGAATTTCCCCTAACTCGCAACATAATATAATTTAAAGGCCATGAGAACACAGTAGTAATGAAATGTTCTATTCATAAGAGACCTTGCACCTAACCACGAGATTTGACATCACCGACCGAGTAAAATGACGCTCAAGACCCCTTGTCCCCCACCCGTGTCCGGAAAAGTACCACCTCTTGGTGGGTGGACACGGAACTAACCACTTAGCTTTTGATCCAATTAATTATATTGATAGGTGGACACTAACCCAGACACTTAACAATAAATCCAATTAATGATGTTTATTCACTGATATCTTGATAATCAATGATGACGAAAATGTCTCTTAAAAGGGCCTGCGCGCCCGCTGATTCTGCACTTGCCAATAAATTTCCTCGAAGTTATTTTAACCTGAACTCCGTGTGTCAGACTGAATTACTTCAGCGTATATACGCAATTCAATTCTCTTTAATTTGGACAGGAACAGATAGACACTTAAACATTTTGGTTTACTGAAAAAGTACCATAACAACTTTGGCGCCCGAACAGGGACTCCGGGCTATGTCTGGCCGGTGAGCCGTCCTAAGGAAGACAAGGGTGGACGGAGGAATCCAGGGGGAAGGAAAGGGAGACTGATCACCTCCAGTTACACGGTAGAGACTTCTGCAGAGCCACCGGTACGTTCCGGCCCCTTTGATTGACCCGTCCACGTGTCTGTGACTGCTTCCCGGGAGGACATCAAAGACAGGTAATATCTTGCCCGGAGTCTTATTACCCATTTGTTACCTGCATTTAGTCTATCTGTTGCCTGGGTGTGTCTAGTTTGGTTGCCCGGGCTGAATGTTTATTTGTTTCCCCTTTTTTTGGGATAAAGAGGGGGGGTGGACCCGTGGGATTTGCCTGAAGTCCTGTTGCCTGTTTTACTCCTTTTAGGAGCCACGTGTTTGTGGCTGTAGGGAAAAAGGGGGGTTGACCTGTGGATGTGTTCCTGGGGGTCTTCTTTGCCTGTTTACTTCTTTTAGGAGCCTCGTGGCTGTGGCTGTAAGGAAAAAGAAGTTTGTGGAATTGTGGGATCTGTGTAGAATCATAGTTTCCTGTGATCCAATTTTGTGTCACTTTGATAGCCTAGCTAGCTTCACTGTGCGCTTTCGGACCATCCAGCTCTAGTTGAGTTGGGGACGTCCTGACCCGGACCATCCAGCTCTAGTTGAGTTGGGGACGTCCTGACCCGGACCCTTCGGCTCTAGTTGAGTTGAAGGTCCACTGATTATTTTAACTGTGATAGGAGACTTAGCCTTGTGGCAGGGGACTCAGTTTCCTGGGGGGATTCAGGCAGGTATTGCTTGTTTTCCGCATCACGTGGTAGTGAGACTTATAGAGTGGGTTTTATAAGGGCACTACGGGAGTGAGGGTGGCGTGGCCACTTTAAGTGGACTGCTGTAACGAGGGAGGCTAGAAAGGATTTCGGACCGGTGTTAGCTGTTATCCTTGGCCGCTGGTAGTGAGACTTGAGGAAGTCATTCTCCGAGCGGGGACACTACGAGGTTGAGAAAGGTGACTTTGGAGTAAGCACATGTAGAAGGAAAGGGATTACTGTTGATTTCATTTGAACTGTGATGCATGCACTGTATTTCAACTGTACTGTTGTCTTGTTTGTTTAATGTGGAGTCATTTAAACTCCTGTATCTGTCTCTAAGGATTTTCCTTCCCTTACTCTTTACCTTTTCTACACTTCCTGTACTATTGTACTATCCACTCCCATTCCTCTTAATAGAGAAGTGATTGGTCACACACTTCTCACCTCGCTCCAATCCGTGTCTACCACCCCGGGTAGGCGGATTCAGTGACTAGTCTACGTTTTGGGAAGACGCACTTGAGAAAGACCCACGATTCTCAGGTGGCAGTCGAGCATTGTAGACGTTCTGGTTCAATTTTCCTTATCTTTCCCTATATCTGGGACGCTGGTGTAGGGGAAAAGGGATCATGGGGCAGGATTTAGGTAAGCCCAGTAAGGGCTGGTTAGCATGTGATTTAGTTGATGACAGAGAGGGTGAGGAGATGGTTAAAGGTGTTGAAAAAATTGCAAAAGTTTGTAAAATTGCTGTGCCGACATGTGGTAGATTACAACCAGAAAGTTGGCGTAGATTGTTAATGGAAAAGAAAGGCAAGCTTGCAAATTATAATTTATTAAAAACAGCTGAAGCATGGTACAGAGTAGCAAAGGCTATTCAGCAAGAAGGTTGGGTTGAGGAAGAAATAATTCACAAGGGTGTGAAATTGTTTGTGTACCATAATAATTGTGTTGCTGGGGCTCTTCCTCAGCCAGCGCCCCAAAATGGCGCCCGGGGGATGTCTATCCCAAAGATCCAGTCAGTAATGGGAGATTGCCAGCTGATTAATCCTCCCAATCCCCATCCCGTCACCTCTCCCGTTTGCCCGGTCCTAAATTCTGATGGATCCTACTTTTCCCCTTCTCCCTCCCTAACATTCCCATCATCCTCATCCATCCCCAAGCCACCTTCTGAGTCTAATGCTAACATCTCATCTGCCATTCCTTCCTCACACTTTGTCTCCGTAGATAATCCTACCCTCCCATCTGCATCTGCCCAGTTCACTAACCCCTCCTCTCCTACCACTGTCAATCTTGCTGATCCCACTCCGGCTCCTCCTTCTTCACCCGCCTCTACTGACTCTTCCCCACCCTCTCCCTCGCCCGCCCCGACCACAGCCCAGTTTCCCACCCCCTCTGCTAATCCCTCCCCAACCTCACTGCCCACTCCAAGTTCCGCCCCAGCTCCCACCCAAATGGCCTGGCCATACCCCTTCCCATACCCCTATCCTCACTGGCCATACCCCTTTCCCCAAGCCACTCCCCAGGTTCCGGTCATGCCCAGTCCGGTTCAGTCTGCCCCGGATGTGCCCACATCCAACATGGCCGCCACGTCTTCCCTTAACCCCAATGCAACTTCCTTCCCCGCCTCCAATATGGCGGCCCCCAGCCATTCAGCACCCCTGATGCCGGTGCTTCCCGGTGATTACCGGTCCCAAGATTATGACCCAATGGCAACTCCCGCCTCCGGAGCTCCCTCCTATCCCCCGGCCCTGTCTCCTCAGGTGATCCCCTCACGCAGAAGGTCCCAGATAATAGAGCTAGATGAGGGAGAGGATGACAGGCTGTCCCAGGTTTCAATGGAGGCTGCGAGAGCCCACCGTTCTATTGAAGATCCCTTCGGCCATCAGGGTCGGGGAGAACAGGCCCCTCCTAAATATGTCGCTTTTAACCCCACACAAGCTAGTGCTTTAATGAAATCTCTCCCTGACCCAGAGAAACAGCCTATGCCTTTTTACCGAGGGATAGTTCAGATACAAAAGACTTATTCCGCCGCCTGGCGTGACCTACTGAGCATTTGTGCTATTAAAGCAGGGGATGCATATTGGCCCAGCATGGCCCGCCACCTCAGTACAGATCTGCTTACAAGTGATGTTGATTATCCCTCCGGAGTAACCTTTTGCAATCAATTGAGAGATTGGGCTAAGGATAAACTTGCAGATCAAGCTGCTGGCCTTACTGATGTTGTGCAAGACAAAGGAGAATCAGTGGAAAGGTTTCATGCAAGATTATATCAAATGTTTACAGATTTGGGATTTGATCTCACTGACAAAATTCATTCACAAATGCTATCAGGTGCGTTTGTCCAAGGTGTTAAAGATTCCATACGCAAGGGAATCATTGCTGCACGCCCTGAATACAAGGTTGTTCCCCTAGATACGTTACTCCTAGTTGCTAGAGGTTTGGAATCTGCCCAAACCCCCAGAAGACCCAATTCAGCTCCTCTCATGGTGGCCCGTGCCACCCCCATCACCCCTGGCACCAAGGGAGTCAAGTTAGAGGACGTATCATGTTTTAATTGTGGGGCTAAGGGACACTACAGAAGTGACTGTCCAGAACCCAAAAGGGAACCGGGGGAGCCCAAAAAGTTTCCTACAGGGGAGCCCAAAAAGTTTCCCAAGCCTGCCCCGGCCCCTAAGACCATGAAAACGGTTCCAATTGTTGAGGAACCAGATGATGATTAGGAAATTGGCAAACCTGTGTCATTAACCCCTGTCATGGCAGTGTTTACAGGGGATAAGGGAGGGGGGCCACTTGCCACAGTAACTTTACCCATTGAAGGCCAACCTACCACGTTTCTTATTGACACAGGCGCAGCCCGAAGTGTTCTCAGAGAACAAGACCTGCCAGACCCATCTTTCTTGTCAAGTATTGATGTCTCCTGTGTTGGAGTGGATGGCCAACCGAGACACAGTCCTCTAACAACCCCTCTGCGGGTTGGCACAAGCTTACTTGCTCGTTTTGTAGTTTCCTCCACATGCCCAATTAACCTGTTAGGCGCTGATGTCCTTTCACGCCTACAGGCGTCTATAACCTTCACTCCAGATGGACAGGTAGAAATGTCTACACCTCTATCTGTTTCTGACACTTCAGCCCTGTGCTCCATACCTTTGATGCTGCAATTAGATATATCCAATGAGCAAGCAGCAGAACCTAGGTCCAATTTCCCAGATGAGTTAAAAACTCAGGTGCCTGCTAAGTTATGGTCCTCAGGCCCAGAGGATATAGGTCATCTAAATGTCCCACCTGTGGTGGTTAAGCTTATCCCAGGAGCTAAGTTACCAAGGAAACCACAATATCCTCTAAAACCAGCACAGGCTGCAGCCATTTCTATTCACATCAAAGCGCTCCTGGAAAAGGGTGCTTTAGTGGAGTGTAAATCAGAATGTAATACTCCATTATTTCCTGTGAAGAAAAAGACTCTAAAAGGTGAGCCAGTAAAGTACAGGATGGTTCAGGATCTCCGTGCAGTCAATGAAGCCACTGTCCTGGACACTCCTCTTGTACCAAACCCCCATACCCTGCTCTCTGGCGTCCCACCTTCTGCAAAATACTTCACAGTCATTGATCTAGCTAATGCCTTTTTCAGTGTTCCTCTAGATCCATCCTGTCAATACCTGTTCGCTTTCACCCATGAAATGCAACAATATACATGGACTGTCATGCCCCAAGGGGCACAAAATTCTCCAAGTCAATTTGCCAAAGCCATGTGTACTATTCTTGACCCATGGCAAGCTGAACATCCAGAAGTTGTTTTACTCCAGTATGTGGATGATTTGTTGCTCTGTGGAGATGATATACCCACTACTGAAAAATGTTCAATCAGTCTGCTTTGCTATTTGGCAGAACAAGGATGCAAAGCTTCACTTCTCAAGCTGCAATTCTGTCAACCTTCTGTGATTTTCCTTGGACATTGCCTATCTCAAGGTACCAGACATCTCACTCGGGACCGAGTCAGAACAATTCTGGACATTCAACCCCCAAGGACTTCAAAATCTCTTCATGCCTTCTTAGGCCTCATTTCCTACTGCAGAGCATGGATCCCAGAGGCCTCTCTGCTTATGCAACCTCTCTACGATGCACTCAAGTCAGATCCATTCGGCCTGACCAACGAAGCTCTGGACAATTTCAAATCTCTTAAGCGTGCCATTGCTTCTGCTCCTGCCTTGGGCCTACCTGATTACTCCAAACCTTTCAAATTATTTGTCTCTGAAAGACAAGGCCACGCAACAGGAGTTCTCACCCAAACCAATGACTTAAGAGGCCGCCAGAGGCCTATTGGATATTTCTCATGTCAACTGGACATTGTGGCCAGAGGGACCCCTTCCTGTCTCAGGGCTGTTTTTGCTGCAAGAGAGCTCATAGAAAGAACCTCAGACCTGGTCCTTGGCCACCCCCTGGTTGTTTTGGCCCCTCATGACATTTCTGCCATCATCAACCAAGTCCAGCTCAAGCACGTGTCTCCAGCCAGACACCTACGCCTGCAGTGCCATCTTCTTCTACCTGACAACATTTCCATCCAAAGATGTCAAGTTCTTAACCCATCCACTCTTCTTCCACTCCCTGAGGGGGGTATCTATTATGGATTTATCACAGATGAAACCTACATTTACCTGCTTTGTGGATGTATCAAGAAAGTCATGCATCCACATTTGACATTTTATGAAGATGAAAAGCCTCTCTGTGAAGGCCCAGATTACGCCTTCTGTACCATGTGGTACAAACCAGACATTACTCCCGAGCCTTGCTATGAAGATGAGCTCTACCATTGGACTGATGTTAAGCTCACTGCTCAAGATTTCTATTGTGACTCTGAAGGCAATAGCATGGTCTTGGTCCAATTACCTCAACAACTTAACTACCTTTACCGCCATTGGGATACTGCTATCCCACATATTCCTGTTACCAAATTGAAGACAAAGTCATGGAATGATCTTGGGCCCATGGCAAAGTTATGGGCCACCATGGATGAAGAACAGCTACGGGAAAATGGTATTGTCAAATACCCAACAACTGACCTTCTGGAAGCATGGCCACGCCACTTCCTAGAAAAAGAATTTAAAGACCTAGTTATAACAAATGACTATGACCCAGAAACTCCTCATGACTGTTTCGAACAGATGAGAATGGAAACAGTACACTTACCAACTGTGCATGAGAATCCATTACCGGATCCGGATTTTACTCTGTTTGTGGACGGTTCAAGGTATGCTGATGAAGAAGGAAAATACCATACAGGATATGCCGTAACCACAACAGGGGAAGTTCTCAAGTCATCACCTCTACCGCCAGCAATGTCTGCGCAAGAAGCTGAATTGCAAGCCCTGACTTCAGCATGCAAGATTTCCAAGGGAAAGCGTGCCAACATCTATACAGATTCAAGATATGCTCTGGGTGTGGCACATGACTTCGGCCTCATTTGGAAGACAAGAGGATTTCTTACCACTGCCGGTACACCAGTCAAACACAGCTCTGCAATCAAGGAACTAATGGATGCCCTCCTACTCCCTGAAGAAGTGGCCGTTTTGAAAGTAAAGGCACATGGGAAATTGGATTCAGATGAAGCAAAGGGCAACCATTTGGCTGATCAGGCTGCTAAGCAAGCAGCCAGAGATTTGCAGGAAGTGGACGAAGAAGTGTCCGGTCAAGAAGAAGAAGTTCCTATCTTTACCTTACAAACTCTTCCTACTGACCTAAGAATTCTACGAGAACAACAAGCTACAATTACCCCTGAAGAAATCCAGAAATGGAAGAAGAAAGGAGCTGTCCTAAAGGACGGAATTTACTACAACAATTCTAAATTTTGCCTTCCAAGAAGCTTATACCCAGCAGTTGTCCAATGGGCCCATGGGCCTGCACATCTGTCAAAAGACCTAATGGCCGCCCTCATTCAAAAATATTATGAAGCACCTGGAATCACAACCCTGATCAACAGCTTCTGCAGGGCCTGTGTCATTTGTGCAAAATGTAATCCAGGAAGACCAATCAAGGTGCCTACAAAGCACCTAGCAAAACCCATGTACCCATTCCAGAGAATTCAAATTGATCATATCCAAATGCCCAAGAGTGGGTCTCATGAATATGCACTAGTAATGGTGGATATGTTCTCAGGCTGGCCAGAAGCCTACCCTGTAGCCAATATCACTGCAAAAACAACCGCAAGACGCCTACTTACAGACATTGTATGTAGATTTGGACTTCCAGAAGTCATTGAAAGTGATCAAGGCCCAGCCTTTACAGCAACAGTGACTAAAGAAATTTGGACTGCTCTGGGAGTGACCCTAGCCTTCCACACCCCTTACCACCCACAAAGTAGTGGTAAAGTAGAGCGCATGAATGGCACTCTAAAAGCCAGAATGTTAAAAATGTCACAAGAAACGAAAATGCCCTGGCCAGAAAGTCTGTCAATAGCTTTGTTCAGCGTTAGGCACACACCTAGAGGGAAACACTCGTTATCCCCATATGAAATTCTATTTGGGACAGCACCCAGGCTAGGTTGTTATTATCCACAGCAGTTACAGCTTCAATCAGATGTTTTAGTAGACTATGTAACTGAACTTGCAAGTGCCTTGAACAAAATACATGCCCAAGTTTTCTCTTCAATTCCAGATCCTGATCTGAACACAGGTACCCATAACCTGCTTCCCGGAGATTGGGTTCTGGTTAAGAAGTTCGTGCGGAAAAGCTCCCTGGAACCAAGATTTGACGGGCCATTCCAAGTTCTCCTGATCACCGCAACTTCCGTCAAATTGGCCGGCAGGCCACATTGGATCCACGCTTCCCACTGCAAGAAGTCTCCTGCCCCAGAGGAAGCAGATACCGCACAACCATGTACCTCTGGTACATTGTCTCCTTAATTAGTTTAATTAAGGCCCAGCAAGTAGCCATCACTAAAGATGCTAGTGGGTACACCTTCTGGTATAATTCATCATGTACCCGTGTGGCTACCTATACCTTTGATTATTGTGACATCGTAGAATGCCCATTCACTACAACACAGATCCAGAATATCTATAGAGATATCCCTCATGTAAAAGATCCATATGTTTGTGTAGTTGACAAACAATGGGGACATGATTGTGGCCATTGGGGGGCGGCGGGATGGAATGCCGGGCCTTCCTGGGGCTACAAGCCAAAAAGTGCCTTATCTAAAGTAGATGATCATGGTAGGTCCCTCCTTCAAAGAATGACTCTGAGAAAGCCTGGAGGAGGCACACCAATGAAATTAATTCTTAATGTTGAGCATCCAAGCCCAACAGATGCAGACCAGTATGTATTGGGAATGTACTGGAAAAAGGGTTCCTATACTAAATTAGGGCATTTCTACCTTAAAGATATGTGTAATTCCCCTGAGTGGCGAGGAGCTACTCATATGGTCACAAACCCATTAAAACCACACATCCAGTCCTTTAAGGACATGATGGCCATTGCTAACCCCACCTTTGAAGATACTATGGCCGCTGAAACAGGTTTTAATGATGTTAACCTATGGTTAGAATGGATGAAATATAATGCCAACAAACATAACCGAACCGCATGCTATGTGTGTGGTGGTGCCCGGCCTCATCTGGGCACTGTACCTTTAACCCTGCCAGTAGATGATGAAAAATGCATTTTAAGTCTTTTTGCCTACCAATATAATTTCAACAGGTCTCAATGTCAAGCATGGACAACGGAGTATCCTCTTATAGCCAAAAATGTAAGACCTCCTCATGGTGTTACTGTATATAAAGGTAATTACACTTGCTATGCCAAACATGATGGGATTGGTAAATTTGTGGGTAACTTTCCCGCAGGTTATTGTAGTACATATAGAACTGTTCCTGTACGTTTGCTGCAGCAGCACACTAGGTCACTGGGAGACATTTACTGGTTGTGTGGGGATTTACAGTTAAGATCCAGAATGGACACAGAGTGGTGGGGGGAGTGTACATTGGCCAAGGCCATTATGCCTATACACATTATTTCTGACACACACACCAACACCCATGAGTCCAGCCACACTAAGGCCAAGCGTGAAGCCCCAGTAAAAGGAAGTTTTGACCCTCACATTTACATTGATGCCATTGGGGTGCCTAGGGGGGTACCCAATGAATTTAAAGCAAGAGATGAAGTTGCTGCAGGATTTGAATCAATTTTTACCATAGTTACTGCAAACAAGAACTTAAATTGGATAAACTACATTTATTACAATCAACAGCGTTTTGTTAATTACACCAGAGATGCCCTCCAGGGATTAGCCGAACAATTGCAGGCAACATCCCAAATGGCCTTCCAAAATAGAATAGCCCTGGATATGATCCTAGCCGAAAAAGGAGGGGTATGTAAAATTTTGCCCGACACCATGACATGTTGTACCTACATCCCAGAAAACACAGGTCCTAATGGTAAAGTTACATTAGCCATAGCAAAATTAAATGACCTCTCAGAAGAATTAAAAAGGAATTCCGGGATAAAAGATCCCTGGGACAGATGGTTTGGTTGGATGACGGGTTGGAAAAAGGCTTTAATGTATATTGGTATGGCAATACTAATTTCTTTTTTTATCTTTGCTCTTCTCTTTTGTTGTGTCTTCCCCTGCCTAAGGAAAGCTCTCACGAAGACTATTGACCAAGCGGCACCCACTTTCACACTACTTGATGTTTATGACCAAGATTTCCAGGATCTCAACTCACCCTGTTTGCCGCTGCAATCCATCCCTTTTGATGATAAAGTGCAGGAATTCTAGGAAGGGACTAACTTAGGGACAGCATCTGTCAGTGAATGGTAAAGACCCCGTGTTGGAGAAGTGGTGGATTAGCTGCCATGGGATACCCATGGGTGTGAAGTGTTCGAGAGCCATACTGACGGATGAGTTAGCCTATCAGGGTCAGAACTAGGGACAGCCTTGCACTTTGCATTAACACCTAGCTAGCGGCCACAGGGTTTCTGTGCCTTTGGGTTAACACGTCTTCCTGGTACTAACTTAATAAAGTTTTATCTCTTAGAATCTAACATTTCATAGGGGGGACTGATGTAGAATTATTAAAAAAACCTTATTGTACTTGTATTCAATTATTGCACTAACTCCATTTTAACCTTATACTGTGACAATCCTCCATTTTGTCCTCCTAACCTGACTTGTTCATTTTAAAACTACATTACATGACAGTATTTCTCAGCACATCTAATACAATAGACAAGGACAGTATTCTCCATAAGGATATGACTAACCCAGGAACTGTTGAATTTCCCCTAACTCGCAACATAATATAATTTAAAGGCCATGAGAACACAGTAGTAATGAAATGTTCTATTCATAAGAGACCTTGCACCTAACCACGAGATTTGACATCACCGACCGAGTAAAATGACGCTCAAGACCCCTTGTCCCCCACCCGTGTCCGGAAAAGTACCACCTCTTGGTGGGTGGACACGGAACTAACCACTTAGCTTTTGATCCAATTAATTATATTGATAGGTGGACACTAACCCAGACACTTAACAATAAATCCAATTAATGATGTTTATTCACTGATATCTTGATAATCAATGATGACGAAAATGTCTCTTAAAAGGGCCTGCGCGCCCGCTGATTCTGCACTTGCCAATAAATTTCCTCGAAGTTATTTTAACCTGAACTCCGTGTGTCAGACTGAATTACTTCAGCGTATATACGCAATTCAATTCTCTTTAATTTGGACAGGAACAGATAGACACTTAAACATTTTGGTTTACTGAAAAAGTACCATAACAACTGCCCCTGCCCCCAATACTGTTCCTATCCCCCCCACCACAGCCCCAGTGTCCCACAATACTGCCTCTACCCCCACTAAGCCCCAATCCCTCACAATACTGTTCCTATCCCATCACTAATGCCCCAATGCCCTGAAATACTTCCCCTATTCCCCACACTAAAGAATCAACCCGCCACAATACAGTCCCTGTCCACATGAAAATAAAGCCCCAATCCCCCACAATACTGTCCTTTATTCCCCAGTACTACCCCACAATACTGTCCCCCACAATACTGTGCCTTTATTCCCCAGTACTACCCCTATCTTCCCCCAGCTAAGGCCCCTGCGCTACACAGTACTGCCCCTACCCGAGTAAAACCCTGTTGTTGGGAACACAGTTTAGTAGACTGAGCCCAAGATGCAGATAGATGCTGAAGGCAAAGAAAAAACAGGAACAGGATCAGGATACAACAGGAGAGTCTCTGGAGGTCTTTACACAATCAGGAGCACAGTACAATTGAACGAAGAGTGTGTGCTAATTAAATAGGGAAAGTGGGTGGTCTTGTTAATTGAGGTTCCACCCTGGTCTCCACCTCCTGTACCTTTAACCCCTTAAGGACACACGACATGTGTGACATGTCATGATTCCATTTTATTCCAGAAGTTTGGTCCTTAAGGGGTTAAAAGGCTCTGTGTCGGTGCGCGCGCACCCTTTGATTCTCCTGAAGTTCTTCCTTCTGTGTGGTTGCACGTAGAAGCAGCAGCATTCTCACAAACAGATTTCTGTTCTTTTCTTGTTTGGGAGCTGGCGTCCATACAAACAGAGTTCTGTCTGCAGTATAGGTGAGTAGCATTAGCATTAACAGAGGTGGCGTTTGTACGCATTGAGTTCTTCCTTCTCTATCTGGTAAGTAGCGTTTCATGTGAACAGAGGTGCTGTTCACATGAACATGAGTGGTCGGCGTGGTTGATTGAACTGACCGCGCTGCCTGGGGGTTGCGCTCCGACACGGCGTCCTCATAGAGTGAGTGAGAGGCAAGGCGTGGGAGCGCGAGGTAGGTGAGTAAGGGGACAAGGACCTGAGAGTACCCCCAGTCTAAGGAGTCGCCGCCGGAGACTACCAGAACCAGGACGAGAAGGATGTTGAAGATGCAACCTTCGGAGTAGGCGAGGAGCAATGATGTTATTTACAGGTTCCCAGGACCTCTCTTCTGGACCATATCTTCTCCAATGTATCAGATATTCAAGATTCCTCCTTTGAATGCGGGAGTCAAGGATGTCCTGTACTTCATATTCAGGTTCCCCAGCAAAAATTACGGGAGCTGGAGGAGGGATTACCCAATCTGGGAAGGTATTTTCCTTAAACGGTTTGAGGTGTGATACATGGAAGGATGGATGGAAACGGTAATGAGGAGGCAAATCCAATTGAACTACGAAAGTAGGTGTGTCGCGACTATTAACCCCTTAAGGACTGGACTGTTTTTGCGATGTTGTACATTTGCGACCAGGCCTCTTTTTACACTTTTGTGGTGTTTGTGTTTAGCTGTAATTTTCCACTCTCTCATTTACTGTTCCTATACAAATTATATGTTGTTTTTCTCAGGACAAAAAAAGGCTTTCTTTACATACCATTATTTATAGAATCTCATGTAATTTAATTAAAAAAAAAAAAAAAATATGATGAAACAAATGAAAAAAATACATGTTTTTTGACTTTTACTTGAAAAATCTTTTACTCGTCTACAAAAGCGAATAAAAAAACTGCTAAATAGATTCGAAATTTTGTCCTGAGTTTTAAAATATCCAGTGTTCACATGCTTTTTTGCTTTTTTTTGCAATTTATAGGGCTATAGGTACAAGTAGGATATTGTGGTTTCAAAACATACATTTTTTCAAATTTATCAATAGTGACATTGTAACACTATTATGTGTCAAACTTCTCTGAATAACACCCCACATGTACATATTTTTTTTAAAGTAGACAACCCAGGGTATTCAATATGGGGTATGTCCAGTCTTTTTTAGTAGCCACCTAGTCGCAAACACTGGCCAAACTTAGCGTTCATATTTGTTTGTGTGTGAAAAAGTAAAAAACTAAATTGAACGCTAATTTTGGCCAGTGTTTGTGACTAAGTGGCTACTAAAAAAGACTGGACATACCCCATTTGCAATACCTTGGGTTGTCTTCTTTTGCAAATGGTATGCCATCACGGGGGTAATTCTCATTCCTGGGCTACCATACGCTCTCAAAGGCAACGTAACCAACCTGGCCATTTTCAATGTAAAAATATTTGACCCATATATTTGACCCTGTAACTTTCAAAAACGCTATAAAATCTGTACATGGGGGTACTGTTAAACTCGGGAGACTTTGCTGAACACAAATATTAGTGTTTCAAAACAGGAAAACGTATCACAACAATTATATCATCAGTAAAAGTGCTGTTTGTGTGTGAAAAAGGACCGTCATCGGTCGGCAACGCAAAAATGCCGATGACGGTCCTGAACCGTCCTTAGTCCTTAAGGGGTTAATGTGGTCCAGCACGCAGAAACTATGTAAACATATACATAGGCAAGAAAAGGAAAATAAAAGGAAAGAGCGTAAACCGGACCTTAGAATGGCCGGACTAATACGCTAGAGACAGAGAATGGTCAAAGGGAAAGCCGAGGTCAAGGAAGCCAGAAAATACACAATACCGTTTACACAAGCCAAGTCAGGGAAACCAGAATTCAGAATAACCAAGGAAAAGCCAAGATCAGGATACCAGGAAATAAGATTCACAATGATAAAGCACTCCCAGGAAACCAGGAGCAGGAAACCACGACAGGGCAAGGTACTGGGGTCAGCTAGGGATTTGAATATCCCTCTCTAAGGTCTGATTGGTCAGAGGGCGACATCTGACCCCAAAACGTGTGTGCGCATTGACGTCGTGACGTCACGTGCACGTCAGTATAAACTTCGGGGGCGGAGCTATGTTTAGGCGCGAACACGCGGTCAGCGTCATTTTGGATCCGGGCGCGACGGCCGGAGAATGTGGGGAGGCGGTTGTCGGCTCGCCGACGAGCAGGTAAGCTCATGCTGTCGGCGAGGCTGTGCCGGTCGGCAACCGCGACAAGGTGTTCTTTTGTCATGGTCTGCATATGATTTATATAGGCGTTGACTCTCTTGCAGTTTTGAGCACAAAGAAATCCCTGTTTTAACTAAGTAGAGGCATCTGGAACAGTGAAAGAAATGGACAGTCCTGATAGGGATGTGGGTTAGAATCAGTATTGAGCATGAAGGGAGAGGCATGTGTAGAGTCGTGGATATACGTATTATAGGCAAATTCCACAGTAGTAAGGAGTTCTTTCCAATTAACTTGCAAATGTGTTATGTAACACCAAAAATATTTCTCCAAGGTTTGATTTGTTTGTTCAGTTTGCCCATTAGTATGTGGGTGAAAGGCAGTGGAAAGGTCCACTGAGATATTAAGGGATTGACAGAAGGCTTTCCAGAAGTGGGATGTGAATTGGGTTCCCCTGTCGGAGAGGATGGAGTCAGCGATTCCGTCTTTTTGGCAGTTCGTGGTGGTAAACTCACTGTATGCAGTGTATTGCCATCTTGATAAAGACCTGTTAGGTCGAAACGTTGATCCGAATTGGCAACATTTACGGTAAATATATTTTGTCACTTTGAAAATCCATTGAGTGCTCTCATCTCCATTATTTTCTACATATTCAGCGCAGAGCAGCACCCTGGTGTAAGTTTTTATGTTTATATTTTCAGGATTGAGTGCCAGACTTACTGTTTTTTCTTTATATATATATTAAGATTGTCACTATATTTTGTCATTGACCTGCTTTTTTTTTTTTAATATATGAGTTACTGTATAACTGATGTGACAAAACAGAAAAAACAGATAAATGAAGATGTTCACATACTCTTGCTCTATTTTGTAAGAATCCAGATTTTGGTTTAATGTAGCTTCTTTAAAATGCCAGCAGAGTACAGGTTGTTCTTCCAAGACGTCTGGAGTGTGAGCCCTCAGTCTGTCAAGTCTTGCCTTTCCTAATTTTTTAATTGATTTTAAGTATGTTTAAATCATTATTAATATTATGCATTTAAAATAGGTATTAAGGACTTTAATGCCATGGGTGGCTAGCTGGAAGAGTTGATGATTTAAAGAAAACATGCTATTGCCCCTCAGGTTCAAATTAATGTTCTCTTTATTTGTCATTCATTCTAATTGCATTTGGAGATTGTTGCATAGAAATCCCCACTTGTATATTTGGGGAAATAATGCTCTAATAGAACCTATTATACAAAACATCATGAATTATCCACATGTTCTATCTATGTTGCTAAAGGTTATGATAATACTTTTGCAATACACACTGTAGGCAAATTGGAGATACCGGAACATGTAATGAATTTAAGGTCCGTGAATGCTGGTAGTTATGATTTCTTAAGTAACATTCTGAACGAGGTAATTATACTATCACTCAGGTGAACACAAAGAAGAGAGAGAAAGTGAATAAATTATGCTCAATGCTGGTTCTATATTTTGTACAGTTTCATTAATTCATCAAGGTACATGGAAGAAAAGGGAAACACAAATGAATCTACTGCTCGCTATAAAATGATGTTCAAAGAAATAGATAATGCTGCAGTGTTTCAAGTCGTGTGGATTTCAATTGTGAATACAAACTCTCCTCTTGTATCTGTGTCTTGGCCAACATCAGCAGCTGACTGCATTCGGTTGATAATGCAATTGGTTATGTGTGCGGAATCAAAGAAGATTGTGCAGCAGTGTGTGCAAACAGGTTACGATTACTGGTAAACTGGATCCCTAAGGGCTCACCAAATTAGGCGTAGAGCAGCATTCAAAAAACGTAAGTCTATAAAAAGCTCAAAATACAAACACCGGTGGCAGCTAAGGAACAATCACTTAAGGTATTGAAGACTTGTGATAGTTCTTACTCATCAACAATTCAACAATTCCTTTGTAACTGGTAACAGCTTCCTTCTAAACCATTAGGTATGGAGCAATCACCTGGCCATGATGCACAGCATTACGATCATACTGGCAAATTCCTTGATGTCCTCTCACTGTCAGTGACACAGATTTGCACAGTTTGATAGTAACACTGTATGTAATTTACAAAACACAGGCAGTGGCAATGAAGCACACTGCCCAAACATAGAAACATAGAATGTGACGGCAGATAAGAACCGTTCGGCCCATCTAGTCTGCCTAATTTTCTAAATACTTTCATTAGTCCCTGGCCTTATCTTATGGTTAGTATAGCCTTATGCCTATCCCACGCATGCTTAAACTCCTTCACTGTGTTAACCTTTACAATTTCATCTGGAAGGCTATTCCATGCATCCACTACCCTCTCAGTAAAATAATACTTCCTGATATTATTTTTAAACCTTTGTCCCTCTAATTTAAGACTATGTCCTCTTGTTGTGGTAGTTTTTCTTCTTTTAAATATAGTCTCCTCCTTTACTGTGTTGATTCCCTTTATGTATTTAAATGTTTCTATCATACCCCCCGTCTTGTCTTTCCTCCAAGCTATACATGTTAAGATCCTTTAACTTTTCCTTGTTAAATGCTAACTAAATAATATGTGTCTTGAGGCAACAAGGAACCTTAATATTTGCAGCTCTTTCCACCTGATTATTGTTGCTATAATTTTATATATTTATATATATTTTTTTTTTATTGTGATGGCCTACTTGGCTTTTCTGTCTTCTACACATGGGCCTGTTGTTTTTCTATTATGTTGTTTTTCAATCAACTACTATTAAACACAAATAATCTGTGACTGACAAATAGAAAAACAAAATCATAGTTTGGCAAATAGCAGTTGCTTCTGCAGAGGTAGCAGGCATAGCCACACCACTGGCTCAGGCAGGCAGGACAAAACCACTACAATGAAAAGCATTCAAAAACACTACATTCACCACCACCACGTTTTAGAAAACTTTTTTACAAAGAGTTAAAAAAAAACCTGCCATATTCGGTTCTGGCAGGGTTCTGCCACACGGTGTACATTGCTGAGGGAAGAAAGCACACTACTAATCAATGATTCCATCTCTTACTAGACATAAAGTAAAACAAAATACATCACAAATCAGTAACACAATTCCAAATTAACAAATCATAGTGGGTGTAAGTGGCACTGGCAGTAGCAGCTAAGCAAGAGGAGTTTTTTTTCTCGTTTTTTTAAATCTACCGAATGACTGTTCCTTTTCAACCTGACTCTCTCAACAATGACCCCGATCCTCATACCCTCTGTGCTCTGTCTGAGGGTGATGATAGTAGTAGTGGAGGAGGTAAAGCAGGAGGTAGGTATTGACAACTGCACAGAATCAGATTCAGAACCAGTGGGCCTGCTACCTGGCATAGTACCTTTCATTTCTACTTCTTCCCTCAGTAATACAGACTTGTGGTGTCTTTTCATATTTGCACTAGTGAGAAAACCGCCCAGTCTCCCCCTACTAACTTCCTTGCTGCACAATGCATTATTTTGTTAATGCAATACAGTACCCTCAGGGACTGACTGGCAACTGACTGGCAACTTTTGGCAGAGGGGGCAAGTACTACCCACACCTAGATACACAAGCTGCAATTTACATATTTTTAGCCAGCATCCTGCTTCCATACCTTTTGTATGCAGGAAGGTGGCTTTTTGGACTGGCTGAGGATGATGTGAGACTACAGTTGTCTGCAGTGCTCTCCCTCCTCCATCCTCCCAGCCTCTATGCAATCCATAAGCTAGGAGGAAGTGACAGAAATCACTTCCTCCCAGCAGTGAGTGCCAACATTAAAGGGGCCCGGTCACACTTCTAAAGGGACGCAGCACGTGACAGGGGCCATGATCAGAACAGCTTGCCTATCAGGTTTGCCATAAGTGTATGGGCTACCTGATGGGCCCCCAAAGCATGGAGTGGTAGTTTGTCGGCACACCAAGCACAGTTATGCGGCACAACAGCTGTAAAGCACTGGTCTATATGCCAGTTTAGAAATCAGAAATTCGGATGATCACCTGATCATCCCAAATTCAGCCAAACTGCAGTTAGAGATGGTCTAGTTGGCATTATTAGTGGAAAAGTAACTGAATTTGATTGGGTTTAGCTTTGTTTCAATCAGTTCCATCCATTTATTTTGTCTGACTAGCAACCATTTAAGGTTAATAACTTATTTTTTTATTTTTATTTTATTTTTGCATTTGTGTATGTCTGCTCATGGAATCTAGGCACCAGAGGACATAGAAATCAAATATGTCTTTACAAATATGTCAAAACTAATTAAACTAATTTAAACATAATTTTCCGGCAACACATAAGAGAGAATATTCTTGTAAATATTTTAATGATAGACAGCATACATACACTATAGGACACAAGGCAAGAAATAGCATATTGTATTGTTTAAATATAATACGGAAGATATACATTTGACCATAGAACATATACACAGTTATATATTTAGTCATTGTGATTGAGTTTTAGTATGTTAAATAAACCATGGCACAGCTTTTCTCTGCCCTGTGTAATTAATTTGAGTCTTGTGTGAGCAAGTGAAGATAAATGGCTCACTGTGTATCCCATATAATATCCAAATATTAATAAGAGAGAGACTTCAGGATATTTAAACTATGCAGCCAGCCTCTTTGATAGGGATCTGCCCTGGGACTTACATTTTGCATTAATATTGCATTTGTTTAGTCAGTGCCCTTGCTACTCTCTTTGATGTTGTCTCATGTATGAACATCTCCAGGGGTTTTGCGGTAGATGCTTATAAGCTCGGTATATGGGTGGAATCCTTGCATGTGGACTGGAATAATCTATGCCTCGGATTTATTATTTTTTGTTATTAGATTTTTAGATTCTTTTAACGGTGTAATTAATTTGTTGGTAGAATCGAAAAGTGCTTGTTTTCCGGGGCAAACAGTTGTATCAATTAAAATCTCATTCAACAGATGTTAAAGTTAAAGTTAAAGGGAAACTCCAGTGCCAGGAAAACAATCCGTTTTCCTGGCACTGCAGGTACCCTCTCCCTCCCACCTCCCATCCCCTTCAGGTCACTTACCTGAGACCCCGCCGATGTCCCTCGGCGGTGGTTTCAGGTCGGCGTCGCTACTCCCAGTAATCGCGTCAGCCGGTGGGCGAGACTGATCCCGGCCACCGGCTGAGGAAACCTAATGCGCATTAGGTCTCCCCATAGGAAAGCATTGAAAAAGATTTTCAATGCTTTCCTATGGGGAATTGAGTGACGCTGGAGGTCCTCACACAGCGTGAGGACGTCCAGCGACGCTCTAGCAAAGAAAATCTTTGCTATCAAAGCGGAAGTGCCCTCTAGTTGCTGTCTAGTAGACAGCCATTAGAGGTGGAGTTAACCCTGCAATGTAATTATTGCAGTTTATAAAACACTGCAATAATTACAGTTGCAGTGTTAAGAGTAGTGGGAGTTTGCACCCAGACCACTCCAATGAGCAGAAGTGGTCTGGGTGCCTGGAGTGTCCCTTTAAGGATCCCAGATTACTTACTAGTGACAAGGTGGGACTGAAGATTTGTCATAAAGCTAATGAATAAGATGATAATTTCAATAGTTGTAGATTAGCAATAAAGTTAAACCTATTTAAAGGAATGTCTTTACTACTTTCAGTATGGAGTTGCATAGAAGTAACTGCATAACATTACCAGGACTATTCACTAAATTGTTATTTTAGTGAATTTAAAATTAATTTCAAATTTCAGGTCAAAATAGGTGAACGAAAAATGTAGCTGTTTTAAAGAATTTTGCCACTTTGGCTGTTGTAGCTTAAAATTTGCACTTATTGCTTATTTACTAAATAGCAAATTATAGTGATATGAAATACAAATTGAGAACAAGGTTACAAATGTTTTTTTTCAGATAGACTATGTTTTGCCTCAGCTTTACAATTTGGAGTTTAAATTTACTATTTCAAATTCATTTTATTTTATATATTATTTTTTGGGGCAAACACTACTTAAGCAAATCACAATATGATATATAGGAAGACTGATTAACACCTTTAAGATAACAACATTTTAAATATTAAAGATGTAGATTTGGAGATACATTTCATTCCAAAATGCAATTTAAACCAATTGAGTGATTGTTAGAAATCCTGAACTCTGAGCCAAAATGCAGCTGAATCACAAACCAAACAAATTGAGCAATGGACAAGCATGTTTGTTATGATTTGTGATTCAGAATTCCACCCTTGGTGCCAAAAATTTTTTATTTTTTTTTAAATATCTTATTTTTATTTTTATTTAAGTTTCATGTTGATAACAACTGTCATTATCATATGACCCTGAAGCATCAAACTGGGATACAGAAAGAAGAAAAACAAGGGAAAATGGGAAACATGCATAACATTTAACACAGCCCATATACAGTAATAGTAATATCAACATCTTACAATGCTATTGTACCTTCTCCTTTTTCCATCCTTCTAAATGTAATGCACCCCCCCCCAAAAAAAATAATAAATAAATAAATAAAATAAAAATAAATTTTAAAAAATGAGAAAAAAACACATAAGGTAAGGTCTATTTGACATTATTTAACACTGATGCATATTGATCTCTTATCTCCAACCACTGGTGCCATCTTCGCTTATATAGATCTTCTCTACCCTTTAATCGGCTTGCCATTTTTTCATAAATGCTAAAGGAATCAAATCTGCACAAGACCTCTACTATTGTTGGTGCTTGTTTATATTTCCATTTGTGGGCTATTGAAATTTTTGTTGCGGTTAAACAATGGATAATCATAAATTTTTCTTCACGAAGCTGTGTGGGAAATATATGAAGTAAAAAGCACTCTGATTTAAATGGAATATTAACCTTCAATGCTACCCTAAAAAAATTGTCGATCTCCTCCCATAATTTAATAATACTAGGGCATGACCAAAAAATATGTAATAGAGACCCCTCGTGTTTTAAACATCTCCAACATAAATTGCTCGTCCCCTTAAAAATATGTGCTAATTTAGCTGGCACCCAGTACCATCGCATAATAATCTTGCAATAGGCTTCCCAATTGTTAAGACTACTGGAAACCCCTTTAGTTATCCTTAATGCCTGGAACCAACTTGCTATCGAGAATGATTCCTTCAAATCTCTTTCCCATTTTAGAGCATATTCCTGTTTCTTAGGTTCCCCTTGTGTAAAGAGAATATTGTAGCAAAAGGACAAAGCTCTAGTATTAGGCAATCTCCCTGTACATTTTAGAGCAAATGGTGTTAATCGCTCGATTTTTTGAATTGTATTTATTTGCAGAATGTTCCTCATTCGTAGGTATGTAAATATTTCCCTGGGTGGTAGAGAATATTCTTTAACCAAGTCCGGAAATGATTTCATACCTGAATCATTATATAGTAACCGTATATAGCGTACCCCTAACTGTATCCAGTAATCTTGCTGCAAGTCTGAGGTAAAAGCAGAGAGAGTCTGCAAGGGTGCTGCAAATAATAAGTCTTGTCCTAAAGAAAGTTTAGAAATGGACTCTCTCCATATATGCAAAATAATTTTTGTAGATGGGAGCAAGTCTACTGCCTTATTATTTACTTTAATCCCCGACCAGAGAATGGAGGTTAGTGAGCTTTGTGGGAACTGAAAGCTTTCTAATGGTAGCCATATCGGGCAAGAAGCCCTTTCTAAAGTTGAAAGGCCTTGAGCAAGAATAGTAGCCTTATAGTAAGATCTAACATTTGGGACTCCTAAACCACCTTTAACAAATGGAGGCCACAGTTGGTCTTGCGCAATTCTTGGTGGTTTCCTTTTCCATATATGTGCATTAATCAATGACTGGAACTTCCGAAGTATAGTATTTGGGATAGTAATTGGCAGTGTGCGAAAAAGATAAAGAATATGTGGCAAAATCATCATTTTTATTGTTTGTATACGGCCCAACCAAGATATTTCTTTATTCTCCCATGTTTTAAGTTGATAGTCCAGTTTATATATAAGTGGTAGGTGATTTTCTTTTATTATCAACTTATGTGTTGTAGGGAGTGCCAAAATATTGATGGAAAGAAAGATGATTGAGGGCTTGGAACAGCCACTGAACACTGAATTTGATTTTATTCATAGATCAATTGAGAAGTGACCGATAGAGGGAAAAAGAAGTAGTTAAAAAAAATTAAAAAAAATTATATACACATATATATATTACATTTTATAATACATAAATATATACATTAAGTATATTTAGTTTTTTTTTTTTGTTGCTCCTTCTCTTTTTTCTCTCTATTGGTTACCTTTTCTCATTTGATCTTTGAGCCGAGAGGTAGGAAAATGCCTTTATATATATTTATATTATGTTTATATTTTGTAGTTGTCATACATCCAGTGGGAGCCAAGTGGCAGCATTGATGTTACCATGCCGTTCTTGTCCGACTTTAACTTGGCACACTCTACTCCCTCCATTTATTATGCAATTCTGCTATTCCCTGACCCCGGCTAGTTATTTTGTTTATGAGTACTTCTGGAATCTTTAACTTTGGCTTACTATCTGACACAGAATTTTCACCTATCTTGTGCACATGTTAATCCTGTCACAAAAAAAAGGACATAAAAAGGGAGAAAAACACAGAAACAATATAATAGACAGGATAACTGTGACAAAACCATGTAATTTCCCTTGTCCCAGTTATTCTCCCTGCATTCAGTAGATTGGTCTGACATTTAACTTCAAAGAAACCGCAAAGTGCCCACTCTGTATCCCTTCGTATTACCGAACAACACGTGCGCTGGAAAATGGTGACCATCTTGTCTCCCGAAAGAAGGCAGCAGTAGTTTGTCATCGAGTGTGTGGAACTCTAAAGCCAACACTCAACACCAGTGATTTGTTACGTATGCCTACTTCTTTTTACGACAAGACAGGAGAGCACTGTTCGGTAGGATTGTTCGCACGAACCGTTCGAGACCGTTGGACTTTGGATTCGCTTTGGAACTCTCGAAAGTGACAGACCGCTACCATTATTTCTCTGGAATTAATCTGGGCAGGCACCACGTGTTCGGTTGGTCAAATTTTTCCCCCGATGTCAATTCGGCTGTGTTCGTGGGATCTGAGCACTATTTGGGTATGTTGGGCGCTCAGAACTAGGCTATCCGGGGATATAAAACTTGTGGGGGGTTCCTATGTATGTTATATCTATTTTGGGGAGTGGGAGTTTTATGTTTTATATTTTGTACCTATAGTGTCTGGGAAATAATTAGGTTAAGATAAAAAGTACACTCAATTGCGTGTGCACTAACGTACCTTACAAAGTACAAGGGGTTTATTACAGTAACTCACTAAAGTGAGAATTCAAAGTAAAAATAGTTCAACTGGAAACATTCTCTAAGTCAACTATATTTCCAATTTGGCTATTTTGGTCTTAAATATGAAATTCTATTTGAATTTTTACTTTGAATTCCCAATTTGGTGAATACCTCCAATAGTGAACAATTTTATACCCACTCAAAGAACTGTATTGCATTTGCATTCATTTTAGAAGAGTTAGGTACCTCTGACTGAATAATTGTTTGTGTAATTCCATGTGCTGAAATAATTCCTATTGTAGTCTGCCTTGAACAAGGCAGCTTTTCCTTGTGCAAGGGATCAAGATAAACTGGAAATACTTTGCTTTTGATAGTAAAAAAAAAATGCTGTCTTTTCATTCTTTGTTAGTGTTAGGAAAATTATGCACTAAGCAGCAAGCTACACTGTAGATCTTTTAAAAGCTGCATTTATGTTTAGGACATGCAAGAATTGGGTCCTTTTAACATAATCACATGTTAAGAGTTATGTTGCATTATAAAGTGACTAAATTCACATTTTTGAAGATTTCCTGCTGCGGCACAAATATCTGTCTTTTGTTATATGGGATGCCTTGCATGCCTTATGTACCGTGTATCTACATTTTAAAAACAAATCATATAACATCAAGGCAATTTTAGATATATTTTTATTTTTCTCACTTTCTTTTTAAGGTGTGTCACATATATTTTATAGTTATGGATAGGATTTATACAGACAAATATACCATTGTGATAGTAGTCCAGGTCCGCATTGTTTTCTGGATACATCCAATCAAATACAAGAATTCATTAACGAGTAGGTATGCGCACAGATATATTTGTGTTAAATAATTCCAAGGGCATCTCATGGATCTCTGATTCTACAGGAGAGAGCGTTAGATGAAAACACATCTCTCTCTACCTTTGTTTCAGCTGCCCAAGGAGACATTTCACCTCCTTGCTCTCTTTTTGAAATGTCTCTGAACCATATGGCCACTTCCCAATCTCCCAGCGTGATTGTGACTGACAGGAGGTTTTGATAAACCTCTAAAGAATTAAGTCATCTCACGGTCACCTTCTCTGCCTGACCTTTAACATTGCAAGTCTAGTACCATTACAGTGCTGAATAGCAAACAAAGAATATTAGCTCTGACTTTTTCATCTAGCCATTATTTTCACACAGAAGTAAACACGAAACACTGAAATGCCCTTTGGTTTTATTATAAAGGTACAAATGTCAGCTATTGGTATTGAAAAAAAAAAAAAAAAAGAATAGCAAACAAATAGCATTTTAGGTGGTAAAAGAAGATGCTTTGTAAGGCTATGAAATTAAAGTTCAGTCGTGTAGAGTTTACATCGATTGCTAGTGAATAACATACCATAGATGTTTTCAATAACTTTAGGTGAGCAATTTAATAAATGTTTTTCTGGATCTCATTATAAACAGTGTTGCAGAACATTTATTTTCCAAGTAGCCTGGGGAGTTTACTAAGGAGTCTGCAACATTCATAAAATGGATGCTGTGATATGTTTTATAGTCAATCTAAACCAAAATTCCTAACACAGGCTTTGATTGCCTTGTCTGATTCCATGTTGTGAAGAAATAAGGATGTTTGGCTTAGACAATGCTTCTAGTTCTAGCAGGTTCTAGATAAACATACCAAAAATACAATAGTCTGAAATGCTTGGAAAGCCAATTAGAAAGAAATGGAAAAAAGCAAATAAACCTTATCATATATAGTTCCTTTCATTAGTCTCAAAGACAGGTAACAACATTCTAAATCCATTTGGATTAATGGATGGAATACCATTAGTTTCAATCAGAGTATTCTTTTGTATAAGGAACACAAAATGCCTATTCCAACACTTCCGAGTGATCCCCCTCTTTTTACATATTTCAATATCGTCAATTAAAGTTTCAATTCACTCTACATAGATCTTTGATAGGAAAATGTCTTCCTAAAAAGCTTCCTAAAATACATGTGACTCTCCAGGCCTGGAGAGATAACATGGTCAAAATGATAATTTTTGTATTTTAGATACCATAAAAAAAATCACATTTCATATGTGCTTGTTCCATCAAATATTTATTTGTATAAAATCAGGTCTGTAAATGAGAAAAAAAAACGTTAAGGTTAAAGCACAGATTTCAGCTGACCTGGGTATGCCAAAAATACCACCACCTTTTATCGTTATCTGGCAAACGGAGTCTGTTACTTGAAAAATTAGTTCATTTATTCTGCACAATTACATTTATTGAAGTGTGACAGCAAAGTTTAACAAGCACCCAAGCAGAAAGCCAGCAATGTTGGAACCTAGCAACTGAGCAAATTGCACAATTAGTTGATCTCCCTTTTTTATCAATATAATTTTTCAAAAGTATTTATGCTGCTTAACAGATTTTCTTTTGCATTATAATAAGGAGTTTAGGGGGAACAAATGGCTTAGAAGTCCTAATCTAATTCAATTTTATAATTCAACCGCTAATGGAAGAACTTTATTATTTTACAGATATCACTTTTTTTTATTATTTTATTCTGTGACCGTTCTGCTTTAATGCACAAGAACATTTAAAATGCACAGTAGTTTGCTTTTTAGATTTCTCGCAATTAAATAAATCTGAAAATGAATGTAGCCAGAGAGAAAAGGGGGTGGGGGGGGGGATAAAAAGATTATACCTCTAATACTAAATCAGTTTATATGCATAAGGTATTACACAGTTACAAATACTATCATGTTAGAACATATATATACATATAAATATATATACATACATTTATTTATTTTATTTATTAATAAAATATTTTACAAGGAAAGATACACTGACATTTCTCTCGTTTTCAAGTATGTCCTGGGTCCACAAAACATTGCATTGATTCATTAGGGTACAATAAAATACAGAAACAATATTAATACACAATATATACACAATTTAACATAGAGCAGGTAGTACATATATAATATATATAAATATAGAATACATACATATATACATACATACATACACACACACATACTTACAACATACCAGATGCAGTGCTTATTCACTAAACAGTAATTTCAAAAACTCACAGAATGTATTACCTTTAACAAAAAACACTAATCTAGGCAAAAATAATGGGGGTTTAGTTACGGTATATGAGCACACATTGCATAAGCCTTCCACAATGGCAATGTTTTTGGTAGGTCCTATCCTAGCAGTCTAATACCTGCTCTTATATGATTAATCCACTTACTTGGGTAATCCTTCCTTCTGGGAATCTCTGGTGCAAGGTTAAATAGGGCCCTGGAATGAGGCACCTGTGACCGAAATGGGTACAAAATTGGAAAGGTGACCTGGACTACCAAATATATTTATATATGAAACCAAGAGAGCTGCACTCTACTGAGCATTAGTGATGTCCCGAACAGTTCGCCGGGAACCGTGATGTTAGGTCCGCCCCCTATTCGTCATGGAGGTGGGAGGGTCTGGGAGGGAGGGTCTTCTGCTGATTGGCTGGAATGTGTCTGCTGACTGTGAGGTACAGGGTCAAAGTTTACTCAATGATGACGAGGGGGCGGACCGAACACGCGCTATGTTCGCTGGCGAACGGTTCCCGGCGAACTGTTCGGGACATCACTACCGAGCATGTATACATTATAAGGTGCTGCCTGGGACAATTCATACAACCTATAAGATCCAGCACACTCACTCTTTCACTAAACAGCAACTCCAAATCTGTATATATATCTATACAGATAGAGAACATATATATATATATATATATATATATGTTCTCTATCTGTGTAGATAGACAGATAGATAGATAGACAGATAGATAGACAGACAGATATACAGAAAGATAGATAGATAGACAGATAGATAGACAGACAGATATACAGACAGATAGATAGATAGATAGATAGATAGATAGACACAAGGTCTCTATGGAAAAAGTATCCAGCCATTGTTAGTATATAACGACAATGGATTACGTGACATTGATGTAATCTGACAGCCAAGGAGAGTGGACTGGAATGCATATGCGTGAACAATGATGACTTCACTGTACTAGTCAATGGAAATGCTCGGCGCCGTTGAGTGAGCATGTGCACTGTGTGGCCGTCGTATTTAAAATTACTGAGAGTGGAGGAACGAGTTTGGATCAAATTTTTCAGCAAACCTGCACATTCCTCTGCGGAAACTATTTGGATGATTTAGAAGGTGACAATGCAATGAGTGCAGTGTAAATAAAAGTGTGGCACAAACGCTTCAAAGATGGTTGAGAATCTGTTAAAAGATTTGATGCCCTGCAACTTCTGGCTTTTCCCAAAACTAAAATCACCCGTGAAAGGGAAGAGATTTCAGACCATTGATAAGATTCAGGTAAGTATGACGATGCAGCTGATGGCGAATACAACAAATAATTTTGCAGAGTGTTTTCAATAGTTTTCACACCTGTGAGATGCCAAGGTGCCTACTCTGAAAGGGACTGAGGCATCATTGTGTCTCTATTTTTCATATTGCATGGATACTTTCCGGACAGAACCTGTATACTATATATAGCTATGCAGATAGACAATCAGACCTAGCTTCTATGAACCACAATTTTTAGTTTCTTTTTTTTTGTGTGTGTCTGTTGTGACATACCCTGTCTCAAAAGAGCTGTTTTATACTTTTAGTACTTCTCATGTACTCATTTATTCTTACATTGCTACTATATTATCATGTGTTACTATAAAATTGTTACCAATTATACCTGTAGTTAGCCACTGTAATTTTCTGTGCATGCAGTTTTTATCATTGTCATTAAAAATTTTGACCATTATTTCATGTACACAGTTATTAATATTTTGTCAATCTTTGTTTTATTGAGGCATATGTTGAATGGGATACAGAATAGAATGAAGGGGGTGTACATTATTCATACAGATTAGGGTCATGCTAACATAATGCAACCTCTCCTGTGAGTGCCGGCCTCCTTTTATATTTTTGTAACGTTCTGTAATATTACTACCAAGTCTAGCATACTTATAGTAAAGTAGTGTAGCATGTGTGAATCCACATGTGGGTTATAACATTTATGTAACATGAAAAGCAATGCTCGTTTTATATAAGTGTGGCAGTGCCATAGCTTATCAGCCTACCATTTGAATATACTATATGTGGCTATCATTCGTGTTAGCTTGTTGGGCTGACTATGCATACAAGGGAGCTGATCGCTCCTAAGGTTACCGAGGTGCGGCTCGTGTGTAGAGTGTCATACTAGAGAGTATCATAGTAGAGTATAGTATGATACGGTAGAGTAGAGTATTACTGTGGTGGCTGGCGATTAAAACACCAAGTTTGAGTACATGCGATATTACAGTTATGCGCAGCTATTGTTTGAACATGTAACATTCGAGTCGTCAAGTTATACTGAGCATTATAGGTTGACAAGATAACGTTTGCATAGTGTAAATAATGAGTAAAACATTGTGCTGTGTAAGTTCCTTGCAGACTATAATTAAAGCAGATACTAATAGGCTAGGCTAGCATGTCTATATCAGCCTCTGATGAATAGAGATAATTAAGCTGACAGAGCTAGATAGAAATACGTTTGTTATGTCAAGTGAAGCCTCGCTGAAAGCAAAGAAATGAACAGATACCACCAATGGACCGCTACTGGGGTTAGTCCTTAAACTGTAGAGTAACTGGGAGCCATGATTGGGCTCAAAGTCTCGTGTTCATACGGTGCCTTTAGCTCGCTGGCCAGGTTCCCTGTTGTGGCTTCTCTGTGTCCGAGGGCCGCTTGTCTTCAGCCTGAGGCCTTAATAGGTGCTCGCGCCCTTTTGCCATTGGACCCATCATCAGGACCGTGGGCCCAGGGTTCCGCCGGGTCCCAAGCTTCTCCCTGGGTGTATGGCAGGCTGTGGGGGGGTTCCTCCCGGTGAGCGCCCAGCTCAGATGAAGAGTGAGCGGGCTTCTCGGCTGTGATATCCACGTGTGTGGTGGTTGATGAGCGCCATGTGTCAGGGGTATCTCCGGGTGTTTGGACCTTTGCTTGGTAGTTTCCCGTGTGCAAGAACAGGTGGTGGCTGCCGGTCGTCCTGCGTTCGAGATTGCAGGTCTCGCGCACATGGTCTCCGCCATCTTGTGCGCGGGTCTCGGGCTGCATGTCAGGGCTGTCACAGTGAGCTGTTCAGCATGGCTTGGCTCGGCTCGGACCGGGATCACCCCCCCCCGGTCCATAGGGGGGAACAGGACCGGGTCCGCAGGCTTTCCACGCATGTCGGGCTCCGTCGGGCAGGATAGCATTGCGGCGGCCGTCCGCTTCACTCACCGCCAGCAGAGGTCCCGCCTGTTGCAGCGGGCCCCATCCTCCGAGGGACTAAAACTTAGAGAACAAGTCTCTCCTCAGCTCAGGCAGCCCGTTTTCACCGAGGGTCGCAGTATTTTGCCGGTAAATCTCCCCAAAAGTCACGATTTGTAGGCTGTTTGTGCCTCTGTTTGCAGGAGCCGAGCTGTCCTGCGACCGCTCAGCTCGGCGGCCCGGCCCCGCCCCCAGTTATTAATATTTTGGATGATAGAATTTGGTTGCTAAACTTTTCAATTGTATACAACACGTGGGTACTCTAACCACACCACCCCCTCCCCCCCTCCCACCTCCCCTCCCTCTTTCCTATGCTCCCCTGGCTGTAAATACCTTCATCTCCGTTCCTGCTCCATCTCTGTTCTTCAGGCCTCACCTCACACTCATACTCACAGGAACAGCGATAGTGAAGCTCTGCATTTTTTCTCACCACGACCCATGCACCCTCCTCCCGCCCACCCAGGTTCCCCCTAAATATATAGCATGCTCCTCCAGCTGTTTGAGATTCTCACTCAATTACCTCTTCATTCCCTTTATATTTTGCCAATAGCTGCTTCTCTCTGTTAACTCTTTTAGCCATCATCTCCAAATTTCCCCTGCTACCTCTTGTCTCAAGTCCCCACTGTATCCTTTAGATTGTAACCTATTATAAAATAGGTTCAATGGGCAGCTTTGAGCTTACAGGAAGGGCTCTCAATACTCCTTGTATTTGTCTGTGTATAATGTGCGTTCTCCACTAATCGGTTTGCGCTTTAAAAATACCAGTAATAAATAAATAGATAAATGTAAGGGTTGGGATATATTACTTCCTGCACCTTCTATTTGCATTTGCAATTGTTTTTGGGAAGATTTAAAGTTTTTTTACTTAACTTTTCACGAAAGTTTTTTCTTTTTATCCATTTTAAATGTTTTTAGGCTTCTGTACTCTCTCTATATAATTATTGCTATTTTAACGGCATGTTGTTGATCTTCATATATAAAAGCATTTAAATAAACACTCAGTGGTCACACTTTTAGGTACACCTAGTAAGTGCTTGGTAGAACTCCCTCCTGTTTCTAGAACAGCATGAACTAGCTGCTGCATGGTGATAGAAAGATGCTTGACCGATAATTTCTCAAAAACATTATGCAGGTCCTGCAGATTTTTCAGTTTTCACTCATTCTTGGTAACATATATTTAAAATCAAAAAAAGTGTGCTAATGGATTGGGAACTCTACAGGCTGCTGGAATAGCTGAAGTCACCATGGGTTGTTAAACCTTGAGACAATGTGTTATTTGTGCTATGCTACATTATCCCAATCAGTATGACTCAACATATAATGAATCCATACATTCATGGGGTTTATGGCAAAATCTGATGTTATCAACTGCATCTTGTAACCGAATTTAAGATTCATTGTACCAAGCAATGTTATTTATCTTCAATCGTTCTGTTCTTAAAGTATGCAGTGGATAGCCACTGAAAGCCTTCTACTGCTGTCATCTAAACCCTTCTAGGTTTAATATGCTTTTCTAAGTGAACAAACAGTGATTTGTGACAAATAAGCACTGATATTAAAAAAATACATATAAAAAGCTGCTACACATGTACATATACATAAATAAATATATAAAGGGCAGACACAATTTATTAAAACCTTTTAGTTAAAAACAAGTAAATAAAATCAAAATCAATAAAAAGTCATTAGGCACTCCTTCCGAGATGCGATTCACCGAGTACCGTTTGAGAAAGCTGCTAGTTGTCGAAAAGTCATAGTGAAGGGAAATCTTAATGCTTCAGCATACCAAGACATTTTGGACAATGCTATGCTTCTTACTTTTTAAAAACAGGTTATGGGAGGCCCTTTTCTAATTCATCATGACTGTGCCCCAGTGCACTAAGCAAGGTCTGTAAAAACATGGTTGGATGAGTTTGGTGAGGAAGAACTGACCAAGACAAAGTCCTGACCTCAATCTTATCAAATACCTTTGGGATGAACTGGAATGGAGATTGTAATACCAAGAAATACAAGTAAGATTTTACAATATTTAGGGAGGCAAGGGGGGTGGGGAGCGGAGGAGGAGAGGGGGGGTTAGATGGTGGTTTTAACACTATAGGGTCAGGAATACATGTTTGTGTTCCTGACCCTATAGTTTCCTTTGTTCCTTTGAGGAAAAGTATGATTATGCTGATTTAAAATCTTTTTCACACAATAATAAATATTTTTACAAGAAAAGATATATTAAAATATGTTCAGATTTTCAAGTATATTACAGAAAATACAAGTATATCATATAAAAAAAAAATGTACTTTTGATCAAGCTTACTGCTGTTTATATAACTGAAGAAGTTTAAAGATCAAGTTGGCCATACCAAGAAATACTCTGGAATTTTATTTTTCAAGTAACGCATTAACGGAGAACTGTGAATTCAATGTAAATTACATAATTGAATAAAACTTGTTTTGACGTTTTCTATGAGATGCTCAGTTTTCTTTTAACCCCTTAATGAAGCATGGCAGAATTATTTAATCACGGATGTCCTTCCCTTAAGAACCTATGACAGAATAATCCCATAGTGTACCATTTTACCAACAGGGACCATTTCCCTGCTGGAAACTGCGAACCCCAGGTATCATTCGATACGTGGTACTACCATTTGTCAGATAGGGCCAGAATTGATGACTTACTTTGACAGATCACTCTTTAAATCATTGTGATTGAACTTCAGAAATGCATCACAAGGAATTCCCTCCAGCAGGGGGAGATCCACACGGTAAGAGTAGACTCATTATGGTCTCCCTAAACGTACTTGGTACTCACTTACTGGCTGCAGAGTGTGATTAGCACTGTGCTATGCGTGCTGGGTAAATATGGTAGCACTTTATAAATGCCAAAATAATAATTATAAAAATAATAATAATCATAGCTGCAGGAGAACTTTACTTGGGACAAGTTTACACAATATGATTTTGCAACAGAGAGAAAAATAATCCTCCCCCCAGCACCGAGGGACATCAGTGCCAAAAAATATGTAAGTGTTAAAAGGTTTTTTTAACCCTTAATTCACTGGGGGCAGGAAAGGGACACTATAGGGAAATTAAAGGAACACTATAGTCACCTAAATTACTTTAGCTAAATAAAGCAATTCACTGTCATTTAGGAGTTAAATCACTTTGTTTCTGTTTATGCAGCCCTAGCCACACCTCCCCTGGCTATGATTGACAGAGCCTGCATACAAATCAAACTGGTTTCACTTTCAAACAGATGTAATTTACCTTAAATAATTGTATCTCAATCTCTAAACTTTAATCACAAACTTTAATCACATACAGGAGGCTATTGCAGGGCCTAGCAAGCTATTAACATAGCAGGGGATGAGAAAAGCTTAATTAAACAGAACTTGCAATAAAGAAAGCCTAAATAGGGCTCTCTTTACAGGAAGTGTTTATGGAAGGCTGTGCAAGTCACATGCAGGGAGGTGTGACTAGGGTTCATAAACAAAGGGATTTAACTCCTAAATGGCAGAGGATTGAGCAGTGAGGCTGCAGGGGCATGTTCTATACACCAAAACTGCTTCATTAAGCTAAAGTTGTTCAGGTGACTATAGTGTCACTTTTTGTATTCCTAATGCCATAGTGTTCCTTTAAGGTTAGGATTTGTGTTAGGGTTAAGAGTCAGGATTAGGGTTAGGATTAGGACCAACAAGGGAAGCTCTCTGTTGAAATGAACAATGGAATCCCTCTGCTAAATCAACAATGGAATCCCTCTGCTGACACATGCAGATAGAATCTGTCTAACACTACTGCTAGGGTTGAGATTAGGATTAGGGTAAAATTTTGCATTAGTGTTAGGTTAAGGATTAGGATTGATAATATGCAAAGATATACATAGGGAGTATTTGTGTACTCAGTACTTGCTGAATACAAGGCTTGGAGTAAAGATTCAGTCTGAAGTGCTATGCTTATTGCTATATGAATTTGCAATGTGAATTGGAAATGTAAGGCCAAAATAGCCAAACTAGAAAATAATCTGTAAATTAGCTGGGTTTCAAATGTAGTAATTTTGACCTTAAATTTGCAATTCACATTAACTGTACCAGAAATAAATAAATACATCCGAGGAACATGGAAATGACTGTTGAAGGCTCACATATCAAAAATGTCAAGGTTTATTTTGTCCTTAAGTACAGAACAAGCAGACTAAAGCTAGTTGCAAGTGGTTACATATATATTACATATTAAGCTAATTATATCCCATTCCAGTTATTTATACAATACAATGTATATACAGTAGCAATGTTTTCTACATTTAATTTTAGTTTTCAGAGCTTGTAGACATAGGGATAAGTAAATATACTTTCAAAATCCTGGGGAGTGACAGTCCCCTTAGAACCAGCTGAGCTATTAATAGAAATACATTATGTAATACCCAAATCAGAGTTAAAGGAATACTCCAGGCTAGATCTTACCAATTATTTTTTAATATATTATATAATACTTATAATACTGATCCTCCTCTTTTGCTCTCCCTTCAAGGTTGATTGTAACCACATCAGCCCATCCTTGCAAGCTCACTGCCTTGGTGTTATATTTGATTCTGAGCTTCACATCCAGTCTGTTGCCAAATCTAACTAAGAAGGTTGTTCATGCTCTAGTAAGCATTGACTATTGTAATTCTCTCCTAATTGATCTTCCGAGAAGCCATACTATCCCGCTACAGTCTGCAATGAATGATGCCACCAGACTGATTTTACTGTCCTGTCACTCATCTCACACCTCACCCCTCTACGATTCCTTATATTACATAGTTACTAGTGATGTCGCGAACATAAAATTTTCCGTTCGCGAACGGCGAACGCGAATTTCAGCAAATGTTCGCGAACGGGCGAACCGGGCGAACCGCCATAGACTTCAATAGGCAGGCGAATTTTAAAACCCACAGGGACTCTTTCTGGCCACAATAGTGATGGAAAAGTTGGTTCAAGGGGACTAACACCTGGACTCTGGCATGCCGGAGGGGGATCCATGGCAAAACTCCCATGGAAAATTACATAGTTGATGAAGAGTCTGGTTTTAATCCATAAAGGGCATAAATCACCTAACATTCCTAAATTGTTTGGAATAACGTGCTTTAAAACATCAGGTATGATGTTGTATTGATCAGGTAGTGTAAGGGTTACGCCCGCTTCACAGTGACAGACCAAACTCCCCGTTTAACGCACCGCAAACAACCGCAAACAGTCCATTTGCACAACCGCAAACTCCCCATTTGCACAAGGTTGGATACCAAGCTAGCCATGTCCCGTTCCTTGTCCTCACTGATGTCATTGAAGGTCTCTTCCTCCACCCAGCCATGTACAACACCAAGGGTCCCCGAAAGGTGACAACATGCCCCCTGTATTTTTTTTTTAAATGTACACTACTGTTACACCAGATACGAGTTGCACTGGTGTGACACTGTGCCCTGGCAGGCCCTGAAACGCACACATGTGAAGGAAACTGACTGCTATTATTTCTAGTTTTTTTTTTTTAATGTACACTACTGTTACACCAGATATGAGTTGCACTGGTGTGACACTGTGCCCTGGCAGGCCCTGAAACGCACACGTGTGAAGGAAACTGACTGCTATTATATTACAGTCAAAAAAGTTTTTTTTTTAAAATGCAAGCTATTGTGACCAGATATGAATGGTGGCACTGGGCAAGTGGGCACAGTATACGCTGTGAGCCTGACACACACGGTGGCAGGCAGGCAACTGCAATTAGATTACACAGAAAAAAAAAGCAGACTGATGTTCTAGCCCTAAAAAGGGCTTTTTGGGGTGCTGTCCTTACAGCAGAGATCAGATGAGTCCTTCAGGACTCTAGTGGACACTGAATACACTAGCCTAGCCATCGATCTCCCTATTAAATCAGCAGCAGCTACACTGTCCCTCCTCTCACTAAGAATGCAGCTTCCGGGGGGCGGGGCCTAGCTGTCATGGAGGAAAGATGCACTTCGTGTGAGCTCCCTCAATATCTCACTTTAAGCAGCTATCAACAAGCGAATTTCACCCCAGAAGGGGATGACCCAGCAATGTTGCTCCTACCTGACCGACCCGACATGATTAATAGCGGTCAGCAACTCGACAGAGTCTTACTTACCTCCGCGTGGCAAGTGTGGCCTGGTGCTCACTGGGCGGGAGAGGCGGCCGATCTCCCGATCCTGGGTTGCCCAGGTGCAGCTACTTCCCGGCAGGAGCTCCATTAACCCCCCTCGGACCGGTGGGGGTAATCCCGGTCAACCCCTGAGAGGCTGTCTGGAGCTAATGGACGCACAGAGCACAGCCGCCCAGGCTGACATACTCATCTGCGACTCTCCCAATATGGCGGCAGCCGCGTGTCCTCCTGGTACCAGCAAAGCATGGCAGGATATTGAGTCTAAGCTGGACAGACTCTTTAATCAATTTTGGAAGCAAATAACAAGCAGGAAGCCCCAACAAGCTCCACCACAGCCCCACAGCTAAGCGAAGCATTCCCCATTAAAATCCACCAACGCAAAAGGCGTCGAAGACGGGACCGGAGGCACAAACAGAAATGCAGAGCCTGCCCCACGTCAAGCACTCGCCTCCACCTTAAGCCACCACAATCCCACACCGGACGTGAAGCACCACCGGGACAGATCCGACCACCCGACAAAACAAGCTTCCACCACCTCAAGCCACGAACCCGGCACTCAGCGAGAGACTTGCCTTTGTTGTTACAGGTATCAGGGACTCCCAGGGTCTACACCTGGCGCCCAGAAGGGATCGGATGAGCACAAGCAGTAAACAGCAGCCTGCCAAGCATGTCCCACTATAGCCGATCCTCCACACCATGCCTTTGATCACATGAACTGCTCTCTGCACATTAACTAATCGTAAAGTAGCAAGCGTTTAAACATGTCATTATTTCACCTCCTAAAGAGTTTATTTTCGTAGTTCCTTACATGCCTTTACCTTAATCGTTCATGTATTATGTTATTATGTACTCCCCTTCATGGCATACAATCCCTCCCCTCTGCCTGGGAGATAATTGGATCAGATACTGCATTAACCAAATTATCTCCAGACAGAAAAAAACACACATTTCTAAAAAGTCCCAAAAGTACCCCAAAACACATGATATCTCCACAAATGCCACATCTCCTCATAGCCCTGATCTGGGTGACCAACATATTAAAAATCACCCAGATCAGTTCAGGGGTTCAGAAATGTTATGGAAGTAATTTATTTGACCGACTGCATGCCCAAAACAGTTCCAAAGAATCAGGGCTTGTGATGGGTCTAGTTCGGTAGTTTGAAAATGAACAAACTACAGAACAAAGTCTATAGTCTTACCCTGGAGCTTGTTCCCTTCATCCAGACGAATGATCTCACCAAACAGTGCCCTTCTAAGTTGAATAGAATTGAACGCGGGCGATAATGGAAGTCTAGCGGTGTTTGGGAGTTTCTGTATCTGATTTTAGTTCCAGGAAATGCATGCCCAAACACTGCTGCCTGCGTTCATGCGAACAAGATGGCTGCCACCTCATGGTTGTTTATAGGAATTGCAGCCACCCAGACGAACAATTAGAACATTGTGGTGAGAAACATTTCACGTTATTAATAGGTGTTAACAAGCTCCAGGGTGGTCTCTGGTTCGTGCGGTTGTTCGGTAAATGAACCATATAATCCCAATTGCACGAACAGAGACTTTTACATTATTTTTTCACAGGGTCCATAGTCTGTGGGCAGGAAGCTGGCAAGCAGGCTCCTCCAGGAGCTCGTGGCAAACTCACGTAAAAAGGGGAGTTTGTCACATGTATCATTATTTGTAATCTTGTAATCTCATATATCAAACTGTAAAACACAAATGTATACAAAATAGCGTAGTATATCTATACAATAGTATGTGGTAAAAAATAAATGGTAGGTTCACTCACAAGGTTGGAGTCATACCCTCATATGACTCTCTTAGTATGCTTCTTTGGACCATTTAGAGGTTGTCCAGACCCTACGCAGCCAGAATCCCTGCTGTCCTCTTTATGCTTTTTGTTTGATGTCTCAAAACAAAATTGTGGAATATCTGGATGTGTAATCAGAAAATAGATTTATTCATAAATTAAAAATATATCAACAATATACTTTACCAGAAACAGCTGGTTAAAGTGCAAAAAATGTAAAAGACTAGTCCAATATAAAAGTCTTAAAAGGTATCCTGGAATAATTCGTCCAAATAAAGTGTCCAAAACGCGTTTCGCCTATCAGTCAGGCTTCCTCAGTTGGATGGTGTTCACTTCTGATGGTTCCCTTTTTATATGGTTCCCGCCGGACCTTTTCGCCAATCAGGCGTTCTCTTCCGGTGTGCGTTGTGTTGGAACGCATCGTGCGTTTCATACATTCAAGAAAAAAAATTGACATAATGTAATAGCTTCCGGGACTTGTACATCGCACATCAGTGCTTACTTCCGCGTTCCGCCGAAATGGAACGCACGCGCGTCCTGTTGCGTCGACCGCCCACTTTGCTCAGACGCACATGCGCTCCAGGTCGACGAAACGGCTAAAGGACTTCCTGCTTCCGTGGAACGCACATGCGTTCCAAATCCCCTGTAGTTCACGGAGCTGGAAACAGGGGCAATTTAATTCAATACAGGACTTGTAAATGTATAAAGAAAATAAACATATAATAAGAATAAAAAGAGAATGAATGAAAAGAGCATAATATAAATAAAATATGCTTGACAGATCTATAGAGCCCAAGCATGGAATATCTTCAAAATCTGATAATAAATTATTATAAATTGCATAAAAACGTTCTATGATTAAATATACATTCTGGGACTATAAATTGCATAAAAACGATCTTTGATTAAATATACATTCTGGGACTATAAAAACCTATAGAAATAAATAGTCTAATTTATACTGTTATACAAGATAAACGAAAGAGTTCTTTTGACATTGCATGAGGTAAATTAATACTGTTATAAAAGATAAACGAAAGAGTTCCTTTAAAATGACATAAGGTGAATTAACCCATAAAGTGACATAACTCGAAGTCGTTATTCAAACCTTCAGGTATCATAGTGTTGAAATTGAAAATAAATTTCATTTCTTCTCTGCCAATCTTGTTCGTATAATCCCCTCCTCTCCAATCTTTTTGCACTTGTTTCAGTGCACAAAAGAACAATCCTTCTGGATTCTGACCATGCACTTTTTTTAAAATGGTGAGAAACACTGTGGGTTTCTATACCATTGCGTATGTTTCTGATGTGTTCCGCTATTCTGATGTTCAAGTTACGGATAGTGCGGCCTACATAAATTAGACTGCACGGACACTTCAGAACATAAATGACACCCTTGGAGTAGCATGTTAGATGGTCTTTTATGGTGAATTTTTTTATTTATGTGGGGTTCTAGATCCACTATATGTCTCTTTCTACTTTTGGTATTCTTGCATGCTCCACAGTGTCCACAACCATAAAAACCCTTTTCCATTGAGAAGAATTTTTTTTCTTTTGTTGAATCTTTATTATTACTTTTGACTAGTGTATTTTTTAGGTTCTTTGCTCCTCTAAAGATTATTTTTGGTTTTTCGGGTAGCAGTTGTTTAAGAATCGGGTCATCTCTTAAAATGTGCCAGTTTTTATGCATAATCCTATTCACTTTTTTGTTATTTCCATGGTAATTGCATATGAAGGGGATATCTGTGCTCCACTCATTCTTTTTTGGGGGTTTGTATGTTAATAGGTTTGCTCTTTGTGTCTGCTGGACTTCGTCTAAGGATGCTTGGAGGGAGTTTTCATCGTACCCTTAATCTAAAAATTGGGTTTTGATTTGGTTGGCTTGTGTTCGCCCCCAGCTACGCTAATCTTTTTATGGCCTATTGGGAAGGACAATTTATATACGATGGCCATATATGGGGGGCGAACTTGGTCAATTACCATCGCTATATAGATGACATTTGTTTCATTTGGACAGGGTCACAAGTAGAGCTTACCTCTTTTATCCAGTATCTTAATGAGAACCAATGGAATATTATTTTAACAGTCCAAACCAGCACAGTACAGATCACCTTTTTAGATTTAGAAATTTTTATTAGTCAGAACAAGATTTTAACTAGGAACCATTTTAAAGAAGTCGATGTGAACAGTTACATTAGAAGGGAAAGCTGCCATCACACCCCTTGGTTGAGCAATGCTCCCAAGGGCCAATTTATGAGAATTAGAAGAAACTGTACCAATGATCAAGATTTTTTAACACAAGCCAACCAAATCAAAACCCAATTTTTAGAGAAAGGGTACGATGAAAACTCCCTCCAAGCATCCTTAGACGAAGTCCAGCAGACACAAAGAGCAAACCTATTAACATACAAACCCCCAAAAAAGAACGAGTGGAGCACATATATCCCCTTCATATGCAATTACCATGGAAACAACAAAAAAGTGAATAGGATTATGCATAAACACTGGCACATTTTAAGAGATGACCCGATTCTTAAACAACTGCTACCCGAAAAACCAAAAATAATCTTTAGAGGAGCAAAGAACCTAAAAAATACACTAGTCAAAAGTAATAATAAAGATTCAACAAAAGAAAAAAAATTCTTCTCAATGGAAAAGGGTTTTTATGGTTGTGGACACTGTGGAGCATGCAAGAATACCAAAAGTAGAAAGAGACATATAGTGGATCTAGAACCCCACATAAATAAAAAATTCACCATAAAAGACCATCTAACATGCTACTCCAAGGGTGTCATTTATGTTCTGAAGTGTCCGTGCAGTCTAATTTATGTAGGCCGCACTATCCGTAACTTGAACATCAGAATAGCGGAACACATCAGAAACATACGCAATGGTATAGAAACCCACAGTGTTTCTCACCATTTTAAAAAAGTGTATGGTCAGAATCCAGAAGGATTGTTCTTTTGTGCACTGAAACAAGTGCAAAAAGATTGGAGAGGAGGGGATTATACGAACAAGATTGGCAGAGAAGAAATGAAATTTATTTTCAATTTCAACACTATGATACCTGAAGGTTTGAATAACGACTTCGAGTTATGTCACTTTATGGGTTAATTCACCTTATGTCATTTTAAAGGAACTCTTTCGTTTATCTTTTATAACAGTATTAATTTACCTCATGCAATGTCAAAAGAACTCTTTCGTTTATCTTGTATAACAGTATAAATTAGACTATTTATTTCTATAGGTTTTTATAGTCCCAGAATGTATATTTAATCAAAGATCGTTTTTATGCAATTTATAGTCCCAGAATGTATATTTAATCAAAGATCGTTTTTATGCAATTTATAATAATTTATTATCAGATTTTGAAGATATTCCATGCTTGGGCTCTATAGATCTGTCAAGCATATTTTATTTATATTATGCTCTTTTCATTCATTCTCTTTTTATTCTTATTATATGTTTATTTTCTTTATACATTTACAAGTCCTGTATTGAATTAAATTGCCCCTGTTTCCAGCTCCGTGAACTACAGGGGATTTGGAACGCATGTGCGTTCCACGGAAGCAGGAAGTCCTTTAGCCGTTTCGTCGACCTGGAGCGCATGTGCGTCTGAGCAAAGTGGGCGGTCGACGCAACAGGACGCGCGTGCGTTCCATTTTGGCGGAACGCGGAAGTAAGCACTGATGTGCGATGTACAAGTCCCGGAAGCTATTACATTATGTCAATTTTTTTTCTTGAATGTATGAAACGCACGATGCGTTCCAACACAACGCACACCGGAAGAGAACGCCTGATTGGCGAAAAGGTCCGGCGGGAACCATATAAAAAGGGAACCATCAGAAGTGAACACCATCCAACTGAGGCAGCCTGACTGATAGGCGAAACGCGTTTTGGACACTTTATTTGGACGAATTATTCCAGGATACCTTTTAAGACTTTTATATTGGACTAGTCTTTTACATTTTTTGCACTTTAACCAGCTGTTTCTGGTAAAGTATATTGTTGATATATTTTTAATTTATGAATAAATCTATTTTCTGATTACACATCCAGATATTCCACAATTTTGTTTTGAGACATCAAACAAAAAGCATAAAGAGGACAGCAGGGATTCTGGCTGCGTAGGGTCTGGACAACCTCTAAATGGTCCAAAGAAGCATACTAAGAGAGTCATATGAGGGTATGACTCCAACCTTGTGAGTGAACCTACCATTTATTTTTTACCACATACTATTGTATAGATATACTACGCTATTTTGTATACATTTGTGTTTTACAGATTGTCAAAGGTTCAAGCGGTTCCACCTATTGCTTTGTATGTATGCCTTTGTTGTTATGGTGGTGTAGGGGATACCACATATTAGGTGTTTAGAGCTGCTTACCTTTTAATTTTTCCCACAGAGTGTATTATTTCACTATTTCATATATCAAACTAATAACAAAGAAATAGCAATGGTAGCAAAGGTGACATTGTATCAGGTTAAAAGACAAAAATTATTTATTTATGAAATAGCGTATATACTGTGCAATAAAAGTAACATATTTACTCCAATTAGGGGGTTGTTTTTCATTTGTAATCTCTCTCTCTCTCTCTCTCTCTCTCTCTCTCTCTATCTAACTATACTGTGATTTGTGACATGGTGTGCATTAGTATACAGAGTCTCAATTTATACCAAGATGATTGAATAATAAAAATATAAACCAATATCTTGAAAAAATGGTACCTACTAATATTATCAATGTTTTAATGTATCATAACTACTGCATTGCTATGATTTTATTGCCAATTAGACCCTGTCATTATACCGTTGAGAGTGCATTGTAACACCTTAATTTTCTTTGCTTAAAGGCTGTGGCTAACCATCTACCTTAACTGGGTACAAAGAAATTAGGCAATTATTTTTGTGTGCTCAACCTTAAAATAGCATTTTTGCATTTGCATATTGAGAATAGTTCTAGTTAATTTAGTATGAAAAGAGGGGGTGGGGGACAATTCTCACTAGAATGTATAGACATTTTACACAACGGTTCCAAAACGACTTAATTTCCTTTAAAGAATACCCAAATGTAAATAATTATTTTAAATCACAGACAAGTGAATGTAAACTTAAATGAAAAAGTTGTCGAAGCTAAACACTGCACAGTTAATCAATGTTATGTGAAGTATCCTGTTTAGTCTGTATTGATTCAACTTCAATCAGTTGAATCATTTACATTTTTGCCCTGGTCTTAAAAAAAAAAAAAAAAACCCAAAACTTGAAACTAAGGGATCACAATAGTATACACCCACACTTTTCTATGAATGTGATTAAATATGGACATGTCTCTCACCTGATGTTTGCTCTACTAGTCAAATAGGATTAGTCTATTCATTGATGTCATAGCAATCTATTATTATAAAGGGATAGCACTAGCTAGCGGCATAGACTTTTAATGCATGGCTTGTCGGGCCATGGCGAATCTCACTTCACTGATTTATTGTCATCCGTGTTCTGTGAGACCGTGGCAACATTTAGCCTAGAACCACTCAATCTGCTCTTTATCCTGGCTTGTATAACCTATTTTTGCTTATTACAATTCCTTTCTTAAAATCTTAATGAAAGACCTCATATGTAAAGTCCTGTTACTGAACAGGTAACTGTTTTGCTCTTTCCACTCTCCTCTATGATAGAAAAAAACTTTCTGAAACTCAACTTAGTTTGACATAACATACCCTTCATAAAACAAGTAATTCCTGCTATTGCCATGTTTTTCAAAATTAATATCTGAATATTATCGCTTAATAACCATTTAAGTAATTTCCAGATGTTAAGCTTACCGACCTGTGATTCCCAGAGTATGACTTTGATCTATTTTTATATATGGGCCATGTATCTGTATTTATGGAAATCCCTAAGTGCAATTCCTGAAAGGAAAAAAATCCTGTAAAATTAAAAGCAGTAGACAGACTGTTTGTGAATTAAGTATCTATCAGTAGACATTATCTGGTCCTGAGACTGTGTCTTCCTTTTCTCTAGGTGATATTATTTTTTTTTTATGTAAATGTTATTTAGCATTGTTTTTATATTTGTAAACATTGCTTCTTATTTGCTATATATTAAAGAAAAAAAGGATTGAAAATGTATGCCTTTCCTCCTCAATAACTAGCACACACATTTCAGATTTCAATAAATTAACATTTTTGTTTTTTTATTGTTTTTTGATATTTATGTATGTAAAAATATTTTGAGCTCATCTTGCTCTCCTTGGTAACCAGTTTTATATTTTCTAGTTTTGATCTAATTGACGTTTTTGGCTTTACTGTATCTTATACCTGATTTTGCTGACCGAATCGGACTTAATTGTTTTAAACACCTTTTTCCTATTTAATATTTTTTTCACTAACTCTTCTATTAAACTGCAAAGTTTAATGTGTTTGAATTGGTTTTCTAATGGTACATACTGAGAAGTATTTTTTAGTCCATTTATTTAAAGATATTCCATTTACCATCTGCTTTAAAAATTATATATATATATATATATATATATATATATATATATATATATATATATATATATATATATATATATTCATGCCAGTGAGTTATCAAGAAGTCTTAATTCTTATAAAAATAGATGTTTTTGAATTATTTTTTTTAAATTAGGTGTACTATTGTAATTTTATAATTGAAATTGAATATAATTGAAATTATTTGATAACAAATGAAGCTCTGAAACATTTAATTGTACCTATAGCGTGGTGGATTTTTCACCTACATTTATCATATTTTAATATTTGTGACTAATCTGTGATACATTTTTTTTAAACTTGTTTTTTAACAGACTATACATTTTTTTTCAAGAAGAGTCAATGAAGTGTTTCTTTTTTAATCTATTAATGTAATCTATTGATCATTGTTTGGCATACACCCTTTCATATTTTATGGTACATGCCATGCAGGGCTGAAATACACATATGTCTCAAACTGTCTGTAATTGCCACTTGTAGTCCATAACTGGTTATTTTTTGACAATAATAAAAAAAAAAAACCTTCCGTAATGATGTTCACTCCTTTTATTACTTTACAAAGTACTAAAAGAAAGCCTCTTGAAAAATGCCAGTATTGCAACAGGCACATACTCTGGAAATATAAATGGAGTCTGAAATAAAACTCCAACGCTCAAGTATTGATAATCATTTGCAATAGGTTATATCTACTTTACCACCTATATCTTGTAGATTTTGTTCACATTGCTCTTTATTCAGCAAATATTAATCAATATTTCATTTTTACACAGTTGTCACTTACGTTGGTCAATATAGAACAATAAAATGAAACATGTCTATGCCTAGTGTTTTAATCCGTGGTCAATAAGCTATTGAGGTTAGTAAAGAACTGTTACTTGAAGACTCACTGAAACCTGAATCTGTGTTTCTCCTACATCACCCTTTATAGATCCAGAAATATAGGTGTTTTTTGTATTCCTGCATGTATTTATCCTAATTAATAACTATGTGTGACAGCACTGGGTTAGATGATTCACATGCAGCTATTAATTGTATGAGAATCACCAAGCCCAGTGGTGTCACATGTGGTCCTCTAGAGATGTAATCCTTCCAGGGTTTTAGCATCTACCTAATTACTAGCATGCAGTGAAATAATTAATATTGTGTATGACTGAGCCAAGGTAGCTACCCATCTTGCAATATATTTATTTTATGCTTTGCTGCAGTCCTGTCGTCTCTCCCCCAAATAATTGACATTCTATTGAAGTTTTTGAAATCTGCCAAGATAAGCTTACATGATGTTGCTGCTCATCTGTTTTATAATTCTCTGAAGCTTAATAGGGATAATTATTTTAATTATTCAAGCAGCAGACTAAAAAACATCATGGTATTTATACGGCTAAGGTATGACCCATGCACAGTTTAAATGTATTTTGGTACCTGGAAGACGCTCAATAATCATATTAAATACATTCTTGATGAAGTTTCAAGAACAACGATTGATACATAACCTCTTCTAAGGGTGAATATTTTTTCTATGTCAGTAATGAATCCACAACATAACATAAAGATTTAGATCCAGATCAATGTGCCAAACGTTGAGGCTCCGACTTGTTTTAATTATATTGTACATACTTGTTAGGTTTAGGAAGGTTTAGGAAGCTGAATAAAATGATAAAATCACAGTACAGATGAAGGTCACATAAAAGTGGTCAGGAATGCAGAAGGTCCAGTCAGGTGGTGAAGCAGTTAAGGGCCAAATACCAGAAATCAGAAGCACAGCAAGAAAGGAAGTTAATACCACTATGAGCACAGTATAACTGAACAAAGAAAAAAAGGAGGAGTGTTGTTAAGTAAGGGAGGAGAGGCACATCCCCAACGTAATTCCCACCTTCCTCACACACACTCTGTTCAGGAACAACCCCTCTCCTTTTAAGAGGACACCATTCTGGGGCATGTGCTCCTAAGGAGGCAGGCCATTCCCGAGTCTTGGTCCATCCCAACATGACAGGATACGGAACATGGCTCTACAGTGGCAAACAGGCTGAGCCAGAAGACCATTGGTGCGGTGCCCCCGAGAAGAGAGGGGAAGATGCTGTTTATTTACAAGGTTAAAAAAATGCAGGATATTACACCAGTTGAGTGGGTGAATAATAAAGGTTTATATTACAGAAATCCATAGTATCATAAAAGAATAGTTAAAAAAGTTATTAAGGCTAATATAGTATAATCTTTCTAGTTATAAGCATTGTACAAGAATAAAGTAATACATCACCAATTAATGCAGAAAATCAACAACCCAGCTTGCACCAAGAGGCTGTTTTAATTGGAAAAAAAGTTTAAAAGTATTACACCACCGATTAATCTATTGTAGAACTACAGATAGGTTAACACAATCATGGCTGGGAAGCCACCTTTTTTTTCAGCCTCAGTCTAGTCTCAGATTAATCGGTGATGTATTGGAGGTCAAGGGTTTTGGTCTTGCTCAGGTGGTGCAGATGCTCACATACCAGGTCACGTCACTTTTCAGATAATGGAAACTGGAAACATGAAAATGTTGCATAACACAGAGTCTGGGGGGTTTGATTATGTGAATTCTACCGTGTGACAAAATAAATCCTTCTGGTGAGGGAGGTAGATTGTGCATTGAAATTCCTATAACAGATATGAAGTATGTCCTAGAAAGTCATGAAGTGATGGTGTTGTAGTATGGCTTATTCTCTTTTTCTCTGTAGCATATAATCTAGATAGAGCATCTGCTTTTTTATTTCTTGATCTGGATCGATATAGTACATGAAAAGTAAACCTGGAAAAGAACAATGCCCAACAAGCTTGTTGTGGATTTAGGTTTATATGATCGTGTATACAATTATGGGATATGTTGTTCCTTCCAGAAAGTGCCTCTATTCTTCAAAGGCCCTTTCTATAACCATTATGATTTATCTTCGACATCATAATTTGATTCAGCTTCTAGAATACAGGGCAAGAGAGTGAAGAGAACCAGTTTTCTCATCTCTCTGTGACAGACCTGTGGCTGTATCGGTAGCACTATTTCTACTTCAAGAAAATAGGGTTTCAGTCGCTCAATTATTCTGTTAGGCTTAATAGACAGAGCCCACTAAGCAGCAGGAAGCTGGATAAAATGATACCAAGATCGCAGTACAAAATTGTCAGACAAAAGTGTGGTCATGATTGCAGAAGATCAGGTCAGACTGCACAGAATCTAAAATGGTGAAACAGGCAAGGGTATAAAACCAGAAATCTGAAGCACAAGAGGAAAGGAAGTTAACACCACTATGATCACAGTATAAATGAGTAAACATGAATAGGAGGACTGCTGGTGAATAGGGGAGAACAAGCCAGCCCCACCACATCACTCCCACCTTCCTCACACACCTGTGTTTGGGACCTTCCCCTCTCATTTGCAGGCCGTGAATGGAGCACAACACCGCCCCAGACAGGGAGAGAAAGACCTACTGCAGTTCGTTGGCCTCCAAGAAGAGAAGGGACGATGCAGTTAGGGAGTGCGAGGTAAGGCAAAGGGAGAGTGAGGGCCTGATAATACTGAATGTATAATAATGATGTAGTCAATGTATCTGGATAAAATTGTGGTCAGTGTCCATTGGTATACTCATTGACAATGTCTCCCAGTTTGATAATCATCTTTCTTTAAGGTTTTTGTGGTAAGTGAATGTAGATTTCTATGAATGGTGCCATTGTGGTTTTTCAGCCTATTGTTTGTGTCAGTGGAATCTGTGTAGTCACTACATTTTAAAGCGGACATTCTGACCTTGGATGTTTATCTATCGGAGGGTCATTGTTGATGGTGTATATCCGAGGGATTTTTATCTGTGTCTTAATGACAAACAGTAGGATTGACTCATATTTCTCTTTAATGCTAAAACACTGTGCAAAATATATCCTTATTTTAAAAGGAAATGCTAGGCACCATCTGGAGCAGTTTGGTGCCATTTCTGTGTTCAGTATCTAACTGATCTCAATTAGTTTGACACTGAATGATGGTCTCTGGGAGCCAGTAGCTCCTTGCTGGAGGTATGACTAGTTGTAGGGTGTAACTCTACATTAATCATACCAATTTATACTAGTAATGGGCAGCAGTAAAGTGCTCATCTGACGCTAACAGGATATCACTAAACATCAGCTCGATGGTCAGACTACGCCGAGTAGAGCAGAGGGGTCAGGATACAGGCGCACTGGCAATCAGTGTTAAATCGATCAAAAACAATTTAACACTGACAAATGGGATGGCATTAGAGGACTCTAGACATTATAACAGCTTTAATGAGAAACTTCCTTTGAAGCATTAACAAATTTCTTTTCTTGGCTATATGTCTGAGAAAAAAAATAGTTTTTTGACACACCACAGTCGAGAACTAAATGACAGCCACATATATATCTTACATAGAGATAAGAGATTGCCCCCTGGGATTGATTAGTAAAAACTATGTTGCCATCAGCGGTCAATATAAAACAGTAGAAGGATCAGACTGGACAACAGCAGTGCCTATCTAAAGAAAAGGAGCAATCAGAGCAGCTCTCCATTTTATCCAATCTCAGCTAATAAATGTATCTAAATCAGTAGTTGTTACCGTTGGCTCTGACCCCTAATATTTTTTAACCAAAGAATGTCAGTAAGACATGATTACATGTGGTCTCTACAACTGCTGCCTATCCATTTTTTTTTTTAACACAGCATGCATAGCTACCATCAAAGAATGTTCTTCCCATTAAATCATATGATTGCCAATTTGTAACTTGTTGAAGTGGACAGATAAACATGTGGATACACTTATTTTGGTGTATCCATATACATAACAATTTAAATATAACAAAAAATTTTGTTAATATACACACATATAGTTTGAGTGTCTGTTTTTGTATGTGAGCATGTGTAGCAGTGTGTGTAAATGTTTGAGTGCATGTGTGTATGTTTGCTTATGTGTTTTGTAGAGTGTGTGCATGTAGCAGTGTGTGTGTGTACAATGAGGCTAGCAGTATATGTGTGTGTAACAGTGTCGGAAGCATTGTATGCAGAAGTGTGTGTGTACCTGTCATTTCTGAGTTGACCATTCTGGCCCCAGTCCTGCCTCTTCTCCTAGCCAGTTCTCTCCTCTCTCCCTCTAGAAGATCAATGTGTGCAGTCTGAGGGAGCAGGGAGATCAGACTCCTTAAGGCTGAATATAGCAATCCCAGTGTCCAGTAGCCTTTGCTCTGGTAAGCAAACAGCAGACATTGGGAACATGGTAGGGAGGCGACTTTTAACAGACAGAATAGGAGCCCCCATCAGACATGCGCCTGTAGGTAGGTGCCTATGCTGCCTGTTCAGTAGCCAAGACCTCAAATAAGTTCCTGTAATTATAGCAGGGAGAGTATTATATTATTTTTTCTTTAGACTGTTGTTATATTTTCTGGAATCATCTTTTAAACATATATTTTTTTCTCTTCTGCTCAAGATTGCTCTGAGCAGGCTTGTCGATCACAGGAAACAATGGGAAGGATCTTGTATATCCATGACCAGGTATCCATGGTAGGAATGGGTTACCATTGTTCAACATGTTAGAAATATAAAAGTATATTATAGGGAAAATAAACACTTATCTGACCATAAGAAGAACTGTTCTGAAAGTTTCAAAACAGGAACCGCAAAATGCAAAAAAAGAATTCATGAAAACACAAAATACAAGTCACATGGGTGATTCAGTCTCAAAACCACTGTAGACTACTCAGTATCAACACTGTCTTTAGCAGAAGGACACTCAAAGCTAAAACATAAAAACACTGAGAACTTAAGCAGAGGGAATAAAACAAATACACATATTGATTTAAACTGAAGCATAAACTTAAAGATATAAGATCAAAAAGAAAACAATAACCCAATACAGAGGTTCTATTTTCAAGGGTTAGTAAGAGCCTCAGAGAAGTGTCTGTGAGTTCTGTATATTATGTGGTCCTATTTTTCCAGGCATGGTTGTATACATAGAAGCACTCCTGTGCATATATACGGTAACTTACATGTCCCAGAAAGTAAGGTTTTTTTTACTCCAGAAATGATTGCAGACATAGTAGCACTCCTGTAAATATATGACTTACATATTCTGGACAGTAAGGATTCTCAGACTCATTGACATCCAAGTTTGGATTGATTATCACTGACAATGAGGAAGCGTACTTTCTGTATTATAACTAGGAGTCTTGTGTTTATCACACCACTCCAAAATGGCTTGACAGATCACAGGGAATTGTGCCCATAGATTCATAGCACTATAACCACTGTAATGAGTGCCTCTTTATAAAAATGTAATGTTCTTTATGAGTAATCAATCAATTATTACTCTTTATACATTAAATTCCCTGTGGGTGCTCCCTAATGAAATGTACTATATCTGTAATGTTGTCAAATATAGATGATGAAAAAAATTCAGTATGAAAAATAAAAAATACACTTTTTGGTGTAAAGCAAAAGATTACAGAATGACATATTTTCTTGTAAATAATGGATGTCCCACACAGCATAGCTTACTCTGTGCAGTAATTTCTTCCAGTTTATTTTTCAGGGCATGGCATGCTGCCAAATCTGGTCAGAATTATTGCCTAGAGATATCAAGATACAGAACAGTTGGTTATCCTAAAAGGATATACACCGCATTTGCAACTCTCAAACAATAATAAACTTCTAACTACCAAGCAAAAATGTCAACATGTTCTGTTCTTGCTTTGAAGAGTCTCCTAGTTTCTCCTTACAATAGTCTTAGTTTCAAAAATATAATCAAAATACCTTATCAAAGTAAAATGACTGCTTAAATAATCGCAGACTAGTGAATGATTAAAAGATTATTGGAGTTATTTTCTTACTATGTTTCCCTATTTCTGGATAATTTTGTGGTATGCCACAAACCTGTTGGCAACTACTTGATCTCTGCTGTCATCAAACATCTTGTCTTCTTTACCAGTTCTTCTTGACCTACAAAGTGGACATCTTGACATACACATCATGATGGTAACTCAGACTCCATTGACATCTGTAGAGTTTAATCTTCCTTTTCTTCTTTGTTACTACAACCTCCTAACCTGTAGCCTTACCATGGACCTTGATGCATACCATTAATTAACTCACACAATGTTGGTAATATTGACCCACAGAAAGTTACTCCTACCTCTCACCTTAAACAACACTATGCTTACCTCAACACGACACAAAAATAGGCTGGAGCAAAGTGCACAATGCTTTACACATGGTGGATTTGCCTAAATATTCAGACTTATTGACAACATGTATAACACCTCATCCAACAGTTTGTATACTGACAGTGACAAAGCATGGTATTTCTCTGCTTTTCCCCATTCTTCTAATCTAACTAGCTCCCCTCTCGACTATTCAATTGCATCAACCCCTACTAATGACATGTAATTGTGATAGAGATGCTCTGGACAATTGCTGCCTCTTGAGTTTAGCTCCACTGAGCTAACCACACCAGGAAATAGCAAGCCTGTTGTCTGATTGAAAGCAAGGGGGTGTAACAAGGTTAATATATCCAAACATTTTTAACTAGACACAGACCGAGTGATATGCTGCTAATTTAATCTCCTTTTTTTTTTTCCCTATTTCCTATCTAGTCAGATTTACAGGGAGAGGCTTACTATCATTTTTTTTTTTTTAATTCTTTATTTTGATGTGCAACAAAGGAACAACATACAGGCTTGCATAGCCACGACAGCATTAGCAATCTTAATGTGGTTAAACATTTGTATGCAGTGTCATGACATGAGAGACAATTGCACTTTTTAAAAGATAAAAGAAAAAGGCTTAAAACATATTTTAAACAAGATCGTAACAAATACTTATATGCTAATAGATTTTGTGTATCTGCCACAGTGATATGCATTATTATTGAGTTTGATTACTAAGTATGCGCTTTGCTTTGTAAAAACACACTTAATAAGATAGACTATATGCTTTAAATGATACAATAAATAACTAGTCAGGTGTATAGCTTAAACAAGACAAACTCTGCTGCCAAGGTGACTGTAAAAAGGTTGTTTGTATATAGGTTGTGCTACGCTTATGTGGTCTGGGTATCATTAGGTGAAGTGTAGGCTTTCCAGTCCTACTGTGTGTCTGAATCACTAGGAGCAGGTGTCAGCTTAAATGACCGTAGATTAGCAGGTTATAACTGACATAAATGCATAGTCTATGTGGTTCAGGGCTGAGATGACTGAGGTTGGGTATTTAACTGTGAAGACAGCTCAGGGCAGTCCATGTTACCAATACCCATGCAAAGCATTGTGATGGGTGTCTCATCCAACACCCAGCGTTGGTACCTCTCGGGTATTGATCTCCCCCTTCTTATTTAGGTGTCCCCTGAGTTTGCTGTCTCTGCTGCGGAGGTCAGGTCTTGCGGTGCCCTGTGGAGTGTGGGTGCAGGTAAGTCCATCGGCATGGCTAGGGGGGAGGTAGAGGCTGTGGAGTGGAGTCGGAGAAGGCTTGGAGTTTGCCACCTGTGTCTCTCTGTTTGTGCTGATTTCCTTCGTTGGGCAGGGTGTCGGGCCCGGAGGGTCCCCTTTGCTTGCCAGGGTTGTGCTTTAAGGTGTTCAGGGTGGCTGCTCCGGCAGTGCTCCATGTGTAGCAAGGTCCGTCGTTTGGGTTTGCGTGCCCACCGCGAGCCCCGTCCGAGATGGCGCCGGTTGTCGGCTCTCGGAGGGAGTGTGCTTTTGCGGTGGGAGTTCACCGGTGGTGCCTTGAGTGGGCTTGTGGCCCTTCTGTGTGCCTCCGCTGCTTGCTCCCTAGCCTCCATTTTCTCTCAGAAGGCGGCCATTAGTGCTTCCAGCTTGGACATATGGTTGGGACTTTCCTCATTTTGAGTGCACATGACGGCGGCCATTTTGCGTGTTCGTGCCTCATCACTCTGCTTGCATGCTTCTTTCTTTATATTCAATGCCCGAGTGTGTTCTCTTAAAGTTGGACAGGGATAACCCCCTCCAGTCCAGGGGGGGGGACAGGGTGACCGCGGGTCTGTTTCTTCGGTTAGTTGACTGGGAGAGCGGCCGCCTCTCCCCGTCTTCGTCGCTTGCAGGCCCCAGCTAGCCATCTTGGGTTCCCGATCACCAAATTGCTCGGGAAAAGTATCAAACGTGTCACCAGGTCTTCCTTAGTGCAGGTATTGAATCCCGGTTAAGTTTGTGACCCTGTTTTGCCGAGTTATTGGTGAATATCAGTAGTTCACACGGGAGCTCAGCTTTCAAGCGTCTGCTCTGCTTGCTGGCTTAGCCCCGCCCCCCTTACTATCATTTTTTCCTTTCTTATCCCTTTCTGTCATTTCATGCTAAGACTATCCATCCTGAGCTTACATACTTTTTGATTTTGCAATAAGCACAGCATTGGACATACGCATATATTTTTATTGGACTAATTTGCAAATACCATTGCAACACCACTAGCAACACGTGCTAGTATCATAGATACTGTTGGCATTATTGCTATTTGTATCACCTGTGTACATTTTTTGTGATGATTTTTTGCTCCATCTCAGACAGAAATCTGACTTAGAAATATACACAAGATCTACATTTTACCTGGCCCATTTTGGCCGATTTTTTATATGTGCACATATATTAGTACTATCCTGCAATTACCATCACATCATCAGAAGTAACGCATGCTAGTATTATCGATATTATCAACTTTTTTTTGATTTTGATACACATACTGTGATGATCTATGCTCAAATCTGACTAATATACATACAGAATCTACCTTATACTCGACCTACATTTTACCAACAATTAAGCCAGTCACGTATACTGTGTGGTAGACCTGTCTCATCTACTATAGGAATAGCCATACAAGGCTAAGGAATTTATGTATATAGCCATTTTGCTTATAAGTTAAGTTTTTGTTACATGGGTCTCCACCACAGAGATCACACCATTACTTTAGATATGTAACATATTCATCCTCACCTTGCGGTATCTGCGCTTAGCGGCCATGCGTCAGTGTACCTGACTCCTGCAACATGTTGGTGGTTGCCGGCCGCTGCGGGTCAACACAAATTAAAGTCCAACGTCCGCCCACGGTGATGACCACGTCGGCTTGTGTATTACATCACGTGGGAGCAGTGGCGTACACACAACCCATGGGGCCCCGGTGCGAAAACTGATCCGGGCCCCCCTTCCCCCCGCGCGAGCGCTTACTCTGCGCAGGCTTGTGCCGCAACACATGGCGGCGGGCACCTGGCCGCAGGGCTGCGACCCGTGCGACCGCGGTATGTATGCCAGTGCATGCATAAACACATACACTTAAAGGACCACTACAGACACCCAGATCACATCAGCTCAATGAAGTGGTCTGGGTGCCAGGTCTCTCTAGTTTTAACCCTGCAGCTGAAAACATAGCAGTTTCAGAGAAACTGCTATGTTTCACTGAGGGTTAATCCAGCCTCTAGTGGCTGTCTCATTGACAGCCGCTAGAGGATTTTCTGCGATTCTCACTGTGAAAATCACAGTGAGAAGACGCTGAACGTCCATAGGAAAGCATTGAGTAATGCTTTCCTATGGGCGGTTTGAATGCGCGCGTGGCTCTTGCCACGCATGTGCATTCGGAGCTGAGAGGCGGATGGGGACGGAGAGATCCCCAGCGTTAAGGGAGTCCGGCGCTGGAGAAGGTAAGTGCTTAAGACACACACACACACACACTCTCTCATGAACAGACGCACACATTTACTGACAGACACACACTCAGTGACAGACGCACACAAACATAATCAGTAACAGACACACACACTAACACACACACTCTAACACTAACACACACACACACTATAACACTAACACACTCACTAACACACACTCTAACACTAACACACACACTCACTAACACACACATTCACTAACACTAACACACTCACTAACACACACATTCACATTCACTAACACACACTCTAACACTAACACACACACTCACTAACACTCACACTCTAACTCTAACACACACACTCACTAACACTAACACACTCACTAACACACACACTCACTAACACTAACACACTCAAACGTTTTTTTTTATTTAATCCCCCCAGCCTCCTTACCTGTGGGAGAGCTGGGGGGATTCCCTGGGGTCCAGTGGTGTTGCTGGCCAGGCTGTCACCCGGCTGGCTGGCGGGCGCGCGAGGGAGCACTGTCCCCTGGGTGCTCCCTCTTCAGCTCCCTCGCGCGCCGCGTACTGATGCCGGAGCCGGAAGATGACGTCATCTTCCGGCTCCGGTTTCAGTGCGGTGCGCGAGGGAGCTGAAGAGGGAGCACCCAGGGGACAGTGCTCCCTCGCGCGCCCGCCAGCCAGCCGGGTGACAACAGGGCCAGCCTCGGGGGGCCCGGAGGTGGCCGGCTCCTGGGCCCCCCAGCAGAAGAGGCTGGCCCTGTGGGTACATACCTGGGTCGCAGGGCGGCCGGGCCCCCTGGTGGGCCGGGCCCGGTCGCAGCCGCGACCCCTGCGACCCTGGTATGTACGCCACTGCGTGGGAGACGTACGCGCACATTTTGGGATCAAAAGCCGATTTCGGCCAATCTGAATTGGAAAAGGCTTATTTAAATGCATTTTTACTTATCCTCATTGCCCTGCCCCAGTTTCCCTTCGTGGTTGTCCGAGAGTGTGTTCCTGAGCATTTATTTCTGGTTATTGACTTTGGTTTTGTTTGACTTCCCTGTATTCTGGTATTCCTGACTTATGGCTTTCCCTCATCGTTGTGTCCCTTTCTGTGTCCCTGACCTCGGCAAGTATCCTTACTATTCTTTGGTATGTTAAGTCCGGCCATTCTAAGGCCCGGTAAGACGTTACCTTTTAGTCTTAGGTGTGATACAGTTCTACGTACTGGATCAACTAGTAATCCTGACAAGATACGGGTATGTAGACAGGGAGCCTCTCCTCACTTATGTGAAAAGATGTTGGCTTATTCCTTTTTCCTTAATTTATAGAAGTGACAATTTCTATTGAAATCTGCACTTTTTGCAAAATGAAAAAAGGGACACACTCATCACTTATGAAGCACTTTAGCAAGCTAAAGTGCTTTATAGGTCCGGAGTGTCCCTTTAACATGCATCCATAATTACTCTTAAACCTCCAGAACAGCTCCTGCTTCCTACAAACAAGCATCTCTAAAATGAATTAGTAGTTAAAAAGCCTTCTCCCGATTCTACTTTTCACATCTAATGTTGCTATATATACTTACACCCCTAGCATCATGTGTGATTCTGCAAAACAACACAAACATGCTTATTTCCATCAGCCATAACTCACAATGGGGCAAACCATCATATAAATGCAATCTTGAACACAATGGTTTTAGGTTTTCCATATATGAAAAAACTCAGAAGTGACAATGCCACTGTAATAATCACTTTTTAATATTACAAAGGACTTTAGCATAGATTGGTGATAAAATAGTTATTGGTGATATAACAGCTATATTCACCATTCTCTTTTATGAATTTCTTCTGCATCCCAGACAGCCTATAGTGAATCATTTATTCTGTGTGTTATATAGTGACAAGAACATGCACACACAGAATGTAATTATTTTCATTTCTATCCTTTACTTTCCATGTACCACATTCCATATAGAGTTAAGCATTACGCTTTAAGTATTCTCTCTGTTACAGACACATTCACATTCTTTTCATATTGTAAGTAAAGCAGGAAATGACTTTATTCTTTGGGATGGATAGCTATTTGATTGTCTGTAAAAGCAGTAAGTTACTGCACTGGAAATCGTATTACACACATGAATAAGATAATTTAACAGTTCACGCACAAGCAGTGGCAAGTTTAAGACAAAGCTAATTTAAGTCACTGTGTTACTGCCTCTGATATTTACTTTTGGTATTTGATAGGAAAATATTTTAAAGCAATAAATCAATGTCTACTCTTCCAAGGCAACACAAAATCAATAGAGCATTGTATTAAAAATGAGAAAGCAATGTATGTACTGTGCAAATATTCTATACCATCAAACAAATATATGACATTTCATTACAATTTTGCAAACATTGCAATAAATTTAATTGCACAAACAATTAAACAGACAGTCCATGCACCATAACAATTTATGCCCCGTACATAAGATATAAATAAAAAAGCCCCCCTGTTCCTGTTTACTGTTTTTATTGTTTCCTATATCTGCAAAATGTGAGCAGCACTTTAAAGAATGTGGTCAGTGTTCCCTGTTAAAAAAGGACTATATTTGCAGACAGATTTGCCTCTTATTAATTTGATTACAATTTACCACAGGAATTTGCTAATCTAAGGGTTTGGAGAAAACACAGAACCCACCCTCAGATCTGTGTATCTTTTTATTTATTTTTTTGCATTTTATATGTGTAATATTTTAAATAATTGATAGCCTACTGTGACTATTCAGTGTTGATGCAGATCACGCATTCACAGCTACATGTATATTTTCAATAAAACAAATCCTCTTGTGCTCTAGAAAATTTTCAGAATAAATGAAAAAAAAATAATGTTAAATTCATTCCCCTGAGCCAAGAGGTACACCGATATACAGTGAGTACACGTTACAAATGGAGAAAAACTATATGTATGACCCAGGAGAGCTGTGACATAGATGTCAAAGGGACGAAGTGTTTTATCGAAGCTGCAGGCAATCATCTGTGTCAAAGACCGCAGAAAAGTCAAGTAGGGTGAGGAAGAATAGGTGTTCTTCAATTATAATTATTACTTTAGTGAGTGTTTTTTTAGGTTAGCATGTAGAGGGCAGGCGTCAGATTGTGTGATTTTGCAAACTATTGCTTAAAGAAGGTTACAAGCTGTGGGGTAGAGACAGTGTAGGGACCAGAGCCTCTATGAAATAGGTATAATGAGCCTATATTTAAAAAAAAAAAAAAAGCAGGGGACATACCAATAGTTAAACAGAGATTGAAGAGATGAGTTATTGCTGGAATAAGAACAGTAGCAAGAATGGAGGGCAGGGGAGAGAGATGTATGCATATAGGGTCAAGCGAGTAAGTGGTGAGATGACACTGTTCTCTGTATATAGATTTATGTTAACTTAGTGTTGGTTTGTGAAAAGAAATTGAAGCCATGTCTTAAAACCAATGTGTAAAGTGTTGGTGCAAAATGATGCAATACACAAATAAATATTTCTCTTAAATATCCAAAATTAACTAAACACTAACAGTTGGTGGAGTTTTTCACCAACTGCCATAAAATATTGAATAAATGATGGGAACCATTCTTTGAATAAACCAAAGGGGTATCTCGTGCAGCTATTGCCACAGGAATATTTGCCGGTGCAACCACTCTCACTCCGATTATCTAAATGCCACAAACAAGTTTAAGTTATTTCTGAGGCTTTTAATGTATCTCCAAACTGCTAAATTTTGAGAACAACACAGTTTTATCAAACTAGACCTTTTGATATTTACTACAGACAATTATAATATACAGTCAAAGATTAGCGCTACATCTGTGAAAGGAATTGGGAGAAATTAAAATCAACTTGAAAATCGCAACTCTTCTTAATACCCCCCCCCCCCCCCTAAAAAAAAATAAAAAAAAATCCATTCATAGACAGATTTTTTACTTTATTTTTTAATTAAAAAAACACATAAATCATATCAAGAACTCAGTAGATCAAGAATTGTAAGTTTTTTTTTAAATTCATGCAGGAGACCCGGTGGAGGCTTATACAGTCCTCTTCCCTCTATGTATAATTAGTATGAAAAGGGAAAACTATGATGGTCATCTAAGCACCTGCACCAGCACATGTATATAAATGGCCAATGCATTTGATTGGCACAAACCAGCAGCACGGGAAGAGAGTTTCTTATCCAACTATTTGGTACTTTTAAATTATCGCACAATTTGGGGCTCACTTTTTCTTTTTCTTTAATTGTTTATGTAATTAACAGTTTGTCTGATGATCAGGGTTATTATTTATTTAATTATTTATTTGGGAACATTGATAGTCAATTCAGAAAAAAACCAACAGATGGCAATTTGGCTCACTTGCTGATGGACTTGCAAATCCAGATGTTTGGTGAATTTTATACAAACTCCTCTAGAAATGCCCAGAATAAATTTTTTTCTGACTGTATTCCTATAATTTAGAGGTTAATAAAGACCTATGTGTAATTAAGACCGGTCAATCACAGAATACAGCTGGATATTTGGTTAGGTGTTTTACTTGCATAATGGTAATCATGCAGAACAAAATAACTACAGCACTAGAACTTGTTAATGCTTTTGTATAATTTATCACTGAATTTCTTTTTTTTTTTTATTGTTGCAAGTAATTACATAGTAAGATTGGAGAGCCCCATTTTAACAGTTCATCCCCCACAACTTGCTCTTGAGGGAAAGTAGTTTGTTAACTGTTTGAAATTAATTAATAATAGTATTTTTATTGCAACAAAAAGATGTCATGAATATGGTGTGTGTGTGTGTGTGTGTGTGTGTGTGTTTGTGTGTGTGTGTGTGTGTGTGTGTGTTTGTGTGTGTGTCTTTGCTTGTATGGTGTAAACAAATATTTTAATTCAATATGGTATACTGCAATTAACAGGTAATTTTAAAGAGAAAAAATCACTAGCTTTGAGCTGTGTATTTATTTAATGATGCAACTAAATAGAAACCGTTCTCCACAGGATGGCTATTTCTAGTGATTAAAAATGTTGAGTTTCTCATTAAAATGTTCTCTTTTATAAGCCCAGAAAAATCATTGAGAAATAAGTAAACAACATTTTACAATTGCGGTTATAATTTTTATGATAGAGAAAAGGATTGACATTGACTTATTTTTCAGAATCACAATTGCAGCTTATTTTGTCCTGACAATCATAAAATTGTATTGCTTAAACAAGAAAAAAAGATTTAAAGTATCCACACCAGCATACTTTTAAATGAGTCTGTAACACTATAAATCTAGCATTAGACTTTTATATTGAAGGGAACAAGCGTACACACAATTTTTGCTGAGCACATTAGAACAATGCCAAGCATCACTATAGATGCATTACACAAAATGGTAGGCTTGTAAAAGGAAAATACATTGGAACCATTGGAATAAAGATGCGCGTCATTGAAACTGGGAATTAAAGCTACGCTAAAACATGCTGCGCTGGATTCTCTTAGCAGCAGAGGGGGGAATTTTTCTCCTTACTGAATAAGAATTCTCTAATTTTTAGCAAAGGAATTACTATTCAGTAGACTAAGAGAATCCAGCCCACTCCACTGTGTAAAAATTCCAGTAACAAGTAATTAATAAAAAAATAAATGGAAACAAAATGTGCAAAGATTGTAAAAACAGGATCCACGTGAAAATGTGGTCTCTATACAAAATCAATAATTTATTTCCTATCTCTTACTAAGGCTTTTAATGTTTTCCATTTGTTTCTTACCTTTAATAATCTTTTGTTTACCTGTCAATTCAAGTTTTCCCTCTCCCTTGTTCTTTATTTGTGTCCCCTCACTCCATCCATTTTGTTAACTTCTCCACGAAAACCTTAAACCTAAGTACTTCCAACAATTTCGTGTCCTTAACCAGTTTCTTCAAGAATAAATAATAAAAGGATTGCTGAGAAAATCAAAGCCTGAATACAGTCTCTTATTGGTTAGTAGCAACACTTATGGTAAGTTAACAAGCAGAATGGTCAGATAACATGACCTCACATCTAATAAAAAATGTCATATTAAAAACAAATTTCAAAAAAGTACTTCAGGTTTTGAAAAATATAGCTGTAATGGCTCAAGTCTCAGTGCATTGGTTAAGTTTTAATTATAGCAATAACTGTCATTGCCTCTGGTAATTGACTTAATTAGTAATTAGTGATACTAGAGTGGGTTATGAAGTAGGTGAAACACAGAAACAAAAAAGAAAATAAAAATTGATACAGTGCAATAAAAAATTATACACATAACCATGTAGCAATGATGGGGGGGTTGGGGGGGGGGGGAGTATGGGTTGTGGGGATATGGAGGAATTTAAGCCTTGAATGTGAGGTGTGGGGCCTTCTCGTCCTGGATCTTTTCTCCCCTCACAGTATGGCCTAACTTAAAATGTACCCCACCAGTATATGCAGAAGGGTGCATTTACAGGCTAGGGAGGTAATCAACAATATCCCTCAACAATATCCCTCACAGTGATCTTAATGATGCCCCCCTAACCTCTCTCTCTGCCACATGGTAACCAGAGGGAAGGAGGAATAAACTACATATACATACAACATTCACAGCACATACACATTGCATCCCTAGCATGACCTCCATCATCACTGCAATCCATATACATACTGCATCACCAGTGCTAACAATGCATTCCTTACACACACTACTTACTATACACACACAGACTGCATTACCAGCAAAAACACACTACAATGACTACACATGCACACATTACATCCCATACACAAACTGCATCCCCTATACAAATATACCCATTCCCTTACAAAAACACACATACACTGCATCCACTACACACACTACATCACATGCACATATACAGATAACTGCCTATACGCACATATTCTCTCTAAAGCCTCTAGACAAAAAACCTCAACACAAACACAAAACAAACAGATTTATTTACACATCACTGAGGAGGTCTGTGATACACTACTCTGCACATTACTGTAAGATTGTGTGCTTGTCTCCATCTGTGTGTGCTTGTCCGTGTGGGTCTATATCTGTGTGTGCCATTGTACATAGGTCTGTTGTGGAGGGACAGGGGTGGAGCTTTAAGAAGGATCGCCCTAATGGGCTCAATCTATTTTTAGAAATCCCTGACTTTTTTATACTTTATATAATCAATGTCAGTGGTTTTAATGTTGTGGCTGATTACTGTACACATTCATTACTTTGCACAATTACACCAATGAATGCCATTAAACCATAACAACATTGCTATGCAGTCTTGCATATTCACATAATGCCTTCACAATGGGACAAATGCTACATATGAGTCCGTGAAATATGCAAGAGCAAATGAAGTGATAAAGAAAGAAAGAGAAATATATATGTTGCAGGGAATGTGAGACTATCGACAGTTCTCAGAATTTTTTTTTTTTTTAAGTTTATGAAGCCATTGAAAAAGAAGGGTGTGTTAACCGCAAAAAGACAGAACATATGTACAAGGACTTCTCTGTCTTAAAGGCTGAAAAACAGAAGAAAGGGTTCCTTATAGATGGAGCATTGATTCAGCAGTCACATGACACGTGATGAGCTGTTCTTCACAGCAATTTACTTTAATGTGAAAGATACAGTCTTCTCAGCTGATGGGAAGAACACAAAGTAATAATGAGTGCAAATTATGACCATAGATTCCTAAACTACATCATGCCTTCAGGGGGCAGACATAGACTCCATGTGAAATTGTATTATGTATTGAAAAACTAAAAGGGAGTACACTGGGTAGAATCTCAGAGGCCAACATGAAATTGAATTTGAATCTTATGGATGGTTCAGTATAACAAAGGTTACATTTAAGATATAGGGGAGAATTCCAAATTCTCAGAAGATAGCAGACAGTTAACATGACATATGAGAGAGGGAGAAAGATGAGGACACCAGATGGCATTTTGGGTATATCGGACATAAAGATAGTACTGGAAACTAAATAACATAATTTGTCAAAAGAAGAGATATAAAAGAGCCAATGATGATCTCTGGAAGGCATGAATCAAGACTGGTAGGTACATGACGTGTTAGTAGAGAGAAAGGGAAGGTGCATACCAATTCCTCAGTAGAGGGGAAAAAAGCAAAGGTGAACGATCTCTTCTGTAGAATTTACAACATTAAATATACATTAAAATTCACCCATAATATGTGATAACCATTTTTTTTCGCGAAGACATGCTTAGTTTTCTTAAAATGCATATTAACAATTTCGCAAATAACATGACTATCCAGTTCGGATAAGGCAAAACCAGTGCAAACATTGAAGATGAAGAGCTGAAATAGAAAGAGTATTTCATTTCTCCTCTTCTCTGTATGCTTGCTCTGTACTGACGGCCAGATGCAAAGGGCACTCCTTTACCCATTAGTGAAGTGAGGAGGTTCCATGTTGTTCTCAACAAAGTTGGCTTTAAGTCTGTTAGTATAGCATGAAACGTCCTGCAGCTTGGTGTCATCAGGGTTACATATCTACTCATACTAACAAGACCCAGGTATCGACAAATCCTCTGTCAGCTGTGGCCATATTTAGTGACCTCAGAGTGACACATGCTTTGTATGCTGTGGTCAAGTGAACATTGCATATAGCTATTTAAATGGTGGTTTTAAACCAAGTGGAATTATGTATGAACAGGGTTAAATCTTTGGTCTTCCTTCTTTCAGCTGGGGCCATACTTAGTGGTTAAAGATGAGCTACATGCAGTGCTCAAAGTGAGCACTGCATTTAGCTCTTTAAATGGAGCTTTAGATCCTTTGTTTGAAAGCTTGGTGTAATCATGTATTTTTTTTGTCAGCTGGGCTGCAGCATTACAGGAAGATCCCCCTTCAATGCTGCAGACTGCAACTAGATGGTAGTCACAAACACTTTTTTATCTTTAGTATCTATTTAGCGGGGGTATTCCAGTGCTGATATCAATACACCCTGTTCCAAATGATTATGCACATTTTATTTAAGTGTCACAAAGATTAAATATTTTGTTTTTCAGTTTAACTCATGGATGGCATTGTGTCTCGGGGCTCTTTTGATCACTGAAAACAATCTTGGACACCTGTGATAATTAGATTGCCAGGTGAGCCTAATTTAAGGAAAAAATACTAAAGGAGGGTGTTCCACATTATTAAGCAGAGCACCATTTTCATGCAATATGGGGAAGAAAAAGGATCTCTCTGCTGCCAAAAAGAGTGAAATAGTTCAATGCCTAGGACGAGGTATGAAAACATTAGATATTTCACAAAAACTTAAGCGTGATCATCGCACTATTAAGAGATTTGTGGCTGATTCAGAGCATAAACGGGTTTGTGCAGATAAAGGCACATTGAGGAAGATTTCTGATGGATCCATGCATCGGATCAAGAGAGCAGCTGCTAAAATACCATTACATAGCAGCAAACAGATATTTGAAGCTGCCGGTGCCTCTGGAGTCCCACGGACATCAAGGTGTAGAGTCCTCCAGAGTCTTGCAACTGTGCATAAACCTTCTATTCGGCCACCACTAACCAATGCTCACAAGCAGAAACGGCTGCATTGGGCAGAAAAATACATGAAGACTAATTTCCAAACAGTCCTGTTCACTGATGAGTGCCGTGCATCCCTGGATGGTCCAGATGGATGGAGTAATGGATGGTTGGTGGACAGCCACCCTGTTCCAACAAGGCTGCGACGTCAGCAAGGCAGTGGTGGAGTCAATCATGGGAAGAGATCTGGTCGGCCCCTTTAGGGTCCCCAAAGGTGTAAAGATGACCTCTGCAGAGTATGTGGAGTTTCTGACTGACCACTTTCTTCCCTGGTACAGAAGGAAGAACTATGCATTCCGTAATAAAATCAACTTCATGCATGACAATGCACCATCTCATGCTGCAAAGAATACCTCTGTATCAATGGCTGCTATGGGGATAAAAGGATAAAAAAGTCACGTTGTGGCCTCCATCCTCCCCTGATTTCAATCCTATTGAGAATCTTTGGAGCACCCTCAAGCAAAATATCTATGAGGGTGGGAGGCAGTTTACATCCAAACAGCAGCTCTGGGAGGATATTCTGACATCTTGCAAACAAATTCAAGCAGAAACTGTCCAAAAACTCACAAGTTCAATGAATGCAAGACTTGTGAAGCTGCTATTAAATAAGCGGTTCTATGTTAAAATGTAACGTGACCTGTTAAAATGTTTAAAATGTTAAATTGTTGTTATAAGTTTGATTGAAATAGCTTTAGATTTCAGTAAATATGCTGCAAAAACAACAAATGAAAATTTTCAGTTCTTTACAACCTATAAAGTGTTTTGAAACTTACTGTGCGTAATAATTTGGAACAGTGCATTGTAAGTTTTTTATGTTTAAAAACATACTGTTATCATTAGGAGGATTGTTCAAATAAGGGGTTCTATGTTGAAATGTAACGTGACCTGTTAAAATGTTTAAAAAGTTAAATTGTTGTTATAAGTTTGATTGAAATAGCTTTAGATTTCAGTAAATATGCTGCAAAAACAACAAATGAAAATTTTCAGTTCTTTACAACCTATAAAGTGTTTTGAAACTTAGTGTGCGTAATAATTGAAGATTATGCTAGCTTTAGTGTACTAATAATCTTAACAGGAGGCGAGTAATCAGACAGGAGGCGAGTATTTTGCATATCTCTCTTTACTAAAACTCCATAGCAGTAAAGAAAGTGATAATAAGAACCAATCAAAAAACAGTAGGAGGTATAGTATTCCCAGTGAACAGGCTCCACCCCCTCTTTCAACTAGTGACATCGCAGACGGCAAAGTTCAAATAAAGTTGAGTCGAAACCAGTCTTGGGTCTGTAACAGAAGAATAAATCCGAATGTCTTAGGACCATCCATGTGGAGTGTAGGGGAAAACTTGGGGGAATCAATCCAAACCAGTTAGGATAAACTTGGGATAATCCACATAGCGATAGTTGGAGGTCCACGTTGAGTTACGCTGAAACGAGAGTGTGGAATAGGTTAGGTACTAGTTGAGAGACTTTGAAAGCATGGGAGACATTCGTACAGTATTTTTATGTAAGATTATATAATTAGTAATATACAGGTAATACATACATTTCTTATTAAAGAAACCACAGGGCATAATAGTCATGATCTAAGATATCTACAGAATATGTAGAACAGTCGAATATGCAGGGAGAGCAGAGACTAGTTCCCTGTAGAAGATAGGAGAATAGGAGAAGGACAGTATAGAAAAATTTGAAACCGAAAGGGTGGGTATGGGTGGGAAAATACTCGCCTCCTGTCTTTATTAAAATTAAGATTATTAGTACACTAAAGCTAGCACAATCTTCAATTTTATTACATGACAGGAGGCTTCGTATTTTGCATTTTTAACGCTGATGTAATAAGGAAAAAGCCGCGCAGGAGTTCGGTCTAAAGTAGAAGGTCTGGAAAGTGGATTTGCGGGACCAGTCAGCCGTGCGTAGGACATCTGATAGTGAAGCTCTGGCTGTGAAGGCCGAAGAAGCAGCCGCGCCTCTCACTGAATGAGCCCCGAAAGAGGCATCCACGCCTGCCAGTGACAAGATCCAGCGTACCCATCTAGCGATAGTGGTAGAGGAAACTGGATTGTGAGGTTTGACATAGGAGATCAGAAGTTGACCGGAGGGAGTCGGGTGGAGAGAGGCGGTAGCCGTCATGTAGCTGCGTAAGGTTGCGACCACGCACAATTGAGGTTCCGTGAGGAAAAAGGGATAAAAAATAGTGGTAGAGTTAGATTTGGTGCGTCGGGAGACATGGAATGTCACCCCTTCAGGATCCATTGAAAAGGCATTGGCTTCGAAGGCTCTAACGTCGGATACTAGGCAGAGCAATACCGTCATTTTGGCTGACAGTTGGCGGAGTGAGAGTCTGTCGTTAGGCGGCCATTCTCTTAAGAAGTTGAGGACGAGGTCCACATCCCATAGATGATTGTATTTGGGGGCCGGAGGGCGTTTGAGTCTCATGGCCCTCAGTAGTCTACATACCATAGGATCCTTGCCCACCGGAATTCCTTGGATGGGGATATGGGCCGCTGAGATCGCTGATCGGACTACGTTAATAGTCCTATAAGATTTTCCTGTTGTAAAAAGTGACGTCAGGAAGTTCAGGACGGTGGGAATAGGTGCCGTAAGTGGATTGAGGTCCCGTTCCAAGCACCAAGAGGACCAGGAGGTCCAAGCAGAGAGGTAGCATAGTCTCGTCCCCGGTGCCCACGACTCCCATAAGAGGTCCCTAGCAGTCTGCGATAGTTCGCTGACTCGCCAGGTGCCCCGGAAAGAGTCCAAGCCACCAGGGAGAGTCTCTCTTCCATTATTAGCGGATGGGGGTTCCCCTTCGGATCCCTGAGGAGGGTCGGATGGGACGGCAGTAAGAGCGGATCTGCGTAGGATAGTGCTAGAAGGTCCGGGAACCACGGTTGACTCTGCCATAGGGGGGTAATCAGTAGCAGAGAGATCTGGTGTGTCTTCAGATAGTGGAGAGTCCTCGCTATCATGGCGAATGGGGGAAATGCGTAGGCACCGAAGGGGGGCCAGGTCTGGAGGAAAGCGTCCACTGCTCTGCATTCTGGGTCCGGGAGCCAGCTGAAGAAGTCTGGCATTTGTCTGTTGTTGCGGGATGCAAAGAGATCTAGATGTAAGGGTCCTCTCCTTCTCGAGAGGGCATTGAATATATCTGGATCCAGCATCCAATCGCTGCCGTCTCTCCAATGGCGAGAGAACCAGTCGGCTGTTAAATTTGTCTGCCCTGGGAGATATTCCGCCTTGAGGGAAATGTTGCGTGGGAGACAGAAGTCGAACACCTCTTTCATGAGTTCGGATAGGAGTCGTGAGCGGGCCCCGCCTAAGCGGTTGATGTAGCGGACGGCTGAGATGTTGTCCATCCTGAGGAGAATGCAACAATTTGATTTGTCCTTTGCCAGACTGCGTATGGCGAAGGAGCCTGCCAGGAGTTCGAGGCAGTTGATGTGTAGGTTGAGTTCCTGTGGAGTCCAGGTTCCCCCTGTCGATACATCCTCGCTCGTGGCGCCCCAACCCCAAAGGCTGGCGTCCGATTCCAGCACGAAATCTGGGGTTTCGCCGAAGATAGCTCGGCCGTTCCAGGCCTGCATGCTGTCCAGCCACCATTGAAGTTCCTCCCGGACTTCTGCCGTCACTGGTACAGGTTGATCATAAGTGGGGTTCCAGCGGAGGAAGGATGCCTTGAGGCGTTGCATCGCCCTGTAGTGGAGCGGGCCCGGGAAGATGGCCTGGATGGATGCCGAGAGGAGGCCTACGATTCGAGCTAGATTGCGAAGGGGAACTGATTGGCATCGGATCGTCTTTCGGATTTCCTTCCGAATCGCTGTGATCTTGGTCGTCGGTAGACGCAGCGTGCTGGAGACCGAGTCGATTTCGAAGCCCAGGAACTGTATGGTTTGGGACGGAGTTGTAGCGGATTTCTGATGGTTTATCGTAAACCCTAGGGATTCTAGGAGTTCCATGGCAAAACATGTGTGTAGTCTGAGTCTTGATTTGACGGAGCAGAAGATTAGGAGGTCGTCCAGGTATATAATGCAGCGAATTCCTCTTGCGCGCAGATGAGTAACTACCGGCTTCAACAGTTTGGTGAAACACCATGGGGCCGAACTGAGGCCGAAAGGGAGGCAAGTGAATTGCCATGGTTGGTCGTTCCACAGGAAGCGGAGGAAGCATCTGCTGTCGATATGAACCGGTACTGAAAGGTAGGCATCCTTGAGGTCCAATCTTGTGAACCAATCGCCGTCTTGTAGGAGGTCCCGTAAAAGGTGGATTCCCTCCATTTTGAAGTGGCGGTAGACCACGTGAGCATTGAGTGTACGTAGGTTTATGACCGGTCGGAGGTCTCCTGTCTTCTTTTTCACTAAGAAAATGTTGCTGAAGAATCCTCCGGCGTCTGTGGCGGGTTCTATCGCCCCCTTGTTGTAGAGTTCCTGAAGTTCGGCTTGGATGAGCTTGGAGTCCTCTGTCGAACAGTTGATCGGTCGTGGTGGGGACTCTTGGTAGGGTGTGCTGACGAAATCTATGATGTATCCCTGTACCGTCTGGAGTATCCAAGCGTCTGACGAAATGGTCGTCCAGTTCTGAAAGAAAAGAGAGAGACGGCCTGCATGCAAGGTGGTCATAGGTAGATGATAGCTTACCTGGAGTGAAGCGGGATCTGCCACGTCCTCGGGTACTGCGTCCCCTGTCTGAGCCTCTTGAGAAGGTGAAAGGTTGGCGGTATCCCGTTTCTGGGTAGAAGGGTTGCGGTCTTGAGGATCGGGGGCCTGATGGCCAGAAACGGCTGGCAGCACGGCCCCTGTGGCGGCCAGCCTGTCCAAAAACACCCCTAGTGGGGTATTGTCTGAAAACCCTCCTCATTGAGGTCTGGGCTTTACTCAATGAGGTAAAGACGTTGACGTGGCGATTCAATTCCTTTAGGAAAGGGTCTCCAAATAACTTGCCCTGTGCCAGAGGTCCGAGTTCCTTGGTGCCCAAATCCACCAACTTCCTGTCTATGTGGAGAAGTGCTGCCTTACGCCTCTCAGATGAGAGGGCCACATTTGCGTTTCCGAGGAAACAAAAAACGCGTTGAGCCCATTCGCGGATATCATGAGCCCATTCCCTGACCATATCGGCATCGAATTGGTCTGCCCGTTGGAAAGCATCGTCTGCCAGGTACATAATGCGTGATAGGGGTCCGGAGGTATCTAGGAGCTTGTCTTGGACTCCTTTGAATCCCCTCTCCACCCCGCGGCGGGGGTTGTGACCGCCTCTACTCATGAAAGTAGTGATTACTTGGTCGAATTCAGGTGTCATGGCTACTTGATCTGGCAGGGAAGGGCGGGGACATTCCGATCTCAGTCGGTTGCGAACTACCTTGTCCATGGGTTTACGCATCCATAAGTGCATAAACTTAGCCAGGTGTTCCGGGGGTGTCCAGTCTGTCGAGCGGGGGTGTCTGATGTTACGTGGATCAAAGAGTGTCTGGCCCATGGGGTCCAGAATAGTTTCGTCCTGAGGCAGGGTGTTGTCCCCTGTCCATTGCCATTCTGCAGCGAGAGAGTCTGAATCCCCTGTATGAAAGGGTTTAGATCTTGAGTCCCAGGCGTCGTCGTCAGAATGGGATGTGTTAGCTTGCCATTCGTCCAAGATGGCCATAGTGCCATCGATATCTTCTTCCTCCTCTGAGGATAGTACTTGGGTAGGAGCAGGGGCGACATATGTAGTCGTTTTGCTCCGCTTGGTGGGTCTTTTGCCTTTGTTCAGTTTGGGGTCTGTTTCCCCTTTCCAATGGCGTTTACTAGCCCGGGTGTCGTCTTTAGACTGGGTTTCAGAGTCTTCAGACTCAGTGTCTTGGCGTGAGTGGCGTGGCTTGGAGCGTTCTGGTTGAGCGGCCATCATGTGTGATAGGGCCTTTTCCATAGACGCGGCCACTGCTGCATTAACCATGGATTGAAAATCCACTGGGGTACTTTGTGAGTCTTCCATAATGTTTGGTAAGGACTTGGCACTGGTAAGAGGGCAGTAAGGCAGGGGTCAACGGTAGGAGAGTATCCTACGATAGTTATGGTACCAGCAGTACCAGGTATAACCCCAGCAGGGTAGTATTGGGTTTTATAGTCTGGGCAGCACCCAGTATACAGAGGTTGCAATAGCAGAGCTCTGATAGACAGTCTGGGCAGCACCCAGTATACAGAGATTACAACAGTAGAGCTCTGATAGGCAGCCTGGGCAGCACCCAGTATACAGAGGTTACAACAGTAGAGCTCTGATAGGCATTCACCTTTATGGGGTTTGACCCCAGGGAGCACAGGGTATTGAGCCCTATAGTGCACATATACCACAGGAGTAACAGAGACTGTCTGTGGGGACCCCTGCCTGGATGAGAGCAATGTGAGTTGATAGCAATCTGAAACAGTAAGGGAGTATGAATGAATAACTAGATGTGACAACAGGCGGATTAACATAAACCTGAGCAGAAAAGGATATAAATATATATGCTTACTTTGGAGGTTCCGAGTAGATGCAGATCTCAGCAACCGAGTGTGTATGAGGCTCCAAGATGGCGGCCGCGGGTCTCGCGATTCGCGAGATCCAAGATGGCCGCCGTCACACTGAAAGTGTGGGAAAGTAGATCCGGCAGCCGGCTGGAGCGTTAAAACGCACGGTTAGGCGGCCGGGAGTGGAAAGGGCTGTGTAGCCAAGGATTCCTTAGAGAAAGGGGAATAAAAAACGGCGAAAATGCCCGGAATAAAACGGAAACCGGGAGAGATAAGCAGGGTGCCCAGAGTACAAAAGGGCAAAGGTAAATAAAGGAGCCCCAAGCAAATAGAAAATATCAGAAAATGAGGCAATAAGGTATAAGAAAAGAATAAAGAATAAGAGTGTAAACAGTAAATAACAGGGTTATAACAAAGTCAAATAAAACAAATAATGAATAAATGTGAGGAGCTCAATATTCTGACCTGTCTGCTGATGGAGCAGTAAAGAAAGAGGGGGTGGAGCCTGTTCACTGGGAATACTATACCTCCTACTGTTTTTTGATTGGTTCTTATTATCACTTTCTTTACTGCTATGGAGTTTTAGTAAAGAGAGATATGCAAAATACGAAGCCTCCTGTCATGTAATAAAATTTGGAACAGTGCATTGTAAGTTTTTTATGTTTAATAAAATACTGTTATCATTAGGAGGTTTGTTCAATAAAATTTGAATTGTACTCTTAATAGTTGATAACATGAGAATTATGCTGACTGTTATTTACATCAATTATTTAGGTAAATTAGAAAAATATAATTTGCATAATAATTTGGAACAGGGTGTAGAGAGTATTTCTTCCTGTTAGAGTAGAGTTAGTATGAAGGGACACTATAGTCATCAGAACAACTACAGCTTATTGTATTTGTTCTGGTTAGTAGAATCATTACCTTCAGGCTTTTTGCTGTAAACACTGCTTGTTTCAGAGGAAATGCAGTGTTTACATTACAGCCTAGTGATAACTTCACTGGCTACTCCTCAGATAGCTGTTAGAGATCCTTCCTGGGTTGTGGCTGCCTAAAATGCATCCAAATATTCAGTGTCTCTTCCCTCTGCATGCAGACACTGAACTTTCCTCATAGAAATTAATTGATTTAATTAATCTCTATGAGGAGATGCTGATTGGCCAGGACTGTGTTTGAATTGTGCTGGCTCTGCCCCTGATCTGCCTCTTTGTCAGTCTCAGTAAATCCTATGGGGAAGCATTGTGATTGGATCAGGCTACCACCATTGTGATTGGATCAGGCTACCACTTCTGCTGATGTCAGCAGGCAGTGGGCAGGACTAAAGGAAACAGGCACAAAATAAGCAGCTGCAGACTTGAATACAAGTAAGATTTTACTATATTTAGGGAGGCATGAGGGGACCAGGGTGGATAGATGGTGGTTTTAACCCTCTAGGGTCAGGACTACATGTTTGTGTTCCTGAACCTATAGTGTTCCTTTAATGCTGACAGGGCCGGACTGGCCCACCGGGATACCGGGAAATTTCCCGGTGGGCCGCGGCACCTGGGGGCTGCAGAGCTCTAATGCTCAATTAGGTATTGCCGGGTGCCTGTCCGTGGCACACTCTGAGGGGGCCGGCCGCGTTCAATAGTTACCTTGCGGCCGGCCCCTTAGTGTATGATGGTGCCGCCGGGCCGGGTAGTGAGTGTGCCGGTCTGGCCATTGGCGGATCCCCCCCCCGAGATCCACCCCTGCCAGCTAGTGCAGGGCTGGCATTGCTCAAGCGCCAGCCCTGCAATGTGCCTGCGGACCGGGGAGGGAGATCTCTGATCACCCTCCCCGGCGGGGAGGGTGATCAGAGATCTCCCTCCCCGGTCCGCAGGCACTGTGCTGTCAGCCGGCAGGGGAGGGAGAGGGAGGAGAGAGGACCCGGGAGCTCAGCCCGCAGCTCCTCCGGGTCCTCCTCTCGCAAGATTTGGAGCGTTGCCGCTGTTACCACGGCAACGCTCCAAATCTCGCGAGAGTGAACTCTAGCCCTGGAGCGCGGGCTAGAGTTCACTGTAACCACTGGACCACCGGGGATTCCCCACTGGGACCACCAGGGATCCAGAAATGTCCCCCCTCCTCCTCAATAAAGGTAAGAAGGGAGGGGGGACATAAATATATTTATTTTATTAAATAATTTTTTATTTATTTATTAAAAAGCCTCCCTTCCCTCCTCCCCCCCCATACACACGTCTGCCCCACATACAAACACTGTCCCCCATACACACACTACACACACTGACCCCATACACACACTGCCCCCATACACAAACACTGCCCCCATATACACACACTGCCCCCATACACACACACTGCCCCATACACAAACACTGCCCCCCATACACACACTGCCCCCATACACAAACACTGCCCCCATACACAAACACTGCCCCATACACAAACACTGCCCCATACACAAACACTGCCCCCATACACACACTGCCCCCATACACACACACTGCCCCATACACAAACTGCCCCCCATACACACACTGCCCCCCATACACACACTGCCCCATACACAAACACTGCCCCCTTACACACACTGCCCCCCATACACACACTGCCCCCATACACACACACTGCCCCCATACACAAACACTGCCCCCCATACACAAACACTTCCCGCATACATACACTGCCCCCATACACAAACACTGCCCCATACACAAACACTGCCTCCTTACACACACTGCCCCATACACAAACACTGCCCCATACACAAACACTGCCCCCATACACAAACACTGCCCCCATACACACACTGCCCCATACACACAAACACTGCCCCCATACACACACTGCCCCCATACACACAAACACTGTCCCCATACACACACTGCCCCCATACACACACTGTCCCCATACATACACTGCCCCCATACACACACTGTCCCACAAACACTGCCCCCACACACACACTGCCCCACAAACACTGTCCCCCATACACACATTACACACACTTCCCCCTTACACACACTGCCCCCATACACACACTACCCCATACACAAACACTGCCCCCATACACAAACACTGCCCACCATACACACACTGCCCCCATACACAAACACTGCCCCCCGTACACAAACACTGCCCCCATACACAAACACTGCCCCATACACAAACACTGCCCCCATACACAAACACTGCCCCCATACACAAGCACTGCCCCATACACAAACACTGCCCCCATACACAAACACTGCCCCCATACACAAACACTGCCCCCATACACACACTGCCCCCATACACACAAACACTGTCCCCATACACACACTGTCCCCATACATACACTGTCCCCATACATACACTGCCCCCATACACACACTGTCCCACAAACACTGCCCCCATACACACACTGCCCCACAAACACTGTCCCCATACACACACTGCCCCACAAACACACTGTCCCCATACACACACTGTCCCCATACACACACTGCCCCACAAACACTGTCCCCATACACACACTGCCCCACAAACACTGTCCCCATACACACACTGCCCCACAAACACTGCCCCCATACACACACTACACACACTGCCCCATACACATACTGCCCTGCACACACTGCACACCCATACACACACAGACACATACAGTGCCCTACACACACTGCTGCCCCACTATACACACAGTGCCCCCCCATACACACACTGCCCCACAGTGCCCCCCCATACTCACACTGCTCCACACAGACATACAGTGCCCCCATACACACACTGCCACCCTCACACACACACTGCCCCCTAACACACACACTGCCGCCCTTACGCACTCACACTCACTTTACCGCTCACACACACACTGCACCTTTCACACACACACTTCACCCCTAACACACACCACTTCTCCTATGCCCTATATCCCAGCAGACCCCAGGTAAGTTGTCAAACTGTTCTTAAACGGTATGACTTCTACTCTGGGGTGGGATCCTGGCACTACTGGCACCATAACTACTACACTGAGCTGTAGTGGTTATTGTGCCAGGATTATTTTTTTTTTAAATAATCTATAAGTACCCCTCCCGAGATCAGGCTCTGGATCCGTCACTGGGTCTGGCGGCACACTCGGATACTGACAGGCGTGCAGCTGTCAGTAAGCATTGGAGGAATGAGGATGGGGCGGAGCTAACTACCATGCTCCCATGCGGTTCCCACAATTCCCAGCAAGCCACACCATAGAGTAGTAATTACTCTATGATGTGTCCATGCAGGGAATTGTGGGAACCGCATGGGAGCATGATGGAGAGAGAGAGACAACATCACATTGCTGTCCCTGCCGTTCCAGATCCGATTTCAGACAAGATCAGTCTCAGTGGGTGAAGGAGAGAAATAGTGGGAGGTGGAGAAGAGAGACACAGGGGAGAGTGATACAGAGAGCTAGTAGGGGAGAAAGAGGGGGGAGAGAGAGACAGAAGGGGAGTGAGGGAGAAAGAGGGGAAAGAGAGAGACACAGGAGGAAGGGAGGGAAAGAGACAGAGGATGGGGAGAAAGACAGAGGAGGGAGAGTTAGAAAGAGGTGTAGGAGAGAGACACAGGGGAGAATGAGACAGAGGGGTAGTGGGGGAGAAAGAGGGGTAAGAGAGAGACACAGGAGGAAGGGAGAGAAAGAGACAGAGGAGGAAGAAAGAGAGGCAGGGGGAGGGGGAAGAAAGAGACGGAGGAGGAAGAGAGAGAAACAGGCGGAGGGGGGAGAAAGAGACAGAGGGTGAAAGAGGCACACAGAGGGTCTGCGGGGAGAAAGAGGCACACAAAGGGACTGGGGGAAGGCAAAGAGACACACAGAAGGTTTGCTGGGGGACAAAGAGACATACAAAAGGTTTGTGGGGGACAAAGCTGGGCTGGGGGAAAAATATGCACACAGAGGGACTGGGGAAAACAAAGAGACACACAGAAGGTTTGCTGGGGGGACATAGACACACACAAAAGGCGATGGGGAAGAGACATACAGAGGGCTGGAGAAGGGTAAAAAGAGACACACAGGCTGGGATGAAGTAAAAGATACACGAGGGAGTTGAAAGACACATAAGGGGGGTTGTAAGAGACAGGAGAAAAATTAGAGACAAGATACACTAAACGAGTTAAAAAAAAAATCAAGAGGGAATAAGAAACACAAGAAAACAAGCGAAGATGCATTTTTTGTGTGTGTGTTTGGCGGTGATGCATTTTTTGTGTGTGTGTTTGGGGGTGATGCGTTTTCGCCTGTGCTGCCGCGGCGCATTGTTGGGCTGGTATAGAATTTTTTCCAGGGCTGCTTTTAGTTCCCAGTCCGGCCCTGAATGCTGAGTTATGGTTAATGTTGTTTCAATTAGGGATATCAAAGGGTTAAGGTAGGTATATGGTTACAGTTAAAGTGAGGATAGGGTTAGGGCTAGAGTTGGTTTACAGTCAAGGGGTTGATATAAGGTTAATGTTAACTACATAAAAAATGAGTCATTTAACAATCACGATTGATGCGTGAATCTATTTTGAGTTCTTTTTCAAGTTTCACTTCTTGCATAAATATTATTATAAGTAAAAATATGCAAAATATGTGTTTTCATTTTCCCCCATTTTTAAAATTTTATTCATACTTCATATTTAGTTTTGGTTCAAAACTTTGACAATTGCCTCCGTCCTTCAGGTTATAACCATGATGGACTCACCTAGTGGCATATAGAGGAGTGACTTGTATTTTTCATACCTCACAAGGACATATTTATTAAATATAGAATTGCATAAATACAATATTACGAATCCTGGGAAGCGACAGTTTTTTTAAGCTGGAGTGAGGAGGAAGGAAAGAAATTGTGTTGTATTTGTTTGTTTTCAAGAGCAAATCACTATATTACTATTGTTAATATACACATGTATGTATAATATTTTATTTGACTGCACCAATAATACTTAAATATTAGGTAAAATACTCCTAGAAAATGCAGAATATATTCTATAATTGAAAAATAGCGTTTCTAAACAGAGCCTTATATATTTTAAATAGCTTATACAAGAGTATTTTAGTAAAAAGAAATCTAGTATAGTATTTTAGAACAGGTACTTAGCATTTTCCTTGCTTAAACTGAAAGAAACAGAAGGGGTACTGAAGCCAAAGAGGTTGGCAGTCTTCCCAAAGTACTCAGCATGTGGGAGTAGCAAGTAACAAAGTGTTAGCACATGCCAACTGCTAGATAGGTGTAAATGTCTTTGTTAACAGCAAACATTGCTGGTAGCAGTCATCGGAGCAAAACAGCAAATCTGTTACCCACTACATATTGATGAATACCCATACTATACTAATTAGCTGGTGTTTATTCAGAAATCTTACATATAAGTCAACTGTATCAGTGCTTGCTCATTTAGACATTTGTCATGTAAATACATACATAATATGCAGCATTTAGCAATGTGTGCATGTACCAAGTTTTACAATATGTCGCTTGTTAGAATTCCAAGAATAATCAACACTAATTAAACGTAATAAAAATCTGGCACAGCAAATAGTGCAAAGTAATATAAAGTAAGTGTGTTTAGAAAAACTGGAAAATCTATGAGTTTGTCCTTATGCTTAAATGCAATGTCACCAAGTGTATGCTACCCTAATATGTTGTTGTAATTCAGATTTATTTAAACGGTTAAAGGAAATTTATCATGCAGAACTAAGTATACTCATGTTTGCCAGATATTCTTCTCCATGAAGATTTAAATACATGCTGATTTGTAGAATGGAGAGAGGAAACAGGCAAAAAAAAAAAAGTTTCCTTTTTTTTTAAGTTTTTTGTGGATATTGCTGATGGTATGACAAACGTAAGATTTGGTTCCAATGAAAATCCTTTACTCTTATACAAACAATATGTGGAAAATACTTCTTAAAATGTCAAATTCAAAGAATAATGAGTGGGTTCCTAAACTGAAGTAGCATTATTAATGTCCCTAATAATTGCAAGACAAATTCAGGATCCAATGGGCAACACACAATGGCTCCCTGATTGCATTAATCTACCTTACAGTAATTTGGCAACTTTCTGCTTCTATCACAGGGTAGACAGCCTTCGGCACTCAAGATGTTGTGGGCTACATCTTACATAAGCTTACATCAGGCACTTACAGCCATAATATTGACAAAGCATCATGGAAGGTGTAGTCCACAACATCTGGAGTGCCAAAGGTTGCATTACCCTGTATAGGGTTTGGACTAACACATGCTGGGCCTGCAGAAAACATTCTAGAATCAAAGCAGTACATTCATAATTGTAAGTTCAAAATGGGCCAGTAAACAGTTGTCCAGTGGAATACACGGAAATAAGAGATAATGCAAAATGGTGCAATGTATAATATAAATAGAGGGAGTAGAGACTAAAAACTGGATCTGTGTGAACACTTACACAGTCACGATCAGGAAATGTCATGTCTGGGCCAGAGAACACAGATCATGTATATTATGAGCAAGGCATGGTAAGTGGAATAAAATAGTGAATGTGGGAAAAGGGGCAATGGCAGTAGCAGATGGAGACACGCAAATTAAGACATCTAGGGTTAAGGAAACAATTAACCCTTAAGAAAAGTGTGGAGCAGGATCTTGTAGTCTGCTATTAGACCGGGAGCAGGTGCTATCAATATTGCATTAGTATGAAATGCGGTTCACATTTATAAACAAAGCCTAGAAGAATATGCACCAAAGATACAAAGAAACAACAGGAAAATGAAAAAGGCAAATATATGAAAAATATATAAATAAACTACAAATGTGTTGGCAGGTTTCCTATAGGCTGAAACCAAAGCACAAAATAGTGATTTTCCTATATATTAACAAATACATTTGTACTTCCAGATACAGATCATCCTCTGCTAGTATGGTATGTAAGATTTATGTCACTCAATAGCTGTGTCTAATATTCGATGTTCTGCCGACAGTTATCACATCCTAATGACATATGGTTAAGACATTGCTTTGGATTTCATAGTCACAGCACACATCTTTGCTTCTCTCTATTTATGACTCAAGAGCTCCATGGTATCGGAAGCAATACAATACAGATAAGAGGTTCCTCTAGTACGTAGCAATATTTTATTATATAAGAGGAAGTGTTTAGAACACATGAAACACACCTTGACCTGTGTTAAAAGTAAATGTTATTTTCCCATAAAAAAAAAAAAAAAAAGAAAAAATTTTCATTGAGAAACATATTTTCAAAACCCTCGGATCCCTGTTAACCAGGAGGGACTATGTGAAAACAAGTTGGACATACTTTGCACCAAACTCACTACTCATAAAATATTCTGCAGTGGTAATAGGGTGACACGTTTTATTTCTTGCTCTATACCTTTCTATTATTTGTGATAACTAACTATGGTCTGCTGAAAAGCCTTTTAATGGTGGCAATTAAACAGCAAACTTCACAATAGTTTATAATTTTGTCGGCCCTAAATGAATGGTGCCCATAATGAGCAATGTGCAAATTAGAATCAATGGTAGGACATATTGGAAATTGCTTCACGGTTCTCAATATGCTTTATCCAAAATAATATATAGACATCATGTCTACTATTTCAACTCACCCCAATTTATATGTCATAATAAGTAGTGGGCATGGCATATATATATATATATATATATTACTGCACATCCTATCTCAAAGGATCACATCTATCTATCTGTCTGTCTGTCTGTCTGTTGTCTGTCTGTGCTATTAGCGCCAGACCTTAACATACGTGCAACATTAGATTTTTAAGAAATTATTTATTCCAATTTACATTTATTGGCTGTAAACTGACATATTTTGTTATTAAAAAGAAGGCTCTTTCCTGTGATGTGTAATGTTGACTATGATTTTATAAATCTGTGATTGTGTATGAAAAGGAATATAAATGTAGCTGTGATGAAACCCATTACTCTCTCCTCAATGTACAACCCTAGGGCTGCACAAATGAGGCTATTCCAATGAGCTCAATGATATGTGCATAGTAATGGAACATATACAAACAGATGAGAAAGAATGAAAAAAAAAATAAGTGCCTCCACTGGGAACTGACCTCAGGCTGCTCAGAATTACGTTCCAAATGAACTACCATCTTATTTTTTTTTTCTCCAGTGCACAGCCTGGTATTCTGCTGATTATTACATTATGACACACAGAAGAAAGTGATGTGCATATTAATAGAAAATACAGAAAGGACAAATAGAGAAAGAACCATGTCTCAGCTGCGACTTGAACCCAGGATGTTCAAAATAACATTAAATATTCATGCAGTTCTTCTCTGTAAGGTATAATGCACTTAACTGTTGTGCAGTGCGAGTCATTTGGATGCTTTAAATTCCAGTGTAGGAGAGAAGAGCCTAAACTAAATAGCTTATGTCACTTTTCAATGCCGTGCTTAGCGTATTTATTTTCATTCTTTATCTTTCTAAACAATACGCATAAGTGTTCACAGTGCTTGGAAAGGAGATATTGTCAGAATACATCTATGTCACTGATAGCTCAGCAGTTAGTGCTCCGACTGCAGCATCTCAGAGTTGTTAGATTTCTGGCAAGGTCAAATCAACATTTCACACTTATTAGGTTGCGTTAAATGAGTTAGAATGGATAATTATATAATTTATACACCATCCTAAATGTTTCAGTTTAAATAATGTGGTATTAGTTTATTTTTGCATATTTAAAAGGAAATATCGGTTTGCCTCTTTCATAGTTATTATAGTAATGCTAAATCAGCCAAGGGTTAGGCAAAACTTGAAATTGTGTTATTGCTGAAAAATTCCAGCTGAAAATAAAATTAGGGATACATTTGCTTATTAAGATGATTGAAGCTTCGGTTTATATTTTGTTCCCTTAGTGATAACATAATTCTTATTTTTTTTCCACTAAAGGGACATTCTAGGCACCACAACCACTTCATCTCATTGAAGTTGCTATGATGCCTGGAGTTTCTTGGCATAGATCAATGGTTCAGTTTTAATCTATTTTCAAATAAATCTAGATTGTATGTTCCCATGGAAATAAGGTCCTCAACTTGTTTGTTTGTCATATTTTGTGGGACGAAGTGCCCTTCGCCACTTGTGCCTGGAGAGGACTAATTGCCAGCCTCCTGCCATGTGACTATGGTCCCTGGGAGACTTTGCCATTTAAAAAGACTATTTGGGCTTATTGGCTTTTAAAAGACTGTTTCTGCCCTTTGATTCCATGGGAGCATGTGTCTCTTCTCCTACCCCTCTAATACCAATACCATTGTTCTCCAGCAGGGCGTTGTCCCAGGGACACTGCCAAACCAGTTCAAACAAGCTGTTTTGTCCCAAATAGGACTTTTACCTAACTTTTGAACTACCGGAGGGAATTTTATGATTTATGGGTATGTTTATAATTAAAGTGTGCTGAGTTCGAATATGTGATTTTTATGTTTGTGGCATGTATATTTTGTATGTATATATATATATATATATATATATATATATATATATATATATATATGTATATATATATATATATATATGTATATATATATTAATATGTTGCATAAAGTGTATTTTTCCTGCCTGTGATAACCCATTGTGTTCAGTAATTATATCACAGGCAGAGGGGAGGGATTGTATGTTTGTGCTGGGTGTGTTTTATGGTTTTTCTGTATATGATTGGTTGTACTGTGTCCCACCCTGTGGGATGTCCCCTTGCATGGGGACTTGCATAAAAGCCAGTGTGTGGTCATTAAAATCAGATCATCTTGTACCTTTCTTGAAGCCTTAGCTCATGTTTGGGGGAAGGGATACCTACACTCTGGGGATTGCTATAATCACTATACTCCCCAGGGTATGATCACTAAGCTCTGCTAAGAGCTTGTTCCTGCTCTCTGGGGAAAGAGAGGTTTACCCACTGGAAGCTGGATCCTGGCCTTGGGTCCAGGGTGGGTGGAGACGGCGAGACCCCGGCGTAGCTGCATCGCTGGAAGTGGGGTCTGCAGTGCTGATGGTGTCGGTTGGAGTGCTTGGAGTCCTCAGCAAGCACTAGGAGCATCGATTGGCGGAGGTACTCAGTCGGAGTGCCAGCGTTCCGTCACATTTTGTATTATTTCTTAGAAGTACTGTAGATCTGTCTTTTTTGTGTGCCAGTTGTAACCATTGACAGTACAATGCATTGTCACTTTATAAATAACGTATACTACTAATAATAAATAAATGAGGGTTCCTGAGAGCCTGTGGCTCTGCCACTGCAGAGTGTAACACCACATTAGACATACCAATCCAGTGATGGATGGCAGTGATGGGCTATAAGAGCTCAGTTGAAGCTCTCAGCCTATAACTGTCACCCATTGCTCATCAGGCTTATCTAGAAGAGAAGGCAAGGATGCAGGAACCCTCATTCTGTGTTAAACTGTTTTAAAACACTGAGCAGTGGGACAGGGCCAGGAGACTTCATCAATGAGATTAAGTGGTTATGGGTCTTAGAACTTGGCTTTCAAACATAGTGAACTCGTGAATTTGACCCTCTGGAAGGCTGTTAGATCAGGGACCCTTTCATAAGTCTGGAATCTTATCAGACTTGACCAGGCAGCTCCCACTAGACCCGAGGAAAGCCACTCTCCTGAATCCAAAAAATAAGTAAACGCGAGGTGGCTAAACCTCTGCGTGCAAACACTATACACAGACACATCCCTGCATTCAAGCACACACACAAAAACACAACTGCATTTGCCAATACTATGCACCCGTGCATTCCGAGTTAACACTATACGCAAATGCACCCCTGCATTTAAACACCAACAATACACACAAATACACCTTTTTTATTGGTTTAAGAAAGTAATTAAATTATGAGATTATGTAAAGTTTTTTTTTGTGCTTGCTTTTTTTTCTTGTTTGTGTGTCTGTGTATGTTTTATGCATTCAGCCCTCCATACATATTTCAGTGGACAATTTGGTGCATATGCATATTTTTTATGCTGTGAATTGTCAAGGGGATTGCAAAATTTAGACCAAAATAGACCAACTACCGATTTAGCTGAGTTGGAAAAATACCATAAATTCCCACTGTGGTGAATATTCCTGTCAGTTTTTGTGTGTGTTTTTTTATAGTGGAATTATGGTTCAGGGCTTTACCTTAAACATTACAAGAGGTTGTTTCCTTCAATTGACTTGATTTTTTTTTTTACTTATGATAATGTACATATACAAATAAAATCACAATCGAATTTGCTGTCAGCTTTATTTTATCTAGTATAGTTACGGAGCATGAGTAAAGACAACGTAAGAAGTCAAGCTCCGGTGAAAAAGCAAAACAAGAAATGTAGTTGCAGCCTGGCAATATTATGGACCTGGCAATATCTCAAACTGCAAGAGGTCTACGGCTTGGATAACATGTGCTGAAAGGGGGCATTTTATTTCATGTTCTAGGACCATATAATGTCTGCTTCTCTAATACTTCATTATAATCAATGCAACAAAGTCCTGCTGCCAAGGACGACTAACTTCCAAAAGGTCTTATTTACTGAGGCTCAGAATTCCATCTCTTTCTCCAAAGTGTAGGTAGACCAACAGCTTGCAAACTGTTCCATTAAATTCTATGCATTTTGCAAATGTTCCTGCTTTTTATCTGTAACACATGCAATGAAAAACTGTCTGACATTAATCTAATTTCCAACACAATTTTATCATTTTATCTAATTGACAAAAATATTTACATGCTGGGAATATTTCCCGAGATTGGGTTACTTTATTGATGCAAGTGCCATGAATTTTTCGCAAATGGTTTTAATAATTAGAAGTAATGCATAAACAGCACAAATAAAATCACATTAGTAGTTGTATGATAAACAGTGCTGTGATAAATAGTACCCATAGGGCTCTTCCCAGTTATCTATTTTCTAAGCTCTATAGGATAAGTAGAAGGGGTTGGAATTTATAAAGCACAGAAGCCACCTAGGACCAAATCACTGAAAACCCCAGACCTGAATATCTCCAATATTATATATATATATAATAATGGGCACTAAGATGGCACCTCAATATGCTAATCTGTGTATGGCAGATCTTGAACAGCGATTCCTAGAAATACAACACACCAAACCATACAAATATTATCGCTATATCGATGATATCTTCATAATGTGGACTGAAAGCAAAGGAAAAACTGATACAGTTCCATGACTCTTTTAACACATTCTATCCATCAATCAAACTAAAAATGGAATATTCCACTAGATCTGTGAATTTTCTGGACACCACTGTGACATGTAACAATGGTACAATCCACACCTTGGTTTACAGAAAACCCACAGACAGGTGCAGTTACCTTCACAGCTCCAGCTTCCACCCCTTCCATACTACAGGGTATCATCTACAGCCAAGCCACTAGGTACCATCGCATATGCCCTGATCCTAATGACCGTAATTTCCATCTAAATGTACTCTCCCAATCTATGAGACAGAAAGGTTACAAACCAAAGACTATTACCAAACAAATCAACTCTTCTGCAAAAAACTCCACACACATGCCTGCTACAGTACAGAGAGAAGAAAATATCTACACGATTACCACTTGTGGTCACCTACAACCCAGACCTACAAACAATGTTAACAGAAGATGAGACCCTGAAAAACATTTTCTCTGAAACACCCATTTTGTCCTTCAGACAACCACCAAACCTCCAACAAAAATTAAAGGGACACTCCAGGCACCCAGACCACTTCTGACCATTGGAGTGGTCTGGGTGCTAACTCCCACTACCCTTAACCCTGCAAGTGCAATTATTGCAGTTTTTTTTATAAACTGCAATAATTACCTTGCAGGGTTAACTCCACAGGGCTCCAGAGGGCACTTCCTGGATCATAGCACAGGAAACCTGTGCTAGAGCGTCGCTGGATGTCCTCACGCTGTGTGAGGACCTCCAGCGTCGCTCATTTCCCCATAGGAAAGCATTGAAATGCATTTGCAATGCTTTCCTATGGGGAGCGCTAATGCGCATGCGCAGCATTGCCGCCCCCAATCCCCTTCAGCAACCAGGGATTGGTGGGTGGGAGGGAGAGGGGACATGCAGTGCCAGGAAAACGGATTGTTTTCCTGGCACTGGAGATTCCCTTTAATCAACAGGAAGCTGCGCACTGATGGGAAGAATAAAGAAAACGGGACCAGTCAATGCAAAAAACCTCGCTGCAAACTGTGTCAGCACATATACACAAACAATACAACCACACACAACAATAAAACGTACAGCATTAAAGGTTCATACTTCTGCACATCCAGCAATGTGGTATACATAATTCAATGCACCAAATGCCACCTAGGATGCTACATTGGGGAAACCACCCAGCGATTAAATGGCAGAATGAATATGCACAGACACTCCATCAAAAACCACAAAGAAGGATCATACTGCACTGTGGGAAACCACTTTACCCAGCCTAGCCACTCAATGAAGAACCTAAAAATCAAAGTACTAAAAGGGGTTTTTAAAAATACCCAAGAAAGAAAAATGTTTGAAACCAGAATGATCAAATTGTTTAACAGCAAGAATAGAGAACTAAATATTGATTTGGGTTTCCTGTCCCACTACCAACACTTTACATGAACACTCCCCCACATTATCTTACTGTTCTGTCATATGTATCGACACTTTAAAACACATTCCAATATGTTTATTCTATCAATATACAAAGTACTATGTATAGACCTATGCTTTCCCATACTCTTATGCATGTATGCTTATATATGTGACTGTGCATTTGCATTTCAGTATATGAGTTCATATATGTACATGTATTTATGTGTATGTATATGTATGTGTGTTCATGTGTTTATGCGTTTGCATATACATATATATATATATATATATGTGTGTGTGTGTGTGTGTGTGTTTATGTATAAAGTGTACCATCTTCTGCACTGTCTGCTTGTTTTTTTCTCCCTCTCCCCCTCACTCTGATCTTCAAAAATATATTTATGACCCTCTGCAAGAATGTTGTCTATTTTCTATCAAACCTGTGTCTTATCTGCTCTCATGTCACTTTAACCCCTGTATTACAACTCAACTTTGAATTCTATGTGTCGTCTTGCTTAGAAATGCTTCAGACTTGAGAAAGGGAGGTTCTCCTGAAAGTTTGTCTTTAAAAAAAATTCTGTTAGTCCAAAAAAGGTATTGCAAGATACGAACTTTATCTGTTTTTTACATCTACATCACTGGACTAATATGTCTACAATCTCTCTCTATATATGGGATATTCATATATATCAGAAAGGAACCACTGTAAAATGATCAGTTTATATGGTTTTACTAGTTATAGGTATGTGTTTGAGTAAAATGAACATTTTTGTTTTATTCTATAAACTACTGCCAACATATCTCCCAAATTCCATATAAAATATTGTATTTTCAGCGTTTATTTGCAGAAAATAACAACCGGTCAAACTAACATACAGATGCAGTCCTGTCAGACCTCGAATAATGCAAAGAAAACAACTTCATGTTCATTTTTAAACACAATACTGTTTTAACTTTGGAAGAATTCAGAAATCAATATTTGGTAAAATAATCCTGACTTTCAATCACAGTTTTCATGCGTCTTGGCATGCTCTCCATCAGTCTTTCACCTTTCTGTTGGAAGACTATATGACCGGGTGGTCCAAAACATGTAAGGAAGAATTTTTGGGACTTTCCCCTGTTTGTTTATGTACCTGGTGGAACAAAACTTTCCTTTCATATTCGGAGCGCTTGCTTATTCTGGCATTAATTTTTGTTTATTTTCTTTGCAAGATTGTATGACATTCCTGGCACAAAAATTCAAGAAGCGCTGCTTTATTTGATGACTTGTGACCATCCATCTTCCTCTTGATCACATTCCTGAGGTTTTCAATGGGATTAATTTATAGAAATTGTGCTGGCCATGACTGATTCTTGATCTGGTGGTCCTCTATCCACACCTTAATTGACCTGGTGGTGTGGCATGGAGCATTTTCCTATTGGAAAAATTATTTCTCATAGTTGGGGAACATTGTCAGAGCAGAAGGAAGCAAGATTTCATCCAAGATAACCTTTTACATGGCTTGATTCATGCATCCTTCACAAATAGAAATCTACCTGGTTCTAGCCTAGCTGAAAAATGAGGAGGAAAAGGAGGGCGTGCTCCAAGTAATCAGTAATCACATTGCTTGAATTCCTAGCAAATACAGTCTGTAATACTCTATATTTTACATATCTTTAATGCAACTGTACATACTATATGTGGGAAATATGCATATATACAGGCATAATGTTACTATTTTGGTGATTTTTAGGCATCTATAGAAATGCCACTAAGTTTCTTTACAATAATCCATAAGCATTACATTTGACCATTTAAAAAAAAAAATCTGTTCTGTTTCCATATAAATATTACAGACCAATTAAGAATCATAGCAAGATTAAATGTACCAAATAGTATCTAGCATTTCACCCCAATATTTGTGTTATAGATAAACAAACAAAATATTAAATTGTGTATATCTGCATAATCTTATTTTTTTTCCCTGTTTTTTTACTTTACGCTAACATAAATGCCATGCTAATTTTTTTCTAATGAAAAGAAGTTGGAGGTGCAAGGGTTAAGATTAACGTTTTGTATACTGCATTTGAAAGCCCATTTGATTATCAGAATGATTAAAGACAAATCATAGAGATCCCTGCGATGGCCATTATTATTTGCAAATGGCGTTTCTATATAATTTGCAATTGGTTTCTCTGTATAATTTACTTTTTCTTTCAGGGCTCTGCTTTCCTGCATGCCTACAGTTACCTTTTATTTAGACTCCAATACAGCAAAGAACAGAATGTATTATAAGAGGCACAGTATGGGTAATTACAAAGTAAGTGCACAGAGGCAATAAAAGAATGGCTCATTTTAACAAGAGGTTGTAGGACTTTGTACGGCCTGGGGCAGCACTAAAAGATTCAGTGATAACTTACATAAGCTTCATATGCCATTAGCTCTGCTATTCATGAAAAATAGGTTGTTTCCTTAGCAACATGGTTACATATTACACATTATTTTAGCTGTAAGAGTTCACACAGATTTCAAAAGAAAAAAAAATGTAAATTTTTCTATTTTTTTTAACCTTAATAGAATGCTTCAGTGTGTACTGCCAAAATCACAACTTTTTGTGTTTTTTATGATCCCGAACATCATTAACATTCTTAAACATTATGAGCAATTATTTTTTATTTTTTACTCTTTAGCGTCATTGGAAGCTTAGTCCAGAATATAAAAGAAAACAATAATGTTCTCCCATGTTAAAGTTAAATTAAGGAATACAGCTGATATAATTTAGCTGGATAATTCATTATTTGGTATGTAGAAGGAATCATGAAAAAAATATGTTCATCATAGCAGGAATCTAATCATCTCTTGTTTCTGAATCCCAAATTAGTGTTGTTCCATCTACTTGTGTTTGCTTCACCTATTATAAAAGTACAATTTTAGCAAATTACTTGACAATATATAGAACTCATTGGTTTTCTGAATGTGTTGTCAGTGAAAATACAAGTTTTACAAATATAGTAAAAACAAATATGAGTTTTATTTAGTATGACCTATAATTACAAAGGAAATGCAGTATTGTAGCAGTAATAAAAAAAAGGGCTCACTGCTGACAAAAAGCCTGGAGTGAAAGTAGCATAACATGTTTTTGCTACAGCAGCTGGCTGGGAGTGATGGGTGTTCAATACCCGTATGTCTGTCTGTGTCTCTATCTATCTATCTATCTATCTATCTATCTGTCTGTCTGTCTGTCTGTCTGTCTATCTATCTATCTGTCGGACTGTCTGGTCTGTCTGTCTGTCTATCTATCTATCTGTCTGTCTGTCTGTCTATCTATCTATCTATCTATCTATCTGTCGGTCTGTCTGGTCTGTCTGTCTATCTATCTATCTATCTATCTATCTATCTATCTATCTATCTATCTATCTGTCTGTCTGTCTATCTATCTATCTATCTATCTATCTGCCGGTCTGTCTGGTCTGTCTGTCTATCTATCTATCTATCTATCTATCTATCTATCTATCTATCTATCTATCTATCTATCTATCTATCTATCTATCTATCTATCTATCTATCTATCTATCTATCTATCTATCTATCTGTCTGTCTGTCTGTCTGTCTGTCTGTCTGTCTGTCTGTCTGTCTGTCTGTCTGTCTGTCTATCTATCTATCTGTCTGTCTGTCTGTCTGTCTATCTATCTATCTATCTACACAGATAAAGAACATATATACGAATTTTGGAGTTGCTGTTTAGTGAAAGAGTGAGTGTGCTGGATCTTATATGTTGTATTAATTGTCCCAGGCAGCACCTTATAATGTATGCATGCTCAGTAGAGTGCAGCTCTCTTGGTTTCATATATAAATATATTTGGGAGTCCAGGTCACCTTCCCAATTTTGCACCCATTCCGGTCACAGGTGCCTCATTCCAGGGCCCTATTTAACCTTGCACCAGAGATTCCCAGGAGGAAGATTAATCTCATAAGAACAGGCATTAGACTGCTAGGATAGGACCTACAAACAATAGATAGATCTAATCTATTGGCCTGTCTTTATCTATCATCTTAAAGTTTTTTTCAAGTGTCAGATTTGAATGGGTTACCTTGTAACTGATTAAAACTACTTTGAGCTGTAGCTATTCTATGCTTTTCTGGATAAATGTGACTGGTATTCCCATTTTTGTATTTTACTTTATATTTTACTCTATATCTCTGTGTGTGTATATATATATATATATTACATTTGTGTTTTTCTCTGTCTACATATTTCTCTATCTGGGAGTACTACATTATCTATCTATCTATCTATCTATCTATCTATCTATCTGCCTGTCTGTCTGTCTGTCTATGTTTTTCTGTTCTGTTGCTTATGCTTGTCAGAATTCCAAATGTCAGTTGATAACATCTACATCTGGATAAAATATTTCAATGATGTAATCTAAATATGATACTTCAATACTTGAAAGTCCAAACATTTATATTATTTTAAGAAATTTTTTTTCATTAAAAAAATTGTAAAAATATTAAGCATTTATTTTTTCATTGTATTTCTCTGGCCTGTAAACAAAACACTTAACAATATACCGTAAAGATGGTGTAACATTTGACTCAAGTATATATTGAGACCACAAAGCATAATTGAATTAGCGTTACAAGTAAATGACCATAAATACCCTTCTATAATGATTTTCATTCATAAATAGCAAATGTGTGTATTATAGTCAAAAAAAGAGAAAACTATATTCAAATGTAATAAGTAAATCCAAACATTTTATTCTTCACATTGCATAATATTATTCTAATCTTTTCATTTTGTTACGCCATTACATACAGTGGCATGCATAATTATTCATCTCCAATTCTTACTCATTCAGGAGACACAAAATGGAATTTAAATGAATTTAATTCGATTTTTCACTGATCTACACAAATAGCCCATAATAGCAACATAAGGAAAAATCTACATATTTCACAAAATGGCTTAGGAAAAAAAAAAAATCTAAATAGACTTGATTGCAAAACTATTCAACCCCTTAACTGTTACACAACTAAATAAGCTCTGATGCAATCAACTGTCTTCAGAAGTCACAATATAAGTTGAATGGAGTCCATCTGTGTGCAATTAAAATGTCACATGGTTTAACATTAAACACACCTGTTTATGGTAGGCACAGAGTATGTTAATCTAAACATGAACGTATCAAAAAAGTATGATATACCGTTCTGTAGAAGAACCAATCAGGGTTGGATTCTAAAAAAAAAAAATAATGAACTGTGAACATATGAGAAGCATCCGAATTCATTTAAAAATGGAAACAATATGGCATACTTGTGATTACCTAGAGAGGTCTACAAACATACAAAATTATGCCCTGAGCAGATTTGCCTCATCTTTTATGGGGAAATTAATTCTTAAAAATTAAAAATATTGTAAAAAATCCAAATTAAATAAAGCAATGATTGCCTTTTTGTAATGTACATAATGCATATGTTATTGTTGTAGACTTCGCTACGGAATTTGTTGGCGCTATATAAATAATAAAATAATAATAATAATAATAATTTCAATTAGTACAAACACTTTGAACAAGAAAAAGTATTTTCCTAACGTAACCAATGTTTCGCAATTTTTATTTTTAATACATTTGAAAATGTACATACCAAAATGTATAGCATGGTACAGTAAAATGACATTTTCTTGATATGGTAAAAACAAAGAGTAATATAATTATTTGGAGTTAATTAGAATGGTATCCCAAGGGCACATACTTAAGATTACATTTGTAACATGCATCCAACTGTGACATGAGGCTTGGGATATCCCAAACCACCAACAAATAATCTTAAACCTCTATGTAACCACTCCTTATGGATTTTTAACTCATTTGCTTAGCCTTATCTCTGTTGTGATGGCTAATAACGCGTCAAGGGGTTTAAGGCACTTCAAATCTAACATTACTTTCTAACCTCCTAGGCTTAAAGATGAGCAAACAAGTGCATGCCTACTTGAATTTTTCCATTTGTAATGAAAAATGAAGCAATTCATTGTGTTGTAAGCTTCTATGTCTTTTACGTCTCTCTTTCTCGTTGATGTGCAGATATTGAGAGAGCAGAGAGGGAGCTGAGCATGAAAATGCTTAGTTCTTTAAGCCCCTCTCTATAGTTGCCCTGCTACATACCCTCCATGACCTCCAACATTGGCGTCTGAGAAGTAGGGGTAAAGGGGGTGTCAGTGATGCGATTACATCACTGGATCTGTCCCAAGGGCCAGGCAGATCTGCAAATCTGTTTCAGTGCTCTCTGCAGTGTCCTAGTGCCCTAAATAATGTGCCGTCCTACAGTTTTTGGGGACAGTTCCCTGCTCTTCCCAAAAATGGGATATTAGTGAACAAAGTCAGGAGAGTGGAATAGGACCTGGAAATTGGGATTGTCCTATCAAAATAGAAACTCTTGGGAGTCATGCTTCTCTTCCTGGTCGCTCCAGATCATCTCTACTGCCAGGAGTGGTGCACACAGCGCAAGTGGACGTCCGAAAGTTAGACCCTGTAGTGGAAAGAGAAGAGACAAAAATATAAATAGCTATGAACCATTTTCTTAATTGTGACCTGCAGTGTGTATAACAGAATAATATTCATATATTCTGGCATAATATGCCTGACACCATGTATTCTTACTTGGGACTGGGTAAATAGGCTTAGTGGGCTGGATGTATATGTGTTTGATTCTGATGCTCTAGACCCTTTAAGAAATCTGTAACATGAGAATGAGTGAATTTGTTCTATGCATTTTTAATTAGGGAACTAATTTAGAAATTATTAAATGTAAAGCTTAGCTGAGATTTAATCACAATTAGCTTTGAATTCTTAAACCTGTCTTGAATAACTGTCTCCATATACTTCTTGTATATCCATGATAACACTTTATAGTGTATGAGTTTGGTCCATTTGTGATTGTAGGTAATTCTTCTTAAACAAGGACCGTTTGCTTCCAATCCCAGTGCTTTCATTGTGTATTTCAAAAAAACATATACAATGCAATTCTCTGTAGTATTGTAGTTACTGTTTGATCAGTCTCTAGCTATATCAACATGGAAAAATGTTTGGATATTCCATTCAGCAAGTTTAAAATATTCTGACTTACACAGTACAACCCAGCTGACACGCAAAGAGTATAGGGACACCTCCATGTGTTTACCATTGAAACAGCACCATTGAAACACCTAAATCCAGAACTCACAGCACCTAACCTTGCAGGATTTGCCCTAAGCAGAGGTAGCATTTCTGGTTAATCATACTTTCTCCAGAAACCCCTCCTAAATCTCCTAAATACAAGCTCTCATCCCAAACATTTAAATCTTACTCCCACCTTCTCTTCCTTTCCATCTTACTGCTCTGGCAGCTGGTGATGGTCCCTCCTCTACTGAGCCACCTGATGCTAACACCAGAAACCACCACAATCTCATATCCATTCCATGTAACTCTCACTATAATTCCTCCTTTAAAGCTGCCCTCTGGAATGCATGCTCTGTGTACAGCACTGTTAAATCAACTTCCATCCATGACCTATTTATCTCACACTCCCTAAACCTACTTGCACTAACAGAAACATGGCTCTCTCCCTCTGATATTGCTACCCCTGCCTCACTATCCTTTGGTGATCTTCACTTTACCCACAACCCAAGACAAGCTGAGAGTAAAGGTGGCGGTGTAGGATTTCTGCTTTCACCCCACTGCTTCTTTAAAACTCTGCCCACCCCCCTTCCCTCTCTTTCCCATCATTTGACATTCAGTCGATTCGCCTTTTCAAACCCTTCTCTGCTAACATTGCCATTATTAATTGTACCCCTGGTTCCCTACTCCTCTTCCATGACCACGTTGCTGCCTTGGCTACCCTACTTCCTCTCTTCTAATATTCCAACCTTAATTCTCAGGGACTTCAATATTCCCATTAACCCCCTCAGCAGCCTCTAAACTACTTTCAATTACTTCCTCCATCGGGCTATCGCAGTGGGCTAATTCTCCCACCCATGTAGCTGGCAAGACCCTCAACCTTTTTTTCTCTTATGCATGTACAGTATCTAACATCTGCAACACTCCATTTCCTCTCTCTGATCATCACCTCTTATCTTTTGCTCTCAAGTACACCCTCACCCAACAAACTCAACCTATCCCCCCTCAACTCAGGAGGAACCTTAATTCTATAGTTGCTCCTATTGTGCTGAACGCTCCTGGAGGAAGTCTCGCACCCAGGCAGACTTTCTCCATTATAGATTCATATTGTGTTCATACAGCGCAGCCCTTGATCTTGCCAAACAGTTAGACTTTTCCTCTCTCATTAGTTAATGCTTCTGCAATCCCAGGCATCTCTTTGAAACCTCTAACTCTCTTCTTTGCCCTGCTGTGGCCACCTCCCAAACTAACCTTAAAGCTGATAGCTGTGCATGCTACTTTACTGACAAGATTGAACAGCTAAGGAAATAATTCTCCCCACCTTGCCGTTCTCTTTCTCAACCACACATAGATCATACCTTTCCCACCCTTCAGACTTTCTCCACGGCTATTAAACAAGAGGTGGCTGCGCTTCTCCTTTCCTCTCGCCCCACCACTTGCCCGCTCGATCCTGTCCCATCTCTCCTTATCAGATCTCTCTCCACTTGTCTTGTGCCTTCCTTAACACACATCTTAAACTGCGCTCTCTCTCTCTCTCTCTTCTGGCATTGTCCCTTCTGACTAAACATTCCACTGTAGTACCTATCCTGAAAAAAACCTCTCTTGACCCGTCCTCCCCCTCTAACTATCGGCCCATATCCCTGCTGCCTTTTTCCTCAAAGCTTCTGGAAGGACTTGTCTCATTCAGTGTCTCCTTTTCTAATGATACCTCCTCCCCTTGTCCTGTCTTGGTTTGAGTCCCCCAAGGCTCTGTCCTTGGTCCCTTTCTATTTTCTCTTTATACTGCCTCTTTTGGCAAACTTATTACCTCTTTTGGATTCCACTACCACTTGTTCGCTGATGACACCCAGATATATCTCTCCTCCCGGACCTCTCCCCTGCCGTCCTGCAACGTGTCACTGCTTGCCTATGTTCCATCTCTGACTAGATGTCCTCCCGCTTTCTGAAACTCAATCTCTCTAAAACTGAGCTCCTTGTCTTTCCTTCTCCTAATACTGATACTCCTCTTTCACTCTCCCTTCAAGTTAGTGGTATCCACATAAGTCCATCTTTGCAAGCGCTCTCCTGCATGGATTATTGTAACCCTCCCTGATTGTTCTTCCCAAAAGCCGTATTGCTCCTCTAGAGTCTGTACTGAATGCTGCTGCCAGACTTATTTTCCTCTCTAGTCGGTCCTCTCACACCTCACCCCTCTGTCAGTCCTTACATTGGCTTCCTGTATCCTATAGGAATCAATTCAAAGTGCTAACCCATACCTATAGAACACTGAACAATTCTAGCCCACCTTATATCTCATCACAGATCCATAGGTATGCCCCTTCTTGGTCTCTCCACTCTGCCCGTGACCTCCTGTCTGCTGCTCGCACCCGTACAGCCAACTCATGCTTGCAGGACTTCTATTTCCTGTCTAATGTGTTTTATACCCCACCTCCTATTGAATATCAGCTCATTTGAGCAGGGCCCTCTTCAACCTATCATTCCTGTAAGTTTTCTTATAATTGTCGTATTTATAGTTAAATCTCCCCTCTCATAATATTGTAAAGCGCTAGGAATCTGTTGGTACTATATAAATGGCGGTAATAATAATAATAATAATATATCTGTATTTTTATGTTTTTGACAAAGTATTCATTCAATTTTTCATGCAATGGTTTACTTAAAAACTTAACTGAAAAAATAAAATTAACCTTATATAAAAATGCAGCCTGCAATGAGACTTCTATAAAGTAATAGTTTACGACAGACAGACAGACAGACAGACAGACAGACAGATAGATAGATAGATAGATAGATAGATAGATAGATAGATAGACAGATAGAGGTACAAAACACTTCGATATCGCTACAATGTTCTTAAAATTATTTTATTGTTGTTCATTTCCATATATTTATTTCTAGATTAATAAATATATTAAAACTGAAAATGCATCATTAAATATGCAACTATTATTTTGTTTTGCACCTTCTGAATCATAATTAAATATTATTCCTATAGTTTTTCTTTAGAAGTTTAATTAACTCTGACAGAAACCGTAAACACATCATACCAGCTTCTACCATGCAAATAACTGTATATTCTAGCAATTAAAAACAAAACATATGAAAATGTAAAAAAGAAAGTTATTTTAAAACACAAAGCTTGCTTACAAATCATAAACATGAAATTACTTTATAAAATGGAAGAATAGGGTACTGTGATCTAAGGTCATGTAATTATCTTGAATATTTCAAGCTTTTGTCGTTTACAATTTCCCAGAGGGTGATTGTAATTATTTAAATGTAATTGGCTTTATGTACTATACGTTATGAAGCACTGGAATAAAATTATTTATGCACTAGTAGTTATATATCTACTAGGTTTGCCATACATATTTTTGACAATCTATGTTTGAAATGTGCTTCAAAGAAACAACATGTATGACTGATGGGGTTAATATGAACTCTAAATGATTGTGAATTAAGAAATATAAAATAACAGGCACCAATGGACTTTTCTGTCCTTCCAAGACCACAATAAATATGGACAATATACACCTGCATTATATCTGTTGTACCTGCATCTAATAGACTTGGGCAAAGAGGCATTAAGGTCAGTTCGTTCAAATCAAGTTCCTTTTAATCCCCACAGGAACTAATCGAATCACCCAGGATTTATCTGTGGAGTATTATTCGTAGGTAAATCCAGGATGGATTGATTTGTTTTGGGGTTAAAAAGAGTTTGATTCATACAAACTAGGGGAAACTAATATTTGCATAAGTCTAGAATCTAACAGAAGTTACTTCTACCATGGCTGAAGTAAAGGACAACCGTCATCAATTACCACACCTTGAACAATATCACCATCAATAGCCGATACCCTTGCTTTAAATTACTGAAAAGGTGGATAGTCTCAGAAGTGCTTCCATTTTCAACAAAATAGACCTTGAGATTATAATCGCATCCACAAACGCGAGTGAGACAAAGGATATATGGTATTCAGGGCCTTCTGTGGTCACTGAGTATTTAGCAATGCCCTTCAGAGATGCCATTCAGCATGTGTTGCAACAACATATTTTGGGAGCTGATTATTAGTGCCAAAACATTGTTAGTGTTACTTCTCTTTTTAATTCCCCAGTAACCTTAATACTACACTATATTCTGATTACCTTTTTGGTAATATACCTGGATGGCATCCAGGTTTTCTCCACCTTTCTGGCTCAACACAACCAACATGTAAAGACATTATAGTGGCTGTGGGAACTCAGATTGTATGCCAAACTAGAAATGTGTACATTAAACACAGTACATAAGCTTATTAGTGTCAAGGACAGATGCCCTAGCTTGCAATCAGTGGGGCAAGTATAACCCTATACACAATAAAGATGTATTAATGGGCGTTAGTGGGGCCAGACTTAAATAAATATGAGTGATAGGGTAGAGAATAGTCTGATACAGGCCTTGGTCAGTGGTGGAGACAGGTGGATATTAGAGTATAACAAAGCCAAATTTCAGGTATACAAGAATACAGAATAAACGATTAAACAAAGATAAGTCAGTTTTCAGAAATATGAAGGATATAAAAACACTCTCTGGGGCTACAAACACTATGACAGGGCAAGGACAGGATGTCAGAGAAAGTTTTAAATAAGCATAAATGTATGGTGATGGGTTAGGGAACAATTAGAACTATAAGTGAAAATATATAACAGGGACTGTCAAATGTTTTGCAACACTTACAAAATTTCTGAATGAGGAATTGATCCATTTAGCAAATATTCTCCAAATTGTAAATATTTGAGCTTGTTTTTTTTTCTTTACTTCCATGTGGTATAGGTTTTCAGAGCAATAATGGGAAAACGTGAAAAAATATGCTGCATAACATAATATGCTTACATCACTAGTGGGCTGTGTACTATCCCGCCTTCCCCTACTCTACCAAATAAGTTAATCATAACCCGGATATATCAAATCCTCTATTTACCAACATCCAGCTTGTGAGCTTGGGATGGTTACTACTAAATGTTATAATATCAAAATAATTTTTTACATTATCCTAGTTGCCCAGAACTGTCAAATGCAGCTTTTTGCAAGAACATATGGTCTGCAGGAAATTTGTTTCCTCAAATGAATGTCATTTCACTTACATTTACCATCTCTAATCAACATTGGGCATGTGGCTCAAGAAAAGCAATTAATCATGCCCAGAACTGTGTTATGACTGGATATGATGGAGAAATCTGATTTCAAGATTGATTTAAATAGACACGATTGCGATGCATGCAGCAGGATTGTTTTTAATTAGTTTTGAATTATTTTGGAATAAAGTTTTTCTGCTCCCCTTCTAATGTCAGTGTTGATGTATTAGACTTATAATAGTCAAAGTTAATTTGTTAATGAGAAAGCGATTAAGGGAAATGTTGCTTTCTAGCATTAAAAAAAAAAAAAACAAAGGGGGAAAAAAAAGCAACAACTAATAAACAGTTTAGATTTGCATTATACACTGGTCTACCAAAGAGCAGTCTAGCACATCATTCATATGACCTTGACCCCTGTAATGTCATACATGTGGTGCCATGAGATCATACACATATGTACTGCACTATAAAGACAAATGGTCAAATGTGAATTTGCTTGTAGGACAGTTTAGAATTGGATGCCTGAGTTCACACAATACTACACACCCCAGCTTGAACATCAGGGGAATATGGATGTTCCTGCACCTAGAATGATGGAAGATGGAAGTGTGTTCTACATGTACCATTGCTGCTCTTTTCACCCCCACATTGTTTATGGAGGTGAAGTAAGAGGAATAGCCCCAACAACTAAGTACAAATCTACATTGTGTATTACTTGATATTATATAGCCAAAGGCAGCACTGCCATAATACAGAGTTGGTCATTCACTTGGAATAAGTTATACAGAGCAAAGACTACCTTCTTCTCAATCTACATACCAGTTCCTTCCAATATAACGCTCTACCCATTCCATAAATGGTAAATTTTCAACCTGTACAAAAGTGGTAAGTGGTGTGCCTCAGGGTTCTGTTTTGGGACCGCTTCTATTTACCATATTTATAAATGATCTTGAAATGGGCATTGAAAGCCATGTATGCAGGATATTGCCTTGCTGCAGAGGGATTTGGATAGATTGGGGGACTGGGCACTAAAATGGCAGATGAAATTTAACATAGAGAAATGCAAAGTTATGCACTTCGGGGTTAAGAATGCACAAGCAATTTACACCCTAAATAGTAGTGAACTAGGGATAACCACACACGAGAAGGATTTGGGAATTGTTATAGACAGCAAATTAGGCAGCAATATGCAATGTCAATCTGCAGTTGCTAAGGCCAGTAAGGTTTTGTCATGTATAAATAGGGGCATAAATTCTCGAGATGAAAATATAATTTTGCCTCTTTATAAATCGCTGGTAAGACCACACCTTGAATATGCTGTGCAATTTTGGGCACCTGTTCTAAAGAAAGATATCATGGCACTAGAAAAAGTTCAGAGACGAGCTACAAAATTGATGAAAGGAATAGAGCATTTTAGTTATGAAGAAAGGTTAAACATTTTAAATCTCTTTAGTTTGGAAAAACGGCACCTGAGAGGGGATATGATAACATTATACAAATATATTCGGGGCCAGTGCAAACCATTATCTGGAAATCTATTCATAAACAAGGCTATACATAGGACACGAGGTCACACATTTAGGCTGGAAGAAAGGAGATTTCATCTAAGGCAAAGAAAAGGTATTTTTACAGTAAGAGCAAATAAGGATATGGAATTCTCTGCCTGAAGAGGTGGTTTTGTCAGAGTCTATACAGATGTTTAAACTGCAATTGGATAAACACTTGCAAAAACATAACATACTGGGATATAATTTCTAATTAGTGGGGTAATAGCTGCTTGATCCAAGGAGACATCTGACTGCTATTTTGGGGTCAAGAAGGAATTTTTTCCTAGTTTGTTGCAAAATTGGAAGCGCTTCAGACGGGTTTTTTTTCCTTCTTGTGGATCAACAGCAAAAACATATGTGAGGAAGGCTGAACTTGATGGAGGCAAATCTCTTTTCAGCTATGTTACTATGTAACTATGTAACATAACTACCCACTTCATTTACACCATGTCAACTTTTCCCATCCTTCATATCAGTCTTCATCTCACCATCTTCTGTCTCTTTTTCACTCACGTATTTCCTCCATATTAGCATGTGCTCTGCTATTAACATGAATACCACATTATTGGATAATGATATTATGGGGCATTGTGCACTTTAGAATGTTTAATTGGAAATCCAGAATGATTGACAATACAATAGGTAGTACACTAAGTGAATGTTTCAATGCACCACGGTATCTCCATTATTGTCCAATCCTAATTTAGCATATCCTTTTGTAACCCCTATAGAAATCTGTAATGTAAGCTACTATACATATGTGTGTGTATGTGTATGTATATATATATATATATATAGAAGGCGTATGCCTGAAGTTGTGGGAGGGATTTTATGGCTATTTAAACCCAGCAAATCCCCTTACTCACCTGTCTGCGACGATTTCGGAAATTCCTCTTCCGGGTTGTGCAGACCTCTGACGTCATTTCCGCCTCGACACGAGTACGCGTTCAGCAATTTCCAATCGTGAGTACTTTCGGCAAACGCGGTTCGGATCTCGCATAGCCGTTTTCTTTCACGCTTCGGGGTGAGTGTTTTAGAAAATTCCTTTTACATTCCTTTTACGCCACACTGTTATGGTTTACGGTATCGCCGAGACTTTGTTCTCCCCTTCATAGCCGTCGAAACATACGAACCCACGCGGTACGCCCGCAAGGTATAAGACGTTTACATTGATTCCGGATCCTCTTAAGCCTTCTAGCCTATCGGTACTCGTTTTTTCTTTGTATTTGTGGTAATGATTGAAGAGTATTTCATGCATTGCTATGAAGCCCGCGGGCTGGTTTGGTTTTTTAGGGCATTTTGCAGTTTCCGTTCTCATCTCTTTCCTATTCGTTCGTTTTCTCCGAGCCAATTCCGGTCCCCCAAATTCTCGGATTCCTTTCTCAGCTGTCAGTTGGGGTCGTTGAATTCTTTGGTAAAGTGTCAGCTTGGTTATTCTGAGTGCTTCTTTTCACTTTCAAATAATATATTTCCAGCACTCCATGTGGGTGGCTGGAGCTGAGTTTAGCTTAAGATGTGACACAGCGCTCAGTCACTCACAGCAATGACAACGATATGAGATATTCCCAAGCTTTCAGAGTATTATACATAAGTCACATTGTGCCAATAATGGTTTGTGGTAGTCGGGAGATTATCACGGAGTGTGTCGCCGTACAACACAGAATATGACACTAACGTGTTTTTTGTAAATATATCTAACGCTACAAAGCATCACATTATGTCAGACAGTGAGTTTTATTCACTAAATTCAGATTTTGCCTTAAAATAACCTCTAGGTGCATTTTATTTTACCTACATACAAACAATGAAATTAAAGTAATTGAACCCCCCTGGAATATCCGACCACATGTGGAGCCTCTGCGAGGTAAATTTTCGCTTAATGTGCACTTTAACACAGAAAGTCTGTGTCTTCCCCTTTAAATAGCCGTATATGCTTTAAAAATATTACTGCATCTGAATGCAACCGTTAAATCTTCCAATATATAATTTTCACTCATTTCGTTTTATGGTAACGGTGTTTGAATCAGTAACCATTTATACAATCATAACCCGGAGCTATTTACTAAGTTGGGATTTGTTTGGGATTCATAATGAATGACACATTTTACACCTCAAAAGTAAAAATTCAGACTGTTTTATTTGGATTCTGCTCTTTACTCACATCTTATATCCGGTAGGGCGTTCTTTTAACATATGGTTATACTTTACAATTTTCTTTTTTCCTTTTTCATGCCGGCAGAGGAATTCGTCAGGTATTCGGTCGTTGTACTTCTTATAGCTGCATAACTATTTAGGGTTAGTCGGTCTATTGATTTTATGCACTACATGATAGGTACATCTAGCACTCGTACATGGTGATTCGTCAAGTACACTTTTGTTAGTTCTTGCGGCTTGATTAACCACTTACCGTTCAGTCTATTTCCTTGTATGCTGTTTGCATTGTTTTCGTTCAAAATAAAAAAAAAAAATATATATATACCTGCTCGTATATGGGTTTGTTGCATTATAAATACGAATGGCTACCTGGCCAGGGATTTCACTCGATACGTGTATCCGTTTCTCTCTCTCTCTCTCTCTCTCTCTCTCTCTCTCTCGCTATGTCAGTGTTTCACTTCATCCGCTAGTACAGCGTTTTATATTAGTTGTGCGTTTCCTCTCCTTTGGCTGTATCTCAGACACGTCAGGTCGTTGCTATTCGCGTATATTAAAAAAAAGAAAAAAAAAAAACTACAAAACTCATTTTACTTTACAAACCGGGGCCACGATGCGGCACCACGGGCCCCGAAGGCCGTACATACGATCATACACGCATTCCAGTTCATACGTCCCGACCATCTGGACCCCACGTGCTCGCTGGGCACTCCAGTTTCGCTCAGAACGTACGATCCTACCTCATTGCTACCCACGTTTCGCTCTGTAGCATGTCCTCTCTCACTACCCGACCTTCCATCTTAGTTAGCAACTGCTGGCTGTTAGGTTCCTAGGTGTCCACTAGTTGTTATTCCCCCTGGCTTCTTCGCCATAGGTTAGTGGTCCCGCGAGGCCAACACCCATCCTCATACTTGGAGGTACTATGCCCCTCGGGCCAAATCATAGTTAGTCGCCTCGCATTGTGGCATAGAGAGGGCCTCATCCGTCACTCCCATTCTATCTTATGTTTAACTGTCACCGAGAGGCCGACACCCCGCCACCTCATTCAGTGGCCACGCTACCCCCTCACGCCAACGCATAGATAGAGCCTCTCAAGCCGCTTGGCAACTAGCAGGGCCTCACCTGTCACCAACCTAGTGTAATCGTTTCGCCGCATTGCGGCACTAGCTAGTCGGCCAGCACACACACACGCACTCACGCTCGCGCTCCTAGTAAGTTGGGGGGGGGGGCGGCACACCCCACACCCGTCGAGCATATTCACTGTGTTTTAGATCCCATAACCGCTGCAGGTATCCTAGCGCTTTATTTCCCGCCTTAGTTTCGATCGTGCGCTACATACTCCTACATTGATGCAAAACGGTATTTCAGAACTATCGTACCCGGCTACTCCGGTGCTTTCAATACGTCATCTCTTACGGGCCATGGGTCTGCTAGATGCTTAGTTCTAGCAGTACGAGGATACCTATATATATATATATATATATGTATATATATATATATATATATATATTACCCCAACCTGTCGCTCACTAGCGATCCTTAGGTACCACGTACACTACGTGCCCAGACCAGACACCAAGACCAGCGGTTCCTCCGGCGACTTGTTTCAGGCATTTCTTACTTATATTCAGTCGAATAGGTATGTTGGGTCTCACGTTGCCCTCCACATTTTGTACAGATTTGGCCTCGTATTGGACCATCGTCGGGTCCTCCAGGCGCTGACGTGACGTACAGTGACTGCCTCCGGACTCATGTATTACGGATATACCGTTTATTTCTTCGCAACGTTTTGGGGGCACTTTGGTACATTGAGTTCTAAATTACCGGTTATTCAACTCACGCTATCACTCTATTTTCACGTCGGTGTCACTTATACAAGCAATGCAGGATAAGCTTTAGCGTTCTGATCGGACCGGGTGAACAGAATTCCCGCTTGTTTCATTTCGAACATCGAGGCATCACTCCGCCTCCTTTTTGGCCAAACAAATAGAATTCGAATCCTTAATCTACTAATTAGGGACTTGTCTGCACGCCTGACATCCACAGGGTCCTCCATGCGCAGTCAATTCATTAGTCACGCATTGGTCGTTGTTCACGCTTCTCTTTATGTATGCTTAAGTAGTCCATCGGGAGTTACTTTCGGTCATGCTGGATGTTTTGATTTAAGGCGTAACACCTTACGCATCCTGGAGTACAATCTTTTACGATCTCATGCCCACCAAGTAACTGCTATAGGGTACTTGCTATACGAGCACATATCGTCTTCGAATTTAGTCAAAGCTTCTTTTCAGGTTCCTCTCTCGTGCAAACATTTCCCTACGGTGGGTCACGGCTTCGCATTCTGTTCTTCGATTCACATCACGGCAGTTTCATCAGGCGCCTGTTTCAGTCCTTTTTCGCTATGGTTACATGCAGGTAATCGCACGTGTGCGGTCAGGTTGACGCTCTTCCACAAGAAGTTAATACCCTGCCGCGCATAGATGATACATGTCCACATGACCCAAGTCGTAGGTAGGGCGTCTCTCAAACACAGGGCTACTAGCACGGCCTCAACTCTTATGGGATAGTCCTTATCTTCACCTACTGGTACCCATTAGCTAGCAGCTCTACTTCACGAGAAAGCTCAATGGGCTTCTGAATTTTGCATAATTTAAACTTATTACGTTTCCTTCCTCCTCACAGCATGCTACAAGAACTAGCTCCAGGTATCGTATTATCTTTAATAAACGCTAACCCTGACGTCTCAAGTTCCCCTGCAGTTTCCTCCGCTTTAGCCACTTCCGAAGTCCTGAAGTCGGACCTTGCTTAAACGTAACGGTTGAGATAAAAGAACACGCAGTCCAGATTGCCTCTGCAGGTCAAAAAAGGTATCAATCATGCCTGAAGTTAGAGTCTATGCAGGTAAGATTTGTCCACTAATACTAAGCAAACGTACTCTACAGCTTACGATATGTGTAAGTATTGTATGTGGTTCAAGATACTAAATGCGTTCCGATTATAATGGTTGCTCGTACAATTTTTGCCACATCTCTCAAACAGTTCATGCTATACATTCGCTCCTTGTTTGTTAGTCTTGGCCTCAATCCGAAGTTCCTTCTCGGTACATTCATTCCGTGTTAGGGCCGCCACAGCAGCCTCAAGTCATCCAGCTCCAACTCATCTTGCAGAGAACATGGGTCGCTGGAAGTCCTCGGCATACAACCGGTTCATTCCAAATCCAGAAAGAAATCAGGCTCGCTTTCTATAATATGTCTAAATGATTTGTTATGTTTAATAAATGTCACACACTTTTTGGCCCTCTTTTGCAGGCCTAACCTCACGTCGGTTTCGGCACACCTCAACCGACTCTCATATATTAAAATTACACACAGTTTAATGTGCGCCCCTTCCATAATCCCGTACACAAATAGAAGGCGTATGCCTGAAGTTGTGGGAGGGATTTTATGGCTATTTAAACCCAGCAAATCCCCTTACTCACCTGTCTGCGACGATTTCGGAAATTCCCTCCCACCACACCCTCTTCATATATCATTATACCTGGGTGGGCCCTCTTTTGCAGGCCTAACCTCACGTCGGTTTCGGCACACCTCAACCGACTCTCATATATTAAAATTACACACAGTTTAATGTGCGCCCCTTCCATAATCCCGTACACAAATATATATATAACAACTTCCAAAGATAGCACTCCAAGGTCTTGATAAAAATTAACTTTTATTTTTCTTGCTAAAACAACAAAGTGTCAACGTTTCAGCCTGATCCCCTCAGGCTTTCGTCAGGACATACTGTGCAAACACATAAACCCCACATTATATACCTTAAATAAAATGTTAACTCACCACACTTGTGACACCTCTGACTCCATGGACGCCCGGACCGGGACTGCCGCGGGCTACCCGACGTACATCCGCATCCGCACGGCGTCACGCTCAATGACGCGGCCAAGGGTCATCACCATGGTGACCTATACTAACATAAACAAACCACATATGGGTCTCACAGTTAAAAGCAGTACACATAGCTGCTTCACGCTAGGGAGATGAAACTAATCTCAATCGAAATTAGCCACATTGGCAGTCCAGAGTACTGGTTACTGCACTGTTATCTATGTCATAATAAGCTCTTAAATCACTTAAGATACAAAATAACACAATTGATAGCAACTTATGCAGATGCAAGAACAGACCTTTCACTTCAAGGAAATTAATGGCATGAACCTAAATCAAAATGGCATAGAAATAACTATACCTGAGCTGGCTGATATAGGAGAAGGGGGAAAAACCACCTAACTAGTTAGTATATTTGATTTATAGTTAATTGTGTTATTTTGTATCTTAAGTGATTCAAAAAGGAAAAGCAGGAGAAAGTGGCAGCAGACTACAAGGAACACAGAGTGTATAGGTGGCTCAGCGGCACTAGTGATTTACCTAGATTTGCGAGAAAGAGAAGACCTATTCGCAAACCTAGGCACTACACGATCGACCAAACTTCAGGGAATTCCAGCTCAGAATCAGATAGAAACAATTGGGATAGAGGGAGAGTGGCGAACAATTTTCAAGCCCAGCCTTTTTTAGAGGTTCCAAACCCTGCCAGTCAGGGGATACAGACCAGACACCAAAGCAAAGGAGTAACGCAAGAAGGAGAGCGATCACCAGACGAGGTCAGAAGGGACGCACCTTCTGGGGCAAAAGGGAAACCACCACGACAGAGGAGATAATACCTATCTTCAATTTATCCTCCAGAGTATTAACAGTGGCTGAAATTACTTTGCTTCGTAAAAGTTTGTCATTCGTTCCCACGGCCAAACCTAACCCATTAGACTGGGAAGTTGAACTATATAAATTCGGTAGATCTTTGCGGCTCAAAGATTTTTTCAAGAACCAATCTACCCCCTTAGATGTGATAAGATTCAAAAGGAAAAGTACTTTTGACCCCTTGCCGAACCAAGCTTCTATCAAAAGCTTTCTAAGATCTGTACAAAAGGAGACTACAGACCATTTAAAGATCACTCACTCCTATCATTCTAATTGTTCCAAAATGGATCGAGGAATCATTAAGTCCTTGGCCACAGACAAAGATATTGTCATTAGATCAGCGGACAAGGGTGGGGGAATTGTCATCCAAGACTATGCTAAATATAGGTTGGAAATAATGCAACAATTATCTGATTCCCAAACTTATTTGAAATTAAAAGGTGACCCTACGCTTCAAGTTAAACTTTTGATTGACGCCATCTTATCAAAAGGTCTGGAACAGAAGTTTATAGATCAAGACCTCTGGGAGTTTTTACATCAATCAAACCCAAGGACACCAGTGATTTATACACTCCACAAGGTGCACAAAAACCTACAGGATCCACCGGGGAGACCAATTGTGTCGGCGGTGGGGGGCATCTTAGAACCCTTGGCAAAATGGCTTGATTTTTTATTCAAGAATACGATTCAAAATCTTCCAACATATATCAAGGACACTCCTAGTTTCATTGATATGATTTCTATGATTTCCCTACCAGCCGGGTTGATATCACTAGTGACATGTGATGTGAAAAATTTATATACTATCATACCCCATTCAGGGGGAGTCCAGGCCATGGAACGGATTCTTTCGTCCTCGGACAAGTATATGGGTCCTCCAATTGAATACGTCATGCAGATTCTGGAATTAGTTTTGACACAGAACTACTTTTGTTTTGAATTTAATTGGTACAGACAGTCAGCAGGAACATCTATGGGAGCGGCCATGGCTCCAATGTATGCGAATGGATTCATGTTTGAGTTTGAAACTCAATACATATTGGAGCCCTTTAAAGATATCATCTTATTATACGGCCGCTACATCGATGATATCTTTATGATCATCAAGGGAGACAACAGCACTGCAGATTCCATGGTCCAATATATTAACTCGTGCACACCGAATGTACAATTGACCATGACAGCAGACCCATATACAGTGGATTTCTTAGATGTAAGGGTGATGAGAGAAGGGACCAAGTTGGCATACACACTCTATTCAAAAACTACTGACCGCAACACTTTACTCCAGGCGAACAGTTTCCATCCGAATGCCCTCAAACAATCTCTACCATATTCACAATTTTTGAGGGTGGTGAGGAATAATTCAGATCCAAACAAAGCTGAGGAACAATTAAAAATGATGTGGGATAAGTTTCATCAACGGGGCTACAGTGATCAGATATTATGTAAAGCCCTGGATAGGTGTCATACAACACAAGTCGAGCCAGATGCTTCATCAACAAAAAGATTGGTTTTTCCAACCACGTATACTACAGCTTCCTTAAAATTTAAACAGATGATTGAGAAAAATTGGAGAATTTTGAGAAACGACACTTCGTTACCAGAACCATTTCGTCAACGACCCATGATGTGTTATAGGAGAAATAAGAACTTAAAAGACTTTTTAGTCAAGACGGATCCGATACACTGTTATGAGCAGAAACAGGGCTCTTTGAATCTGGGTTGTTATAAGTGTTTGGGCTGTGTCACTTGTGGACACATGCTATCGGGAAAGTTCTTCTCTCATCCACATACAGGAAAAAAATATATCATCAGGCATCGACTAACTTGTACCACGGACTATGTAGTATACAGGTTAACGTGTCCCTGTGGACTCACTTACATTGGTAAGACTGACCTGCCCTTGCGGGAACGCATTCGCAACCATAGATCCAGCATACGAGTGGCGTACAGGGACCAGAAATCAGATTTGCCGGTGGCCAAACATTTTTTGGAGAAAGGCCACACTCTACCGACTTTAAAACTCATGGCAATTGATCATGTACCACCACCCAGGAGGGGAGGGGATCGCAAGAAAATGTTGTTACAACGTGAACTATTTTGGATTAGGACTTTGAGAACAGTGCATCCTGAAGGTTTAAATGAGAAATATACTCTATCCGCATTTTTATAACAAGCTTTCAATTTTTTTGAAAGTCCTATTGGATAATGGCTTTCTCTATAACAAGTCCATTTGGGATACTGTATAAGTAGTGTTTATGAGATGGGGTGTGTGATGTCCACCCTGAGGGTTAGACATTTACACCTATGTTTCTCTTAGAAATACGTTTATTCATACAAGAAGCCACAAATATGGGGTGAGAAGTGGATGCCCACCCTGAGGGACAGGCATCCTTTCTTGGATCCCATGGTGGCATAGTTAAAAATGGTGTTGTATTTGTTTGTCTCTGTCTAATATTGTATCTTCGTCCCTGAACTTCAAGTCATCATGATGATGATATGCTGTATTTGATATAATGATGGTGGACAGATAGACATTATGTGGGGCACTGTTTGGGCGTTTCGGGTGGTTGGTGATTCCTTTATTTGAGGCGGAACTTATTGATACTATTGGGGACCATTATGAGTCAGCGCCATTTAATGTTTCAGTTCAACTTAACAAATGAGATTAATCATTTATATTGGGTTATGTGAACTATAAATCAAATATACTAACTAGTTAGGTGGTTTTTCCCCCTTCTCCTATATCAGCCAGCTCAGGTATAGTTATTTCTATGCCATTTTGATTTAGGTTCATGCCATTAATTTCCTTGAAGTGAAAGGTCTGTTCTTGCATCTGCATAAGTTGCTATCAATTGTGTTATTTTGTATCTTAAGTGATTTAAGAGCTTATTATGACATAGATAACAGTGCAGTAACCAGTACTCTGGACTGCCAATGTGGCTAATTTCAATTGAGATTAGTTTCATCTCCCTAGCGTGAAGCAGCTATGTGTACTGCTTTTAACTGTGAGACCCATATGTGGTTTGTTTATGTTAGTATAGGTCACCATGGTGATGACCCTTGGCCGCGTCATTGAGCGTGATGCCGTGCGGCTGCGGATGTACGTCGGGTAGCCCGCGGCAGTCCCGGTCCGGGCGTCCATGGAGTCAGAGGTGTCACAAGTGTGGTGAGTTAACATTTTATTTAAGGTATATAATGTGGGGTTTATGTGTTTGCACAGTATGTCCTGACGAAAGCTTGAGGGGATCAGGCTGAAACGTTGACACTTTGTTGTTTTAGCAAGAAAAATAAAAGTTAATTTTTATCAAGACCTTGGAGTGCTATCTTTGGAAGTTGTTTTACATTTTGGCTGACAAGCACCGGGCATTGAACTACTGGACAGGTGGAGTGCAAGATTCTTTGTTTTTTTTTATATATATATATATATATATATATATATAGAGAGAGAGAGAGAGAGATGTAAAAAATATATAAAATTCGTATCTTGTAATAGATTTTTATTGGACTAACATAATTTTTAATGACAAGCTTTTGGGAGAACCTCCCTTTCTCAAGTCTGAAACATTTCTGAGCAAGACGACACATAGAATTCAAAGTTGAGTTGTGATACAGGGGCTAAAGCGACATGAGTGCAGATAATACACAGGTGTTATAGAAAATAGACTACATTCTTGCAGAGGGACTTGAGAAAAGGAAGTTCTCACGAAAGCGTGTCATAAAAAAAATGTATGTTAGTCCAATAAAAAAGGTATTACAATATACGAAATTTATCAGTTTTTTACATCTACATCACTGGACTAATACAGCTACAATCTCTACTTGACCACTATATATATATATATATATATATATATATATATATATATATATATGTATATATATATATATATATATATATATATATATATATATATATGTATATATATATATATATATATATAGTTAATGCAATGTTAAACAAAAATGTGCACACGAGTCAAGCCATGAGACTTGCTTTTCCCACAGAAATCACAAATTTGCAGTGATGTTACAAGCACAAAGGATTCTGGGTGGGCCTATGCAAATTAGTTTAACAAAGAATCACATTTTTGCCTCATTCCATTTTAAACATGGATTCCTTTGAGTCTGTGTTTGCTGTATACAACAGCTTTGAAACACAACTTAGGAAAAGATGCAAAGCCGGTGAACCACTTTTGGACAGCTGTTTCATTGTTAATGCAAATCATCAGCATGAGGTTGGTTACTGGTTTTCTATTAAGTCTTGGTAGTTTTGTTTAACATTATATTAACTATCCACAGACTTCAGGTGGAAGGGGTTTTCAATCACAATTTTTTCCCCACCATAACCTTTTTGGTTTTTGAGATATATATTTATATATATATATAAAAAATATACAAACCAGTGCACTCGCTTATTAACTAAACAGAGATTTTAAATCCTAAATAGTACTATTTAAACACCTCACCTGTAAAATAATGGGAGGATGGTTACATTACATGATCACACATGGCATAAGCCTGTCAACTGCATCAACTAAACAGTGATTTCACATTCTAAATAGTACTACTTAAAAACACCTCACCTAGATAAAAAATAATGGGGGTTTGGTTACATTATATGATCATACATTGCATAAGCCTGCCAACTGCATCAAAGTACCCCATTCTTGGCAGGTCCTACACTACCACCTAATGCTTGCCCTTATGAGATTAATCCACCAGGCTTATGCCATGTGTGATCATGTAATGTAACCATCCTCCCATTATTTTACAGGTGAGGTGTTTAAATAGTACTATTTAGGATTTAAAATCTCTGTTTAGTTAATAAGCGAGTGCACTGGTTTGTATATTTTTTGTATTTTGGTCCCAGTAGCACCCTGTAATATATGCATGTTTAGGTGAGTGCAGCCCTTCTTACCTTGTCTATAATTATAGGGGTCTAGGCCAGCCCCTGGGTTTTGCACCCCTCCCTGTCACAGGTGTCTCGTTCCAGGATCCTATTTAACCTTGACTTGCAGAGAGTCCCAGGAAGGAAGTATTTCCCAAGTAAGTGGATTAATCTCATAAGGGCAAGCATTAGGTGGTAGTGTAGGACCTGCCAATATATATATATATATATATATATATATATATAATAGCTTGGCACTCTCCTTAAAAAATATAGTAGGATATCTGCCTGGGTGCAATCCACGTTGCGTTGCATATATAACAAGAGTGAGAATATAGGATGCACTCACAGGACTTGGTAAAAAAAATCTGTTGTTTTATTTAATAAAGGTGTAAACCCAAAACCGATGTTTTGACCTTCAGAATACTTAATATCCCCACTATCGGCCGGTATAAAGCTTCAGTATGCAAAGATTGGACTGGAGTACAGAATAGAGCATCTCTAGACCTTATGCTCATTAATATCAAAGATGTTAAAACTGAACTGGCAGAGATAAATCACAAAATCATTGACACAGAAATTGAGCATACCATACTCCTAACAAATCCTGGAGGCTTAAAAATGCAACAGAAACTTAAAGAAGAAGTGTTAAGATATAAAAATTAGCTGATAAGATTTATAAAGAAAAAATATGAGAGCGTCCATTTAGACTATACTGAACATAGAGTGTATAAAATGTTATCTGGGGACAATAAGCCTAGACCTAGATGCCCTAGAGACCTAGATGCCCACGCAAGAGAATTGTTCGGCCCAGAGTCACCACGATTGATGTAACATCTGGAGAGTCAGCTTAATTGTCAGATAATGACAAACAGAGAAAACAAGACTTTTTTTTAGAGATACCAGAAGGAGGTGTGGTAACACGGAGCCAGGTCAGAGGCGCCTAAGGCGGTGGACAAAAGGTGGAAAGCAAGGGGAAAGCAACAGATTCGGGGCAAACCACCACTATGAAAGTAATACCGATATTCAGCTTGTCTCATAGGTCTTTGAACAAAGAAGAAATAAACCTGTTGAGTAAGGGATTATCATTTATACTGATGGCACGACCGAACCAATTCAAATGGGACATTAAATTGTTTAAGTTCGGTAGGAGTATGAGACTTAAGGAATACTTCAATAATCCCTTGATAACCAAAAGAGAAATAACTGATATATCAAGAGAGAAATTTGCACCAAAATCTACTTTTGATCCCCAATCAAACAACCCATCCATCAAGACCTTTCTATCTACAACACAAAGTGAAGCCAGAAACATCATGTCACAATGTACAAAGGGACGTCAAAACATATCCAAATCACAGAGACGTATTATCAAAGAACTGTCAGGAGACACTTGCATTGTGATACGTTTGGCAGATCAAGGAGGAGGAATACCGTATATACTCGAGTATAAGTCGACCCGAATATAAGTCGAGACCCTTAATTTTACCCCTAAAAACTGGGAAAACTTATTGACTCGAGTATAAGACTAGGGTGGGAAATGCAGCAGCTACTGGTAAATTTCTAAATAAAATTAGATCACACAAAAATTATATTAATTGAATATGTATTTACAGTGTGTGTATATAATGAATGCAGTGTGTGTGTGTGTGTGTGTGTGTATATAATGCAGTGTGTTTGTTTGTATGCATGCAGTGTGTGTGTTTGTGTGTGTGTGTGTATGAGTGCAATGTGTGTGTGTGCGTATGAATGCAATGTGTGTAAGTATGCATGCAGTGTGTGTGTGTGTGTGTATGAATGCAGTTTGTGTGTGTGTGTGTGTGTGTGTATGAATGCAGTGTGTGTGTGTGTGTAGGAGTGCAGTGTATGTGATGCAGAGCCTTGGTGGGGGTGGGCATTTTTTTAATTATTATAATTTTTTTTAAATTTATATTAATATTTTTTTATTTTAATATTTTTTAATTTTTTATTTATTTATTTTCGTCACCCCCCTCCCTGCTTGATACATGGCCAGGGAGGGGGGCTCTTATTCCCTGGTGGTCTAGTGGCATGGGCTGTGTAGGAGGGGGCTGGCAGAGAGCTGTAAATTACCTTTCCTGCAGCTCCCTTCTCTCGCCTCCATTCCGGTCAGCTCCGTTCTCCTCCACTGTAAGCAGGGCCAGCGCGTCCATAAGGTGGCACAGGCCTTAGGGCGCACCGGCTCTGGGGGCGCAAAATTCCAGTGACCGGCAAGAGGGAAGTGCTCCCTCCTGCCAGGTCACCTCCTGGATCCCCGGCGCGGCGTGCGGCCGAACTGGATTCCGAGGTGGCGAGGGAGCTCTGATCTCTCTGATCTGCTCCCTCGCGCGCCTTTTGCTGATGCAGCGGGAGCCGGAATATGACGTCACATTACGGCTCCCGCGGCATCAGAAAACCACCTGCGAGGGAGCAGATCAGAGAGATCAGAGCTCCCTCGCCACCTCGGAATCCAGTTCAGCCGCACGCCTCCCAGCAGCCCCACTGGACCACCAATGAGAGACCCATGCCAGCTCTCCAGGTAGGGAGGCTGGATGGGAAATTTTAATTAAATTTAGATTATTAATTACTGTGTGTGTGCTCATGTGAGTGTGTCTGTCAGTGTGTGTGAGTATGTGTGTCTGTCAGTGTGTGTGAGTATGTGTGTCTGTGAGTTTGTGTGTGAGTATGTGTGTCTGTCAATGTGTGAGTTTGTGTGTGTGTGTGTGTGTGTGTGCATGTGAGTGTGTCTGTCAGTGTGTGTGTGTGTGCATGTGAGTATGTGTGTCTGTGAGTTTGTGTGTGAGTATGTGTGTCTGTGAGTTTGTGTGTGTGTGTGTCTGTCAGTGTGTGTTTGTCAATGAGTCTGTCAGTATTTGTGTGTCTGTCAGTGTGCGTGTGAGTGTCTGGCAATGAATGAGTGTGTCAGATAAGTGAGTCTGGCTGTCAGAGACGTCTGTGTGTTTGTCATTGACTGTGTGTGACTGTCAGTGTTTATACAACCCTGACTGTAGCGTGGCCAAGCAGAGTCTACCGTGGTACAGGAACTTCTGTTTCCTGTACCTGGCAGGACTGACAGGAAAAGCTCACTGTACCGGGATTCGCTCCGCTCAGCCACGCTACAAGAAAGGTAGGAGGTACACCAGGAAGGGGAGGGGACCACTATAGGGCTGGGTGGCGCACCAAGGGACAGGGAGAGGAGGGGAGAGATACCCTGAGGTACAGGAAAAGGAGGGAGGGGGGAGAGGAAACTAAGCGACAGGGAACAGAGGGGGTCTGGGAGGAGTAAGACACACAAAAGGTGGCAGGATGTAAGAGTCATACAAAGAGGAGAGATTGGAGACACACAAAGGCAAAAATAGGAGATAAAATAGGAGATAAAATACACTAAAGGGAGTCAGATATTTAAAGACGGGATAAGAAACACAAAAGGGAGGTCAAGAGACAGGTGAAGATGTTTTTGGGGGGGCGGTAAAATGCATCTTCGGCTATGTACCCAAAATTCTTTGCACCGGCCCTGACTGTAAGTCTCGCGGTCTGACTGCCGCACGGAGCGTTGCCACGGTAACCCTTGGCAACGCTCTAACCCCGTGGCTCTCGCGAGATTTACAGTGGAGCTGACAGGGGAGCTCACCGGAACGGAGGAGAGAGAAGGGAGCTGACACAAGCTGCAGGAAAGGTAAGTAAACGCTTCTTGCTAGCCCCCAACAGGACTGCCAGGCTTCTAATGAGCCCGGCGGTCCTTGACTGTATAATGGCAATGTAAGTTGCCATAATACAGACAGTGACTTGAGTATAAGTCGAGTGGGGGGTTTTCAGCACAAAAAATGTGCTGAAAAACTCGACTTATACTCGAGTATATACGGTAGTTATTTTGGACTGTACATACTACTCCAATGAACTAAAACAACAATTAGTCGACAGCCACACATATTGTCAGCTATAGCAAGATCGTACTAGAGAAATACAGAAGAAATTTGATTAAGTTCTTATAATGGGATTGAACATGAGATATATAGATATGAAGTTATATCAATACCTCACCAAGAGCCACCCACATATCCCGGTCATTTATAATATACCCAAAGTACACAAGAACCCAGTGAATCCCCTGGGATGACCTATAGTGTCAGCTATCGATGGTGTTCTGGAGCCAATAGCTAAGTGACTGGATTATCTGTTCCAAGCTTCAGTTGAAGATCTTCATACATGTATCAAAGATACACGATCATTAATAGCAAAACTTACCGAGCTTAATATTAGTGAGAATATATACCGATACTCATCACTATGGATGTAGACAGTCTCTATACAGTCATACCCCATGATGAAGGGGTGGAAGCAATGAGATATGTACTAACACATTCAACAAAGTATCATGGTCCCCCTATCGAATTTGTCCTCAAGCTCCTCACATTGACCCTTCAGAACAAGTACTTTAGATTCGAAAATCAGTGGTATCTACAGACAGCGGGCACCTGGATGAGTGCAGCAATGGCACCAATGTATGCAAACGCATACATGTATGTCTATGAAGAGCAATATATTCTGAGACAATATGGCCATAACATCCAGTGATATTTTCTCTATACTGATGACCTGCTGGTCTTATGGAAGGGTACTCAAGAAGAAGCTGAATGTATGGCATCATGTGTGAACCAGTTGCCCACACCGATCAGATTGACGGCAAATATACATCCAAAACAGGTCCATTATCTTGACCTCCAGATTACCGTTGGAAATTCTAAAACTGAATACAGTATGTTTTCTAAACCCACGGACTGCAACACATTGTTGCACTACCAGAGTGCCCAACCTAGGTCTTTGAAGGATTCCCTCCCTAAAGCACAGTGCATGTGTGTCATCAGAAACAATTCCAACGATGAAACCATGGAAGTCCAATTGCAGAGAGGCTATAAGCAAGGGGTTCTACAGAAAGCCCTTAAAGAAGCATGGAGTGCCAGATTTCGTAAGAAAGAAGTAAGCTCATCAGGATTAGTGTTTCCAATGGAGTTCCACCAAACGACCCCACAAATAACCACTGTAATTGGCAAAACTGGCGGATGATTTAAAGTGATGACATGCTTCCAAAAGTCTTCAAAGAGATACCATTACTTTGTTACAAAAGAAACAAGAATCTTAAAGATTTACTAGTTCATATGGATCCCATCAACAGTTACACACAGGATAAAGACACTCAAAATCGTGGCTTAGTACGATGCCTAGGCTGCGTTACATGCAGCCATATGCCACCAACCCATATGTTTAACCACCCTCACACCAACAAAAAATATCTGATTGAACACACTATCACTTGTTGGACCACACACGTGCTTTACAAATTGACCTGCCCCGTGGCCTTTTTTACATTGGGAAGACCGAGACAGATTTTTGTGAACGGATCAGGGGTCAAAGGTCGAGAATTAGACTAGCCTACAGAGAAGGAACATCAGATAAACTTGTTGCAAAACATTTTTTACAACTTGATCATGCTTTATCAACTTCGAAATTTGTAGGTATTGAACATATACACCTACCGTGGCGACCAAGGCAAAATGCTATTGAATAGAGAGGCCTATTAAATCCATGAACTAGGCACTTTATCTCCAAAGGGACTTAAGAAATCCATTCCCTTTGACTCCTTTTTATGAAATTAAGCGATAAGATAGTCGTTAGGCATGTATCAGTCTTGCTTGCAAGTTTAGAGGAGAAGGAGTATGTTAACTAGTTTCTGTACAGCTGTGATTATTAGTGATGTACCGAACTGTCCGCCGGCGAACAGTTCCCGGCGAAATTAGCGTGTTCGCGTTCGCCGCGGCGGGCGGACACATGCGCAGTTCGATCCGCCCCCTATTCGTCATCATTGGGCAAACTTTGACCCTGTGCCTCTCGGTCAGCAGACACATTACAGCCAATCAGCAGCACTCCCTCCCTTCCACACCCTCCAACCTCCCTCCCAGCATCCATTTTCGATTCATTCGGAAGATGCATGCTTAGTGAGAGGAGGGAAAGTTTAGCTGCTGCTGATTACATAGGGAAATTGATAGCTAGGCTAGGGTATTCAGTGTCCACTACAATCCTGAAGGACTCATCTGATCTCTGCTGTAAGGACAGCACCCCAAAAAGCATGTTTTAGGGCTATAACATCAGGCTGCTTTTTTTTTTTTTCCTGTGTAATGTAATTGCAGGTGCCTGCCTGCCAGCTTCTGTGTGAGGTTCACATTGGATACTGTGCCTATTTGCCCAGTGCCACCACTCATATCTGTTTTAACAATAGGTTAAGCTTTACATTTAAAATAAATATTTTTTTTTCACTGTAATAGAAGAGCAGTTGCCTGCCTGCCAGCTTCTGTGTGAGGTTCACATTGGATACTGTGCCTATTTGCCCAGTGCCACCACTCATATCTGTTTTAACAATAGGTTAAGCTTTACATTTAAAATAAATATTTTTTTTTCACTGTAATAGAAGAGCAGTTGCCTGCCTGCCAGCTTCTGTGTGAGGTTCACATTGGATACTGTGCCTATTTGCCCAATGCCACCACTCATATCTGTTTTCACAATAGGTTAAGCTTTACATTTAAAATAAATATTTTTTTTCACTGTAATAGAAGAGCAGTTGCCTGCCTGCCAGCTTCTGTGTGAGGTTCACATTGGATACTGTGCCTATTTGCCCAGTGCCACCACTCATATCTGTTTCAACAATTGGTTAAGCTTTCGATTTAAAAGAAATAATTTTTTTTCACTGTAATAGAAGAGCAGTTAGTTGTCTGCAAGCGTCTGTGTTTCAGGCCTACTTCAGCGTGTGCTCTGCAGACCTGTGCCAGCGTGCTTTGACAGTTGCCAATCATATCTGGTGTCTCTTTAGCGTGCTTTTACAACCAAAATTGTGTTTCCACTGTAATAGAAGAGCAGTTGCCTGCCTGCCAGCTTCTGTGTGAGGTTCACATTGGATACTGGGCCTATTTGCCAAGTGCCACCACTCATATCTGTTTTAACAATTGGTTAAGCTTTCGATTTAAAATAAATATTTTTTTTTCACTGTAATAGAAGAGCAGTTAGTTGTCTGCAAGCGTCTGTGTTCCAGGCCTACTTCAGCGTGTGCTCTGCAGACCTGTGCCAGCGTGCTTTGACAGTTGCCAATCATATCTGGTGTCTCTTTAGCGTGCTTTTACAACCAAAATTTTGTTTCCACTGTAATAGAAGAGCAGTTGCCTGCCTGCCAGCTTCTGTGTGAGGTTCACATTGGATACTGTGCCTATTTGCCCAGTGCCACCACTCATATCTGTTTTAACAATAGGTTAAGCTTTACATTTAAAATAAATATTTTTTTTCACTGTAATAGAAGAGCAGTTAGTTGTCTGCAAGCGTCTGTGTTTCAGGCCTGCTTCAGCGTGTGCTCTGCCGACCTGTGCCAGCGTGCTTTGACAGTTGCCAATCATATCTGGTGTCTCTATAGCGTGCTTTTACAACCAAAATTTTGTTTCCACTGTAATAGAAGAGCAGTTGCCTGCCTGCCAGCTTCTGTGTGAGGTTCACATTGGATACTGTGCCTATTTGCCCAATGCCACCACTCATATCTGTTTTAACAATAGGTTAAGCTTTACATTTAAAATAAATATTTTTTTTTCACTGTAATAGAAGAGCAGTTGCCTGCCTGCCAGCTTCTGTGTGAGGTTCACATTGGATACTGTGCCTATTTGCCCAGTGCCACCACTCATATCTGTTTTAACAATAGGTTAAGCTTTACATTTAAAATAAATAATTTTTTTTCACTGTAATAGAAGAGCAGTTAGTTGTCTGCAAGCGTCTGTGTTTCAGGCCTACTTCAGCGTGTGCTCTGCAGGCCTGTGCCAGCGTGCTTTGACAGTTGCCAATCATATCTGGTGTCTCTATAGCGTGCTTTTACAACCAAAATTTTGTTTCCACTGTAATAGAAGAGCAGTTGCCTGCCTGCCAGCTTCTGTGTGAGGTTCACATTGGATACTGTGCCTATTTGCCCAGTGCCACCACTCATATCTGTTTTAACAATAGGTTAAGCTTTACATTTAAAAGAAATATATTTTTTTCACTGTAATAGAAGAGCAGTTAGTTGTCTGCAAGCGTCTGTGTTTCATGCCTACTTCAGCGTGTGCTCTGCAGACCTGTGCCAGCGTGCTTTGACAGTTGCCAATCATATCTGGTGTCTCTTTAGCGTGCTTTTACAACCAAAATTTTGTTTCCACTGTAATAGAAGAGCAGTTGCCTGCCTGCCAGCTTCTGTGTGAGGTTCACATTGGATACTGTGCCTATTTGCCCAGTGCCACCACTCATATCTGTTTTAACAATAGGTTAAGCTTTACATTTATAATAAATATTTTTTTTCACTGTAATAGAAGAGCAGTTGCGTGCCTGCCAGCTTCTGTGTGAGGTTCACATTGGATACTGTGCCTATTTGCCCAGTGCCACCACTCATATCTGTTTTAACAATAGGTTAAGCTTTACATTTAAAATAAATATTTTTTTTTCACTGTAATAGAAGAGCAGTTGCCTGCCTGCCAGCTTCTGTGTGAGGTTCACATTGGATACTGTGCCTATTTGCCCAGTGCCACCACTCATATCTGTTTTAACAATAGGTTAAGCTTTACATTTAAAATAAATATTTTTTTTTCACTGTAATAGAAGAGCAGTTGCCTGCCTGCCAGCTTCTGTGTGAGGTTCACATTGGATACTGTGCCTATTTGCCCAGTGCCACCACTCATATCTGTTTTAACAATAGGTTAAGCTTTACATTTAAAATAAATATTTTTTTTCACTGTAATAGAAGAGCAGTTGCCTGCCTGCCAGCTTCTGTGTGAGGTTCACATTGGATACTGTGCCTATTTGCCCAGTGCCACCACTCATATCTGTTTCAACAATTGGTTAAGCTTTCGATTTAAAAGAAATAATTTTTTTTCACTGTAATAGAAGAGCAGTTGCCTGCCTGCCAGCTTCTGTGTGAGGTTCACATTGGATACTGTGCCTATTTGCCCAGTGCCACCACTCATATCTGTTTTAACAATAGGTTAAGCTTTACATTTAAAATAAATATTTTTTTTCACTGTAATAGAAGAGCAGTTGCCTGCCTGCCAGCTTCTGTGTGAGGTTCACATTGGATACTGTGCCTATTTGTCAAGTGCCACCACTCATATCTGTTTTAACAATAGGTTAAGCTTTACATTTAAAAGAAATATTTTTTTTCACTGTAATAGAAGAGCAGTTGCCTGCCTGCCAGCTTCTGTGTGAGGTTCACATTGGATACTGTGCCTATTTGCCCAGTGCCACCACTCATATCTGTTTTAACAATAGGTTAAGCTTTACATTTAAAATAAATATTTTTTTTTCACTGTAATAGAAGAGCAGTTGCCTGCCTGCCAGCTTCTGTGTGAGGTTCACATTGGATACTGTGCCTATTTGCCCAGTGCCACCACTCATATCTGTTTTAACAATAGGTTAAGCTTTACATTTAAAATAAATATTTTTTTTTCACTGTAATAGAAGAGCAGTTGCCTGCCTGCCAGCTTCTGTGTGAGGTTCACATTGGATACTGTGCCTATTTGCCCAGTGCCACCACTCATATCTGTTTTAACAATAGGTTAAGCTTTACATTTAAAATAAATATTTTTTTTCACTGTAATAGAAGAGCAGTTGCCTGCCTGCCAGCTTCTGTGTGAGGTTCACATTGGATACTGTGCCTATTTGCCCAGTGCCACCACTCATATCTGTTTCAACAATTGGTTAAGCTTTCGATTTAAAAGAAATAATTTTTTTTCACTGTAATAGAAGAGCAGTTGCCTGCCTGCCAGCTTCTGTGTGAGGTTCACATTGGATACTGTGCCTATTTGCCCAGTGCCACCACTCATATCTGTTTTAACAATAGGTTAAGCTTTACATTTAAAATAAATATTTTTTTTCACTGTAATAGAAGAGCAGTTGCCTGCCTGCCAGCTTCTGTGTGAGGTTCACATTGGATACTGTGCCTATTTGTCAAGTGCCACCACTCATATCTGTTTTAACAATAGGTTAAGCTTTACATTTAAAATAAATATTTTTTTTTCAATGTAATAGAAGAGCAGTTAGTTGTCTGCAAGCGTCTGTGTTTCAGGCCTACTTCAGCGTGTGCTCTGCAGACCTGTGCCAGCGTGCTTTGACAGTTGCCAATCATATCTGGTGTCTCTTTAGCGTGCTTTTACAACCAAAATTGTGTTTCCACTGTAATAGAAGAGCAGTTGCCTGCCTGCCAGCTTCTGTGTGAGGTTCACATTGGATACTGGGCCTATTTGCCCAGTGCCACCACTCATATCTGTTTTAACAATTGGTTAAGCTTTCGATTTAAAAGAAATATTTTTTTTTCACTGTAATAGAAGAGCAGTTAGTTGTCTGCAAGCGTCTGTGTTTCAGGCCTACTTCAGCGTGTGCTCTGCAGACCTGTGCCAGCGTGCTTTGACAGTTGCCAATCATATCTGGTGTCTCTTTAGCGTGCTTTTACAACCAAAATTGTGTTTCCACTGTAATAGAAGAGCAGTTGCCTGCCTGCCAGCTTCTGTGTGAGGTTCACATTGGATACTGTGCCTATTTGCCCAGTGCCACCACTCATATCTGTTTTAACAATAGGTTAAGCTTTACATTTAAAATAAATTTTTTTTTTTCACTGTAATAGAAGAGCAGTTGCCTGCCTGCCAGCTTCTGTGTGAGGTTCACATTGGATACTGTGCCTATTTGCCCAGTGCCACCACTCATATCTGTTTTAACAATAGGTTAAGCTTTACATTTAAAATAAATATATTTTTTTCACTGTAATAGAAGAGCAGTTAGTTGTCTGCAAGCGTCTGTGTTTCAGGCCTACTTCAGCGTGTGCTCTGCAGGCCTGTGCCAGCGTGCTTTGACAGTTGCCAATCATATCTGGTGTCTCTATAGCGTGCTTTTACAACCAAAATTTTGTTTCCACTGTAATAGAAGAGCAGTTGCCTGCCTGCCAGCTTCTGTGTGAGGTTCACATTGGATACTGTGCCTATTTGCCCAGTGCCACCACTCATATCTGTTTTAACAATTAGTTAAGCTTTCAATTTAAAAGAAATATATTTTTTTCACTGTAATAGAAGAGCAGTTAGTTGTCTGCAAGCGTCTGTGTTTCATGCCTACTTCAGCGTGTGCTCTGCAGACCTGTGCCAGCGTGCTTTGACAGTTGCCAATCATATCTGGTGTCTCTTTAGCGTGATTTTACAACCAAAATTTTGTTTCCACTGTAATAGAAGAGCAGTTGCCTGCCTGCCAGCTTCTGTGTGAGGTTCACATTGGATACTGTGACTATTTGCCCAGTGCCACCACTCATATCTGTTTTAACAATAGGTTAAGCTTTACATTTAAAATAAATATTTTTTTTTCACTGTAATAGAAGAGCAGTTGCCTGCCTGCCAGCTTCTGTGTGAGGTTCACATTGGATACTGTGCCTATTTGCCCAGTGCCACCACTCATATCTGTTTTAACAATTGGTTAAGCTTTCGATTTAAAAGAATTAATTTTTTTCACTGTAATAGAAGAGCAGTTAGTTGTCTGCAAGCGTCTGTGTTTCAGGCCTACTTCAGCGTGTGCTCTGCAGACCTGTGCCAGCGTGCTTTGACAGTTGCCAATCATATCTGGTGTCTCTATAGCGTGCTTTTACAACCAAAATTTTGTTTCCACTGTAATAGAAGAGCAGTTGCCTGCCTGCCAGCTTCTGTGTGAGGTTCACATTGGATACTGTGCCTATTTGCCCAGTGCCACCACTCATATCTGTTTTAACAATTGGTTAAGCTTTCGATTTAAAAGAAATATTTTTTTTTCACTGTAAAAGAAGAGCAGTTAGTTGCCTGCAAGCGTCTGTGTTTCAGGCCTACTTCAGCGTGTGCTCTGCAGACCTGTGCCAGCGTGCTTTGACAGTTGCCAATCATATCTGGTGTCTCTTTAGCGTGCTTTTACAACCAAAATTGTGTTTCCACTGTAATAGAAGAGCAGTTGCCTGCCTGCCAGCTTCTGTGTGAGGTTCACATTGGATACTGGGCCTATTTGCCCAGTGCCACCACTCATATCTGTTTTAACAATTGGTTAAGCTTTCGATTTAAAAGAAATATTTTTTTTTCACTGTTATAGAAGAGCAGTTAGTTGTCTGCAAGCGTCTGTGTTTCAGGCCTACTTCAGCGTGTGCTCTGCAGACCTGTGCCAGCGTGCTTTGACAGTTGCCAATCATATCTGGTGTCTCTTTAGCGTGCTTTTACAACCAAAATTTTGTTTCCACTGTAATAGAAGAGCAGTTGCCTGCCTGCCTGCCAGCTTCTGTGTGAGGTTCACATTGGATACTGTGCCTATTTGCCCAGTGCCACCACTCATATCTGTTTTAACAATTGGTTAAGCTTTCGATTTAAAAGAAATAATTTTTTTTCACTGTAATAGAAGAGCAGTTAGTTGTCTGCAAGCGTCTGTGTTTCAGGCCTACTTCAGCGTGTGCTCTGCAGACCTGTGCCAGCGTGCTTTGACAGTTGCCAATCATATCTGGTGTCTCTTTAGCGTGCTTTTACAACCAAAATTGTGTTTCCACTGTAATAGAAGAGCAGTTGCCTGCCTGCCAGCTTCTGTGTGAGGTTCACATTGGATACTGTGCCTATTTGCCCAGTGCCACCACTCATATCTGTTTTAACAATAGGTTAAGCTTTACATTTAAAATAAATATATTTTTTTCACTGTAATAGAAGAGCAGTTGCCTGCCTGCCTGCCAGCTTCTGTGTGAGGTTCACATTGGATACTGTGCCTATTTGCCCAGTGCCACCACTCATATCTGTTTTAACAATAGGTTAAGCTTTACATTTAAAATAAATATTTTTTTTCACTGTAATAGAAGAGCAGTTAGTTGTCTGCAAGCGTCTGTGTTTCAGGCCTGCTTCAGCGTGTGCTCTGCAGACCTGTGCCAGCGTGCTTTGACAGTTGCCAATCATATCTGGTGTCTCTATAGCGTGCTTTTACAACCAAAATTTTGTTTCCACTGTAATAGAAGAGCAGTTGCCTGCCTGCCAGCTTCTGTGTGAGGTTCACATTGGATACTGTGCCTATTTGCCCAGTGCCACCACTCATATCTGTTTTAACAATAGGTTAAGCTTTACATTTAAAATAAATATTTTTGAGGGGGGCGTGGCTAACCGCCGAGCAAGATGGACGCTTGAATCTCTGCTCCGGCACGAGGGCTCCACTAAATCGCGATAATCATTGAGCTGAAACCTATATTTTGAAGAAAAACCTGATGGCCTCATCTAAAGCGAGGAAAGCTGCACTCAAAGCAGAAAAATTAAACTTTTTCGGCCACAAAACCTCCTATACAGCAGAGAGCATGCGGACGGCGGAACACGAGGGCGCGGAGGAGGCTACTCCCAGCCCGGCGCCGACAGGGCCGGAGACCACCAAGCCTATGGACTATCTAACCCAAAGCAAGTTCGAGCAAGCAATGGAAGCGATGGCAACGAGACTGATTTCCACATGGCAAGCAACGGCGGACCAGATAAAGAGGGAGGTGAGGGACCTCACGACCAGAACCTCAGCAGTTGAAACAAAATGTCAGGAGCTAGCCTCCACACAATCCGCAACATCGCAGCACCTACAGGCGCTAAGCTGCAAAGTGGAAGCCATAGAAATGCGCATGGCGGACCACGAAGATAGGGCTCGAAGAAACAACCTACGACTCCGAGGGGTACCCGAATCAGTCCTCCCAGACGACTTGCAAGCACATGCACGAGGCCTCATGAAGGCCTATGCCCCGGACATACCTGCGGACATGCTCTTGATAGACAGGATCCACAGGGTGGCGAAGCCTAAAAACCTACCTGACTCAATCCCACGCGACGTCCTCCTAAGAGCTCACTATTACCACATCAAGGAACTGGTCCTTCGCTCATACCGTAGTAGGGATGCCCCGCACGAGGACTTCCCATCGGTGCGCCTCATGGCGGACATTTCATCAGCTACTCTACGCCGGAGAAAGGACTACACCCAGATTACCACTACACTCCGTAACAAAGGCATACGTTACAGGTGGGGCTTTCCCACGAAGCTGATTCTATCGAGGCAAGGGAAAACGTTTGTCATAACATCCCCAGAGGAAGGTCAGCAATTCCTGGACAAGTGGGGCCTACTAGGGGAGCCCCCTGAAGAGGATCCTCCAACCGACCGCAGATCATACCGACCAACGAGCATGAACTGACTTAACTCCCTAGGAGCGCTAATGGCGCTTACCGCAAGTATCATTGACTAACCACATATGTTCCTTTGCAAATAGGTTGCTATTTAACTGTATATGCATACTGTCTAAATGCAACATATATTGCATGTTCTCCTTATCAATGTATAATTACCGCCTCCCTAGCGCCCCTGCGTACATCTGCAAACCATCAGATTCTCCTACGTTGGGAATAATGCCGCAGGGGGGCCAGCCACACAACATACCTGCGATAAACTGTACTGTCAACCCTAGCATACTCCGTAGACCCGAGGTAATAATAATGCAAAATACCATTATACGTAGGATAGTGGAGGTATGTAACAAGAGTAAAGCCAGGCCTGAAATCAGGGACAGACATGTATCGGCTATCTGTTTACTGTGCAACACACCCTATCAGTACTAAGGCACCCGGCTTATTAATAATGTTAGCAAGAGTCAGGGGCTCAGCAACAGATCCCATGCGGGGTATACCCAGGTACTGCTCACTCTACCCCACGGATAGGCACAACTCTATCCCCAGGTACAATGCTAAACCCCTGAGCTAGGGAAGACCAAAACCCCTTAAGACCTCTGCACCCTATGATGACAGGGGACGCCCGCAGGTCAGCAGACTTTCACTATGATTGAGGAAGCTAGGTATAACTAATACATCAAAAGGAATAGGACATGCAACAATCAATTAACCTATAAAGTTGAAAGTCATAATACCGATTACTTGCCTCTTCGCAAAGTTATTTACTGTTATAAGCTAATATTGTTATGTTACATTATCAGGTTACTTTACATTTTCGTTATTTCACCACTTTTTACATATGGTTTCAGCTCTGCATCAAAACACAACTTGGAGCCCGATAGCCACGTATTTGGAAGCTCTAGCTCCACAACCCCACGGCGCGACTAGCGTGCCAGACCATACGGTCTCAGTACATAGTACCAAGGTTACTACAACTCCCCAACCCGCCCACACCACTACCTATACCCCCTCACCACCACAGTCACCTGAAGGAGCCAGTCAACATTACTGAACACACAGACAAATCACTTACACGCCACAACAGCACCATCGAACATGATCATTTACTCACATAACACCAAAGGCCTTAACACGCCACATAAACGGCGTATGCTACTTGAAGATATAAAGAGAATCAAAGCAGATGTGGTTTGCGTCCAAGAAACGCACTTCGTAACAAACAGGGTCCCTAACTTCGCCCGCAGAGAATACCCTACACAATACCATGCAACTCATACCTCTAAATCCAGAGGGGTCTCTATACTGTTCCACAACTCTCTAACTGTAGAAACTCTATGAATCAAAAAGGACACTCAAGGAAGATACCTTATCTTACACTGTAGAATCAATAACCACCCATACGTCCTAGCATGTTTATATAGCCCCAATGACCACCAACGCAACTTTCTTCACAAGGTCCTCAATAAACTACCAAACGACACAAACGACCCCAAAATCCTATGTGGGGACTACAACCATACGATGGATACCCGCTTAGACTCGACAACCCCAAGCACCTCGGACAAACACCTTAAATCAGGCCCGAACAATAGGGCATTTGCAAAACTCATCCACGAAAACAGTCTGTACGACGTCTGGAGAACGAAACACCCCTCAGACAGAAATTACACATTCTTCTCACAAGTGCACAAGACGTACTCAAGAATAGATCATATACTAACCTCTGGCAACATGCTTCCCCGTATAGAAGATTGTTCTATAGGTAACATAGTGTGGTCCGATCATGCACCACTGACAATGACACTAAACACCAATTTCCTACACCGGGGTAAACCACCATGGCGCCTCAACGAATCCCTTCTCCTTGACAAAGACTTCACGGCATCAATGGCGTCGGAATTGGAAAACTTCTTCGAGACCAATGACAATTTGGAGGCCTCAATATTCTCAATCTGGCAGGCCCACAAATCGGTCATAAGGGGCCACCTCATTAGTCGAGCATCATACCTAAAACGTAAACGTGAAAAGGAACACTTGGAACTCTTAAGAAAACTGAGAGACACTACTTCTGCACACATGCTGAACCCTACGGAGGCTCAAGCAAAAGACATAGCAGACATTACCAATCAAATTAACACATTGACATTCCAAAAAACGTCACACACCCTAGCAAAACTGAAAATGAGAACGTACACCCAAGGCAACAGAGCAGGAAAGCTTTTAGCCAACCTACTTAAGAAACAACAGACTAATTCTAAAATACCACATCTAATCACAGCTGCAGGTGACAAAATACATAACCCACAAGACATTAACGACTGTATGGCAGATTACTACCACTCCCTTTACAACCTCAAACTAGACCCCAACCTACACCAACCGACTCCTAAGGAAATAGATGACTTTCTCAAAACGGTAGAACTCCCGACACTCTCCACCACCCAAAGGGATGACTTACAACACCAGATCACTATACAAGAAATCACAGACACTATCGCCTCACTCCCACCAGGGAAATCCCCGGGCCCAGATGGAATGACCAATGTTTACTACAAAACATTCGCACCAATCTTAGCACCCTACCTGCAAAAGGTATACCACCACGCCATACAAATAGGACAACTACCACAAGAGATGCTGATGGCCCATGTCGCCACCCTTCCCAAACCAGGGAAACCCCCGAACAGAAGCCAAAACCTACGCCCTATTTCCCTACTAAACACAGACATTAAAATCATAGCAAAAATCTTCTCCAACAGGCTAGCACGAATTATACCCTCCCTAATTCAGGAGGACCAGGTGGGGTTTGTCGGGGGCAGACAGGGAACAGACGGCACTAGGAAAACCCTAGATTTACTCTATGCGATACAAGAAAGCAAGAACCCCAGTGTCCTATTGTCCCTAGATGCCGAGAAAGCCTTTGATAGACTCCATTGGCCCTTCCTGAAAGCGGTACTTCAAAAATTCGAATTCCCACCACAGTTCCTATCCACCATTCAAGCACTATACTCTACACCAACGGCTAAGGTGGTCAATGGTGGCTTTGCCTCAAAACCGTTCACTATCTCCAACGGCTCTAGACAGGGTTGCCCACTCTCCCCACTACTGTACATATTGGCACTTGAACCCCTTACACAACTAATAAGAAACAACCCGAATATACATGGGATAAAATCCAAAGGTCAAGAATACAAATTGTCACTCTTTGCGGATGATATCCTGCTCACGTTGGAGCAGCCGCATATATCTTTACCCAATTTTCACGACATCTTATCCCGCTTCAGTGCATGCTCATACTACAAGCTAAATGTCACCAAGACCCTAGCTCTAGGCATTCATATCCCAAAACAAGCCCTGACGGCTCTCCAAGAGAACTTTAAATACGATTGGAGACATGACCATATTAAATTCCTTGGAATCTACTTTACCCCATCAACCAACAAACTATTCAAAGCGAACTATACAAAACTACACAAAGAAATTAAAGCCCTGCTACACAGTTGGAAGGGGAAATATGTATCATGGACCGGCAGGATAGCCTCGGTAAAAATGGTGATCATGCCAAAAATACAATACTTATTCCGCTCACTCCCACTCAAGCTCACCAAAGCCTACTTGACGGACCTGCAACGTAGTATAAACAGGTTCATATGGGACTACAAGAAGCCAAGAGTGGCTAAGACCACGTTGTACAAGCCCCATGATCAGGGAGGAATGGGGCTACCGGACATAGTGAAATACTACAGAGCAGCCAACATAACTCCAATCATTGCAGCATCACATCGACAAAACCCTTTGACTTGGGAAGACCTGGAGAAACACCATGCCAAGGGGATCTCCCTCCCAGCGTTAGCATGGACACCGAACAGCCACAGACCCAAACCATCAGAACTGTTACCTACCACCACACTAACTCTCTCAATGTGGGATGACTACCGCCGAACACAAGGAATAACAATACCCTTTTCATCAGCAACCCCGATTGAAACAATACGCCAACTTATTCCGGATTTTAATCACAAACTCTGGCAGAGACATGGCGTACACACACTATCACAAATACTACAAGGAAACCACCTCAAACCCTTCTCGGTTCTATGTGACGAATACAAGCTCACCAACACAGCAACCTTCTCCTATATCCAACTGCAATCATGGATTAATCTCAACAGACCACAACAGACTACAACCACACCGGACCCACAGTGGGCTAAATTAATACAAATATGCACCAAAGCTAAACCGGCAACGAAACTCATCTCGCAGATCTATGCCTCCGCAAACTCCGAAACTATGACAACAACGACCTCCTTCCAGAGGGCATGGGAAAAGGACATTGGCCAAAAACTCACACAAGATCAATGGCGAACTATATTTCAAGCCAATAAAAAACTTACCCTCTGCACAACACACATAGAACTCTCACGCAAAATACTATATAGATGGTACCTAGTCCCAACAACACTCAAACACAGCTACCCGAAAGCAACAGATGCATGCTGGCGATGTCAAAAAGACCGAGGTACCTTACTGCACATATGGTGGCAATGCCCGTCACTGTTACAATACTGGACACAAGTCATAGAATTGATATTGAGCTGCACCAGACTACGTATCTCCCCCACACCAGAAACACTCCTGCTATTACTACTACCTCCAACACAGCATATACACACTAAATATCTATTATACCACATCTGTATAGCGGCCCTTGCCACAATTAGCAAAAACTGGAAACAACCTAAAGCCCCAACGATCACTCAATGCATCACAGCTATAGAAACATCCAAGAAGTATGAAATGATGGCACGGAAATCCAGCAGGACGTATCCCTACTGGATTGAAGCATGGAATCTTTGGGACCGAAACAAGCCACCGAAACCACACTGAAACGCTGATAACGAACCCTCCGCAAAATGATAAGTCTCCGCGAATGGAGGCAACCTAGAAACGCACATGCTGGCTCACATACACACACATACACACACACACACACACCACACACATGCACCGCATATACTTAGCACCTACACTGAGACCGTACACGATGATGACACAACAAATTCTGCATTCACACAACCACCGACCCCACACGCTTCACACACCCACCCCCCTCATAACCCGACCCTATGAACCCCAATATGTCCACCACCAACAATGAGGACTGCCCTACACCCATTATCCACAATAACCCGACCCACAAAAGAAGTCACAACACACAGAAGCACAAGACGGTTTACTTTAAAATGGTATACACCTGGGCAGGAACTCCTCTCAATGGGAAATGTTGAATATGGATATGGGCATAATCCCCTTGTCTCCCTCTTGCCTTCTGTACCCTCCTACCCATAAGCATGATATTATTGACGTACTGTGCATGAATATAAGCTAAACCCTTCCCTTCTTGCCTTCTGTATCCCTTACCCTTGACTACAAAATAAAAATAAAAATTGTCAAATTCAAAAAAATAAATAAATATTTTTTTTTCACTGTAATAGAAGAGCAGTTGCCTGCCTGCCAGCTTCTGTGTGAGGTTCACATTGGATACTGTGCCTATTTGCCCAGTGCCACCACTCATATCTGTTTTAACAATAGGTTAAGTTTTACATTTAAAATAAATATTTTTTTTTCACTGTAATAGAAGAGCAGTTAGTTGTCTGCAAGCGTCTGTGTTTCAGGCCGACTTCAGCGTGTGCTCTGCAGGCCTGTGCCAGCGTGCTTTGACAGTTGCCAATCATATCTGGTGTCTCTATAGCGTGCTTTTACAACCAAAATTTTGTTTCCACTGTAATAGAAGAGCAGTTGCCTGCCTGCCAGCTTCTGTGTGAGGTTCACATTGGATACTGTGCCTATTTGCCCAGTGCCACCACTCATATCTGTTTTAACAATTGGTTAAGCTTTCAATTTAAAAGAAATATATTTTTTTCACTGTAATAGAAGAGCAGTTAGTTGTCTGCAAGCGTCTGTGTTTCATGCCTACTTCAGCGTGTGCTCTGCAGACCTGTGCCAGCGTGCTTTGACTGTTGCCAATCATATCTGGTGTCTCTTTAGCGTGCTTTTACAACCAAAATTTTGTTTCCACTGTAATAGAAGAGCAGTTGCCTGCCTGCCAGCTTAAGTGTGAAGTTCACATTGGATACTGTGCCTATTTGCCCAGTGCCACCACTCATATCTGTTTTAACAATAGGTTAAGCTTTACATTTAAAATAAATATTTTTTTTTCACTGTAATAGAAGAGCAGTTGCCTGCCTGCCAGCTTCTGTGTGAGGTTCACATTGGATACTGTGCCTATTTGCCCAGTGCCACCACTCATATCTGTTTTAACAATAGGTTAAGCTTTACATTTAAAATAAATATTTTTTTTCACTGTAATAGAAGAGCAGTTGCCTGCCTGCCAGCTTCTGTGTGAGGTTCACATTGGATACTGTGCCTATTTGCCCAGTGCCACCACTCATATCTGTTTTAACAATAGGTTAAGCTTTACATTTAAAAAAAATATTTTTTTTCACTGTAATAGAAGAGCAGTTAGTTGTCTGCAAGCGTCTGTGTTTCAGGCCTACTTCAGCGTGTGCTCTGCAGACCTGTGCCAGCGTGCTTTGACAGTTGCCAATCATATCTGGTGTCTCTATAGCGTGCTTTTACAACCAAAATTTTGTTTCCACTGTAATAGAAGAGCAGTTGCCTGCCTGCCAGCTTCTGTGTGAGGTTCACATTGGATACTGTGCCTATTTGCCCAGTGCCACCACTCATATCTGTTTTAACAATTGGTTAAGCTTTCGATTTAAAAGAAATATTTTTTTTTCACTGTAATAGAAGAGCAGTTAGTTGTCTGCAAGCGTCTGTGTTTCATGCCTACTTCAGCGTGTGCTCTGCAGACCTGTGCCAGCGTGCTTTGACAGTTGCCAATCATATCTGGTGTCTCTTTAGCGGGCTTTTACAACCAAAATTTAGTTTCCACTGTAATAGAAGAGCAGTTGCCTGCCTGCCAGCTTCTGTGTGAGGTTCACATTGGATACTGTGCCTATTTGCCCAGTGCCACCACTCATATCTGTTTTAACAATAGGTTAAGCTTTACATTTAAAATAAATATTTTTTTTCACTGTAATAGAAGAGCAGTTGCCTGCCTGCCAGCTTCTGTGTGAGGTTCACATTGGATACTGTGCCTATTTGCCCAGTGCCACCACTCATATCTGTTTCAACAATTGGTTAAGCTTTCGATTTAAAAGAAATAATTTTTTTTCACTGTAATAGAAGAGCAGTTAGTTGTCTGCAAGCGTCTGTGTTTCAGGCCTACTTCAGCGTGTGCTCTGCAGACCTGTGCCAGCGTGCTTTGACAGTTGCCAATCATATCTGGTGTCTCTTTAGCGTGCTTTTACAACCAAAATTGTGTTTCCACTGTAATAGAAGAGCAGTTGCCTGCCTGCCAGCTTCTGTGTGAGGTTCACATTGGATACTGTGCCTATTTGCCCAGTGCCACCACTCATATCTGTTTTAACAATAGGTTAAGCTTTACATTTAAAATAAATATATTTTTTTCACTGTAATAGAAGAGCAGTTGCCTGCCTGACAGCTTCTGTGTGAGGTTCACATTGGATACTGTGCCTATTTGCCCAGTGCCACCACTCATATCTGTTTTAACAATAGGTTAAGCTTTACATTTAAAATAAATATTTTTTTTCACTGTAATAGAAGAGCAGTTAGTTGTCTGCAAGCGTCTGTGTTTCAGGCCTGCTTCAGCGTTTGCTCTGCAGACCTGTGCCAGCGTGCTTTGACAGTTGCCAATCATATCTGGTGTCTCTATAGCGTGCTTTTACAACCAAAATTTAGTTTCCACTGTAATAGAAGAGCAGTTGCCTGCCTGCCAGCTTCTGTGTGAGGTTCACATTGGATACTGTGCCTATTTGCCCAGTGCCACCACTCATATCTGTTTTAACAATAGGTTAAGCTTTACATTTAAAATAAATATTTTTTTTCACTGTAATAGAAGAGCAGTTAGTTGTCTGCAAGCGTCTGTGTTTCAGGCCTACTTCAGCGTGTGCTCTGCAGACCTGTGCCAGCGTGCTTTGACAGTTGCCAATCATATCTGGTGTCTCTATAGCGTGCTTTTACAACCAAAATTTTGTTTCCAGTGTAATAGAAGAGCAGTTGCCTGCCTGCCAGCTTCTGTGTGAGGTTCACATTGGATACTGTGCCTATTTGCCCAGTGCCACCACTCATATCTGTTTTAACAATTGGTTAAGCTTTCGATTTAAAAGAAATATTTTTTTTTCACTGTAATAGAAGAGCAGTTAGTTGTCTGCAAGCGTCTGTGTTTCATGCCTACTTCAGCGTGTGCTCTGCAGACCTGTGCCAGCGTGCTTTGACAGTTGCCAATCATATCTGGTGTCTCTTTAGCGGGCTTTTACAACCAAAATTTAGTTTCCACTGTAATAGAAGAGCAGTTGCCTGCCTGCCAGCTTCTGTGTGAGGTTCACATTGGATACTGTGCCTATTTGCCCAGTGCCACCACTCATATCTGTTTTAACAATAGGTTAAGCTTTACATTTAAAATAAATATTTTTTTTTCACTGTAATAGAAGAGCAGTTGCCTGCCTGCCAGCTTCTGTGTGAGGTTCACATTGGATACTGTGCCTATTTGCCCAGTGCCACCACTCATATCTGTTTTAACAATTGGTTAAGCTTTCGATTTAAAAGAAATAATTTTTTTTCACTGTAATAGAAGAGCAGTTAGTTGTCTGCAAGCGTCTGTGTTTCAGGCCTACTTCAGCGTGTGCTCTGCAGACCTGTGCCAGCGTGCTTTGACAGTTGCCAATCATATCTGGTGTCTCTATAGCGTGCTTTTACAACCAAAATTTTGTTTCCACTGTAATAGAAGAGCAGTTGCCTGCCTGCCAGCTTCTGTGTGAGGTTCACATTGGATACTGTGCCTATTTGCCCAGTGCCACCACTCATATCTGTTTTAACAATTGGTTAAGCTTTCGATTTAAAAGAAATATTTTTTTTTCACTGTAATAGAAGAGCAGTTAGTTGTCTGCAAGCGTCTGTGTTTCAGGCCTACTTCAGTGTGTGCTCTGCAGACCTGTGCCAGCGTGCTTTGACAGTTGCCAATCATATCTGGTGTCTCTTTAGCGTGCTTTTACAACCAACATTTTGTTTCCACTGTAATAGAAGAGCAGTTGCCTGCCTGCCAGCTTCTGTGTGAGGTTCACATTGGATACTGTGCCTATTTGCCCAGTGCCACCACTCATATCTGTTTTAACAATTGGTTAAGCTTTAGATTTAAAAGAAATATTTTTTTTCACTGTAATAGAAGAGCAGTTAGTTGTCTGCAAGCGTCTGTGTTTCAGGCCTACTTCAGCGTGTGCTCTGCAGACCTGTGCCAGCGTGCTTTGACAGTTGCCACTCATATCTTGTGTCTCTATAGCGTGCTTTTACAACCAAAATTAGTTTTTCACTGTTATAGATTGAATAGCAGTTACTTGTCTTCAAGCGGCTCTGTCAGTCCTTCCTTCAGCGTGTGCTCTGCAGAACTGTTCCAGTGCACATTGCCAATCATATCTGGTCTCACAGTAGCTTGCACGCATAGTACCACTAATCCCAAAAAAATGACAGGCAGAAGCAGGCCACCCCGCAGGGGCCGTCGTGGTCGTGGTGCTGTGATTCCCTTTTGCTCTAGAATAATGCCCAGTTTTCAGAAGCCACGTACCCTGAACTTGAAAAGTTCTGAGGACTTAGTTGACTGGCTAACACAGGATACCCAATCTTGTACAGCCTCCGCTCGGAACCTTGACGCACCATCCTCCTCCAGCTTAGCTTCAGGCACCTCTCAAGATAGCACTCACCCGCCTGCCGCCACCACCAAAACTAGCACCACAGCCGCTTTACTTGGTATGTCAGAGGAGTTATTCACACACCCGTTTGAAGAAATGAGTGATGCGCAACCATTATTGCTAGAGGATGTAGATAATAGGGATATGTCTCAGGCAGGCAGCATTAAACACATGGAGGTACGGTGTGATGATGATGATGTTGTACCCGCTGCTGCTTCCTTTTCTGAGTTGTCAGATACAAGCGAAGCGGTTGATGATGACGATGCGTCCATGGATGTCACGTGGGTGCCCGCTAGAAGAGAAGAAGAACAGGGCGAAAGTTCAGATGGGGAGACAGAGAGGAGGAGGAGGAGACGAGTTGGAAGCAGGGGGGGTCGTCGCAAGGAGCTAGTGGCACAGTCAGACAGCATGCATCGGCACCCGGGGTCAGCCCGACAGCACGCCAATCAACGCATGCTGTGTCCACCACCAGAATGCCGTCATTGCAGAGCTCAGCAGTGTGGCATTTTTTTTGTGTGTCTGCCTCTGACAACAGCGATGCCATTTGCAACCTGTGCCAAAGGAAACTGAGTCGTGGGAGGTCCAACACCCACCTAGGTACAACTGCTTTGCGTAGGCACATGATCTCACATCACAAACGCCTATGGGATCAACACATGAGTACAAGCAGCACGCCTACTCTAAGCCGCCATCCTCCTCCTGGTCCAGCATCTTCAGCCACGTCAACCACTGCTGTCCTTCTTGCCCCCTCTCAACCATCCGCCACTCCGTCTCCCGCCTTGAGCAGTTCCCGCTCATCTGCCCACAGTCATGTGTTTCTGTCAAGGACATGTTTGAGCGTAAGAAGCCAATGTCACCAAGTCACCCCCTTGCCCAGCGTCTGACAGCTGGTTTGTCCGAACTATTAGCCCGCCAGCTTTTACCATACAATCTGGTTGAGTCTGAGGCGTTCAAAAAATTTGTAGCTATTGGGACACCGCAGTGGAAGGTACCCGGACGGAATTTCTTTTCACAAAAGGCAATCCCCAACTTGTACTCGATTGTGCAAAAGGAAGTCATGGCATGTCTGGCACACAGTGTTGGGGCAAGGGTCCATCTGACCACTGATACCTGGTCTGCAAAGCATGGTCAGGGCAGGTATATCACCTACACTGCGCATTGGGTAAACCTGCTGACGGCTGACAAGCAAGGATTGCGTGGCATTACAGAGGAGTTGGTGACACCGCCACGAATTGCAGGCAGTCCTGCTGCCACCTCCTCTACTCCTCCTACTCCATCCTCTTCCATAACCTCCCCGGCTGAGTCCTCTTGTGCCGCTGCTTCTTGCTCCACATCAACGGCACCCCCCCAGCTCCCCAGGTACTATTCCACATCCCGGATACGGCAGTGTCACGCCGTCTTGGGTTTGACTTGCTTGAAAGCAGAGAGTCACACCGGACAAGCACTCCTGTCCGCCCTGAACGCACAGGTGGAAAAGTGGCTGACTCCGCAGCAACTGGATATCGGCAAAGTGGTGTGTGACAACGGAAAAAATTTGATAGCGGCATTGAAGTTGGGCAAGTTGACACATGTGCCGTGCATGGCACATGTGTGTAATCTGATCATACAACGCTTTGTGCATAAGTACACAGGCTTACAGGACGTCCTGAAGCAGGCCAGGAAGGTGTGTGGCCATTTCAGGCGTTCCTACACGGCCATGGCTCACTTTGCCGATATCCAGCGGCGAAACAACATGCCAGTGAGGCGCTTGATTTGCGACAGCCCTACACGTTGGAATTCAACACGCCTAATGTTCGACCGCCTGCTCCAACAAGAAAAAGCTGTTAATGATAATGAATATTTGTATGACCGGGGTGCTAGGACAGCCTCTGGGGAGCTGGGAATTTTTTTGCCACGTTACTGGACGCTCATGCGCAATGCCTGTAGGCTCATGCGTCCTTTTGAGGAGGTGACAAACCTAGTCAGTCGCAGTTGTGTGTGTGCGTGTGTATGGCTGTCTGCCTGTGTGTGTGTGTGTGACAGGGTGAAGATTTCTTGCACATGGGTGTGACAGGGTGAAGATTTCTTGCACAGGGCGCCCAAAGGCCTAAGGCTGGCCCTGCGCATGGGTCAGTGGCTCTGCACCAGACTTCCCTCCAATTGATCAAAGTTAAAGGATTTCAAGTGGACTGATTACAATTACAGGGCCTCTAAAGAGTCCTGTATTGTTATTTGTTGTCACTACCTTCCCGCGTCGGGAGTGGGTCATTTGCGCCCCTGCTGCCTTCCTTGCATGTGGTAGCTGTTTGTCAGGGATTTGTCAATCCATATCTGCCAAGTGACCCTATGTAGGGGGAACAGTCTCTATTCTGCTCTGTGTCAGTGTGTATCAGGGATCATTAGGATAGGTGTCAATCCATATCTGCCAAGTGACCCTATGTAGGGGGAACAGTCTCTATTCTGCTCTGTGTCAGTGTGTATCAGGGATCATTAGGATAGGTGTCAATCCATATCTGCCAAGTGACCCTATGTAGGAGGAACAGTCCCTATTCTGCTCTGTGTCACTGTGTATCAGGGATCATTAGGATAGGTGTCAATCCATATCTGCCAAGTGACCCTATGTAGGAGGAACAGTCCCTATTCTGCTCTGTGTCACTGTGTATCAGGGATCATTAGGATAGGTGTCAATCCATATCTGCCAAGTGACCCTATGTAGGGGGAACAGTCCCTATTCTGCTCTGTGTCACTGTGTATCAGGGATCATTAGGATAGTTGTCAATCCATATCTGCCAAGGGACCCTATGTAGGAGGAACAGTCCCTATTCTGCTCTGTGTCACTGTGTATCAGGGATCATTAGGATAGGTGTCAATCCATATCTGCCAAGTGACCCTATGTAGGAGGAACAGTCCCTATTCTGCTCTGTGTCACTGTGTATCAGGGATCATTAGGATAGGTCTCAATCCATATCTGCTAAGTGACCCTATGTAGGGGGAACAGTCCCTATTCTGCTCTGTGTCAGTGTGTATCAGGGGTTTTGAGGACAGGTGTCAATCCATATCTGCCAAGTGACCCTATGTAGGGGGAACAGTCTCTATTCTGCTCTGTGTCAGTGTGTATCAGGGATCATTAGGATAGGTGTCAATCCATATCTGCCAAGTGACCCTATGTAGGGGGAACAGTCTCTATTCTGCTCTGTGTCAGTGTGTATCATGGTCTCTGTGGACGGTGAACAGTCTCTATTCTGCTCTGTGTCAGTGTGTATCATGGTCTCTGTGGACAGGGAACAGTCTCTATTCTGCTCTGTGTCAGTGTGTATCAGGGATTTTGAGGACAGGTGTCAATCCATATCTGCCAAGTGACCCTATGTAGGGGGAACAGTCTCTATTCTGCTCTGTGTCAGTGTGTATCAGGGATCATTAGGATAGGTGTCAATCCATATCTGCCAAGTGACCCTATGTAGGGGTAACAGTCCCTATTCTGCTCTGTGTCAGTGTGTATCAGGGGTTTTGAGGACAGGTGTCAATCCATATCTGCCAAGTGACCCTATGTAGGGGGAACAGTCTCTATTCTGCTCTGTGTCAGTGTGTATCAGGGGTTTTGAGTACAGGTGTCAATCCATATCTGCCAAGTGACCCTATGTAGGGGGAACAGTCCCTATTCTGCTCTGTGTCAGTGTGTATCAGGGGTTTTGAGGACAGGTGTCAATCCATATCTGCCAAGTGACCCTATGTAGGGGGAACAGTCTCTATTCTGCTCTGTGTCAGTGTGTATCAGGGCTGGGCTTTGAGGACAGGTGTCAATGTTAGGTGATTTATGCCCTTTATGGATTAAAAGCAGACTCTGCATCAACTGTGCAATTTTCTATGGGAGTTTTGCCATGGATCCCCCTCTGGCATGCCACAGTCCAGGTGTTAGTCCCCTTGAAACAACTTTTCCATCACTATTGTGGCCAGAAAGAGTCCCTGTTGTTTTTAAAATTCGCCTGCCCATTGAAGTCAATGGCGGTTCGCGCGGTTCGCCGGTTCGCGAACATTTGCGGAAGTTCGCGTTCGCCGTTCGCGAACCGAAAATTCCGGGTTCGCGACAACACTAGTGATTATCAATAAGTATGGTAAGAATGTCCTTTCATTAATATGCAAAGGTTGGTCAGGATACTTCCTGCACCTTAAGAACCTTACCCTGTTAAAATTATTACAGGGATAATAGATAGAATTAAAGTTATGATTTGGACATACCACGATAGCAGAAATGTTGGTACTCTTTTTCACTATTATGTTTTTATTAATAGAAGTGATATGCAACATAGTTTTTATTGAATTATAATCATATAATCAGCACTTGGCACGTCACGTGTGCCTGAAAAAAGTTCACCTATTCAGGCACTTTACATAAGTACTGAGCACCTTATTGCCTTGATAATATGCACATTGTCACTTTCAATATGTTCATAGCACTTTATAACTATATCTATCAATGCACTTTTACACCCTCCATGCACTTTGTTCATCCTACCACTTTGACACTGACACGACACCTTAGATTTGTGTGATTTCATGTAGCGTGCTTTGCAGCTCTCTTTGTATTTTGAGATGATCGTCTGTCACCATTGCAGCGTCGGTTCAGTGTACCGCGTTGCTATGAAGACATCCTGACCGGTATTACACCATTACGGCATTACATCACTTAAGGGGATGAGCCTCTATGCACATGCGCCCGGGACACAGGAGGACGCCGATGGCGGTTCACAGCAGATGGGGTGAGTTTATGTTCACTTGTTACTTACCTATATATTTGAATGTTGTTATACCTGTATGTTATGTTTGATCCTGAAGTCAGAATGTGGGACTGAAACGTCAATCTATTATAATGAATATCAAATAAAGCCTTGAAGTTTTAACCGGAGACCATAAGTGCTGCTTTCTCTATCTTCTACTTGAACCCCCATTATTTTTTAGGTGAGGTGTTTTTAAACAAAACTATTACAATCTGTAAGATTTGAAATCATTGTTTAGTGAATAAGCGAGTGCGCTGGATTGTGTATTTTGTATTTTCATGACTACCGCAGGCAAACAAACAAAAATACAAATGGATATTGTGTATTATTTTAAGATATATTATATATATTGTTTTTGCGTGGAATAGTAGTATTTTTGTAATTAAATGTAATATTTGTACATTTACTTTTTTTTCTTGACAACAGCCAACATTTTTAGTTGTGCATATCCACCATTCTACCATGACCTACAGAAAAACCCATAATCTTGTTAAATACAAAGAGAGGAATGTGCAGCCTCTTTATGACTCACTTCAAAAGCACTTCAGTGCAATTTGCTCTTGGGATGTTTAGACAAACTGCACCACTGTGCTTTGCATAAAAGTGATTACAAGAATAATTAGCACTTCATTAACATGCAATAAAATGCTAATTTTAGATTTCGACAAACCAATAATACTTTCCCACTCGATACTTATTTTTTTTTGTAAAACTGCAAGAGACAGATCCTGTAAAAATGAACAGATCATGTGAAATGAACAGATTATGTAAAAATTAACTAAGAAGTATGTAAGTAAATGCCCAAGCATATTGTTTGTGGAGAACCTCTAAGTAAATGCTCTCGCAAAATGACTTGTCAATTACGAGAGCGTCTCAGTGTCACAGAAGATGTCAGCTAATTAGGAACACAAGTAATACAATCCCGCTGATTAGGTGACTTCAAGTGAGTGGCATTATGCATTCAACCATCACTATAAGTATCTTTTAGCATCTAGCAACTGGTTTTCTTAAGAAGAATGTCACAAACCGTCTCAGGATGACACAGGACAATGCCATCTGGAATTTCACCCTTCCCATTGAATTTGAAGGACCAAAGGACCATTTACAGATTGAAGCTAAAACAAAGCACTAGGTGAGGAACAGTCATGAAAATTGTCAATTTTGAAATGCCTTTTTCAGTTTTTTGGCTTATTTGTACTTGAGCCTACTACAATTGTCAATGTTATCAAACAAGCAAAATTGTCCTCATTATAGCCATGTTTTTCTATTTGTGACCCCCTCCAAGTATTTAGTATATGTTCCACCCATTGTTACATGAAGTTTTCATAATTGTGTCCTGCCCAGTTGTCTCTGTAGGTCTGTTGGAGAGATGGTCATGCAACCAAATAGGTAACACCTAAGTAGTTTATGTAGCACGACCTTGAATAATACAATTATCTTGCAGTCTATTTGCTTCCCGATCAGCTTATTGAAGTTCCTTCATGTGATCTAAGTTAGATTTATAACAGGCCATCACATCAACTCTACGTTTTTCATTTGTGCACATGGTTTTATAAATTGAAACCTACAGTATCTCACAAAAGTCAGTACAACCCTCACATTTTTGTAAATATTTTATTATATCTTTGTGTGTTATAACACTGAAGAAATGACACTCTGCTACAATGTAAAGTAATACGTGTACAACCTGTATAACAGTGTAAATTTGCTGTCCCCTCAAAATAACTCACCACACAGCCATTAATGTCTAAATCGTTGGCAACAAAAGTGATTACACCCCTAAGTGGAAATGTCCAAATTGGGCCCAATTACCCATTTTCCCTCCCCTTGTCATGTGACTAATTAGTTACAAGGTCTCTGGTGTGAAAGGGGAGCAGATGTGTTAGATTTGGTGTTATCGCTCTCACACTCTTTCATACTGGTCACTGGAAGTTCAACATGGCACCCCATGGCAAATAACTCTCTGAGGATCTAAAAAAAATAATTGTTGCATAAAGATGGCCTGGGCTATAAGAAGATTGTCAAGACCCTGAAACGGAGCTGCAGCACGGTGGGCAAGACCATACCGCGGTTCACAAGACAGGTTCCACTCAGAACAGGCCTTGCCATGGTCGACCAAAGAAGTTGAGTGCACGTGCTCAGCGTCATATCCATAGGTTGTCTTTGGGAACTAGATGTTTGAGTGCTACATTTTTGCAGAGGTTGAAGGGGTGGGGGGGTCAGCCTGTAAGTGTTTAGACCATATGCCACACACTATCAATTTGGTCTGCATGGCTGTCGTCCAGAAGGAAGCCTCTTCTAAAGTGATGCACAAGAAAGTTTGCTGAAGACAAGCAGACTAAGGACATGGATTACTGGAACCATGTCCTGTGGTCTGATGAGACCAAAATAAACTCATTTGGTTAAGATGGTGTCAAGCGTGTGTGGCGGCAATCAGGTGAGGAGTACAAGGACAAGTGTTTCTTGCCTACAGTCAAGCATGGTGGTGGGAGTGTTATGGTCTGGACCTGCATGAGTGCTGTCGGCACTGGGGAGCTGCAGTTTATTGAGGTAACCATGAATGCCAACATGTCCCCTCCCTTCAGAGACTGGCCGCAGGGCAGTATTCCAACATGATAACAACCCATAACACACCTCCAAGACGACCAGTGCCTTGCTAAAGAAGCTGAAGGTAAAGGTGGTGGACTGGGCAAGCATGTCTCCAGACCTAAACCCTATTAAGCATCTGTGGGGCATCCTCAAATGGAAGGTGGGGGAGCGCAAGTCTCTAACATCCACCAGCTCCGTGATGTCGTTATGGAGGAGTGGAAGAGGACTCCAGTGGCAACCCGTGAAGCTCTGGTGAACTACATCCTTGAGGATTAATGCAGTGCTGGGAAATAATATCGGCCACACAAAATATTGACACTTTGGGCCCAATTTGGACATTTCCACTTAGGGGTGTACTCACTTTTGTTGCCAACGGTTTAGACATTAATTGCCGTGTTTAGTTATTTTGAGGGGACAGCAAATTTCCACTGTTATACAGGCTGTACACTTACCATTTTACATTGTAGCAGAGTGTCATCTCTTCAGTGTTGCTACATGAAAAGATATAATAAAATATTTACAAAAATGTGAGGGATGTACTCACTTTTGTGAGATACTGTGCATTTAGCTGCAATGTCTCAGTGTGAGGTCTATTATGTTATTTGAATGACAGCTATCTGTTAAATTTTACATTTTGTTGCCCTATAACATACATATAATCTATTCCTAGATTGGCTAATTAACCTCTCCTGGAAAGGTCTCAGAAACTTTAATTCATTTTGAAAACACTTTGTCAATCATTGCTCTCTCGAAAATCTTGTTGCTTGTCAATACTCATTAACATTAATAAATAGCTATGAAATGTTTCCTAGGTAATAATAATTCAGTTTACTTATGTATGATACATATCCCTTTAGTATCTGTTTTCTTGACTACGCATAACTTGGTAATTTTCCAAGATTTGCATATAACATGTACCATATAGACAGACTGGATTTGGATATATTTTGAAGCAATTTATAGTTTATTTTAAAAACATAGCTTATAATATATAAATATATGTTTAGGCATTATGAAATAAATAAATCATATTATATTATAATAATAGTTTTCCTTTATATGTTATTTTTAAAATGTTTGTGTATACTTTTTTGAAATGAAATAAATTGTGTATAAGAATAAAACAGATACAAAACACAGGTCTTGCTATTTTGTGGATAGAGAGAGTATGTAACCAAATCATCTTCTCTTATACAAAATTTGTCTGAAACATCCTTCATGCCCTGTTAACATTATAATTAGTAACTTCATCATATTGCACCGATGAGTAAATAAACAAAGGATGTCTTTTACTTATCTTTTAGATTTTTAGGCTTGTTTAGACAGGTACTTCTTCATCTACTGCACTTGTTTGTCAAACATGTTCTCTGTGTTTTCGCTATGTTTGAAGAACAGAACTTATAGCAATGACTGGCATGGAGCTAAAATAGAGACACCCAGTTCCAGGATAAAGAGGTGTGGATTAATACATTGAGTTTTCTATTTTACATCTTAAAAACATATGTTTGTTAAATATAGGAGATAAGTAAATATAATATTAAAAACCATGGGAAATGAGAGATGTTCTCTAAGACTCCAGTCTGGAGTGGCCGAAACATGTAGCAGAAGAGTCATGAAATTTGGATTGTGACCACTTTTAAAACTGTTAGGTGATTACGGACAAAATTCAGAAAATATCATATATCTGTTTCTGAACCTAGGTTATTAAGAAGGCAATAATTAGTTAGTATGGTGAAATCATTTTGACAAACACTATCACATGGGTTAAACCGTTAACTAACAAACTACTATTGCCAACTTGTTACACTGATCAGCCACAACAAACCACTGACAGGTAAAGTGAATAACATTGATTATATGTTTATATATTAGGCAGCATGTGAACTGTCATTTCTTGAATGTCAGAGTTTTATATTGCTAAAAAATGTTATGCTGGCCATGAAACAAAGGTGTCAGAACAAACAGTGCATCACAGTTTGCTGTGTATGGGGCTACATAGCAATAGACTGGTCAGAGTGATAATAATGACCCCTGTTTACCACCAAAAGCACCTTCAATGGGGAAGTAAGAGTCAGGACTGACTATGGAGCAATAGAAGTTTGCCTGGTCTAATGAATTACATTTTCTATTAGATCGGGTAGATGACCAGTTAAGTGGGTGCAATGTTCTGCTGGAAAATCTTCTGGTATTCATGTGGATGTTACTTTGACATGTACCACCTACCTAGACATTGTTGCAGACCATAAACATGCCTTCATGACAATGGTGTTCCCTGAATGCAGTTGCAGCTTTCCACAGGATAATGCACCCTGCCACACTGCAAAAAATGTTCAGTAATGGTTTGAGGAACATGACAAAGAGTGCAAGGTGTTGCATTGGCCTCCATATTACCCATATCTTAATCTGCTTGATTATCAGAGGCATGTGCCGAAACAACTCATCCAATTCATGGATGCCCCATCTAGCAACGTGCAGGATGTAAAGGCTCTTCTGCTCATGTCTTGATGCCTGATACCACAGTAAATGTTCAGAGGTCTTGTGGAGTCCATCCCTTAATACATCAGAGTTGTTTTGGCAGCACGAGGAAGACCTGCACGATATTAAGCAGTTGTTTTTGGATGTTGTGGCTGGTTATTGTATATTTGAGTTGACTTTGTAAAATTTAATGCTGTTCTATTTACTGTTTAGCACATTTTATTCACTATCTAGTAACAGCCTATTTGGTTAATGCATCAATTGTATGAACTGTTATGTTATGGTCAACATACCCTTTCATTCTTCTGAGGATACAAAAAGGATTAACACTGTACAGCTATATCGGTACTGCCCGTACTTACTAAAAAAATCCAAGAAAGTTGGATATATTATGGTAAAAATATATTGCCTGTTATAACGGATTCATTTCCTTAAATTTTATATTGCACCATGCTCTATGAATTCTTAGCAGTAAAGGTGGTAAAATATTTTAGTAAAGATGCTGCCAACATTTTTATTAAAATTATGGTAGTCTTATTTTCTCGGCAACAGTTACCTAAATGTTATGTTTGTTTGGTTGCAAAACTTGCAAGAACATAAAGGGAGTCCATGCTGAGCTATCTCACTAATCCTCCTGCTTTTAGCAGTATGTAACCCAGTTTATCTACAAGTCTGTGAATGGGATGATAGTTCTTCAGTTCTGCAGGGATCTTTCTGGAAGAAACCTCAAGGTTTGCTGAATAAACACAATTCAGTAGCTGGCACTGTTAGATGAATTATAGTCAAGCAGTGAATACGCAGTCCTGTAGTTTAGAGCTTGAGGTGAATATATTATATATTTGTGTTGAAAGCTGCCTGCGGTGAAAGCACTGTCTTGGCTGGTTACCGCACTATTGACGGACAATAAACAATATCGAAACATGATGCATATGCCTTTTACTTCACAAAGAAACATAGGAAATAGCAGCTATTTTTATAAAACAGTATGATTTGTGAAAAACTGCAATTTATCTTGTAAGTAACAGTAAATTTAACTATTTTGCTACTTGCAACCAATTTTTGGACTGATTGGCTGACTGATTTGCTGACAGAATGGATTCATTTTTGGCCACATTAATTGTTTATTTTACTACTTCTCCAGGGATAGCTACTTATTTCAATATTTAAGATATTAGCATCACGGCATCAAGGGACGTATTGAATTTTTGACCAATGGAAACAGAATAAAAACATTGAAGAAAATGGATAAGTTAGAAACAAATACACAACTTTTGAGAGATGTTTATCACTACAAGAAAACTTAATAAACATAAATAATTAGAATTAAAAGATTGCTCAAATCCTAGGGTAACGTTTTGGACAGTGTACTTCACCAGCCCTTTTCATTTCATGACTTTTGTGTGAGAAATGCAAATCACCTTCATAAAGAATACAGACAGGTGCAATGCACAGGTTTTTTTTACATCAATTGATGTAGATTAATTTAGAAATAAACAAATATGTTTAAATGTCTATCTGTTCCTGTCCAAATCTGAGATGATTAAATTGCGTATACGCAGAAGTAAGTTCACACTGACACACGGAGTTCAGGTTAAAAGCACTTCGAGAAAATTTAATGGCATCTGATTAAAAGCGGGCTCGCAGACCCTTATAAGAGCAGAATTACATCATCATTGAATATCAAGATTACAGTAAATAAACATCATTAATTGGAGTAAGTGTTAAGTGGTTATGTCAATGTCCACCCATCATTATTATTAATTGGCTCAAGAACTAAGTGGTTAGTTAGGTGTCCTCACACCGGGAGGTGGCGTTATTCTGGACACGGGTGTGGACAGATGGCTCATGCGCCATCTTACCCAGCACGAGGCTTACTCGGTGGGAAGGGGGGCTTGGGCGTCATTTTGGGCAGTTAGTGATGTCAGACTCGTGGTCAGATTCAGTGTTCTTTTTTATGAAAAGAACATTTCATTAGTGCAGCTTTCTCATGGCCTTGACTATACTTTGTTACATGTTACAGGAACTCAATAAGTCCGGTGTTAGTCATGTCCTTCTAGAAAATACAGTCTCTATTCATTATACTAAATGCTGTTAGGAAATTCTGTCATGTAATGTAGTTAAAATGGAGGATCTGTCATGATGTGAAGTTAAAATGGAGTTAGTAGAATAATTCAATACAGGTTTAATAAAGGTTTTTAATAATTCTACATCAGTCCCCCCTATGAAATGTTAGATTCTAAAAAAGATAAACTTTATTTGTTAATACCAGAAGACGTGTTAGCCCAAAGGCACAGAAACCCAGTGACCGCTAGCTAGGTGTTATTGCAAAGTGCAATTCTGTCCCTTCCTTTCCCTAACAGGCTGCAGCACATCCGTCAATACGGTCAGGAAATCTCTTCACTCCGCTGGTGGCCCATGGTGGCTAATCCACCACTTCTCCGCACGGCAGTCAGTTCCATAAAGACGGACGCTGTCCCTAAGCTGGTCCCTACCTAGAACTCTTGCACTTTATCAGTAAAAGGGATAGTTTGCAGCGGTATACAGGGTGAGTTGAGATCTTGAAAATCTTGGTCATCAACTGTCAGATGTGCAAAAGTTGGTGTTGCTTGGTCAGTCTTCTGTAGGAATTTTCTCAGACAAGGGAGGACACAACAAACAAGAAGAGCAAAAATAAAAAGAGAAATTAGTATTGCCATACCAATATGCATTAAAGCTTTTTGCCATCCTGTCATCCAACCAAACCATCTCTCCCAGGGATCTTTTATCCCAGAATTCCTTTTTAACTCTTCAGAGAGCTCATTTAATTTCTCTATGGCCAAAGTGACTTTACCATTAGGACCTGTGTTTTCTGGGATGTAAGTACAACAGGTCATGGTGTCGGGCAATATTTTACATACATCCCCTTTTTCAGCTAGAATCATGTCTAAGGCCATTCTATTCTGGAAGGACATTTGAGATGTAGCCTGCAGCTGTTCGGCTAAACCCTGGAGGGCATCCCTGGTGTAGTTAACAAAGCGTTGTTGGTTGTAATAAATGTAATTTATCCCATTTAAATTCTTGTTTGCAGTAACTATGGTGAAAAGTGATTCAAACCCCGCAGCAACTTCATCTCTTGCTTTAAATTCATTAGGCACCCCCCTAGGCACCCCAATGGCATCAATGTAAATGTGAGGGTCAAAACTGTCTCTTACTGGGGCTTCACGCTTAACCTTGGCTGGTGTGTGTATAGACTCATGTATGTCAGGGTGTGTGTTAGAGATAATATGTATAGGCATAATGGCTTTAGCCAGAGTACACTCCCCCCACCATTCCTTGTCCATCCTGGATCTTAGCTGTAAATCCCCACACAACCAGTAAATATCCCCCAATGACCTAGTATGGAATTGCAGCAGGTTCATGGAGACAGTTCTGAAGGTGGCACAATACCCTTTGGAGAAGTTACCCAAGAATTTACCAATTCCATCATAATTAGCATAACAGGTGTAGTTACCTTTATAAACTGTAACACCTTCTGGGGGTTTGACATCCTTGGTTAGGAGAGGGTACTCCACTGTCCATGCTTCGCAGAGGGATCTATTATAGTTGTAATGGTAGGCAAAAAGACTCAAAACACATTCTTCTATATCTACTGGTAAGGTTAAAGGTACGGTGCCGAGGTGAGGCCGGGCACCACCACCCACATAGCATGCAGTTCTGTTATGTTTGTTGCCATTATATTTCATCCATTCTAACCATAAATTAACATCATTAAAACCTGTTTCAGCGGCCATGGTGTCTTCAAAGGTGGGGTTAGCAATGGCCATCATGTCTTTAAAGGACTGGATGTGTGGTTTTAATGGATTTGAGACCATATGGGTGGCCCCTTGCCACTCTGGGGAGTGGCACATATCTTTTAGGTAGAAGTGCCCTAATTTGTTATAGGAACCTTTCTTCCAATACATTCCCATTACATACTGGTCTGCATCTGTTGGGCTGGGATGCTCAATATTTAGGATTAATTTCATGGGTGTGCCTCCTCCAGGCTTCCTTAGGGTCATTCTTTGGAGGAGGGATCTACCATGGTCATCTACCTTAGATAAGGCACTTTTGGGGTTGTAACCCCAGGCAGGCCCAGCATTCCACCCTGCAGCCCCCCAATGGTTACAGTTATGCCCCCATTGTTTGTCAACTACACAAACATAGGGGTCTTTTACATGTGGGATATCTCTGTAGATATTTTGAATTTGTGACGTAGGGAATGGGCAGTCTACAATGTCACAGTAATCAAAAGTGTAAGTAGCCACACGGGTACATGAAGAGTTGTACCAGAAGGTATACCCACTGGCATCTTTAGTAATTGCTACTTGTTGGGCCTTAATTAAGCTAATTAAGGAGATGATGTACCAGAGGCACATGGTTGTGCGGTATCTGCTTCCTCTGGGGCAGGAGTCTTCTTGCAATGGGAAGCGTGGATCCAATGTGGCCTGCCGGCCAATTTGACGGAGGTTGCGGTGATCAGGAGAACTTGGAATGGTCCGTCAAATCTTGGTTCCAGGGTATGTTTCCGCACAAATTTCTTGACCAGAACCGAATCTCCGGGAAGCAGGTTGTGGGTACCTGTCTCAAAATCGGGATCTGGAATTGAAGAGAAAACTTGGGCATGTATTTTGTTCAAAGCACTTGCAAGTTCAGTTACATAGTCTACTAAAACATCAGTTTGAAGCTGCAACTGTTGCGGATAATAACAACCTAGTCTGGGTGCAGTCCCAAATAGAATCTCATATGGGGATAGTAAGTGCTTCCCTGTAGGTGTGTGCCTAACACTGAATAAAGCTATTGACAAGCTTTCTGGCCAGGGCATCTTTGTTTCTTGTGACATTTTTAACATTCTGGCTTTTAGGGTGCCATTCATGCGTTCCACTTTGCCACTACTTTGTGTGTGGTAAGGGGTGTGAAAAGCTAGGGTCACTCCCAGAGCATTCCAAATCTCTTTAGTCACTGTTGCTGTAAAGGCTGGGCCCTGGTCACTTTCAATGACTTCTGGAAGTCCAAATCTACATACAATATCTGCAAGTAGACGTTTTGCTGTTGTCTTGGCAGTGATATTGGCCACTGGGTAGGCTTCAGGCCAGCCTGAAAACATGTCCACTATTACTAGTGCATATTCATGAGGCCCACTCTTGGGCATTTGTATGTGGTCAAGCTGAATTCTCTGGAATGGGTATGTAGGCTTTGCCAGGTGTTTCAAGGGCACTTTGGTTGGTTTTCCTGGGTTGCATTTTGCGCAAATGACACAGGCCCTACAGAAGTTGTTGATCAATGTTGTGATTCCAGGTGCTTCATAATACTTCTGTATGAGGGCAGTCATTAAGTCTTTTGACAGATGTGCAGGTCCATGTGCCCATTGGACGACTGCTGGATATAATTCTTAGGAAGACAGAATCTAAGGTTGTTGTAGTATACACCATCCTTCAGGACTGCTCCTTTCTTCTTCCATTTCTGTATTTCTTCGGGGGCAGTTGTTGCTTGCTGTTCCCGTAGGATTCTTAAGTCATTAGGAAGAGTCTGCAAAGTGAAAATTGGAATTTCTTCGTGTCCGGACACTTCTTCATCCACTTCCTGCAAATTTCTTGCTGCTTGCTTAGCAGCTTGATCAGCCAAGTGGTTGCCCTTTGCTTCATCTGTATCCAACTTCCCATGTGCCTTCACTTTCAAGATGGCCACTTCTTCAGGGAGTAGGAGGGCATCCATTAGCTCTTTAATTGCAGAGCTGTGCTTGACTGGTGTACCGGCAGTGGTAAGAAATCCTCTTGTTTTCCAAATTAGTCCGAAGTCATGTGCCACACCCAGAGCATATCTTGAATGATGTTGGCACGTTTTCCTTCGGAGATCTTGCATGCTGAAGTTAGGGCTTGCAATTCAGCTTCTTGTGCAGACATTGCTGATGGTAAAGATGATGATTTGATAACTTCATCTGTTGTGGTTACGGCATATCCTGTGTGGTATTTTCCTTCTTCATCGGCATACCTTGAACCGTCCACAAACAGAGTGAGATCAGGATCCGCTAATGGATTCTCATGTACAGTTGGTAGATGTATTGTCTCCATTTTCATTTGTTCAAAACAATCATGAGGTGTCTCTGGATCATATTCATTCACTATGACTAGGTCTTGAAATTCATTTTCCGGGAAGTGGCGTGGCCATGCTTCAAGATGGTCAGTTGTTGGGTATTTGACAATGCCATTTTCCTGTAGCTGTGATTCATCCATGGTGGCCCATAATTTTGCCATGGGCCCAAGATCATTCCATGATTTTGTTTTCAACTTGGTAACAGGGACATGTGGAATGGCGGTGTCCCAATGACGGTACAAGTATTTGAGTTCTGAAGGTAGTTGAATCAAGGCCATGCTGTTGCCTTCAGAGTCACAGTAGAAGTCTTGTGCAGTGAGTTTCACCTCCACCAGATGATAGAGTTCATATCAGGAGATGACATTGAAGACGTAGGTGCCTTGCAGGAGACACATGCTTGAGTTGTACTTGGTTGATGATGGCAGAAATGTCATGAGGTGCCAAGACAACTAGAGGGTGGCCAAGGACCAGGTCTGCAGTTCTTTCAATTAGTTCTCTTGCTGCAAAAACAGCCCGAAGGCAAGAAGGGGTCCCTCTGGCCATGATATCCAGCTGGCAGGAGAAAAATCCAATAGGCCTTTGATGGCCTCTTAAGTCATTTGTTTGGGTAAGGACTCCTGTAGCATGGCCTTGTCTTTCGGAGACAAACAACTTGAAGGGTTTGGTATAGTCTGGTAGGCCCAGAGCAGGAGCAGATGCAATGGCACGTTTTAGTGTACAGAAGTTGTCATGTGCTTCATTGGTCAGGCAGAATGGGTCTGACTTGAGTGCATCATAGAGTGGTTGCATGAGCAGAGAGGCTTCTGGGATCCATGCTCGGCAGTAAGAAATGAGGCCTAAGAAGGCATGTAGAGATTTTGAAGTCCTTGGAGGTGGAATATCCAGTACTGCTCTAACTCGGTCACGAGTGAGATGTCTGGTACCTTGAGATAGACAATGTCCAAGGAAGATTACTGTAGGTTGACAGAATTGCAGCTTGAGAAGTGAAGCTTTGCATCCTTGTTCTGCTAAATAGCAGAGGAGACTAATTGAACATTCTTCAGTTGTAGGTATGTCATCTCCACAGAGCAGTAAATCATCCACATACTGGAGCAGGACAACTTTTGGATGGTCTGCTTGCCATGGATCAAGGATAGAGCACATGGCCTTTGCAAACTGACTTGGAGAGTTTTGTGCCCCTTGGGGCATGACAGTCCATGTATACTGTTGCATTTCATGTGTGAAGGCAAACAGGTATTGGCAAATTGGATCCAGTGGTACACAAATCAATGACTGTGAAGTATTTTGCAGAAGGTGGGACCCCAGAGAGCAGAGTGTGTGGGTTTGGCACAATAGGGGTGTCCAGGACTGTTGCTTCATTCACTGCACGGAGATCCTGAACCATTCTATACTTCTCTGGTTCACCTTTTGGAGTTTTCTTCTTCACAGGAAATAATGGGGTGTTGCACTTTGATTCACATTTCACGAGAGCACCCTTCTCCAAGAGTGCTTTGATTTGACTTGAGATAGCTGCAGCTTGAGCTGGTTTCAAAGGGTATTGTGGTTTTCTTGGTAACTTTGCACCTGGAATGAGCTTTACCACCACAGGTGGAACCTTTAGGTGACCTATGTCCTCTGGGCCTGAGGACCATAGTTTTGCAGGTACCTTTGTCTTTAGTGAATCTGGGAAATTGGACATCTGTTCCTTTGCCTCCCCATGGGGTTCTTCTAAATGGAGCATCAAAGGCAGGGAGCACAAGGCTGAGGTATCTGATACAGATAGAGGGGTAGATAGTTCTACTTGTCCATCTGGAGTGAAGATGATAGATGCCTGCAGGTGTGAGAGGACATCAGCGCCTAACAGGTTAATTGGGCACGTGGAGGATACCACAAAACGAGCAAGCAAGCTAGGGTAGTTGCCAACTCGTAATGGAGTTGTTAAGGGATTGTGTCTTGGTTGGCCATCCACTCCTACACAAGAGACATCAATATTTGACAGAAATGATGGGTCTGGCAGGTCTTGTTCTCGTAGAACACTTCGGACTGCACCTGTGTCAACAAGAAATGTAGTAGGTTGTCCTTCAATTGGTAGAGTCACAGTGGCAAGTGGCTGTCAGACCTTCCGGCATTCGCTAACCGTGGACTTCCGGGTTCTCGGAGCGCGGCCACTCCCCCTCCTATGACGTGGTCGTTCCCAGGGTTCATAGAGAGTCCGCGTCAACACCACAGTGCTGGATCAACTCGAAAGCTCCCGCGAACTTCAAACTGAATATTTACTTCTACTGTGTATCGGACCCGGACTGTTTAATCATTTACCCTCCTTCTCCTCTCCTACGACCTCGGACTGTTTTGGATATTCTCTTGCCTGCTGCAACCTCGATTCTCTGTGGAATCTCCATCACCAATTTGGATTATCACTCCTTCATAAGTTAAGTAAACCAGATTGGCTCAACTTAATATATAACCATCCTAAATCTAAGTGGTTCGCTATCTGCTCCACATCAACTCATAATCTTGTTTCCAACACCTACTTATTAATTATCAGCATCCTAATTTGGAACTTCTCGCTGGTTGTGTTAAATTTACGTTATCCTGAAACAACTTCAAACACCGCTGCTGGTTATAACCTGCCAGGAATTAAAGAGACAGTTCAATTTGATTATCTTTTTTATTTAAAGTAATAAACATTATCAACCTCAGAAATCTGCAGTTGTTTCCATCTTATCAACAATTGAGCGTTACAGATTGATCCAGCCTAATTAATGGATACAGCAGATCTCACTTCTGAAATCACCAGATTAAACCAAAGGGTGGATACTCTCACTCAAGGCATGCAAGATCTACAGATCACCAATGAAAGAATCCTTACTTATGTAAGGGACTTGCAAACCCATACTCCTCACACAGTTACACACTCGGCTAGTGACCCTGCTGTCTCCAACCCCGAAAAATTCTCTGGAGACAGGTCCCAATACCGAGAGTTCATCAATTCCTGCAAGTTGTTGATTGCATTAAAACCCCGATCATATCCCACAGAAAGATCTAAAGTTTGTTCTGTTATTTCATTTTTGAGAGGTGAACCCATGGCCTGGGCTCATTCCTTTCTTGAGAATGATGATCCCATATTGGATTCTCTGGATGAATTCTTTGAAGCCATGTCTCTCCTTTACGAAGACCCAAACAAACAAGCGACTGCCGATTTAACCATTAGAACACTGCAGCAAAGAAACCGGCCTGTTGAAGATTACATTGCTGAATTCAAACGATGGGCACCTGAAACTCAGTGGAATGACATAACTCTACGTAACCAGTTCCGTATTGGGTTATCTGAAGCTGTCAAAGATGAGCTCTCCAGAACTGAACTACCTACTACACTAAATACACTTATTCAACTGTCAATCAGTATCGACAGAAGACTTAGGGAAAGAAAAGCTGAGAAATCACTCACTAGCTCTCTATGGAAAAAACCCTTCACCTCTTCAAAGGCACCGGAGAAACCTATAACTCCCGCTGAACCTATGGAAATAGGGGTTGTGAGAAGTCCTCTTACTCCAGAAGAGAGAACCAGAAGAAGACAACTGAACCTCTGCATGTACTGTGCTTCGCAAGAACATGTGGTCCCAGACTGTCCCCTATTGAAACGTCCAAGAGGCGGTAAGCATGGTTCTACCACGACTATAATGAGTGTACTTCCTTCTAAACCAACCCCTCATTTCTCCTCTGTCTCTCTCATATTACAGTGGGACAAAGAAAGAATTACGACTAAGGCCATTATTGATTCCGGTGCTAATGGGGTGTTCCTGGACTCATCCTTTGTTACAAAAAATAAAATTCCTTGTGTTCAAAAACGTAATTCCGTCTCTGTCAGAGTTATTGATGGCTCCTTAATCTCCTCGGGGCCCATTCGCCTTGAAACTGTCCCTTTAAGGACTACTACTAATTATGTCCATTCTGAATTTCTTGTTTTTGATGTCATAAATTCTCCTCTTTATCCTATAATATTAGGGATAGACTGGTTACGGACTCACAACCCACTTATTACCTGGGCTCCTTTCTCTCTCACGTTTAACTCTGCATATTGCCAGAAAACATGTCTACAACACATCCCCATTTTGCATGTTACTAGGGAATCCACTATACCTTCCAGCTATTCGGAGTTCGCTGATGTGTTCAGTAAAAAGGAAGCAGAGACACTTCCTCCTCATCGACCCTATGATTGTCCGATTGACCTTGTTCCTGGTGCTCCTATCCCTTTTGGACATATTTATCCCCTCTCTGAATCAGAGCTAAAAACCCTCAAGGAATACCTAGATGAAAACCTCCGGAAGGGGTTCATTAGACCTTCCTGTTCACCAGCCGCTTCCAGCATGTTTTTTGTGAGAAACAAGGACCAGACTATACGCCCCATCATCGATTACAGGTCTTTAAATAAAATAACTATTAAGAATCGTTACCCTCTTCCCCTGATCAATGAGTTGATTGAAAGATTAAGAACAGCTACCATCTACACTAAACTTGACCTTCGTGGGGCATATAACCTTGTTAGAATCAAGGCCAATGATGAATGGAAAACGGCGTTCAGAACCCGATATGGTCTTTACGAATATCTTGTCATGCCCTTCGGGCTATGTAACGCCCCTGCAACCTTTCAGCATTTCATCAACGATATCTTCCGAGATCTCCTAGACGTTTGTGTCATCATTTACTTAGATGATATTCTCATCTACTCCAACAACCTTGAAGAACACAGAAAACACGTGAGATGGGTATTATCCAGATTAAGAACACACAAATTATACGCAAAACCAGAAAAATGTATATTTGAAGTCAATGAAATCACTTTTTTGGGATATGTTATCTCCCCTCATTCAATAAGTATGGATACCTCCAAAATAGATTGCATTGTCAACTGGTCTACTCCTACTAATACTAAAGACTTACAACGTTTTTTGGGATTTGCCAACTTCTATAGGAAGTTCATTAAAAATTACTCTAAGGTTGCTCATCCCCTCAACCTGCTCAATAGCAGTAAACGGTCCTTTGCTTGGAACGAAGAGGCTCAAGCAGCCTTTGATGAATTAAAACGGAGATTCACAAGTGCTCCCATTCTTCAACTACCTAATCCTGCTTTTCTCTACGTCATGGAAACGGATGCTTCTGATACAGCTATCGGGGCTGTCCTCTCTCAACACCAAACGCCTCAAGATCCTCTCCATCCAGTAGCTTTTTTTTCACGATCTTTGTCTCCTGCTGAACGAAATTATCCTGTAGGAGAAAAAGAATTATTAAGTATTAAAGCTGCATTCGAAAACTGGCGTCACATACTTGAAGACACACGCACTCCTGTAATTGTTTATACCGACCACAGGAACCTTGAATATCTTCATTCCAACAAAACACTCTCTGCCAGACAAGTACGCTGGAATCTTTTCTTTTCCCGTTTCAATTTTCAAATCATCTACAGACCTGGATCCAGAAATAAAAAGGCAGATGCGCTGTCCAGAATTCACCAAGATCTTCCTGTAAACGAAACTCAACCTCCTAAAATCATAGGTATTATTTCGTCATTAACTGATGATATTAAACATCTTAAAGAAGAAGATCTTGAACTTCCCAAACAAGACAATCTATCAAAAAAGGACGGGTTGTACTACTTCAAAGACAGGTTATACATTCCTCCCTTGCTTAGGAATAAAATACTCTCCTTGATTCATGATTCCCCTCTGGCTGGTCATCCTGGTACAAGAAAAACACTGGAGCTGTCTAAAAGATATTACTGGTGGCCTCGCCAGGACAGAACCATAGAATCTTATGTCAAAAACTGCCCAACCTGTCTGAGATCAAAATCTGACCATCATCCACCATTCGGTCAATTACTGAGCCTACCTGTTCCAGAAAGACCTTGGCAGTCCATCTCAATGGATTTCTTGGTAGAACTCCCTCCTTCGCAACATCATACCACCATTCTGGTGGTGGTAGACCGTTTCACCAAGATGTCCCATTTTATTCCTTTAAAGAAATTACCCTCTTCATCTGAACTTGCAAAAGTATTCATCAACAACATCGTGAAACTCCATGGTCTTCCTGAAGAAATCATATCAGACAGAGGAACACAGTTCACCTCCAAATTCTGGAATGAGATGTGTTCCTCCCTCAACATTCAACGTAAATTATCTTCAGCCTATCATCCTCAAACCAACGGACAAACAGAGAGAGTTAACCAATGTCTTGAACAATACTTGCGGTGTTATTGCTCTCATTTACAAGATGATTGGATCACGTGGTTACCAATGGCAGAGTTCTCATACAACAACTCGGTACACACTAGTAGCAAAATGACTCAATTTTTCTCAAATTTTGGATTCCATCCTTCTTCATTCCCCGATCAAGGACTTCCTTCTTCTAATCCATACGTCTCCAACCATAACTCGTTCATGTCTGCCCTCTTCCTCAGGTTACGTGATAACCTTAAAAATGCATCATCTGCTCAGAAAAAGTTTTTCGATACTGGTAGACGACCTTCCCCTACTTACAAGGTTGGTGATCTAGTATGGCTCTCTTCAAAAAACATTGTTACCAACCGTCCCTCAAAGAAACTAAGTTCACTCTTCCTTGGCCCTTTTCGTATATTGTCACTCATCAACGAAAACGTGGTTAGATTGAAACTTCCACCTACCATGAAACTGCATCCAGTCTTCCATGTGTCGTTGCTTAAGCCACACCACTCCGACCCTTTCATGAGGGATGTTCATACCACTCCTGATCCCATTCTGGTACAAGGTGAAGAGGAATACGAGGTTCAGAGGATTCTCGACTCACGAATCCATCGTGGTTCCTTACAATATCTTGTCCGGTGGAAGGGCTACGGAGTTGACGAAGACTCATGGGTGTCGTCCTCCGCGGTGCATGCTCGTCGACTTATCAACGCGTACCATGCTCGCTACCCATCCAGACCTCGTTGACAGCATCCGGTGGCTGCTTCTTATGAGGGGGGTTCTGTCAGACCTTCCGGCATTCGCTAACCGTGGACTTCCGGGTTCTCGGAGCGCGGCCACTCCCCCTCCTATGACGTGGTCGTTCCCAGGGTTCATAGAGAGTCCGCGTCAACACCACAGTGCTGGATCAACTCGAAAGCTCCCGCGAACTTCAAACTGAATATTTACTTCTACTGTGTATCGGACCCGGACTGTTTAATCATTTACCCTCCTTCTCCTCTCCTACGACCTCGGACTGTTTTGGATATTCTCTTGCCTGCTGCAACCTCGATTCTCTGTGGAATCTCCATCACCAATTTGGATTATCACTCCTTCATAAGTTAAGTAAACCAGATTGGCTCAACTTAATATATAACCATCCTAAATCTAAGTGGTTCGCTATCTGCTCCACATCAACTCATAATCTTGTTTCCAACACCTACTTATTAATTATCAGCATCCTAATTTGGAACTTCTCGCTGGTTGTGTTAAATTTACGTTATCCTGAAACAACTTCAAACACCGCTGCTGGTTATAACCTGCCAGGAATTAAAGAGACAGTTCAATTTGATTATCTTTTTTATTTAAAGTAATAAACATTATCAACCTCAGAAATCTGCAGTTGTTTCCATCTTATCAACAATTGAGCGTTACAGTGGCCCCCCCTTATCCCCTGAAGACACTGCCATGGCAGGGGTTAATGACACAGGCTTGCCAATTTCCTATTCATCAGGTTCCTCAACTATTGGAACTGTTTTTGAGGCCTTGGGGCCAGGGGTAGGCTTGGACATCTTCTTGGGTTCAGGGCAATCATTTTTGAAATGTCCTTTAGCTTTGCAATTGAAGCAATATCCATCCTCGGGTTTGGTGCTTTTAGGGACAGGTCCGGTGCGGGACACCATGAGAGGAGCTGAATTGGGCCTTCTAGGAGTCTGGGCAGATTCCAGACCCCTAGCAACTAAGAGTAAGGTATCCAGAGGGACTACCTTATATTCAGGGCGTGCAGCAATGATTCCCTTGCGTATGGAGTCTTTAACACCTTGGACAAATGCACCAGACAGCATTTGAGAATGGATCTTGTCTGTGAGATCAAATCCCAAATCTGTAAACAGTTGAAACAGTCTTGCATGAAACCTTTCCACTGATTCTCCTTTGTCTTGTACAATATCAGTAAGGCCAGCAGCCTGATCTGCAAGTTTGTCCTTAGCCCACTCTTTTAGTTGGTTGCAAAAAGTTACTCCGGAGGGGTAATCAATGTCACTTATAAGCAGATCTGTACTGAGGTGGCGGGCCATGCTGGGCCAGTATGCATCTCCGGCTTTAATAGCACAAATGCTCAGTAAATCACGCCATGCTGCGGAATAAGTCTTTTGAATCTGAACTATTCCTCAGTAAAAAGGCACAGGTTGCTTTTCTGGGTCAGGGAGTGATTTCATCAGGGCACTAGCCTGAGTAGGATTAAAAGCTACATATTTAGGAGGGGCCCGATCCCCCCAGCCCGTATGTCCGAAAGGATCATCGAGGGAACGGCGGGGCGGGGGCCCCGTGGCATCCTGTGAGCCCTGGGATCCCTCCTCATACTCATCTTCATCTGTAACCTGGACCCCTCTGATTAATGGGGCCGTTTGAGGTGTCAGGACTGGGGGAAATGAGGGAATCCCAGATGCTGGGGTGGCCAGTGGATTATGAGCTTGGGGTGAGTAATCACCGGGAAGTACCGGCATTAGGGGTGCTGGATGACTGGGGGCCGCCATATTGGAGGCGTGAAAGGAAGCTGCGTTAGGGTTAAGGGAGGAAGTGGCGGCCATGTTGGATGTGGGCACATCCGGGGTCTGGGGAGTGGCTTGGGAAAGGAAGTAGGCTTGGTTTGGATAGGGCAGGGCCAAGGGGTAAGGGAAGGGGTAGGGGTTTGGGCGGAACCTGGGGAGGGCTCATGCGCCATCTTACCCAGCACGAGGCTTACTCGGTGGGAAGGGGGGATTGGGCGTCATTTTGGGTAGTTAGTGATGTCAGACTCGTGGTCAGATTCAGTGTTCTTTTTTATGAAAAGAACATTTCATTAGTGCAGCTTTCTCATGGCCTTGGCTATACTTTGTTACATGTTACAGGAACTCAATAAGTCCGGTGTTAGTCATGTCCTTCTAGAAAATACAGTCTCTATTCATTATACTAAATGCTGTTACGAAATTCTGTCATGTAATGTAGTTAAAATGGAGGATCTGTCATGATGTGAAGTTAAAATGGAGTTAGTAGAATAATTCAATACAGGTTTAACCCCTTAAGGACCAAACTTCTGGAATAAAAGGGAATCATGACATGTCACACATGTCGTGTGTCCTTAAGGGGTTAATAAAGGTTTTTAATAATTCTACATCACTAGTAACCTTGAAAGTTATTTGAAGGTCAAATATAAAAATTTACATGTTAAACTTATAAGCTAAAGTAGCTAACACATATTAGGGAGTACTACCGAACAATATGATTTATGTAATGAACACTACCATGACCATTACAGCACACTGGTGATGTTTGCTGACCACATCTCCCTTTCTGCTTTATTTAAAGTCATACTGGTTCAATTTTCTGTGGAAAATACCACGGTGTAAATAAAAAGAGAATGTGTTACAAAAACTAAAAACCTGATTCCATGAGAATCAGAAAGTAATGTTAAAGTTTAGTAACACATTATAAATACATAGGAAATAATCAATTAATCAGTACAAATATGTTAGACCTATATTGATGTATTTAAAACTATTGAGTTCAAAATGGGAATAAAAAATGGCCTGGGAATTTAAAAACAGAACAACTACTTTTTGAAACCTTACATGGCATAAGATAAAGGAAAATTCCTGACGCAGGAAATCTTCACTTACAGTATTAGAAAAGACTAAGAATTATTGAGACATTGATTAAACAGCAAATTTTACTTGAAACATTAAAAAAAAAAATTAAAACAAAGTAATCTGCAGCAATTTTGATAATATTGATTACATTTACTATGGCTCAAACTTTGCAAACCCAACTATAATTTAATCCAACTGGATTCGATCCAGATGCCCCCAAAATAGTCCTCACATGAGACAAAGGATTAAAAATTACCAAGGAATGAAACTATTTAATTCAGATGACAGATGAAACACTTGTTATTGTATGTTTTTATTTACTAGTCATACTAAATTCATAACTTAATATTTTCCTGGTCAGATGACAGAAGGGATAATGTAAATTGCATAGGAATCTGAAAGGGGTCAGATGGCTTAACATATGGATTGATCCTTTGATTAATCAAAGGCTCTGCAAGGTGTGAGAAGTCACACATAAGTGGCCAGGAAGTCTGTTTTAAATATAAACTAACTCTCTAATTTGCAATATGTCTAAATTAGATATGGGGTCCCTTGATATGTTAAAGGAGCACTATAGGGTAAGGAAAACAAACATATATTTCTGACTCAATAGTGTAAAAACCACCATCTAACCCTCTTCCCCCTCTTGCCTCCCTAAAAATAGTAAAATCGTACTTGTATTCAAGTCTGCTGCTACTACATCTGCCCCTGTTTGCCTGTGAAACTGCCCGCTGCCTGCTGACATCATCGTAAGTGCTGGTTTGAACCAATCACAGTTCTTCTCCATAGGATTGGCTGAGACTGTCAAGGAGGCAGATCAGGGGCAGAGCCAGCACAAGTCAAACACAGCCCTGGCCAATCAGCATCTCCTCATAGAGATTAATTGAATCAATGCAGCTCTACGAGGAAAGTTCAGTGTCTGCATGCAGAGGGTGGAGATACTGATATGTTGTGATGCATACTAGGCAAGACTGAGATAAGAAGCAGCTCTAGCAGCCATCTAAGGAGTGGCCAGTGGAGTTATCACTAGCCTGTAATGTAAAAACTGCATTTATCTGAAAAGACAGTGTATACTGCAAAAAGCCTGAAGTGAATAATTCTACTCACCAGAACAAATGCAATAAGCTGTAGTTGTTCTGGTGACTCTAGTGTCCCTTTAATGACCATTAGCCTTGTGTTCCAGTATCTTATGCAAAAGAGACATTAATACTTACCCGCAGATTCATAATTAAACCTCATTTTTATTTTATTTAGAATGGGACAAGCACAATCTTCTAACCAAGCCCAAACATGATTTGCGTAACTTAACCATAGGGGAAGGGATTGTGATGTCCGCTATATTGGGTCACAAGTAAGGAGTGTGACATATCTATGGAATGGAAAGTGGTAGCAAATTCATAGATGTAATTATAATTTTTTCTGTGGCAAGTACATAAAAGGAGATAGAACCAAATGTTTCCATGTGGATTGATGTTGGCCTGGAAAACAAGGGGGTCGTCATTTAAAGTTACTATAGGTACGCCTTATCTCCACCTCTGAGCGAAGCTTGGTAATCCACAGGGTATATATCTAATGATACTGAAGTGTGTATTGGACTTGCTTGTGGGGCAGAATCTAATTTTGAGTGAGTCATCATCTACCAGAGACCCCTGGGCAGAAGTTTTACTTTGAAAACCTGAGTAATTGATTCAGACTTCTGTTATTTTATCCCTTTTTTTATATCTGTTGTTGGTTTAACTAATTTGATTGTCATCTATATTTTTGTATACACTGTGACTATTTTTTGCTCATAATAAATATTCCTTTATTAAGTTCTGCCTTTGTCTGGTAAAGAATCACATTACCTGAAGAGACTAATTAGTGTTTTGCAATTACATAAATATTGTGTTAAGTTATGTTTGGTGGGTTTTTATTATTAAGTTACCTGGGGAACCAAGGCACCCCATTTATAAATTTTCTTGGTGGTAGCAGCTTTAAAAAAGTAATGTTTACATTATTATGGTTAAGTGTGGGTGGCATTTTAAGTGGAATTTTATCATTATTTCCTGGTCTAGTGCAGACAAATAGTGAACTTTAACTCTTTCACAAACACAACTACGTCACGCACACTCTTGAAGTAGGGTGCGTTCATAACAATGTGCACTCAGGATTCAGTACTGTATTGTATTAATCCAAGCCCGAACAGGTGGACCCAGCAGCAGTTTGGTTCCCTAGCAACTTTGCCAAGTACCTTTTCCAGACTGTCCCCATGCATACCCTGCCTCAAATTCATCACCTCTCCATCCACATGTACAATTATTCATATATTTTAAGAGGGCTCTCCATGACAATTGCTGCATCTGGGTGCTGATAACATGCCCTTTCTTAAATGTCATTACATTACATTACCTTACATTCATTATTGGTTTTATAAATATGCAAGTTTTGTCTTTAAAGAAATCTAGCCTTATTGACAATGTTTGAAAACCTTGGCCAAGCACAGAAGTCTATCATGCATGGCATCTCTCAGATGTATTCTGTGCTCCTCAAATCTGCAATACCTATTCCACTATCCAGGGTCAATTCTGGGTGGATGTAAAGTGGCAGATTGGCAAGGTGTGTAGCACTTGGCTCTGCCCTCACGTGAGGGCTCCATCCCCTTATGATCGCTGCAGGGCAGCAGAGCTGGAAGGAAAAAGTTACAAGTTGACAAGCTGTTTGATGATAACAAGCCAAGTGGTCCATAATTAGCTTGCATCCTTTCCCTTTCCGTTTTGCCACATTGCGATGATCATGAGGACGTAGTGTCACTAAACACATATAACATGGTGAGCTGGTTTTAGTCTTAATTCTACAATGTAAAAAATGCAGGATCTCTAAAACTGCAATGCTTGATATTGCAGGGATAAGGGGACAGGGACAATGCACCCAGACCACTTGAATGAGATAAAGTGTTCTGGGTGCCTATAGTGTCCCTTTAAATATGAATGTTTATGTAAAATATTTATTAAATGAGAGCTTTGAAATTATTGTTGCCCAGATTAATGCATTTTCGTCAGGAAATCTGGCCACCCAAGAGCGTTATCTATGAATGACACAGAACTTTAGTGTGAATGAACATTTGTATTTACAAAATTAAATAAAATTAAAGCTCATACAAAGATGACAAAGGTGTGAAACGTACAGTACAAATGTTTTGTCGTGACTTGTAACCTTCTGTTGCCTGAACAACCTTGATCTACATCGCAAAATGCAATACGTGTGCCAGATACTTTATAGACCACAGCACCTGCACAAACTTAGACATCAACATCTTTCTTGGGCTTTCATTTCTTTTCATACACTGGGATTATTTCGTTTTAATGCTTTCTGTTTGTAGATAAAAAAGAAAGTAGCCTATGCATGTATTATTTGGAAGTGGGGAAACTAAAATTTCTGATGTGTGTCAATAGTTCTTGGTAAACAGAAAAAAATAAATAGAATGAAAAGATTGCTCAAATCCTAGGGTGGGACTGAGTAATGTTTTGGAAAGTGTACTTCACTGGCCCTTTTGATTTCATTACTTTTGTGTGAGAAATGCAAATCTTATGGATGAAGAACACAGACAGGTGCAATGCACAGTTTGTTATATCTAGTAAGCTTGCAGGTTATTTTAAGGTCAAAAAATAAATACATTAACATGTAAAACTGAAGACGTACAACACAATTTGTTTACAGGAATACTCCAAGTACCATAACCACTACAGTCTGCTACACCTTCCAAGTTAAAGAGGTCAAACTCTTGGTACCATAGCCACTAAAACGGGTGTAGCAGGTCTCCCAACAGTCTTTTGGTTGGGACAGTAAAGGTTTTGGGGACCTCTCCACTTTACTTCCCCAGTACATTGGAGGAATCCAGGGAAGTGTCCCCAGGCAGCGAGCACTAGAACAATCCAAGGAGTGCTTTAGCAGCGCTCCCTTCATGGTCTTGAAGGCTGGGGGCTGGTCACGTAGCCTGTTTGTGGATGGACAGGTCTGCCTATGATGGGCTAAGCAAATGACACATGTCTTGTTACTGGTGATGCCCCCTCAGGGCCCCCAATTACCATGTCCCAATTTTCCACTCATGATTGTCGGGGAGTATGGTGAAGTGGTTATGGTGCTTGGAGTGATTCTGTAATGCACACTGTAGATTTTGTTTGATGTTTAATCCATACAAATTAGCAGTACGGAACAGAGTTCGAATGAGTGGGAAAAGCGTTCCTGTACTTTTTCGCCAGCAATTTTTTCCCCAGCAACAACCATAGAGTGTTTGCTTGTGTGTGTGTGTGTGTGTATAAAAATCTTGTGTGGGTTCCCCCACTTTTTTCCCCAGGACTTGACCCATGGCTTTGAGCAACAGTTAATACAGATGTTTCCATATAACCCATATTATGTTATTTTAGGTAGATTGTATGTTTTATTGTTCTTCTTTTTTTAGTTTCTGACCATGGATATTAGATACTGATGCATGTACAGTATCTAATATCCGCAACACTCCATTTCCTCTCTCTGATCATCACCTCTTATCGTTTGCTCTCGAGTACCCCCTCATCCAACAACCTCAGCCTAACCCCTCTCAACTCAGGAGGAACCTTAATTCTATTGACCTCCAGCAGCTGTCAGCTGATATTGATTCACAACTGCTATCCATCCCTTCCCTCTTCTATCCCTCACTGATCAACCTCAGCCTAACCCCCCTCAACTCAGGAGGAACCTTAATTCTATTGACCTCCAGCAGCTGTCAGCTGATATTGATTCACAACTGCTATCCATCCCTTCCCTCTCCTGTCCCTCATTGATCATCTCAACATATAACACTACCCTCACCTCTGCCTTGAATGCTGCAGCCCAGCTTTAAACATTCACCTCGAGGAGGGGGTCGCCCCAACCGTGGCATACTAAATCAACATGCTACCTGCAAAGATGCTCCCATTGTGCTGAACACTCCTGGAGGAAGTCTCGCACCCAGGCAGACTTTCTACATTATAGCTTCATATTGTGTTCCTACAGCGCAGACCTTGCCCTCGCCGAACAGTCATACTTTCCCTCTCTCATTAGTTCATGCTCCTGCAATCCCAGGTGTCTCTTTGACGCCTTTAATTCTCTTCTTTGCCCTGCTGTGGTCACCCCCCAAATTAGCCTTACAGCTGATAGCTTTGCATGTTACTTTACCAACAATATTGAAAAACTAAGGAAAGAATTCTCCCCACCCTGCCTTTCTTTTTCTCAACCACACGTATATCATGCTTTTCCTACCCTTCAGACTTTCTCCCTGGCTACTGAACAAAAGAGGTGGCTGCGCTTCTCCTTTCCTCTCGCCGTCCCTCCCCCCCCCCCCCCCACTTGCCCGCTCGATACTATCCTATCTCACCTTATCAGATCTCTCTCACCTTGTCTTGCGCCTTCCTTAACCCACATCTTCAACTCCCTTCTGGCGTTGTGCCTGCTGACCTTAAACATGCCACTGTAGTACCTATCCTGAAAAATACATCTCTTGACCCGTCCTTATTATTGGCCCATATCCCTGCTCCCTTTTTCCTCAAAGCTTCTGGAAAAACTTGTCTTTACCCATATGTCTCCCTTCCTCAATTCCAACTCTCCCCTTGACCCTCTTCTACTGAGACTGCTCTTATCAAAGTTACTAACAACCTAATTGCAGCTAAATCCAAAGGCCACTACTCCATACTTCTCGCGGGCAGCTCCCTTCCTATGGAATAGCCTGCCTACCGCCATCAGACTCTCCCTTAATCTTCAATCGTTTAAGAAGTGCCTTAAAACCAATCTCTTTAGGAAAGCTTATGGCCTCCCAGAGTAATCTCTACCTTACATATCTGTCTCTTGCTCTCTCCTAAAGGGCAGCACTCTACTCTCTCCTCCAGCTCTGCTTCATCCCCCCCTTATTTGATTGCTATTTCCTGTCCTAATGTGTTTTACACCCCACCTCCTATAGACTGTAAGCTCATTTGAGCAAGGTCCTCTTCAACCTATCGTTTGTGTAAGTTTTCTTGTAATTGTCCTATTTATAGTTAAATCCCCCCTCTCATACTATTGTAAAGTGCTTCGGAATCTGTCGGCGCTATATAAATGGCAATAATAACAATAATAATAATAATAATAATAGTGGTAGAGTTTAAAAGATGGTTTAAATCTCTTCCTCCCCACCAAGCATGGTATTCTAAAACAGAAGGCAATATACCACTTCAATGCAATGTGACACTGCACAGCCACTTCTGACCTTCATGTCTGTACCTTAATGCTGATGTCACAGAAAAACTAAACATGCAGAATGCAAACTATCTATACATTTGATAACAGTTTATTTAGCACATCACAATGATGATGTTATTTTCTGAAAAGTGACATACTTTTTTGTTGTTGATTGCTTTCCATCAGCTTTTTTAATTCAAGCTATAGTATTTTGGTAAGCATAGAAATCAAACAATGGGGTACAGTTAAATGTATTCCTGGAACATCCATATTACAATGCAATGTTTGTCAGTGCTATTATCAGACCTCACCAAGTGGACAGCATTCCATTAGATCCCTGCTTTATCATAGGTGAGATAATCAACAGCTCTGTCACTTTCTACTAAACCACAAAAGCAAATTAAAACATATAGATTTTACTGTCCTGTTTATAATTGGTGATGGGTCTAGTTTAGCAATGTGATTAATGGTACAATTGAAAGTGAAGTAGAAATGAAACATTGAAGGTTAATTAATGCTGGTAAAGTTGTCATTCTTAAATCAAAGTGAATTTATCTCACAAAAAAGGATAGTAATACTCCTTTACAGTGATATAAATATGGCACTATTTATTAAGATATTAGATATTAATATTTATAAGATTATAGACATCCTATTACACAAAGAGACACCGGGGGCATTCCAAACATTTTACTGCCAATCAAATTGTTGGACCTTCTATCCTTCCTCTTTAATGGATTCTCATACTTCCCAACTCTGGCATCCAGCAATCCGAGCCAGTGCATTATCACATCACTAGCTCCGCCCCACATCCGTGGACCCACCTACACAGGGGTCAGGTCTGCCCCAGTTAGTGGCACGTCAGCCCAAAATATTTGCAGTAGTTTAAGATACTAAGATTCTTTTTCTGGAGGTGTGGGTGGTAAGCCAAAAATTATGGGGGGAAAAAATAGTGTCTTTTTAATTCTGTAATAGGTTTCTGTTTTGCAGGGCCCCTCCCCCGCACTGGTAGCTGTCTGGATACGCGTACTATAGAGCATCTAGGCATGTAAACAAAATGGGACTGGTTTGCCCTGTTAAGAAAATTTTGCTCACGCCTAGTGTCTTTTACAAAGGAACGCCATCAATTTCTATTACGTTGCCAATCGGGCAGCAGAGACAGCTGCTCATGAGTGGAGGTGTGCTATTGGCCTCTAATCAGGGGCCACCATGGGCTGATAGCACCAGGGGGTGGAGTTCCTGTGCACACAGGATAGAGAAGCATGGATCCATCTTGGAAGCAGCACAGGAGGAGCAGCTCATAGCCTCTGTGAAATGTAAATGTATATATGTTTCTATCTCCCTGATAGCCCAATGATTGCATGAAGGCTGATTAAGCAAGGGATTTTACTAAAATATATAATTACTATATGTATAAAGCCAATGTGTAACGAGGAGAGGGGGATATTTCTGACACAGAGCTGCCTGTGCTGTCACTAATAGTTTTAATAGCATTTACTGCACATACCCACCAATTTTTCATGTGCTCATTCACTCTACAGCTAACACCTGAGACACTCATACTGTGGCTAGTTGAAACGTTGTGAAGCTTCAAACTGCAGGACTGGGGCTGTGACTCTGAGGGCTGATCTAATTCTAAGTTGTAATGATTGTTGTTTCTGTTAACCATGTCAACTATTCCTTTGCTCTGTGTTACCAGAGCAGATTAACTATATTGCAAGTTGCAAAGCTAAAATGAGTGTTTAGTAGCTAATATCTAGTAATGAGAGCAGTATCCCGCTGCTTTAACCCTGTGTAAACGGTGTGTTGATGTAGCGTTACTCACCTTTCCCAGGCGCCGGCCGCGGTCCTCTCTTCAAGCCGCGCGCGGTCCTGCGGCTGCACGAGCCGCACGCGGCTCATCCGACGCTTCAGACAGGAAGGCGGGCAGTGACCGCGAGATGCGGTCACATGTCCCGCCTGAATCTAAGAGCGCGCCGCGAGTCTCAGGCGCGCTCTTAAAGAGACAGTGGGAGCCTAAATTGCCCAAAGGCTCCCATTGGCCCCTGTCATCCCACACACCCCATACACTTACCTTTTGGGGGTGTGGAAGTGACAGGAGCCAATCACATTAGTTTTGAACCTATTTATACTTACCCTTTTCCCTTAGTTCCTTGCCCTATCGTGGTTTCTGCTACAGTTCCCTTTAGCGCTTGTTGTATTCAGTTGTGTTCCTCCGTACTTGACCTTGGCTTTGTATTCTGACTTCGTTTTCGCTTTATCCTTGTCTGTTCTGTTTGCCGGCTTGCTGTTTCCTGTGTACCAGACCCCGGCTTGTCCTCGTTTACGCTGTCTCTTTGTGCCCTTGACCTCGGATTGTTCCTGACTCTGTACTTCTCCTATATACGTCGAGTCCGGCCATCCTAAGGTCCGGTAGACGTATCTCTCCTCTGTTCTGCCTTCTGTTTAGCTGGATCCTGCGTGTAGGGGTATATTCTCGTTACATTACGATAGGGCCATGGACCCCGCAGATTTAGCTCGACAGATGGCGTCTCATGAGGCTAGATTTGTAGAGCAGGATCACCGAATGGATCAGATAGCCCAGGCTCTCCAGACGCTCTTAGCTAGAACCATTCCAGCAACCACACCTAACCCTCCTACACCCCTTCTTCCTGAAGTATCGACTGTGCCTAATGCTACGGCCCATTTAACACCTCCTCCTAGGTATGGAGGGGATTCTAAGACATGCAGAGGGTTCATTAACCAAATAGAGTTTTACTTTGAGATGTATCCACGTTCATTTCCCACAGAGAGGTCTAAGGTTGGGTTCTTTATGCACCAACTTACCGACAAAGCACTTGAATGGGCGAATCCTATTTGGGAAGCTAATGGACCTATTGTGCATGACTTTCACAGTTTTCTTACAGCATTTCGCAGAACTTTTGACACTATGAAAAGGTCTAAAAATGCCGCAAGAGCATTAATGAGAGTTAAACAGGGTTCTAGGTCTGTGGCTGATTACGCTATTCAGTTTCGTACTCTTGCCTCACAGGTAGATTGGACCAACAATGGGTTAACTACTGCCTTCATGGAAGGCTTATCAGACTCTATATTGGATGAGGTAGCAGCTAAGGAGCTTCCTGTTGCTTTAGAGGACCTTATTGACTACCTCATTGATATAGATAATAGGATTCGTGACAGGCTCTATACCAAGAACAGAAATAGACGTTTTGTTACACCTATTCACCCCAGGGTTAATACACCGGAGAGTGTTAAAGTATCTGAAGAGGAACCTATGCAATTAGGGGTTGCCAAACTCTCTGATAATGAAAAATTACATAGGAGAAGGGAGGGACTCTGCCTATATTGTGGTAGGAGAGACCATATGGTAAAGGAATGTCCTTTGCTCCCGGAAAACTCTCGCACCTAAGACCTTATAGGGGACTGGCCTTGGGTGTGATTTCTAAGTCTCTTACATTGCCTCCTAACCGACTGCTTCTCCCTGTTTCTTTACATATGGGAGAGAGTTGTATAGTTGAAAATATATACGCCTTGGTTGACTCTGGGGCAGCTGAGAATTTTATAGACTCTGGTTTTGTAAAGAAAAACAACATTCCCATCAGGGAGAAGGAGATACCCTTGGCCGTTGAGGCCATAGATGGTAGACCATTGATATCTCCAGTTGTTACTCATGAGACTACACCGTTACACATGTACACAGGGGTTTTACACTATGAAACCATTTGGTTCCAGGTCATCACCTCTCCCTCTTCACAGTTAGTGTTAGGGTATCCATGGTTACGTGCCCACAATCCCATTTTTGACTGGGAGACAGGGCAGATAAAATCATGGAGTGAGGCCTGCCATGAGTCATGTACTATTGAAGTCACGCCTGTGAATTCTATTAATGTTCCTACCACTCCTCCTTTGTCTACGGCTATACCCTCTCAGTATTTATCTTTAAAGACTGTCTTTGATAAAAGAGAGGCTGACAAATTACCGCCTCACAGACCCTACGATTGTGCTATTGACCTGTTGCCTGGCACTATACCTCCAAAGGGCAGGGTGTACCCCTTATCGGTTCAAGAAAACCGTGTCATGGAGGAATATATTAAAGAATCATTAGACAAGGGATTTATTAGGAGATCCTCTTCTCCGGCTGGAGCGGGGTTCTTCTTTGTATCTAAGAAAGAAGGTGATTTAAGACCTTGCATTGATTAATAAAATCACCATCAAAAATGCTTACCCTATACCATTAATAACAGAATTGTTTGACAGGCTCAAACGTGCTACGGTATTCACCAAATTAGATCTTAGAGGAGCATACAATTTGATACGTATAAAAAAGGACCACGAATGGAAGACAGCCTTCAACACTAGGTCAGGTCATTATGAGTATACCGTCATGACATTTGGGCTTTGCAATGCCCCAGCAGTATTCGAAGAATTTATTACTGATGTCTTAAGAGACTTTATTCACTCATTTGTTATTGTGTACTTGGACGACATTTTAATATATTCTACAGACTTACACACTCATCACAGACATGTTACGACCGTTCTGAAGACCCTTCTTGCTAATGGTCTTTATTGTAAATTAGAAAAATGTCTATTCGACCAATCCGAAGTCCAGTTTTTGGGGTATTTGATTTCCGCTAAGGGTTTTCGTATGGATCCCCGGAAGCTCGCTGCTGTCATAGAATGGCCTCTGCCGCAAGGTCTAAAAGCCATCCAGCGTTTTCTGGGTTTCTCTAATTATTATAGACGTTTTATCAAAGGTTTTTCATCTATTGTAGCACCTATTACTCGTATGACAAAAAAGGATGGCAATACTCGTGTCTGGTCTACCGAGGCACTTCAAGCTTTTGACTTCCTTAAGACTACGTTCGCCTCTGCACCTATTTTACAGCATCCTGTCCCCTCATTGCCCTATATACTTGAAAGTGATGCTTCAGATATCGGGGTAGGTGCTGTTTTATCTCAAAGAGAGTCTCCTGAAAAGCCATTGCATCCTTGTGGCTTCTTTTCTAAACAAATGTCCAAAGCAGAAAAGAATTATGATGTGGGTAATCGCGAACTCCTTGCTATCATTTTAGCACTCAAAGAATGGATACATTTGTTAGAAGGCACTAAGGATCCCATCCTCATATTTACGGATCATAAGAACCTGTCCTACCTTAGCGAAGCTAAAAGATTGTCTTCCAGGCAGGCTAGGTGGTCACTGTTCTTGTCCCATTTCAATTATATAATCACCTATAGGCCAGGTGATCAGAACACTAAAGACAGTTTGAAACTATTGACAAACAGGAGATTGATGTTACTCCTGTCATTCCCCCAGACAGGATAATAGCAATTACTGTATTGTCTATTTCCTCGTCCCTCTTGCAGGCCATACAAGCGAAACAAAGCATGGCACCTAGCGAGAGGCCTAATGATAAATTATTCGTTGACGTTCCCGAGAGACGGGATATTCTGTCACTATATCACGATACTAAGACTGCTGGACATCCTGGTATTTCCAAAACAGTGTCAGCTGTTTCTCGGTATTTTTGGTGGGATTCCTTACGAAAGGATGTCACTGACTATATAAGTGCTTGTACTACTTGTGCCTGTATGAAATCCTCTCGTAGAGTTCCTTGTGGGCTGTTGCATCCGTTACCCGTTCCCGAGAGACCTTGGTCCAACCTATCTATGGATTTTATTGTTGAATTACCCCCTTCGAATGGTAACACAGTCATCCTGATGATAGTTGACCGGTTTTCCAAAATGGCTCACTTTGTGTCTCTTCGCAAGTTGCCCACATCCAAGGAACTGGCCCTTATCTTCGCTAGAGAAGTATTTCGGTTACATGGCATTCCCTTATCTATTGTGTCCGATAGGGGTAGCCAATTTATTTCCAGGTTCTGGAAAGCCTTTTGTACAGAAATGGGTATTTCTCTCTCGTTTTCTTCCGCTTACCATCCCCAGTCTAATGGAGCTGCTGAACGTGCCAACCAGTCTCTGGAGCAGTACCTCCATTGTTTTGTGTCTCACCATCAGGACAATTGGTCTGACCTGCTTCCTTGGGCTGAATTTGCTCGGAATAACGCCACTCATGATTCTTCAGGCAAAAGCCCTTTTTACGTCGTCTATGGCCAGCATCCCGTTGTTCTCCCGGCTGCATTCTCCTCACAGGGCATGCCAGTTCTGGATGAGCATTTGGCTGGTTTGCGTAATACTTGGGAGCAGGTTCAGCGTTCTTTGGTTGACTCTGCTGCTCGCCAGAAGGCTCAGGCTGACCAGCATCGCAGAGCGGCTCCTTCCTATCTTGTGGGGGACAGAGTTTTGCTTTCCACGCGGAATATTCGCCTCCGGGTGCCTTCTATGAAATTGGCTCCCCGCTTCATTGGTCCTTATCGTATTATACATAAGGTTAATCCCGTTTCTTATGCCTTGGGTCTGCCTAAGAATCTGCGCATACCTAATGTTTTTCACACCTCGTTGTTGAAGCCTTACGTGCGCAACCTCTATACCCGGCATGCTCCTCCTCCTCCTCCTGTCTCTGTGGAGGGTCATGAGGAATTCGAAGTGTCTGCTGTTCTTGACTCTTGTTTCCTTAGGGGTCGGCTTCAGTACTTGGTACATTGGAAGGGTTATGGGCCTGAGGAGCGCAGTTGGATTTCTGCTGATGCTGTTCATGCTCCCCGCCTTGTGCGTTCTTTCCATTCACGTTTTCCAGCCCGACCTAGTCCTGCCCGCCCGGAGGGCGTGTCCTCAGGGGGGGGTACTGTAGCGTTACTCACCTTTCCCAGGGGCCGGCCGCGGTCCTCTCTTCAAGCCGCGCGCGGTCCTGCGGCTGCACGAGCCGCGCGCGGCTCATCCGACGCTTCAGACAGGAAGGCGGGCAGTGACCGCGAGATGCGGTCACATGTCCCGCCTGAATCTAAGAGCGCGCCGTGAGTCTCGGGCGCGCTCTTAAAGAGACAGTGGGAGCCTAAATTGCCAAAAGGCTCCCATTGGCCCCTGTCATCCCACACACCCCATACACTTACCTTTTGGGGGTGCGGAAGTGACAGGAGCCAATCACATTAGTTTTGAACCTATTTATACTTACCCTTTTCCCTTAGTTCCTTGCCCTATCGTGGTTTCTGCTACAGTTCCCTTTAGCGCTTGTTGTATTCAGTTGTGTTCCTCCGTACTTGACCTTGGCTTTGTATTCTGACTTCATTTTCGCTTTATCCTTGTCTGTTCTGTTTGCCGGCTTGCTGTTTCCTGTGTACCAGACCCCGGCTTGTCCTCGTTTACGCTGTCTCTTTGTGCCCTTGACCTCGGATTGTTCCTGACTCTGTACTTCTCCTATATACGTCGAGTCCGGCCATCCTAAGGTCCGGTAGACGTATCTCTCCTCTGTTCTGCCTTCTGTTTAGCTGGATCCTGCGTGTAGGGGTATATTCTCGTTACAGTTGAGAGCTAACAGGGTCAGGAGTAGCTGACATGGTTGGAGTCTATCAGTATCTTAATGCTCTAACCCTGAAAATACTGTATACTGAGAGATAATGGAGTAGCTGACATGTTTCATAACAGCAACAATATTTAATAGAAATCTAAAGTTATCGTAGCATGAGCACTACTGGAGATGAGATCATGTGAAGGAGAGCTAAGCGAGAGGTATGAAGATAGATACATGAGATTGCTGGAGCACTACAGAGACATATACTGTGTGGGTTTCTCTGTATTGCAGCTCTATGCAAACCATAGATATGTTCCTGGCTCTGTGAGATAGTTATAAGTATCCCCTTACTGTACCTAGCTCTGTGTTTTATTTCTATGTGTTTCACGTAGCTCTACCTGTTGTATGGGTATCTCTGTAGTCTACACAGCTCTGTGTATTGTGTAGGTATCTTTAAGTTGTGTCCAGCTCTGTGTATTGTATAGCTATGTATTGTGCCCAGCTCTGTGTATTATATCTCTATTTTTTCTCTGCTCTGTTTGTGGTATGGTTATCTCTATATTGTACTCAGCTCTATTTATTTTATAGATATCATTATGTTGTGCTCAGCTTGTTTTGTTCAATGCACATCTCTGTTATACGCTCTACGCTCAGCTCTCTGTATTGTATGAGTATCTCTGTACTGTATGGGCAGGGGGAGACCATCACCATCACCATTGGTTTTGAGCAAGTCAAAAAACATTGTGATTGTCAGTTTAATATGTTACTAGTAGTTACTATTCGGTGAGTTGTGGTGAGGTAAGAACCAGATGCATGGGTTAAAATGAGATGGTGATGAAATAATAAATTTCAATGAACTTAAATGAACTTATGATTTCACAAGCTGACTGATGTACATATATTACATTTTTGGCATGCCAGGGTCCATGTAGGAATGTAAATAGTTACTTGCTTGTTATTTATTACATGATATTTTGTTTGCTGATGGTGGCATTGAAGTACAGTTACATTCATTGTCAGTTACTTAGAAGAAAACATGGCCTTTGTCTCTGTGTTCTGTTATGAACTGTTATACATAGTTTCTTGTAATGCATGAAACATTTAGAACAATGGTCAAACACCCACATAAACATGACAGGTCACATAACAACCACCAAACATCATTTATCAGCTTTTGGTTACATTTACAATGATTGCATAGTTTCATTTTACGTAAAAACAATTCCATTTCATTTATCACATAATAAAAAGGGAGAATCAGACATATATGAAAAACAGGACTAATATAAAATATTCACAAGCTGGATTTGAAAAAGACTTGACTTTTATTTCTAAAATTCAAACCTGTAAAAGTTTCTACATTGTAAATAAATAATGATGTTCAGATTTGTGGCATGGCATAGGAGGCAGGAGGACTGGTGTAAATTACATGTTGGCTTAGTTAAAAACAAAAACATTTTGAAGAATAAAACTGTATTGTCTTATTTTATTGATGCCAATAGTTGTACTGTCGACAGTTTTCCACCTGAATTATTTTCCAATTCTTTACAAGAATACTAAGAGCTTTAAAGATGTGCACAGAGCACTATAACCACTACACCTTGTTGTAATAGTTATGGAACTATAAATTATAGGGGAAGTAAACTAGAACAGGATTTGCTTGCAGCCTATCAATGCAGTCAATGTTGGATGGTTTTAAATGGATAAGGCAGAAATGTAATTTGTATATTATCTATGCAGCTGAAGAGTGCCCTGGCTTTAGGTGACGTGAAGATTTTATTTTATGCCAAAGTGCTTGAACTTGGTTTGAATGAGAAACTGGGTGATGACACTTTAAAGACTAATAGTGCCATAGATACAATGAACTGTAGTGGTTATGGTGCATAGAATGTCCTTTGTACAACCCCAAATAACCAATTTAGTGAGATAAGTGATATTAGAGCAATTATGTGCTTATGTTACCAGGTCTATTCTATTGGATGCACAATTAAACCTGTGCTATTAAGAAAAAAGTGGTCCTTATGTAAGAGTCAACTCATCTCTTAAAAAGCATAAGTAATGTATGTCATTGTATTGCTCAAGTAGGAGAAGATAATTAGAATGTTTGGATTTTTTTTCTTTTTTCCTGTTTATGGTTCAATAACCCTGTCCTTAAAGATCGTAATGACATATACAGCCAGGAAAGTATATCCTAGTGTGGCTATTATTCTTTTTAATATTTTTTGTTTTATTAAAAAAGAGCACCAAAATATTTGGTAGCACTGTACTGTATTAAGGGTAAACACTATGTATAAGTAAATGAGGAATAAAGCATTTTGGTATACAGGAACAAGTACCATGCCTATTACATATTACATATTACAGTTGTCAGTTCTGTCAACATTGTGAAAACTATTTGATTGTTGGTTTCTCTGGTTTTATTTTTTGGGAAAAGACTGACCAGTGCACTGTGTTACATCTCTGTGCTAAGGAACAGGCAATGTAAGGCCTTCATGGATTGGTGTAGAGAAACTGTGTAAAGTTTTAAAATTAATGCTAATTAGGTCAGCACAACTGCAGGACCTGTTTTTCTCTTCCTCTCTGATGGCCTCCCTACTTGCCCAGCTGGAGAAGTTCTACTGGGCTCAGGGTGTTGCTTCCCTGTGACACCTGCAGGCTTGCCCCAAGTGAAGGAAGGAGGGCAAGGCAATTGTGGCCTCCTTCACGTCTGAGCCCAAGCCCGATCAGACCTACCAGGAGTTACTGTGGTGCTGGAGAAAGTTCCTCTAGGAAGTCTTCTGCAATGCTCCAATCTTCAAGGACTGTGGAGTGGCATTGTGGCGTGCAGCCTTCCCTCTTCCAAGATGGCCATATGACACTTCTGTCAGTTTTGTGAAATCACCATGTGAGCCGAGCACCAGGGGCTTGAAACTCTCTTGAAGATGAGGAGAAGCCAAAGAGGTCTGGGGGCCATTAATGCCAGCATGCTGCCCTAGCAAGAAAGGGATTTTTCACTACTTCAATGCACCCTCAGACTGATAGTAATGGTCTTCTTGCTGGTGGTTGTCAGAGAAGAACAGCTAGGTCAAGGACTCCATTGGAGTGAACTGCATCTCACAGTACCTTGCTGAGAGTGTGGACCCTTAGGATGGTTGAAAAGTATGGTGGGACCCAAGTCTTGGTACAGCTTCTAGCTTACTGAGTTTTCTGTTTCCCCAGGTACTGCTCAAGGGTGGTTGGTGCCTGGGAATAATGTGATCTTGCTTTTGCAGTATTTGCTTGCAGAGTGTGCACCGGCGTCTTCGTTGACGTCTTCGCTGCTTCTGCATTTGGTTTCTCTGCACCTGTGCTCCCGTCTCCCACTTGCAAACTATCCTTTCTTAGATTTAGTGTGGCTACGGACATTAAGTATCATATGAGGAGAAAAGAGGAGTTAAGGGCTTCGCTATTGTACAGAAAACAGTACCAAAAAATAGAAACCAATTGGTCGAAATGTATAATCAGTGATAAAACCTGGGTATAGTAGTCTATATTGCAGTTATTTAAAAATAATAACAGATGAATTCTGTCATTTTAGATGGCAGTGTAGAGTCAGTGGTCTTGCATACAATACATGTTTTGCATTTGTAAAACTCTCCCTATTACTTTCAACTATAACAATAAAAGTAGGGAAATAAAAAAGATCATCAAAAAACATTGGCACATTTTAGAACATGATGACAAACTTAGCAAAATCATTCCAGAAAAGCCTAATATAATTTTTAGAGGAGCCCCCAATTTTAAATCGATTTTAACTACGAATTTTACTAAAACAATTCCACCCAAAAACCCACTAGCCTTTTTTCCCCAATCTAAAGGGTTTTACAAATGCAAAACATGTATTGTATGCAAGACCACTGACTCTACACTGCCATCTAAAATGACAGAATTCATCTCAAATAGGACCAAAACTACTTACAAAGTAAAATAATTTATAAGCTGTAATACCAAAAATGTGATTTATTTACTGGAATGCCCATGTGGCTTCCAGTATGTTGGAATGACCACAATATGTTTGAAAACTAGACTAAGCGAACACTGTAGGAATATTAAAAATGGATACTTAAACCATTCTGTATCAAAAAATGTTTTAAATCACAATAAAGATCCAAAAATGTTAAAATGTATGGGGATAAAAAAGTGTACCCTACCCTGGAGAGGAGGTGACATAAAAAATATTTTAGGAAAGACAGAAATGGAATGGGTCTATAGGTTACAGACACACAAGGTCTAAATGCAGATTTTGATCTGCATAATGTTTTATAAATGAACACTATCTGCTTTTATTTTATTTTATTTATGCTTCCTAATATCAAAATTATAATTTTTTTTATTAGTAACCAACTTACTATCTGTTCTTGATATATTTATGTTTATACTTATGTACATTTATGTCCATTTTTATTTATATATTTCATACTAATATTACCTATTTGTGGCATTAATATTATCTTATTACTTTGTAGTCCCATTTAAAAAGCTCCTTCCCTAAGTAATTTGTTCCTCCTCCCCACCTTTATTTTGTATTTTCATTAAGTGGGAGTGGCTGACTATCGGTAATTGGAAGTCAGCTCGCTCACCACTTTCCCCATGCACACAGTGACCGGCATGACTACATCTCCCAAGAAGCATTGCTCCTACATGCCGTTCACGTGGTGCTAGGGGTTGCACTACGCGTCCGAGCGACCCGCCCACCATTCGCTCGCGCATGCGTACCGCAATTCCCATAGCCCCGATCACGTGACATTGCTATTACCATCTAATTCCGCTATTAAAGCCTCGTTTTGAAAAAGATAAACATATTTTATGGCTAATATAAGCCATATCTATGCAACTATAAAGTTTTAAATCTGTTTTGAGTTTGTTTTAAAAAAACGTTGTAATACTTTTTTGTAATTGGTGTAACAGATTTTGGCGCCAATTTTAACCACTGTGTACTCTTATAAATACTGTTCTATGCCAGGTATATTGTTCTATAACCATTTTTGATAAAGCCTTATAGGTGAAACGCGTTAATGGTTTTAAAATTGTGTATTTTATAACAATACAAGTTATTTTTGGTTATTTTTTATAGGACCAATCTTTTACTTATTTTATTGTATTTTACATACACTTTTACTATTATTATTCCTGGCATTTTTTTTACAGTATCCCGTTCCAAGAAATCCATAGGTGGGGATGATTCCACCAGCGCTGTGGCAATAGAGCAGTATTTTCTGCTCTACTCTTGTGAGTATATTTTATTTTATTTTATTTATTTTACTGTTCTTACTGAGAGCACTATTTGCTGTTTCTTATACCTCATGGAATACGACGGAACCCAAGCCAGATGGACAGACCTACCCTTCCAGTACATCCTTTAGTGGGGATCATACCACTAAGTGCCCTTCACCCCAGAGCTGGCCCTAGCTCCATCAAATGTGAGTGCACAATCCTCCTTTATACTTATTTTTACCCTTGGAGCTACAATATTTCACCATTGGCAGTTTTTTGTGTTTTCTTTTATCTTCACATATACGGATTATCTACAACCCGGACGGATCAACTCCTGAGGATTGTACACATACCCTATCCATATATCAGTGAGACGGTTTTTATTGATTTTATTCAACATTTTTTTATCATTTGATTTTTACTGAACATCTCTGTCTTATTTATTATTTTTAAATAACTGCAATAGAGACTACTATACCCGGTTTTATCACTTGCTGATTATACACTTCGACCAATTGGTTTCTATTTTATGGTACTGTTTTCTGTAAAATAAAGCAGAGCTCTTTTCTCCTCCTATCTTACTAAGGGTCTTGATGGATTCCCTTTTTACGGTTGCTGCTTTCTTCTCTGTTATTAAGTACAGACTCTTCCCCTCTGTTTTTAAGTATCATATACTGAGGAGTTAATTGATTTCATTTTCTGTTGTCCTCAGGCAAGGAGACAGAGGTAATGGGTCCAAGCAACTCCCCTGTATCTTTGGTAATTTGCTGCAAGGGTTTTTGATTTACTCTTCAGTTTTGTGGGAACATCCCCCTGCTTTGTCCATCCTTGTTTGTCTACCTTGAACCAATCTGGGGACCTGCAAGGATTATGGTGGGCAGTGCTAGTACAAATATGATCAGCAATTCTGCCAGCTCATGGCGGGCTGCATGACATAAGTTTCAGTGTGCAAGATGGAAGTCTGTGGCTCCTTTGTGTGACACTGACCCAGCTTAAGGTGCTTCAGAGGGAGCCGGTGCCTGGCATGCTTGGTGGTGGGAAGAAAAGGTTCTACTAGCTCTATTATTAGAGCCATTGCCAAAGGGCAGCTTTCTGCCATTTTCACAATGAATGTTCACAGAGTGGAGGACCAGTTGCTGTGGTCAAGTGTTTTTGTAAACCAAGAGTCAGAGCAGGTAAGCAAGGGATTAGAGATGAGAATCCACAGGGTCCTTATGCCAGTGAGCATTTAAAGGATGCTTCTGTGGCTAAATTGATACCTACATCACAGGGATACACAGAAGCTGCTGAGTTGTTTTAAGGAAGGATTTCTCAATCCATTGTCTTATTTTCCTTACTTTACTTCCATTTTTTATCTGTGCAGTCAAGGGTGGATTAGGTTTGGGAGAAACTTTTCATGGAGATTACCACCAGGAGGATGGAGTGCCCCTTTGTGCAGTTTTTCTTTTTTGAAGAGTGGTCCCTCTTTGTCTGGTTCCCAAGAAAAAAAATGGTAAGGCTTATACATGAATTGTCCTTTCCCAGAGGCAATTCAGTCAATTGCTGAATTCCTGTAGAGGCCTATAAGGTCCATTACACGTTGTTTGACAGGACTTTCAAGCACTTCAGGGAGGCTGTTTTTTGACTCCTCCCCATCCATCAAGATTTCCTTCACTTGGTTGTTAGGTCAAGGGTTTTTATTTTTATCATACGTGTTTGCTACCTATTTGTTTCATCTTTTTGAGTGTTTGTTTTGGAGTGGTTAGTGTCTGAGGAGGTGAACTGCTGATCTTTACTTCATTACTTAAATTATTATTTGGCTTTTGCTGACATGTTGACTTGTTTTTGTGGCATCATGGACTGGTTTGGTGACTTTGTTGCAGAGGACAAGACAGAAGGGCCAACTACTACATTTTCCTTCTTGGGAAATGAGATAGACACATTGAACATGATATTCCAGCTGCCAAGAGATAAATTGGAGACCTAGTAGTTTTAACTTCATGCCTTGCAGTCATTGGTAGGTCATCTTAATTTTACATGTAGGGTTCTCCCCATGGGGCAAGTTTATCTTGATGTGTGGCTCTCCTTTATGGCCTCTTTTATTGGGTCTTTTATTTGGTTGCCATGTTGACAGGAAGGTGTGGAGCTGTTCCCAAATGCTGCTGGTTCTTGTGGCTTTGGTGTATTTTTTGTCAGACACTGGTGTGTTGGGGTATAAAAAAAACAAAGTAATAGGTCGCGCTATACAGAAATAGTACAATTGAAGGATACAATGAGAGATAAAGGATAAAATGTACTCACATATAAATACACAATAAAATAAATATAAATATGAGCGTAATAGTCCCAATATGTAGTGGATTCCAATAGACTGATGAAAACTTGATACTGTAGTCAAATAAAACGCTGGATCTTCTATGGTATAGGTAATCTTGACTCAATGATGAGCATGCAAATAGAAAGACACGGAGACTCCAATAGTGCAGACTGCATTAGCGTACATAAAATGGAATAAAATAAAATGGGTGTAGGGGAGGTATTTCACTCACCTATGCAAGAGCATGAACTTGCTCTAGTATAATCAGCATTCAGTGGCGTTTATCCCCCACTGGCGGGACATAGATGTGGATAATTCCTCGAAATAAGGGAAAAATAAAATATAGTGCTCACTGTATATAAAACATAAAAGTAAGACTTAAAAATAGAGAACGTACTCACATTTGGGTGAGCAGGATATACTGCTCACTATGATGGCGTGGGTGGTATAATCCCCACCTAGGATTCTTTGGACAATAGTCGGCTCCAAAACGACGTGTAACCAGGTTAAAAAAGAGAAGAGTAATATAATATAAAATATAATAAAATAAAATAAAAGGTATATGGCAAATGAATAGTGAAAAAAAGCCAATATTCCTTTATTAGTACAAATATAAAATATATATATAAAATTAGCCAAAACGCGTTTCGCCACACAGGGCTTTATCAACTGGAATCCTAGGTGGGGATTATACCACCCACGCCATCATAGTGAGCAGTATATCCTGCTCACCCAAATGTGAGTACGTTCTCTATTTTTAAGTCTTACTTTTATATTTTATATACAGTGAGCACTATATTTTATTTTTCCCTTATTTCGAGGAATTATCCACATCTATGTCCCGCCAGTGGGGGATAAACGCCACTGAATGCTGATTATACTAGAGCAAGTTCATGCTCTTGCATAGGTGAGTGAAATACCTCCCCTACACCCATTTTATTTTATTCCATTTTATGTACGCTAATACAGTCTGCACTATTGGAGTCTCCCTGTCTTTCTATTTGCATGCTCATCATTGAGTCAAGATTACCTATACCATAGAAGATCCAGCGTTTTATTTGACTACAGTATCAAGTTTTCATCAGTCTATTGGAATCCACTACATATTGGGACTATTACGCTCATATTTATATTTATTTTATTGTGTATTTATATGTGAGTACATTTTATCCTTTATCTCTCATTGTATCCTTCAATTGTACTATTTCTGTATAGCGCGACCTATTACTTTGTTTTTTTCATATTCTTTATTGAGGACATTAGAGGGAACCTCATACCCATAGGTTTCAGCTTTTTTCCGGTCTCTTCTCCTACAGACCACCCAGCGCTGATCCTATACCCCTTTTCTGTGTTGGGGTATAGCCTGCATCTTGTGGTGAGGATCTGCTCTGGAATCTTACATTTTCTGAGTTGTTTCACATCATAGTGTTGGTGGAGTTAAGAGGTCCACAAAAAAACCTGAAGATGGTTCAGGTGATTGAGAGTTCCTCCTCCAGCTCTCCACCAGTTTTAGCTCTTTCTTGTAATTTGATGTCATCATGTTTATACCATAACATTTGACTGTGCACTGTGCATATTCCCGGGGAGCTAATTGTGGTGGCTGATGCTCTTTCTCATTTTCAATGACAGTGCAGTGGGAAGTTGATCCAGATGCAGCGACGACAGAGGAGGTGTGTCAGGAGAACTTTAGGAGTCTTGTTTCCAGCATTTGATGAAGGTGGTCTGGACCTTGTTGACACAGACTATGTGGGCTGCTTACAAGATTGTTTGGCGGTCATGATTTTTGCTCTCCAGTAGTAAGGAATTTTGGGAGGATGGTAGCTATTCTTAAGTATTTGTATCTGTTGAAAGGATTGGGTTGTTTCAGTTTTGGTGGTTGAGCCTAATTTGCCTGCTCATTATTTTTTGTTTCAAGCCATGGGTTGGGAGAACATCACTAAGGATTTCCTTCTATGTTGCATTGTTCATGTTTGGAGCATGGATCGGCCTTCGGATTCTAGATTCTTGGGATTCTGATAAAGGTTTGTTCGTCCTCCTTGGAGGTGTGATTGTTTGTGGTTGCCTTTTTGTTGGCATTTTATGGAGTTCAACTTATACACCTAACTAGGATATACAAGGATTTCAGAATGTCATTCAGACTAAATATGTTTGGGTAGATAATAGCAAATTGGTGGAAGGCCAAATAGGAGATGTAGAGAACAGCTACAAATACCTGGGGATGTCACAAATGCATGGCAACCATGGGGAAAAGGCAAGGATGACAGGCAGGAACATCCAAATACCTGAGAGAGCATCAAAGATGAACTGCTAAAAGAATGCATGAGACAACAAAATATGTTGAAAAGGAGGTTCTATAGCAAGATAAATCTCTCCATGAGATGTGCCAGGGGCAAATAGTGAATTTAGCTCATATTACAAAATCCTACCAGTAGTTAAAAAACGCAGGACTGAAAGAAATATAGACACTAATCCGAGCAACACAGAAACAAGTACTCAACACCATATTAACAGATGCAGAACCATTAAGTGATTACTTCCAATCTTGACATTCCCATTATTTTCCAATGGCATATATAGACTACTACTCCTGGAGCAGTTTCAAATGCACAACTTGCACTACTGCACTAACAAAAGCTGCTGATCAATGTTTTGTAGTTTGCCAAACAGTTCCATTCTATAAGGGAGCCTTTTGGAAGAAGCAGGACTTGTTTGACATGTGTATGCACATACCTACAAGTACTTGTATCTGTGGGTGGAAGCATAATTTCCCTCTTTGATAGATTTCAGCAGGCAGAAACTGTAAGGACTTTGCAAATGATAACTCATATAAGGAACAGGAGTGCAAAGACAAAGGGACAAGGGGATCATTTTGCCATAACCTCTGCAATCAGTGTAGGTTATTATGGTAATACCATACAGATACAAACAAAAGAGGATACAGCTTTAGATCTACAACATAAAAAGCAAATAATAGTGTAACACTGTTGAATAAGGACCTGGCATAGCACTGTTTTTATATTAACTTTTTATAACAAAGCAGAATTTTATCAATTTCATCATCTCTGAAGGCAAGTGGAGTAGATTTGGTCCCCCATTTCCATCAGGGGAGGCACCCTTGGGTGAAATATTTTTTATCTATCTGATGAGTGTTACTCATTGTAACTCATTTATATTTATTCAACAGTGTTACACTATTATTAGTTTTTTATGTTGTAGATCTACAGCTGTATCCTCTTTTGTTTGCATCCGTATGGTATTTTAAGGGATAATTGCTGGGATATTCCTGAAGGAAGCTGTCACCACTATCCAATGAGATAAGTGTTTTTGTTTTTTCAATTCCCTATAACGTTTAGGTGTTAGTAGTTATATTTGTTGTGTGTATATATATATATATATATATATATATATACACAATATATATATATATACATATATATATATATGTGACGGTAGTCCTCTGTATCACCGTCCAATATTCCCTTTTTCCCAATAGTAGCACATTCCCAATAATCCACAGGAATAAATATCGCTGGTATCGCTGAATAATCCACACATGCGCCAAAGCTTAATGCTGGAACAAGACTGATTTACTGGAAGCAACAGGCATTCAATTTAAACAGTAACAGACTACTCCTCTGGGCCAGGCTAGATCATTGAGTTTCAGCAACATACTAAACTCAATTATCTGCTGGCCAGAAACATTACAATTTTCAACATTTTTAGAAAAGTACTTTCGATAACACATACAATTATAACATTTACATCCCTGGGTAGCTGAGGATACTGGGAGACACATATCAAAATCTCACGAAATTCCGTTTGGTAGTTTCCGTGTCGTATCGTGTGGAAGTTTGACCGTCTTGCCATGTGGTGGTATCTGCTTTACAGTTCCATGAAATCAGCAGCAAGAGCCGGTCTCCGTTCGCGCCTAATTACACGAAAACTACCATACGAACGTTGCAGTTGGTTATATAGAAATGCTCCCCTTGTTCGGTAGATTCCACCTCCCGAATGCCGGTTTGATTCGTGGAGTGGAATGTAGTCAGCCGGGACTTCCATGGTGGCCGGGTGTTCGCAGAATTGCCATGCCGAAAACAGTTCCAGGCAATTCATGTGTAAGTCCCGCTGACCGCATTCGTGAGATTTAAGATGGCCGCCATCCTTTGTTCTCGCCACGTGTTCGTATGCCGAATGGCGGCCACCTAGGAGCAATTAAGTTGCGGTTTTCTCAACGTTCTAAGTTCTGATTGCTACCCAGGGTGGTCTCTGTTTTGGTAATACACCTATTTTAATGGTAATCAATTCTTAGCTATGCTCTTTTCTTTCTTTATTTGCATCCCTTTGTTTCTAACAATGTTTAATTATCCCCAGCCATCCTCTAGACTCTTTATTTATTTCAAAATTGGGATGGATTATCTAAATAGCAATTCCTCCTCTGTGTGAACATTGATATTCAGTAACCAGAGTAAACCATTAGAGTTCCCATCCCAGACCTCCCAACAATACTGATGCCAGAACTCTGTCCTGCTCTCCAAATTTAGTTCATTGGTGTCCAACAAATGTTCTACTGACAGCACAGCACAAGTGCATCATTAGAAAGGGTTGTGGTGTGAATGGGCATTAGGAGATGCAGAGAGCACTTCACCAATGCTCTCTGCATGGTCATGGCCAGTCAGAAATGTTGTCAGTCAGCCTTGCATGTTTCACAGTAGACTGACAAGCCTCTTCAGTGGGTGAACCCCTAGCAATGTCATACCTACCAGTGTTGGCAGGCAAGCCAGTCACATTATATTTTCTAACGTCATATCTCACCCAATTATAATTTTTCTCTTCTTCTATTTTTACTCTTATCCTTACTGACATTTTGTCACCGTTACTTAGCTTTTTTCCCGGGCGCCCACATGAAGAGATTCTTGAAGCTTACTCTTCTCCAAAATCTTTAGTCACGCCCCTTTTCATGACACACCGCATACGCATCCATGTTATTACATTAATCTCAGATTTGTATCATTTCCACCTCCCCCTAATATTTTAGGGGCATGGGTTTAAATTAAAAGGCGCTCATCAATCTTTTCCCTTATACAGTGGCCTATTGTGGTTTCTGACTCAGCTTGTATATTTTGATTATCCTGTTCTCTGTTTTCCTTGAGTCGGCTATTCATTTGCATTCTCCCGTTTTGCTCCCTTGTAATTTTGTCTATTCCTAACTATTCTATATATGTATCACGTTAAGACCGGCCATTCTAAGGTCTGGTAATATGTTCTATTTAGTTTGAGGTTGCACTCAAGTGTGTGTTGGCTTCACATTACCTTGACACACTTCCATGTGCTACTTGTTCCTTATTTATTAAGATCTCTTTTTATTTTGTTGCTTCAATTTTCCTATAATCTTCCTCTTCTCTTTTACCATACCCTTTTGCCTGTATTCATGTACTGTCCTAAAAACAGTTCTCTTGCATTTCTCCCAGTCCTACTTCCTCCCAACCTCCTCCTCCTTTCAAATACCCGCTCTCCTATGGCTTACTGCTTTTTCCCTTTGTTTTTACATAATGGAATTTCATTATATTGTATGAAGCAGGTTCCAAGTGCTGTGTATAACAAACTGGGCAAAGAGAAATATTAGGTAAGCGTTGTATCCCGTAGATATTGTAAATCACTAGAATTATCCTCAACAAGGCTTAAAATGAAAAGCTACCATCTGTCATCATTTGACTGCTCACATGGCAGGAACTGTAATGAACACGTACATTGTCATGGTTTTAGTTCTTCTTCCAGCCTCTCTGCATATGGTTTGCATGTTACAGTCATCTGAGCAAGATGAATACAATGGTATAAACATAAGCTTGGGAGTCAAGTCAATAAAACATGTGACTGCTGCCACACAGAAGCTTTTGTTTGGAACAGATATGAAGCTAAGAGGCGTTTCAATGAGTTAACATGTCGTCATGGTCATTTTCATTCTGATTAAAGAGATAATGCAATGTGTGGGTTGGTTACGTTAAAGCCAAGATGCTAAATAGTTATTTCAGTAAACAACCTTTTTTTTTTTTTTTATTTCAAGCTAATTTTGTCTATTCTATTGCTATAACTTTTATTTCATTATTAATATATATATATATATATATATATATATATATATATATATATATATATATATATATTCATTTTCTGACATTCGAATTAGTGTATTGATGGCATAATTTTTTTTTTTCGGGAACTAATTGCTTGGTTGACAGCATAAGTGCTACCTAATTGCCTCTATATAATATTTTCGCAATATAAATTAAATTATGAAGGCTACCTTATTTGAAATAGTACATTTCGTATAATTTGCACAATCCATATATGACAATAATTGCTTGCAATTGTTATGCTCCTCATGTTTATAGGCTCTTGTAGTGGCATAATATCTTTTTTCCCCCCCCTGCATTTCTTAGAAATATAAAGAAGAAGGTTTTAAAGGGGCACTGTAACCACCATAGCCACTACAGGGTGCTGTCTCCTGACATCATCCGACTGGAAGCTGTCACACCATGTATGATTGGTTTCATTCTCAACCGAGTCTGTCAGTGTACTGCAGCCCTGTCAGTCTGCTTTATGCTAAAGTAAAATTCATAGTTAGGCATTAGCATCATCATTTTTCTGTAATTTTTGGAAATTTTTCATTGCCTGAGTGTCAGCTGCAGGAACCAACAGAAGGTGAATATTACTTTAACATAATACCCATTAACCCTGCATGATGGTGTTGCTGTAGGCGCTGGATTCATGATAACATGTGTCTCTATGATAAGTTAAAGAGAACCTATAATTTATTTATTTGTATTTATTATTGGCGTTTATATAGCGCCAACATATTCTGCAGTGCTTTACAATATTATGAAGGGGGAAACTGTAACAATAAACAAGACAATTAAAAATGGTTACAGGAATAATAGATTGATGGGGACCTTGCTCAAATGAGCTTACAAGAGGCGCACTTTAAATGGGCAATCAATATATCTATTTATTTTATAGATTAATGAAGCAAACAATGATTTGCTTCACTTTCTGTTCTTTATAGTCTCAATACACTTGTGACTTACACCTCCTGGTACAGATATGGTTTCAGTGAGTACATCCAGTAAGTCTGGAAATCAGCACATACAAACACATGAAGGTACTGCCATGTCAGTGCAGGTGTACACAGATTCTAGATGATTTTCTTTACTATGTTAATGCATTTATGTATCCATCTCATATTATTTTAATATTCTACAGCAAGGCATAAAATCTGAAATTCTACAAAAGTAGACAGACGTAAAACTTACTCGCCACTGCAAGCATGGAGTGTCTATTGCACACTCACCAAGGGGTAAATTTCTACTTGCTTTCATGAATTTTTATTTGCCAATGGCTCCAAGGCAAGTGGAACTATTGAGCCCTATTCTATGGCATTATAGTGACCACTGGTGCCATTTAGCAAGCACACATACTGTATTTTTAGGCAGCAAGAATTATGAGCCACATGATGGTTGATTTATGATAGTGAATGATTATATCATAATGTCTCCTCATTACTTAAGCTTCTTAAACTAAGTGGAAGTATGACTAAGACAATAATATGTGCCCTAGAAGAATATTAGAGACCCTCAAAGGATCTCAGACAGCCGGTTGCCAGCAATTGTGAAATTATATGGTACGTCTATGAGGGCAACATTATGGACAATTAGGGTTCCATTCTTTTAATAAAGAATGGTTCTTTGAGGCCAACATGTTACGCAGCATGCTTCAAGAAGCATGCATTGGATTTAATCCAATTTTGTACCAGGTCTTCTCTTTGTTGCTCCTTTTTTTTTTTTAAAGAACTCAAATAAGGAGAGGACCCAGGTTTCAGATACAATTAGTATTTCCTAATTTAGAACAGCTAGAGTAGTTAGAATAGTTTACAGGATGTATCTGTTGTGAAACCCGAATATAGACAGGTTTTATAGTACTCACAGATGGATTAACATAGGGGCTGATGGAGATGCCCATGGAATAGGCCCATAGATTAAAAAAAAAAAAAAAAAAACTGTTGTGAACTGGCTGACAATTAAATTAGTTAAGGTAAAGCTTACTTTGCACACTATGCAAATGCTCTTGCTGCTTCAGTTTTTAAGTTACGTGATTCACGTCAGTGGCCCACCCTTTCACCCCGCACACCGAAATTCTGCTTCACTGGACACTGCTGGGGATTTACGTGAAAGATGAAAGAGAGAGATTAGCATATGGCATGTGTTTTCTGATAGCTATATCCTGTGAGTTTCCCTCCAACACCACCTCCACTAGATACATGACGCTTGGAAGGTATGACTGTTTTAGTGTTTTCTGTTGATAAGATTCTGTAATTGGGCCCATCAGCTGTCTGAGATCTTACTCAATGACACCCTCATTCCTTTTACATTTTACCAGAAGCTTCAGCTCTCCGTTAATTTCCTCTGGCTGTCACTATCAAATTCCCCCCTTCTATCTCATGTCTCAAATCCCTATTATATCCCAATACATCCTTTAGATTGTAAGCTCATGGGCTATCCAACTGAACATATACTTAGTATTAAATAGCTCCTGTGACGAAGTGCTCTTCGCCACTTGTGCCTGGAGGGGACTACTGGCTAGCCTCCTGCCTTCCGACTATGGCCCCTGTGCTGATAGCTGTATTTTACCCTGCAGAAAGGTTTATTTGTGTATTTCTTCCGGGGCGTTCAGGACTTTCAGTATGTGAGTAGTGCTACCCCAGATAGCTATGCCATGGAGCCTATTCGTGTAATGAAAGACTATGGAAAAGACTTTGGCTCCATGGCGATTGAACTGTATGTATGTGATCTGAGCACCATTCGGTAATGATGTGAGCTCAGATCTAGGCTGTCTGGGGATATGTTGCATGTATATGTTTTATGTAGTAATTGTAACATTGTGTAATTTTATGTATTTTTGTAACCATGTGGTTAATGGAGTCTTGCCTCTGTCCTGGGAGATAATTTGATTACTTCCCAATTATCTCAAGGATAGAGAGGAGGGATTGTGATGTCACTGTGGGAGTGTTTTGTTTGTATTGTCTGTGATTGGCTAATATCCAATATGTGCCCCATTGTTCCATCAGGTTCCCTAGGGGAGTGTCCACCTGGTGGATACTTGCATAAATACCGGGCAGGTAGCCCTCAATAATCCAGACCTACTTGCACCTTTCTTGAAGCCTTGGCTCATGCTTGGGGGAAGGGATACCTACACTCTGGGGATTGCTATAATCACTTACTCCCCAGAGTAAGCTCTTGTAATAGTTTGATTTGTTCCTGCTACGCTCTCTGGATTTAGGAGAGGTTCACCCACTGGGAGCTGGATCCTGGTCGTGGATCCAGGGTGGGTGAGAGACGGCGAGACCCCGGCGCAGCTGCATCGCTGGAAGTGGGGTCCTCAGTGTTGATGGTGTCGGTTGGAGTGCTCGGAGTCCTCGGCAAGCGCTAGGAGCATTGATTGGCGGAGGTACTCGGTCGGAGTGCCAGCGGTCCGTCACAGCTCCAATGGCTAGATCTCAACTCACTGGGCAGGGCCCTCTTTACCTTTTGTATTGGTCTGTATATATTGTATGTTCTACTCTAATTATACAGCGCTGTGGAATATGTTGGCGCTTTATAAATGGCAATAATAAATACAATAATCAGCTATAACTGTTATATAATTAACTTATAGTAATTATATGTAGCATATTATTATCCACAATTAAATCCTGAATGAGTAAAATATCCCGAGTATATACTAAGTACAATAAGAATTGTTTCTAAAGTCAGCTGTTAGCCTAGACAGAAACCTGAATGTTGGAACCTTGTTGGGTCTATATTTGGATGGAATAAATGGTCACTTAAAAATGCTGGTATTGCTGATTCTGTCTATTTTTCTGGAAGTCTGAGATAGACTAACAGGGTATAGTAGAAATGAACTGACATAGAAACGGTATACTGCAGAACTGAGATGTATCTGACTTGTATGTGTTCATCTAATATGTGTGCTGTGTTATCGAAAATACATAATTATAATAATAATTAAGCAGGCATAGCTGTGACAATAAATTACCCATTGATCTATCATGTGGGGCTATTTTATCCCCTGCTACATTGTCCTTAGTGCTAACAGCATTTAAAGTTTTATGAGTGTGGGTATGAGGAAAAATTATTTTATTCATTATTATTTATTCATTTTAGGTGTCCAGGACAGACGAGAAAAGGTGTTTCATTAATGGCACACTGTAGGCACCTAGACAACTTCATTTTAATGAAGCAGGCTGGATAGATGATATGTCCCCCCATTTCAGCACATGCACCCGACAACATTGCTGTTCTGCCGGAACGGCAATTTGTTCTTTGCAGGATTAACCTTCCTCTATTAGCTGCTACACTGACAGCCACTAGAGTCCTTTCAGATCAGATAGTGATCTCAGCCAAAGAGAAATGCTGGTGACCAGCGCTGTCACCTAAAAACTGACATGGGCACCAAAGCAATTCAAATACACATTTCTATTCATAACACTTTGGTGTTCCTTTATTCCTTACAGCCTTTACATTAAGTTACATGTTTCCTCGTGTGGAAAGATTTTCTTATGCTTTGTAAGTTTTCATTTGTAAACTGAGAGAGCGGGGCATACTGGGTTGACGATCAGGCATGACTATGATGTGTTAAGGAAAGTCTGGCAACTGGTCGGATATGGCTAGTCTAGTTATAGAAAAGTTAAAAGTGAGAGTTCACAGAGGAGAAAATGCTACTAACCTAGTGCTTACCCCCAGACAAAGTATATGCTAGGAATAACATGTTGCGGGGGAGTGCCCTGGCTACTGACCAACAGGGCTGCTTTGTATTAAGCCTCTACATGATCCAGGTGGGAAAAACTTCAAAATTTAAGTAATAAAATCTTTATTCTGAGTGATTTAACCTTTCCCACATTTAGCAAGAATGCTGAAATTGAAAAAGAGCATCGATACTTGAATGTATCGATATTTGCAGAGAAAAATGAATTGCCACAAAGCTGTGTAATGGCAGAGGGGTGCTTGTCTGAGTCACGCTCAGCAACAGGTCATGGTGGATCCAAATCAAGTTGGCTCAGCTCCCTGAACAGAAATCTAAAGGTGAGAGGGGCAATTATGGAGCCCGAATGATTGGGACGGATGAGGCCCTTCAATCCCATTCATCAGAGGACTGATGCGATTTGGAGGCCTAAACGGAGTCTGTGCTTATTCTGGCTATGCTGGAAAATGTTTGATTTGCTCAAGGAATCGATACAAAAAGATGTGCTCTCCAAAATTGCAGTTGTTTGCAAGGAGGTCCTTGAATTAGATGGCCGGATCAGTAAGCTGAAAATGACGAATAGCGATCGAATCAATAAGTTGAAGAAATTAAGGAAGGACTTGCGAACAGTGAATCCGCAATTTGAACAAGTGAAGTAAAAGAATATTGTATTGGAAAATAGAGCATGAATGAGAAACATTCGAATTTGTGGGATTCCTGAGATTGGCCTGAATGCACTGAGCAAATATGTGAAATCCTTATTAACCCCTTCCCGACCGGGGACGGAAATTTTCCATCAACCTTGTCCTTCAGTTAAGGACCGTTGACGGAAAATTTCAGTCATTTACTAAAGTTAACCCCAGATCGCCGCAATCGCGGCGATCGCGGGGTTAATGGTGCTCCGGTCTGCCTCTGTATTAGAGGCAGACCGGGAGCACCTGATCGGGCTATCCCAGCACCGGTGCTCACTCTGACAGCATGTCAGAGCGAGCACATGTGCTCAATGTACTTACCTTCCGCCTCCCTGCCCTTCCGGGTTCTGTGTGAAGTGCAGGGAGACGGATCAGTGCTGATCCTGCCCCCTGTGTAAAAAAAAGAAAAATAAAGTAAAATCCCACCCCCCCTTTCCCCTGCTTTAATAAAATGAACCCCTTCCCTGCCAATTGATCACTGACTACAGTGATCAATTGGCAGGGTATACATTGTAATGTCATCTGATTATTATTTTTAACCCCTGAGGGTTAATTATTATTTTTTTAACCCTCAGAGGTTACATTTATTTTATTAATTAATTTAAATATTTAAAATTAAATATTTAGCTAGCTGGGATAGATGGAAGTTAGTGGGGATTGGGGAATTTATAAAATACCACCCCCTTTTACCCAGTCTAAATAAAAATTAACCCCAGTTGATCACTGCCTACAGTGATCAAAATACAGATCACAGTATTATACTGTGATATAATTTTTTTTAACCCCTGAGGATTAACTTTTATTTATTTTTTTAACCCTCAGGGGTTCAATTTATTTAATTAATTTAAATATTTTATAATTATATATATTGCTAGCTGGGGTGGGTGGGAGTTATGGGAAAATGGGGAATTTACGGTTAGTGCTGCTTACTGCTAGTTAGGGGTTAACAGTAAAAGAAAAGTTTAGAAAAAAAATTAAAAGTGTAAAAAAAGTTAAGATAGTGTAAAATATTTAATAAGAAAAAAAAGTTTAAAAACGGGTTTTACAAAGTAAAAAAAGTTTTACAAAGTAAAAAAATACATTTAAAAATGCTCATTACCACTACACTTGGTACAAGCTAGCGGAAAAATTATCCCACGCTAAGGTTCAAAATAGGCCTTTTGAATTACCCTGGGATGTCTTCTTTAAGAAATGGTATGCCTTTATGGTGTAATTGGATTATATAGCCTTGTAAAATACTCTAAAATGGGACAAGGACACAGCGTAAAAATTCAAAGTTTGGTAAAAACTGGAATGGTTGTGTCTCAAATGTGCCCCTTCAATGTCCACATATACCTGGTAAAGGTACATACGGGGGTATTGCTGTACTCAGCCGACATAGCTGAGCAACATATGAGGTAGTATACAGTCGTAGTACACATAAGGTTTGCAAAATATACTGCGCAAACTCACTTTGTGTGTCAAAAAGGCAGAAAAAATGCTAATTACCACTACACTTGGTACAAGCTAGCGGAAAAATGATCCCACGCTAAGGTTCAAAAGATGCCTTTTGAATTACCCTGGGATGTCTTCTTTAAGAAATGGTATACCTTTATGGTGTAATTGGATTATATAGCCTTGTAAAATACTCTAAAATGGGACATGGACACAGCGTAAAAATTCAAAGTTTGAAAAAAAATGTAATGGCTGTGTCTCAAATGTGCCCCTTCAATGTCCACACATACCTGGCAAAGGTACATACGGGGGTATTGCTGTACTCAGCCGACATAGCTGCGCAACATATGAAGTAGTATACAGTCGTAGTACACATAAGGTTTGCAAAATATACTGCGCAAACTCACTCTGTGTGTCAAAAAGGCAGAAAAAATGCTTATTACCACTACACTTAGTACAAACTAGAGGAAAAATGATCCCACGCTAAGGTTCAAAATAGGCATTTTGAAATACCCTGGGATGTCTTCTTTAAGAAATGGTATGGCTTTATGGGGTATTTGGATTATATAGCCTGGTAAAATACTCTAAAATGGGACATGGGCACAGTGTAAACATTTAAAGTTTGAAAAGAACTGGCTGTGTCCCAAATGTGCCCCTCCTATGTCCACATATACCAGACAAAGGTACATACGGGGGTATTTCTGTACTCAGCCGACATAGCTGAGCAACATATGAAGCATTACACAGTCGTAGCACACATACGATTGGAAACATATACTGTGCAAATTCACTTTGTGTGGCAAAAAGGCAAAAAAATGCTTATTACCATTACACTTGGTACAAGCTAGCGGAAAAATTATCCCACGCTAAGGTTCAAAATATGCCTTTTGAAATACCCTGGGATGTGTTCTTTAAGAAATGGTATGCTTTTATGGTGTAGTTGTAATATGTAGCCTGCTCAAGTGCTCCAAAGTGGGACACGGACTCATCAAAACCCTCCATGAAAATTCACACTTAAAAACCTTAACTTGTTACGTCTCTTTTACAGCAATGTAACTTCACAAAATAGTATCTAGGTCATACATTGGGCATATTGTTTTACTCAGAAGACTTAGCTGAGCATAATGTGGGGGGTTTGACTTAGTGGCACATATGAAATGTACAAAATGCCCAGCAAAAATGTAATCCTTAAGTAAAAAATGCCCAAAATTATTTTTTACCACATAATTTGGCATATATTGGTGAAAAAATGGGGGCATGTTAAGGCACAATATGCACCATATGAGATACCCTGGAGTGTCTACTTTTACAAATGGTAGGCCTTTGTGGGGGTTTTTTGAACAGTCAAACTGCTATAATACCCCAAATTGAAGCATAGGCCCATTAAATCCGCCTCTCAGAATTCTACTGTAAATGTTGAAACGGACAGGTCTCCTATATGGCACTGTAGCTTCACGAAATAGTGCCAAAGACATACAATGGGGGTATCATTGTACTCAGCAGACGTAACTGAACACAAAATAAAATGTTGTACAGGAATAACACACACCAACTTTACAAAATACACATGAGAAGTTTTTTGTTACAAGTTTGTGTGCCAAAAACCCCAAAAAACTAAATTTTACTCCAATATTTAGCAGAGATTGGCGGTGAAATGGCTACTTAGAAAGTGTCAAAACAACATTAGGACAATAGCCTGTGATGTCTACCTTATATAAATATATACTTTTGTGTGGAAATTTTGTTTTATGTCCTTTAAAAAACAGTATATAATATGTGTCGGTGCAATAAACGAGAGAGATGCAAATTGCAGTTGAACGCATACAGCAAGAAAATGCAAAAATTGCTTGTGTCCTTAAGCGTAAGACAAGCTTCTGAAGCTATGCCCTTAAGGGGTTAAGGTATATGCTAAAAGATGCAGGAGATTGGGAATTGATGCGAGACAGGTGTCAAATAATATATAAGCCTCATTTGATATCTGTGACTCCACCAAGTTCTTGTGAGATTTTTTTTTCCAAATGAAGGATCAATTCATGTCCAAAAATGTATTATGGGTTTCACCTGCTAACTGAATATTAAGATATCAAATTTTATCAGGACTTGGAGCTTGAGATCACAAGAGAATTGAGAGCTAAATACACCAGATACAGATGGGGGTTTCATGTCAAACTTCTTGTTAGACATTCTGAAAAATGAATTACCATCAAGACACCTGAGGAGGGATAGGGTTTCCTTCAATCACTAGTCTCTCAAGATATCATAGAACCAAAGACTACTATGAAGCAAAGCAGAAGGGACTGATGTGGCTTCCTCAAGAAATAGATGTGCGTCCATTGTCTGCAGTGACTCTTTATTTTTCTCTCTTTTTCTCTGACATGGCTAATGCAATCTACTGAGACATTCTTGATATATTTTTCCTTACAGTTTATGTGAAGTGATCACTAGTGATGTCGCGAACACAAAATTTTCGGTTCGCGAACGGGAACTTCCGCAAACGTTCGCGAACCGGGCGAACCGCCATTGACTTCAATGGGCAGGCGAATTTTAAAACCCACAGGGACTGTTTCTGGCAACAAAAGTGATGGAAAAGTTGTTTCAAGGGGACTAACACCTTGACTGTGGCATGCCGGAGGGGGATCAATGGCAAAACTCCCATGGAAAATTACACAGTTGATGCAGAGTCTGGTTTTAATCCATAAAGGGCAGAAATCACTAACATTCCTAAATCGCAATGATATGGATTGACACCTGACATATGACATATTGACACCTTGACATATGGATTGACACCTTGACATATGGATTGACACCTGTCCTCAAAGACAGTGATACACACTGACACAGAGCAGAATAGGGACTGTTCCCCCTACATAGGGTCACTTGGCTGGTATGAATTGACACCTGTCCTTAAAGCCCATGATACACATTGACACTCAGCAGAATAGAGACTGTTCCCCGTCCTCAGAGACCATGATACACACTGACACAGAGCAGAATAGAGACTGTTCCCCCTACATAGGGTCACTTGGCAGGTATGGATTGACACCTGTCCTCAAAGCCCCTGATACACACTGACAAAGAGCAGAATAGAGACTGATCCCCGTCCTCAGAGACCATGATACACACTGACACAGAGCAGAATAGACACCGGGGGTCTAGTAGCGTGGACACCCAGCACAGGTTGTTCTCCTTCAGCCTTTTTATACGAGGGTCCCTCAACAGGCACGACAGCATGAAAGACCCCATTTGCACAAGGTTGGATGCCGAGCTACTCATTTTCTGTTCCTCCTCCTCACACAGAGCAGAATAGGGACTGTTCCCCATCCTCAAAGCCCCTGATACACACTGACAAAGAGCAGAATAGAGACTGTTCCCCGTCCTCAAAGCCCCTGATACACACTGACAAAGAGCAGAATAGAGACTGTTCCCCCTACATAGGGTCACTTGGCAGGTATGGATTGACACCTGTCCTCAAAGCCCCTGATACACACTGACACAGAGCAGAATAGAGACTGTTCCCTGTCCTCAGAGACCATGATACACACTGACACAGAGCAGAATAGAGACCGGGGGTCTAGTAGCGTGGACACCCAGCACAGGTCGTTCTCCTTCAGCCATTTCATACGAGGGTCCCTCAACAGGCACGACAGCATGAAAGACCCCATTTGCACAAGGTTGGATGCCGAGCTACTCATTTCCCGTTCCTCCTCCTCACACAGAGCAGAATAGGGACTGTTCCCCGTCCTCAAAGCCCCTGATACACACTGACACACTGACTGTCATTTAAACAGATCATTCCTCGAGTGCAGAGTGTGTTTAATCCGACTCGTTAATGTTAGTTATTCACTAAGCTTAGTGAAAAGATAGTTGGATTAAAGATGTTTTCGATTCAAGTTCTTGTGCCCCACAGTTCAAATTAACATTCAAATGACAATTCATGACAGATCACACAAGTGAATAGCCCTGCCAACGTCGTCTCAGAATTTTTTTGTTATCTAAGAAGAAATAGAAATGCATATCAACGAAAAATGCTGGTGGGATAATAGTTCGGACAAGCCAACTGTCAGACGCTGGGCAAGGGGGTGACTTTGTGACATTGGCTTCTTACGCTCAAACATGTCCTTGACAGACACCTGACTGTGGGCAGATGAGTGGGAACTGCTCAAGGCGAGAGACGGAGTGGCGGATGGTTGAGAGGGGGCAAGGAGGACAGCAGTGGTTGACGTGTCTGAAGATGCTGGACCATGAGGAGGATGGCGCTTTGAGTTTGTGTGCTGCTTGTACTCATGTGTTGATCCCATAGGCGCTTGTGATGTGCGATCATGTGCCTACGCAAAGCAGTTGTACCTAGGTGGGTGTTGGACTTCCCACGACTCTTTTGGCACAGTTTGCAAATGGCATCGCTGTTGTCAGAGGCAGACACACAAAAAAAATGCCACACTGCTGAGCTTCTGGTGGTGGACACAGCATGCGTTGATTGGTGTGCTGTCGGGCTGACCCCGGGTGCCGATGCATGCTGTCTGACTATGCCACTAGCTCCTTGCGACGACCTCCCCCTGCTTCCAACTTGTCTCCTCCTCCTCTCTGTCTCCCCATCTGAACTTTCCCCCTGTTCTTCTTCTCTTCTAGCGGGCACCCACGTGACATCCATGGACACATCGTAATCATCAACCGCTTCACTTGTATCTGACAACTCAGCAAAGGAAGCAGCAGCGGGTACAACATCATCATCCTCACACCGTACGTCCATGTGTGTAATGCTGTCTGCCTGAGACATAGACCAGATATGAGTGGCAGTGGCAGAGGTTGGCAGAGTACACGCTGTAGGCCTGACACACGCGCTTGAAGACAACTAACTGCTATTCAATCTATAACAGTGAAAACATTTTTGGTTTTAAAAGCACGCTATTGTGACACCAGATATGAGTGGCAAATTACACTTGCTCAGGTTGGCAGAGCACATGCTGAAGGAAGGCCTGACACACCCGCTTTAAGGACACTGACTGCTATTAGCTTAAACTGGAAACCTTTTTTTCTTTGTAAAACCACGCTATAGAGACACCAGATATGAGTGGCAACTGTCAAAGTACACTGGCAGGGGTCTGCAGGGCACACGCTGAAGGAAGGCCTGACACACCCGCTTTAAGGACACTGACTGCTATTAGCTTACACTGGAAAACTTTTTTTCTTTGTAAAAGCACGCTATAGAGACACAAGATATGAGTGGCAACTGTCAAAGTACACTGGCAGGGGTCTGCAGGGCACACGCTGAAGGAAGGCCTGACACACCCGCTTTAAGGACACTGACTGCTATTAGCTTACACTGGAAAACTTTTTTTCTTTGTAAAAGCACGCTATAGAGACACCAGATATGAGTGGCAACTGACAAAGTACACTGGCAGGGGTCTGCAGGGCACACGCTGAAGGCCTGAAACACCCGCTTTAAGGACACTGACTGATATTAGCTTACACTGGAAAACTTTTTTTCTTTGTAAAAGCACGCTACAGAGACACCAGATATGAGTGGCAACTGTCAAAGTACACTGGCAGGGGTCTGCAGGGCACACACTGAAGGAAGGCCTGACACACCCGCTTTAAGGACACTGACTGCTATTAGCTTACACTGGAAAACTTTTTTTCTTTGTAAAAGCACGCTATAGAGACACCAGATATGAGTGGCAACTGTCAAAGTACACTGTCAGGGGTCTGCAGGGCACACGCTGAAGGCCTGAAACACCCACTTTAATGACACTGACTATTAGCTTACACTGGAAAACTTTTTTGCTTTGTAAAAGCATGCTACAGAGACACCAGATATGAGTGGTGGCACTGACTGGGCAAATGGGCACAGTATCCACTGTGAGCCTGACACAGAAGCTGGCAGGCAACTAACTGCTATTCAATCTATTACAGTGAAAAAAAATGTTTTCTTTTTAAATGTCAAGCATAAGCTATTGTGAAAACAGATATGAGTGGTGGCACTGGGCAAATGGGCACAGTATCCACTGAGCCTGACACAGAAGCTGGCAGACAACGAACTGCTCTTCTTCAATCTATTACAGTGAAAAAAAAAATGTATTTTTAAATGTCAAGCATAAGCTATTGTGAAAACAGATATGAGTGGTAGCACTGGACAAATGGGCACAGTATCCACTGAGCCTGACACAGAAGCTGGCAGACAACTAACTGCTCTTCTTCAATCTATTACAGTGAAATAAAAAAAAATATTTTTAAATGTCAAGCACAAGCTATTGTGAAAACAGATATGAGTGGTGGCACTGGGCAAATGGGCACAATATCCACTGAGCCTGACACAGAAGCTGGCAGACAACTAACTGCTCTTCTTCAATCTTTGAGAGTGATTTTTTTTTCTTTTTAAATGTCTAGCATAAGCTATTGTGAAAACAGATATGAGTGATGGCACTGGGGAAATGGGCACAGGATCCACTGATCCTGACACAGAAGCTGGCAGACAACTAACTGCTCTTCTTCAATCTATTACAGTGAAAAACTTTTTTTGGTTTTAAATGCAAGCTTAAGCTATTGTGACACCAGCAGTGAGTGAGTGGTGGCACTGGGCAAATGGGCACAGTATGCACTGTGAGCCTGACACAGAAGCTGGCAGGCAGGCAACTGCAATTACATTACACACAAAAAAAAAAAAGCTGACTGATGTAATGGGGTGCTGTTCTTACAGCAGAGATCAGATGAGTTCTTCAGGATTGTAGTGGACACTGAATACCCTAGCCTAGCTATCAATTTCCGTATCTAATCAGCAGCAGCTACACTTTCCCTCCTCTCACTAAGCATGCAGCTTCAGAATGAATCTAAAATGGATGCTGGGAGGGAGGTGGGAGGGTGTGGAAGGGAGGGTCTGCTGCTGATTTGCTGGAATGTGTCTGCTGACCGTGAGGCACAGGGTCAAAGTTTGCTCAATGATGACGAATAGGGGGCGTATCGAACCGCCCATGTGTTTGCCCGCGGTGGCGAACGCGAACATGCTATGTTCGCCGGAAACTATTCGCCAGCGAACAGTTCGGTATATCACTAGTGATCACTACAAAATGATGGATTATCGATACTTCATGGATAAGTAAGCTATTTATGCTACAACTTATTGTTATTTTTTGTGATTCTGAATTGTGAATGCTTAGATACCACTTCTTTCATTTTCTTTAATGAATATTTTATTGTTGATGTGTACCTACATTGCAGAATTGTTTGATGTTTTGTTATTTGAGTTATTATTATTATTGTTCTGTCAGTTTTAAAACATGACTAAGTGTGAATATTTTTATTTGTATTTTGATTACTATGATATTATTTCTATTTATTTATTTATTTTTGGAAACGTGGATCCGATTAGCCGTGTTTCCTGTATACCTTCTCCACCTACCCAATGGACTGTACATTTTTAATGGGGTGTAATGTACCCCTTTTTCTGCTCTACATTTTTTTTTATTGGGAATATATTTCTTTTCTTTTTCTTTTCTTTTTTTTTGATGGTATAGATGTTATGTTTATTTAGCATTTGTATTCTTTATTTATACTATATGTTAACATGCTCTGTTCAGTTATATCTCCTTGATCCCTTATGTATATTTTACACATTTGTTTAGAACCCACGCACACACACACACACTTCCTGCCCTTTATTGTCTTGTTCCCTTTTTCCCTTGTTATTTCCCCATAAAATTGTTAAAACTTTTCAATGAAAATTATTTGAAAATAAATAACATGTTGCAGCATGACTGGACTTCCCTTTTTGACTTACATAGGATTTTACACCACCTAGTAAAGAACCATGATTTTATTTTTTGTTTATAATATACCTGCTAACAGTCCAAGAACTGTCCTGAATTTGTAGTCCTGTGTTTGTTCCCTGAGGCCTTGCATGTGGGGAAACCTTAATTATGTAAAAAGCAAACACATTGCAGGCATGTAACAAGACTCACTCATGCTGTGCAAAATGGTGCCAGGGCACTAGGATCATACAAAGGATGCTGCTGCAGTACTCTCTGCCTGGTCTTTCCAGAAAAGGCTTTCACATCTTCTTTGTGTGGCCTGTTCTTCTTTCCAGGAGTAACTACCCATTTTAGGCTTTCCCAGTGATGCTGTAGACTGGCATACTCCCATAGGCCTACCATCCCCTTTCCTGATTTCATACTTTTAGGAAATATGTATTGTGACATGTTTATATGTGCATATTTGTGTATTGTGCAAAAATACAAGTATTTATAAATATATGCACAAATGGATGGATGAGTGGATGCATGGTCATATTAAAGAATTACTGAAAGCACCATGACCACTTGAGTGATTTTGAAAAATGCTGCAGATACAGAGATGAACTCCTTTGCCTCAATTCTATGTAAAAAACCTATGCATGCTGGCACTAAACAGCTAATGGCGGCACATCCCTCTCCCCCCCCGTGCCTCCCCTCTTCATCTCCCAGTCTTACATCCCTGACATCCCTCCTCTCCAGAAAGACTAAATTATGTGAGTATAAGAGAGAATTTGGAATAAGAGAGAATTTGGTCTCCGTGAGGGAAAAGAGGGAAGTATAAGCCTTCTTTCTTTTTTTTTTTTTTTTTTGGGGGGGGGGGGGGGGAGACAGGGGCAGGAGAGTGAGGGGGGGGGGGTGGGCATCCACAGCACAGAAGAGGTTATTTAAATGAAAACCAGTGTTTTATGTAAGTTAAAGTTAAACTCTTTGTAACCTTACCAAATTTAATGCATATACTATTAACAGCAGACTTTCTACTAAACGGAGGTCTCCTTGATCAGCTGTGGATTCCAGTTGCCACTGAAGTTAATGTCAGTTTAACTTACAATTACGTTGTACTATATATGGTACTGGGCAGAGTGAATTCAGTGTGCACAGCGGAACTTCAACCTTTTCCAGCTGTGTTGCACGAGTCATATTAGAATTTAGCGCTCTTTCTTAGTAGCCGGCAAAAGATAAAATAGAAACCGTTCTCAGATTGGGGATATAACTGAAAATATCACTTTAAATATGTGGGCCTACTGAAACTTCAGGTTTGACCTAAATAATAATTTAATAAGCCACATGAATTATTTTTACAATTTCAAATGTACTTCCAGCCATAGCTTTTTAATATTGCAAGTTATGCTAAATGACCCTAACAGTTCAATTATGTTCTTGAGGGAAAAACATATTGAGACAAAGAGTCAACAGAAGTGTATTATTGTCTTGTGATAACTTTTGACTGTAGTTTAACAGTCTTCAGTATGCAAACAAAGGGGCTATTTTGCTTGCCACATTGGCCAACTTTTTTTATTGGATACTTAGTATAAAAGATCCCGAAATAAATACCCCTGCCAAGTTTAGGATCCATTAATCACGCAAAACTTTCCAAAAACAAAAAAAAATGTAAAAATAGATTTAGTTAAAAGAGTTTCTTGTTTAAGCAACAAAAGAGTGCAGATGGCTCAAATCTGAAATGGCTTCAAGCTGGAAATGAAAAAAAAAAAAAAACTGAAGAGAGTAATTAAATATATTTAATTTAGAATGGTGTAAGTCTGTGGGAAAATATGTACTGACGTAAGATTGATTCAATACATCATTTAACTGTTTGAATCATCTGCAGTTGTTTCAGTGTTGTGGACATATTGGAATTAGTGTAGGCTGACAAAATGAAAGCATTTCTAAATCCCATTGCCATGTGCAATTATACAATATTAAATTATCTCTCAGCTGCATGTGTTTAATGAATAGATAACTTTTATTTGCAATTGTTCCTTTTGCATATCATATCTGTTCCTGTTCCTTTTGCATATCATATCTGTGTTCTCAAAAGATCTAAACTGGGAAGATGTCAGAAAGGAAGTGAATGTTTCTAAATCCTTTTGATAAAAAATGAGCACAAAAATCAGTAAATGTGGCATTGTTCTAGTTATGAAAAATTAGAATGAAAAATAAAAGAAGCTGGTGTTTACTTGGGTGTTTTTTTTTTTTTTTACTTTTCTTGTTATTAATTTGTCTGCTTGATTATTGGTGTCTAAAATCCATGTATTTTCATTTTTCACTAAAGTGACATAATTAATACTTGCGAACAGCCAAAGGAATATTTTAAATATAGTGAACAAAGTGAAGTGGTGCTTCAAAAGACAAAAAAAATATATATTACATTTATAGAAAAAAAAAACAATAATATGCAAACAACAGTTTTCACCCAGCACCAAACAAAATATATGTACAGTGGAGTACCTACCACGGTCACAGGGATCCAGCTGCGACCGGGCCAGTTACTACAGAGCACCCAGCCACAATCACCCCTGTGATTGTGGGCCGGCAGCATCACGTCAGGGCCAGTGCACAGCTGCACCGGCCCAGGGCCCATGATTGCAGGATTACCGTCGGGAGGGAAGAGCTGTGCTGTGCTACTCCACTCCTGCAGCTGTCTGTAGCATGGCTGAGCAGAACGCACCTGACAAGAAGTGCTCACTGAGAGAGCACTTCCTTTCAGTCTGTAACCATGGTCAGGCCGAGTGAACAGGTACAGGAGGAGTGGGGGGGGGGGGGGGGGGGGAGACACATGGAGGAGTTGGAGTGGGGGAGGGAATGACATGCATGGCGGTTCTGGGGGAGTGAATGAAACACATTGAGTGGCTAGGGGGAGTGAATGAGACACATGTAGGGCCTGGGGGTAGGGAATGACTTACATGGAGGGCCTGGGGGAGGAATGTGACACATGAAGGGGCTAAGGGGGAGGGAATGAGACGTGGAGGGGTGGGAAGAAAATGAGACACATGGAGGGGCAGGGGGGAAATGAGACACATGGAGGGACTAAGGGGGGAAATAGAAGCATAACATGTGACATCACATAAGAACCATTCGGCCCATCTAGTCTGCCCTATTTTTCTAAACACTTTCATTAGTTCCTGGCCATATCTTATATCTAGGATATATGTCTATCCCATGCATGCTTAAACTCCATTACTGTGTTAACCTCTACAACTTCAGATGGAAGGCTATTCCATGCATCCAGTACCCTCTCAATAAAGTAATAATACTTCCTGATATTATTTTTAAACCTTTGCCCCTCTAAGTTAAGTCTATGTACTCTTGTTGTGGTAGTCTTTCTTCTTTTAACATACTCTCCTCCTGGAGGTTGGGCCCAGGGCAATTTTCACACCGGGGCCCAATGATTTCTAGTTACGCCTCTGTGTATATATACTCTGCTCAAAAAAATAAACACAAAAATAACATCCTAGATCTGAATTAAATATTCTTCTGAAATACTTTGTTCTTTACAGGGCTCTGGCAGTGTTCCTCCTTGCACAAAGGTGGAGGTAGCGGTTCTGCTGCTGGGTTGTTGCCCTCCTACGGCCTCCTCCACGTCTCTTGATGTACTGAGCTGTCTCCTGGTAGCACCTCCATGCTCTGGACACTACGATGACAGACACAGCAAACCTTGCTACAGCTCGCATTGATGTGCCATCCTGGATGAGCTGCACTACCTGAGCCACTTGTGTGGGTTGTAGACTCACTAGACCACTAGAGTGACAGCACCGCCAGCATTCAAAAGTGACCAAAACATCAGCCAGGAAGCATAGAAACTGAGAAGTGGTCTGTGGTCACCACCTGCAGAACCACTCCTTTATTTGGAGTGTCTTGCGAATTGCCTATAATTAAGTGTTCTTGCATAGCAAGACCACTTACTGTTATCTCACATATATATTATTATTCTTATTATAGCCAAATTTACCACCCTAACTCCTCCCACAGTTTTTACACTACATAGACAGTAATATACCGAAACGTGCGGATTGTTCCCGATTGGTGTGCTATTACTTTGTGGAACGTTTCGCCGAATGGTTCTCGAAATATCGTCGTTCTTGTGGCGAAATTGGTCCCATAGGAATGAATGGCAAGATGTTCAAAACTATAGTGGGAGCTGGGAAAAGCTGAAAAATCAGGACATGATTTCTAAACTGCCACCACTCCCTCATTTTCAAGCCCACCTACACAAATCTTATGTCAAAATGTTCAGTTATCCCTCCTGCCACGGCTAATCCATAGTCCTGATAGTTTTCACAATATGACCATTTGTTTGCAACTCACGCCGTCCATTGACATTCATTGAAACTCCACTCTAGCCAGCTCAAACTTGAAGGGCAATTTCTACACTGCGACTGTGCCTTCATTTTTAATACTTCAGAGACATACTATGCATCAAAATGTAGGTTTGGGTCTTGTGATTCTCATATACAGTTTTTAAAATACGACAGTTTGAAGATGGCAACCGCAAAAATACTCTTACCTGTGCCAGGCTGCAGCAGCAAGTGATGTCATAGACAGGGCCTTTTGTACACCTGCTAATGTTTTTATAAATGTATGTTTTAATGTAACTATGAAGCACTTTGGGCAACAACGTTGCAATTAAATGTGCTATATAAATAAATAATAACAGTTACTCTGCCCACTCCAGTTGTAGACTACTAGTGGAGGCAAGAACACTTCACACAATTTCCCCAGAAATTGTAACTTTTCTAGTTTCCATCTGTTGTCTATCCCATTTGCACAACAGCATGTGAAATTAATTGTCACTCAGCGTTGCTTCCTAAGTGGACAGTTTGATTTCACAGAAGTGTGATTGACTTGGAGTTAAATTGTGCTGTTTAAGTGTTCCCTTTATTTTTTTTTGAGCAGTGTATATATAGATTTGGTGTATAGTTTTTAAAATACGACCGTTTGAAGATGGCAACCGCAAAAATACTCTGACCTGTGCCAGGCTGCAGCAGCAAGTGATGTCATAGACAGGGCCTTTTGTACACCTGCTAATGTTTTTATAAATGTATGTTTTAATGTAACTATGAAGCACTTTGGGCAACAACGTTGCAATTAAATGTGCTATATAAATAAATAATAACAGTTACTCTGCCCACTCCAGTTGTAGACTACTGGTGGAGGCAAGAACACTTCACACAATTTCCCCAGAAATTTTAACTTTTCTAGTTTCCATCTGTTGTCTATCCCATTTGCACAACAGCATGTGAAATTGATTGTAACTCAGCGTTGCTTCCTAAGTGGACAGTTTGATTTCACAGAAGTGTGATTGACTTGGAGTTAAATTGTGCTGTTTAAGTGTTCCCTTTATTTTTTTGAGCAGTGTATATATAGATTTGGTGTTTTTTTATTAAAAAAAAACTCATAAAATCTGTCAACATTGAAGTTGCTGTTTAGTGGATAGGTGAGTGCGCTGGATCTTGTGTATTGTGTATTATATATATATATATATATATATATATATATATATATATCAAATAAAATCAAGATGGCTAGGGATGCACTCACCTGAACATGCATATATTATAGGGTGTTGCTGGGGCCAATGTATACAACATACAAAATCCAGTGCACTCGCTCATTCAGCCTTGGCCTGCAGAGAGTCCCAACAGGAAGAATTTCCAAGTAAGTGGATTAATCTCATATGAGCAGGCATTAGGCTGCCAGAGAAGAACCTGTCAAGAATGGGGTACATTAACGTTGTGGCAGGCTTATGCAATATATGACCATATACTGTAACTAAACCCCTATTATTTTTTGCCTATGTGAGTTGCTTTGAAATAAAACTATTACAACCTGTAAGACTTAAAATCACTGTTTAGTGAATGATCAAGTGCACTGGATTGTGTATTTTGTTTGTTGTATAAATTGGCCCCAGCAGCGCAACAGTGCACAACTATATAATGTGAAAGTTCACACTTTTGGACTCCTAATCAGAGAGCAGACATTATTAATAAGTGTTCTAAATTTGCCAGAACAGTTCCATGTTTTGGGTTCCTATCCCACCAAAATTGAGCCCCTGTATCTGTTCCAGTATAGCCGCTTTAGGTCCCACATTGGGGAGGGGGAGTTGGCCAATCGTTCACTGAGAAGCATTCATACTGCCCAGTGGGTCTGCAGTACATCCAACTCTCCCTGTCTTTGCAACCAATCAAACAATGTCTAAAAACACGTCATCTCTGCCATCTCCCATCTACTGTGCCCATCTACTGTGCCCCATCCTTTAAAACACCCCTCCCATTACATTTAAATCTCTTGATTCCTTTACTTCCCTTTGTGTATTTGACACCCATCCCTTTAGTTTGTGAGCTCATTTGGGCAGAGCCCTCTTCACCTACTATTGTATAGTGCTGTGGTATATGTTGGTGCTATATAAATAATTGTAACTGTACTTTTTGTACAATTCTGGCATAAGCACAAAAAAAAGAATGCTGGGCAAAGCTCGTGTTCTACCGGACAAAATAACTGCTACCTGATACTCAACTATTACAAGAACTATAAGGTGTTATTACATTAGACACCATCTGCACCTTCTAAATGCAAGCTGAACACAACGTGGGACTTTCTGAGGACTATGATTTTGGGCCCTGGCTGGAAATAGAGGTCTTTCAACCATTAACCTGGGACTTACAGGTCAGAACCTACTTGGCCTCTACAACCAATAGCCTCACAGAAGTGTTTTTCCAACCCTAGGTATTGGATGTCTTGCCCCTGTGGACTAATGAACTTGGTGTTTCATCCAACCTGTCTAGACAGATCTTTTATATTTGTTATTATGACATTTGATCTTTGTTTCTTAAGTCCGACAATTTTACTCTGAATATTCTGTCTATATGTCTATTCAGTGGTTATGTTATTCCTTTTGTTTCCTCTTAGTTATTATGAATTTTATTTTCATATTTAAAAATAATAAACAGAATAATGTGTGTCATTTATTTAGCTTACTTTTCATTTTATATCTCTTTGCACAGTATATCTTGTTTGTACATTGTATGAAACACTGAATAAAAAGAGATTGATAAAAATGTTTATTTACTATGTTAAAACATATATTGCAATTTTCTAAGTTTTGAGGTTTCTGGGGTTCTGTAATATATTTATTTTTAGCTTGGAAAAACAAGTGGTGATCACTGGTAAGTAGACATTTTCTTTTATATATATATTTTTTTATTTTCAGCTCATTTTTGATAGGAACACAAATTATATTTAATTATTTTAAATGCAGCACATGCTTGTCAGGATAATTGGTTATTTCGGAAGAAAAATAGTCGAAGGGCAGAACAAAGTGCAATTTCTCCTTTATTAAGCCCATTTATGCACCAAATTCATGAGTCACCTATAAATATAAAGACTACTGCATAGTCTTTCCAAGCAAAGCCAGGTGCATTCACTTCCTAAGAAGCCTTTTGTAGAGAACACTGGCAAATGGATTTATAAAAGTTCTCTTTGCTGTTCCATTACTGATTTCAGCAGCATTTGTACTTGTGTGTTCTATACACAAATATCCCAAAGGGATGGACCCTGCTTTGCTTTTCTTTTATACAGAACGATATAAAATTGCAACAAAACGACTCTGTAGGCTAGTTATGGTTGGCTTAATGACTTTATCCTCTCAGCAGAAAAAAAAAAAAGGTTTCCTTGAAAGGTAGTTATTTGTCTTTTTGTTGGATTACAAGGTACAGATAGCAAGGAAATGTTGCTTGATATTTAACCTCCTAATTTCTGGATACTCAAAATAAATGTTATTTTGGGAGGGTTAAAAGAAATAATGAAAATTTTAAGTAAATGTCTCCAAATATTATTTATATTTTAATTTAATGAGCCCTGAGAGCTTTTTATTTATTTTCTTCATTTAATCACAATGTATATTGGAATAAAAGCAATTACTACCTCTCTGAGATTGAATGACCGCTGCCACATACAATGTCATGTTACGTTTTGATTATCTTGTATTTCTTTTTAAAAAAGGAGTGGTAACCCAGCTTGTTCAAACAACATTGTCTTATGTTTGTACCTGTATTTATATATTGTTCTGTTTATGGATGTCTTGTCATACTTCCACTCAAAATACGATTGTCAAAAAAAAAAAAACAACTACTAACCTTGAAGGAAGACTTCATGTGCCAACAGAACTATATGTTTTAGAGTAATTGATATGCTGTATTTTCTACATGTTCAAATCTTTGTAGTGTGTTTTTTTTACATGCTCAAATCTTTGTAGTTTTTGCAAACAATGTGCTAATACCCATATCCTATAAACAATATATTAAAGGGACACTGTTGTCACCAGAACAACTACAGCTTATTGTATTTGTTCTGGTGAGTAGAATGGTCCCTTCAGGCTTTTTGCAGTAAACACTTTTTTTTCAGAGAAAATGCAGTGTTTACATTACAGCCTAGTGATAACTCAACTAACCACTCCTCAGATGGCTACCAGAGGTGCTTCCTGGGGCAAAGCTGGATTCAATGCATCTCTATGATGAGATGCTGATTGACCAGGGCTGTGTTTGGCTTGTACTGGCTATGCCTCTGATCTGCTTCCTTGACATTCTCAGCCAATCCAATTATTTCCTATGGGAAAGTATTGTGATTTGTAGTGGAGAACTATCAGCAGAGGAGAAAATGAGGGAGGTATTCAAAGCACAGAGCCACTGGGGATTATCAGAGACTGATAAAATACACAGAATGTAAAGGATGCGGCTATTGATTTATAGAAAAGGAAATCATAACATAGTGTAATACAGTATTATATAGCAATATACTGTGCAAATTGAGATGCAATTAGAAGATGGTTGTTAATAATGTAGCCTTAAGGTGCCTCCCCTTGGATATCTGGGTACTATCCAATCTGATGATCTGCTCTTGGCTATGAACTCCCCAACAAAAATGTTTTCCAGGACTGAGGGTAGTATTCTCGAAACTCTGCTTTTATTTTGCCAATGCAATATATTGAAATATACAAAAAGTTAAATTAAATAAGCACATGTTTCGTCTTTAGGAATTAAGATTTTATGTTATTGTATGTTTATCTGTGCTTTGGGTCCTATGTAGGATGAAACATGTAGGTCCAGTTTGTGGTTTTCTTTGCTTATTTTAATATACACACATAACCCTATAATTCCCACCCACTATGTGTTCCATGCAGTTAGCCATTTTAGTTGTGTAATGTTCAACCCATGTAATTTTTTCCTCTACTCAAATGTCATGTATGTCAATATTCTCTGCCCACTTTTAGTTCATCTACAACCATGCTGCAGACCGTCAGAGACACAACAGAAATGTAGTGACATACTTGACATACTAGTGTCCTCTTCACCTTTCTAATGCAGGCTGCTTGGCTTCCTTCACACTCATTGCTGTCAGAGGCTGAGATGTGTTCATACACTAAGAAGTCTATAGTCTACAGTGAAGGATGGGGGAAAGGCTAAGGATGCAAGCTTATAGCACAGCAGTCTGTAGATTTAATGTTTTGTTTTTAAAAACACAAATATTTGAGAAAGTAAAAATACAGGATGTTAATATTCATCATTCATGAATCATGTTCTGTTAGTGGCTGGAGCATCCACTTTTTCTTTAGCAAATTACCATTTTAAAAACACAATTGCATGACGTTTTTTACATTTTGTGAGGCTCAATCCTGCTCTGTTAGGATTAGGTGTTGCAGAGTCACAGTGCAGAAGCAAAACATAGGCGTATCTGCAGAATCCTCAATTTTATAACATGACAGGAGGCTTCGTATTTGCTTAAGACTTTCTTTACTTAAGCTTCACAGCAGCACTTTTTACTTAGTAACAAGGTAACCAATCAGAAAAAAGGGATAACAAGGTATATAAGTCCCTCCCAGTGATGTCATCTCCTCTTTCTTTGCTGCTTCACACCAGTACAGGTCAGAGTGCCACTGTCTACTTCTGTGTTTTCTGTGGCTTATCTATTATTGTATCTGTCATTTGTTTAATTCATATTTCCTTACAGTATATATATATATATATATATATATATATATATATTTTCCTCTACATATTATCTCTTTGCTTTTATTTATTTATTTTCTATATATTTACTTTACCTCACATCTGATAAAAATTAATTTTCCACACCTTTCTAACACTTTGATTTTTCATTATTTTCTCTTTTCCGTTTTTTATAACATTTCTGACCGTTTTATTATTGTTTTTTACCTTCTTTAGCCTGTTTTTTTCGGCGGCATTCTTGCCCCGTTTTCCCGGGCTTTTTGGTCCGTGGAGTACGCCTCCAACGGTCCCCAGTGCGCACGGTGGCCATCTTGGATCTCGCGCTCCTCCGCGGGATCCAAACGGCTGCCTCCCTTCACTTGTGCGCATGCGCGAAATCGCGGCGGCCATTTTCTTGGAGCCGCAATCTCCATTTACACCGGCAGTGCGGCGGCCATTATACCGCTTATCACAGCGGTTTAAATAGCTTACGAACTCCGTTCTTTACTTGTTATAAGCCTTGATAAATTCCTTTATAATTTCATTTATAGCGGTGTTCGTTTATTTTATTTATAAAAGAGTGGTATTTTCGACTTACTCCCTTTTCTTCTAAGGAAGGAGTTTAACTCCATACAATGTAATCTCGGTCCCACTCTGCTTCCCTCTAGTGGAGGATTATATATACTGCATGTATTATTACCTTTATCCACTCAATATATATTCCAACTTATAACTGGATCCACTTTTCCTGAAGTGTTTTATTAGACAATTTTCCAAATATACTTTAGGATTATTTCAACTAATATCTGCATTGTACATGTGTATAAGATTAAATTCATAAAACTAAATTTATGATTGCTGTTTTGCATATACAGCCCATGATTGGCCCGCTTTGTCTGTGCCGCTATACCTCTATAAGGGTTTGAAAAAGTATTCCCTGAGGTGATTTATACTGGGTGACCCCCAATTCCAGCTTGCAATATGAAATAATAACATACTGTTATATTCAATGACGGCCTTAAATACACTCTAACACTGGCCTATTCTGCCCCATAGGTTCCAACACTGTTACTATGGAGGCTTCGAATCAAGACCAAAATTTGCAAGCAATCATCAACGCAGCTGTGGCTGCTTCACTAGAAAAGGCCCTGGCTCGGGTGCTGCCCGTTGAATCAAAAGAGCCAAAAATTTCGGAAACCCCGCTCTCTGATGAAGAGGTGGAGGATTTCGACTCCACCAAGAGAAACCCTTCCAAACCCAGCAAACATTATTGGAAAGGGAATGGGCATGAACCACTCAATCGTAAGGGGAAAGAACCGGCGAAACGCCCTAAACAGGCGGATGTTAGAGAGAAACACTCCATCCAGCCTACTCTATCGGAAGAGGAGGAAGACTCTTTCGACTTACACCCCTTAGCCATCCTGGATGAATGGCAAGCCGACCACTCCTCAGAAGATGAGGAAGACTGGCCCGAGACATCCTTTAAAGGAGCTCCTCTCCCTCACTCTATCATAGGAGAACTCCCAACCGAAGTTACGCCCGGTTCGAATCCATCTGGGGACGCTGAATCTTTTCTGGATGCACTTGGCCAGCCTCTTTTTGACCCGAGACAAATTAGATATCCCCGATCATCTGAATGGTCACTACCAGACCATCTTTCCCAGTATATTCATTTTGGGATCAGAAGACGCCTAGATTGGGAGATCCGTAAAAGATTACGAGCAGAATGCCCTAGACCCACTCTACCGGATAAGGTCGCGGTAACCCCGGAGTTTGATACGCTGCTCTACACATATCTAGCCAGATCGGGCCGTGACCCAAAGAAGGGCATTGAGCGCAGCCTACGCCTGACCCAAGAAAAAATGCTAGATATCCTAGGACCTCTAGCTAAAATCCTTCTATTGGCTGATGAAGCCTTATCTAATGAAGGCCCTCTAGACCCATCTGTGATTAGAGAATGGGCGCTACGCTCTATCTGCCTGCTGGGCAATGCCAATACATCTCTCTGTACTGAGCGTAGAAAAGCAGTGCTGCTGCGTATGGATGCCAAGTTAGCTGACTTGGGAACCAAAGAGTTGGGCCCCAAAGCAAAGGGTCTATTGTTTGGAGAACCCTATATTAAAGAATTACATAAGCATGTAAACCTATACGCCACACTAAACAAGGCGCAATCATCCATGAAAAGGGTATTTCATCATCAACCCTCACGGGTTTTTGGCAGGGCTGGCCATTCAAGGGGTCGTACAGTCAGCCGTTTCTGGACCACAAACCAACGCCAGAGAACCCCAACTCCATTCTTCCCCAACTATCAAACAAGAGGCTCTTACGCCCAAAGGGCAGATAGGGGAAGGGGATACAGATCCCGCGGACGCAACAGATACCCACCAGGTGAGATTTCCTACCTTTCACCCTTTTTCTGTTTATCATGCGGGCAGGTTGTCACATTGTGTAGACATGTGGAAGACACTGTCTTCAGATACCTGGGTTTTAAACACAGTTCAGGGTTATTCCATAGAGTTTCACTCTCTCCCTTCTTAAACAGTTTATCCTCACTATCCAAAGATGTCAAAGTCTCAAAGTCTGCTTCTAGATTCAGAACTACGTTCCCTTCTAACAAAAGGAGCGATTCAACTCGCTCCACTAGACGAAGGTTTCCTCAGCTCCATCTTCTTAGTCAAGAAGAAATCAGGGGACTTTCGCCCAATAATCAATCTCCGTCAACTGAACTCTTTCATTATCTACCGACATTTCAAAATGGAAGGGATTCATCTCCTCAGGGACATTCTCCGACCAGGCGATTGGTTCACTCGCCTCGACCTCAAGGACGCTTACCTCTCGGTACCAGTTCACCCATCCAGTCAACGTTTTCTCCGCTTTCATTGGCACCACCGGATTTTCCAATTCACGTGCCTTCCATTCGGCCTGAGTTCCGCCCCGTGGTGCTTCACCAAACTGCTCAAACCAGTCACCGCACATCTTCGAGAAAGGGGCATCCGTTGTTTGATCTACCTCGACGATCTCTTACTTCTCTGCGAAGACGCATCCAGGCTGCATTCACAGACAAATTATACATCTGTATTAATCGAATCCTTGGGGTTTGTCATAAACCAAGAGAAATCGTCACTGTCCCCATCCAGAGTCATCCAGTTTCTCGGCTTCGAGATCGACCTGTGTTCTTCGCCTACCTCAGTCCAAGTTAACTGCGATCAGGAAGGAATTACGCAAAACGCTTCGTCAAGAGGTCTTACCTCTTCGAGGTTTAGCTCGGATTGTAGGCCTACTTTCTGCTTCTATCCAGGCAATCTACCCAGGCCCCCTTCACTACCGGGCCATGCAATGCTTGAAAGCTCAATTCCTCCAGACTCCATCATACGACCAGAGGGTCCCAATCACTTCGGAGGTGAGAGAAGAACTCTTTTGGTGGCTCCGCCACATGTCGGCCTGGAACGGCAAGGCAATTTTCGGTCCCACTCCGGACTATGTAGTGGAATCAGATGCGAGCCTCCAGGGTTGGGGCGCAACCTGTCATACAACCTCCACCGGGGGACCATGGACCACCTCAGAACACTTTCTCCACATCAATTGTCTGGAGTTAATCGCAGGCTCATTCGCGATTCGCAGTTTGACCAATCACCTCTCAAACTGCTGTATTCTCCTTCGGATGGACAATATCTCAGCTGTCCAATACATCAACAAATTGGGCGGGGCCAGATCTCGCATCCTCTCCGAAGTGACAAAAGACATCTACGAGTTTTGCTTCCAACGCAACATCACTCTTCGGGCAGAATATCTCCCAGGGGAATCGAACATCACCGCAGATTGGTTCTCCCGACATTGGAGAGACGGCAGCGACTGGCGCCTTCACAGGACGATCTTCCTCCACATCTCCAAACTCAGTGGCCCCTTTACCCTAGACCTTTTCGCCTCCTGGAAGAATTTTCAAGTCCCACGGTTTTTCAGCTGGCTTCCAGACCCAGAATGCTTGGCTGTAGATGCCTTCCTGCAGAGTTGGCCGACGATGGGAGCCTATGCTTTTCCTCCATTTGCGATGATTCCCAGAATCCTTCTCCAGGTTCGCAGACAACAGATCACACTTGTACTACTCACCCCACTCTGGCTGGGCAAAGCATGGTTTCCGGATCTTCTGGATCTCTCCTGCCAAGATCCCCTCCTCCTGCCTCCATGGCCCAATCTCCTAGAGGACCCTCAAGGGAACCCTCATCCAATGATATCACAAGGAAACCTCCACCTTGTAGCCTGGACTCTTTCAGGGGAACTATCATGGCCGTTACCAGTAGTTCCTGTCTCTTCCGGGTTGACGGACTGTAGCCACACCCCCTCTCTGACGCGGTCTCATCACGCTACATAATGCGACCGCGCCAGACACCAGACGCTGGATTAATGAACAGCGTACCGCGGAATTTAACCGGCTGCCACCTTTCTCTGCAACTTACCTGTGTACCGAACCGGACTGATACTCGACTAACCTCCTTCTCCTTCCTCGACCACGGCTAGTACCTGGACTCCTCTCGACCTATCTCCCACGGAACCTCCCCGGAGGGGACTCTGGGATCAACTTCAACCTCTGGAAGCTAAGTTATCGTTTATACGAACTTTTCCTCAGACTCTTAAACAATCATTCTTCGGTCTGCTCTCAAGTCCTATCTTTAGTGCTGTAAACCCGCTCATTAACCATTAAGGCTCCAGCTGATTTCGGATCCTACTATAAAGCTAAAACAAATCACTGCTGGTTACATCTTCATTATAATTCCTTCATTTACTTTAATTATTTCAATTCAAATTGTACAAGTGGCAATAAGAAACCGCTCATCAATATTGGAGCAATTAAAGATACAGCACCTATGTTTTCTTCAATCAATAATTAAAGACACAGTACCAGTAAATTCTATATTGAACTGGCATTTCTTATATTATCCTCTTTAATTCTGAATCCTCAATTAATTACATTGAAATCTGCAGTTGAGCTCCATCTCAATCTATGTGAACGTGACAGGAACCTGGCACTTTGGAGAGATCTAAAGAACTCCTCTGGGATTCGTGGGCCCCTGGAACTAGAAGATGCTACCTTTCCTCCTGGAACGCTTGGTGCAATTGGTGCCTGGAATGGAATACCGATCCCCTTACGGCCCCTAGACAGTTCATTTTGAATTTCTTCTCTCATTTATTCGATCTAGGCCGTTCCTACAGATCCATCAACGTTTCCCGTTCAGCCATCTCGGCAGCCCATGTTCCTCTGGACGGAGTTCCGGTGGGCCAGGACCAGCTGGTTTGTAGACTGTTACGGGGCATCAAACTGGCTCGCCCCCCTAAACCAAAATACTCCCATCTGTGGGACGTTAATGTCATGATTCGTTTCCTCGAGACTTGGCCGAGCAACGAGGATCTATCCCTCCGTCAACTCTCGGCAAAGTTCACCCTATTACTTTGCTTAGTGTCCTTCCGACGAGTATCGGATGTTCGGGCATTTGACCATGACGCTATCAATTTCTCTCCAGAGGGTGTCACCTTTACCGTCTCCAGACGGACAAAATCGAACTCCTCTTCTATATTTTACCCCTACTTCCCTAACCACCCGAAACTGTGTGTGGTGTCTCTCCTTTCTCGTTATTTATTACTCACCTCCTCTCTTCGTCCAACGTCTTCCAGCCAATTATTGGTCTCATACGTCCAGCCTCATAAGCCAGTGTCAACCACCACCCTTGCCCGTTGGGTTAGGTGGTTGCTCTCCCTAGCCGGGATTGAAGCCTCCTTCGGAGCCCACTCCATCAGAGGGGCGGCGGCATCGGGGGCATTGAGCGCTGGAGCCTCACTTCGAGACATTCTTCAATCCGCAGATTGGTCCCGAGAACAGACGTTCCGCAACTTCTATTTTCGTCCGGCTGTGCACGCTTCCTTGGCCCTTCTCGGGGAGCGTTAAAACAGCAAATACGAAGCCTCCTGTCATGTTATAAAATTGTAGATTATGCTAGCTTTAGTGTACCTATAATCTTAATTTTATTAATGACAGGAGGCGAGTATTTCCCACCACTTTTACCTTCGTTTTTTTCCCACCCTAGGGTCGCCTCTGTAGGTACACAAACAGCACTTTTACTGATGATATCATTGTTGTGATACATTTTCCAGTTTTGAAACACTAATATTTGTGTTCAGCAAAGTCTCCTGAGTAGAACAGGACCCCCCATGTACAGGTTTTAGCGTTTTTGAAAGTTACAGGGTCAAATATATAGGTCAAATATTTTTACATTGAAAATGGCCAGGTTGGTTACGTTGCCTTTGAGAGCGTATGGTAGCCCAGGAATGAGAATTACCCTCATGATGGCATACCATTTGCAAAAGAAGACAACCCAAGGTATTGCAAATGGGGTATGTCCAGTCTTTTTTAGTAACCACTTAGTCACAAACACTGGCCAAAATTAGCGTTCAATTTAGGTTTTTACTTTTTTCACACACAAACAAATATGAACGCTAACTTTGGCCAGTGTTTGCGACTAAGTGGCTACTAAAAAAGTCTGGACATACCCCATATTGAATACCCTGGGTTGTCTACTTTTAAAAAAATATGTACATGTGGGGTGTTATTTAGCAATTTATGACAGATAATAGTGTTACAATGTCACTATTGATACATTTTAAAAATGTATGTTTTGAAACCGCAATATCCTACTTGTACTTATAGCCCTATAACATGCAAAAAAATAGCAAAAAGCATGTAAACACTGGGTATTTTTGAACTCAGAACAACATTTTTAATCTATTTAGCAGTTTTTTTCATTCGCTTTTGTAGATGAGTAAAAGATTTTTCACATAAAATTCAAAAAACGTGTATTTTTTTAAATTTTTCATCATATTTTTTCATTTTTTTTAAAAATTAAATTACATGAGATTATATAAATAATGTTATGTAAAGAAAGCCCCTTTTGTCCTGAAAAAAAACAATATATAATTTGTATGGGAACAGTAAATGAGAGAGCGGAAAATTACAGCTAAACACAAACACCACAAAAGTGTCAAAAAGATGCCTGGTCGCAAATGTACAACATCGCAAAAAAAGTCCGGTCCTTAAGGGGTTAAAAAATATGTTTGACTACTAAAATAGACACCATGGCATTTCTCCAATTTCTCGATTTTAGTCTACTGTTATGCAGAGATCTGATTAGGTTCAAAGTGATGTCTACCCTGTGAATACATGTTAGATTTAACTTGAAATACTCCTGCTTCACCATTTAAACATGATTGTTTAGCCTGTTCAATTAACTCTCTTAAAAAAAATAAAAATAAAAATGCAGTACTCTCAATATGTTGTGTCACTTATGTCATTCTTGTCTTATGTAACCTTGCAGATATGTTTTCCATGAGCTTGTTTGTATACCGCTGCATGAAAAAAATAAAGAAAAACTCTTGGTTGGTGTAAACCCTTAAAATTTGCAACTGACATCAATCCAGCTCTATCATGCAATAGCCAAAGCACACATTGCAGTAATTGAGGAGAACCAAGAAGTAAGCACTCCGCTATAGAACAAATCAGACTGACTGTCTAGATTTAATTTAATTATTTAAATGTAATTTAATTATTAGGCCTCACCAATACATATATGTTAAATATAAGAAGGAATTACCAAAATATTAAATTACTGGCAAGTGACAATTCAAATTTAATAAACATCCATTTGCTTTTAAACACAGAGTATTTTTTTTCTGTGCCTCTCTTTTAACCCCTTAAGGACAAAACTTCTGGAATAAAAGGGAATCATGACATGTCACACATGTCATGTGTCCTTAAGGGGTTAAATAGTTAACTTGTATATGCTACCACTGCATTGAAATCCATACCCTTTAAACAGAACCTATAGCCTTCACCTTCGATAACATCAGTCTGCCTGTTGACATCTTCACAAAATGCCTTCAGTCTATTGCTTCTAGTAGAGAAACATTGGATTGGGGGTATGCATGTGTCTGATTCCCAAATTAGTATGACAGCAGCTATAGTTGGATTTCACCCTGCAATATATATTGAGCTGAAGTAATCTGGTTGACTAAAGTGTTCATTTAAGCTTAATGTAGACAATTCCAATATGGCTTTTTGTGTAGATCACCAATTAGTCTGAAAATATAAATATGGAAACCCAATTACGCAGGCCTAACTTAAAATGTCAGCCCCCATACATCAAAAAGTGAATTATTATGTTATGTCAATGAAATATTGATGTTTGTCCCCACATATAAATTGCATATGCAATTAAAACAACGTGTCACAATAAATGATCATCCTTTGCAATAATTAAGGCAACCGATATGAATATGGCTCAGTAATTGCCGATTTTGTGACTGGGCTCTAGGAGTGAGTTTATTAAAATAAGGTTACATTATCTTCAGGGATTAAAGAAATATAAATACCAATACATGCACACAAAGAAATGTGTTGATTATGCATTTTACATAGCTGCTGAGTCGGGAAAACAAATGTATTAAATTATGTCACATCACCCTATCAAAGATAAATCAAATATTGTATAGTGCTGACATTTCATTACCGCATGCAATCTCCTAATCAGTAAACGCTTGATTCACTGCTTCATTTTTACATATCACTGAGTCATCTCAATTAAACAAAACTTTAAAGGTTACTTTCACTACGCATCAACAGAATGCTTGAATATATAGTTATACAATTACACTAATTTTAGGTTACAATAAATTAGAATTAAAAACAAATATGATGATAAAAAAAACAGCATGCCACATGCAGTGCAGTCTTGTGGGAATACATTAGTTTTCCCTTTTATTACAGTGAGTGCATCAAACTCTAGAAAAATAGGATTTGCTGAGCAAGACCCTTTGTGGGGGTCTATTCACTAGCTTGGGTGACAACTGCCTTACAAAATGTAGGTCAAAATAGCCATGTAGTATAGCATTCCAACTACTTGGAGATTTCTTTATGTTTTAATTTTTTTTTTAGCAACTTGCTTCTTGATGAAGAGATGATGAGTCCACAAAAGACAAAAACAACATACTGTTTTGTGGATAAGTCAATTATATCTTATATATTATATTATTTATTGACAAATGCACACTGTGATTTATTAACATTTACGTTGTTAACAGAAGTTGTTTTTGCACTGAATATGAGTGCAGTTCTGATGCCATATTTCTTCGAAATCCCAGGACCCATTAACCTATCTTGTACCTACAAGGGGAAGGTTAAGGGTCCCCTCTCTTTCTCTCTGCCTCCCTATGGTTTTATCTTTCTCCCTTCATCATATGGCAGTAAGAACCAGTAGGACTAATACTTACATTTGCTACATCAGACAGGACGGGGCAATGCTGACATTGCCATGAGCCAAGCAGGCCGCAACCAGGACCTGATTTTCTGTAAGCCCCCAGCTCAGTACCACAGCAAGAAGCTGCTACATTTCTGCTTTGGGAAGCTGCTGTTGTGGGAGCTATTGCAACCTGTAGGCTTCCTGAAGTCCCTAGTTAAAGTTTGACTTAATTCTGGAGCAAAAACCTGGTGTTTTCCCGTCTCTGGGTTGTACATTAAATTAGATTCTAGTGTCCCTGTGTGTTTCTCTGGATAATCCTGCATTCCGTGTGACAGTCTCATCTACCCTGCTCTAGTAGCAGCGATTATGTAGGAGGATTCAGGTAGTGGGACATTTTCATTTTACCATTTTACCATTCTGACTACCACTCACCAAAGGCCCCAACGTGCTCTATCAACATAAAGACCGTGTAAAGTTTTGCAGTTCTGCTTAGACAGAGGTGTCCCGCAAAGTGGGGGGACTATTTGTCAATAAAATTATTATATTTATGTATTTCTAACTATATTTTGCACCTTGTAAATGCTGCCATAACGATTTATTAAGTAAAAAGAAGCTACATTTAAATTGCTAGATAGACATACTGTTCTTTTGTACTGTTGTCATTCATTGCACTGCATTTTATTCACATTCGAATATATTTTGTATATCTTTCACCATTTTTTGACTGTCTAAATATTATTTGTGGGGTATTCATTGACTCGGTGCTGTGGGTCCCAGAGATGTATAAAATCGCCAAGTGGAGGCATTGTACATTAAGTCAGTCAATATGTTCCGTACTCCAGCAGAGACTCAGATAATTCCTGCAAAGCTGCAACATTAAAGGTATCTAGCCTGCACCACCTTCACTGCAGGTGGGCAAGCAATGGGTATCATAGAAGTCAAACAACAACAACTAAGTGAGGGAGATAATATCTTGTCTCTGAACCCAGGTGTTAGCATTTTGTGATTTAGCCACTATTGGCTGAATTACATACAGTTCTTCCAAGGTAAGATGATTTAAACCTCAATAAGAAATGAAGGACTTGCTGGACACACAAAGCATTTTATGCAAACTTTAACAGGTTGCTGCTGCCAGGGTGATTTCTACTGAGCCTAAGGTTGAGGTAAGAAAATGAGGACTGTAGGAACGTAAAACCAATTACTTCCAAGGCACTTATTGTTAATAAGTTGGGCATGCAAATAAGCAATATCCCTAAGGAAAAGACTCTAAAACTTGTCAGAATCCAGAAGATTCTCCGTTATATAAATATTGCTTTAAATATTCAGGGCACAGATTTGTAGCCCATTGAACAGCACAGCTAGGGAAGTGGGCCTTGACATAGCCAGGAGGTAGGTATAAGAGCCAGTTGTAATTAACAGCTAGAAAGCTGGAGGGGGGGTTTATAGGAGTATATATTTTCCCATTCACAGCAGCGGGAATGGACAGGTTAAATTGGGGGTAGATGGAAGACGTGGGCATCCTGAGGTTTAGTGTGGATTAGGCAGTGTTACCCTTGGTTTGTAGGTTTGAGTTCGTCGGTGGTTCCAAACCTGGGGGTGTAGTGGTGTCTTGGTACACCCTTACAATTTAATCCGGTAAAAATGTAAAAATTTGGACGGCCAGTTTCTGTGTTATCTGTTAGTTATATTGTTATTTATTGTTATTATTGTGGGGTCATTGCCAGGGGTATGCTATGTATAAGGGGAGATGTTGGTTTTAATAATATTTGTTGGCAATGGACCTATTTTGTTATACCTTAATTAATTAATTAATAAAGCTGTACAGTACAACCTGTGTTAGTATCTTAATGGGGTTCAGGGTAAGGTTCCGCCTATGCTGGAAATCCGACCGTGGCATGTCATGGACCTTAATTATCTTATTTTAGTAATGAAAGCATGTGTTGCATTGCTGTTGCACTGTAAATAGAAAAGGGTCACAAATGATAGGATTCAAATGTAGTAAGGAAACTGAACTTTACTGGAAAGGAGGAATCAGAGTAACAGAAAAAAAGGATTAAATCAGAGTAACAGAAACAACAAACTATCATTTAGAAGCAGAGAGTCACTTAATCATAGCCATCTGCAGAAACAGGAACAAAACGTGCTTCATTCTGTAACCAAAAACACTTGTAACAGCTCCATGTACTGTCGATTCTGCAAAACACACTCATTATGTATTATGAATGATGTTGCAACTTCAACATCCCTGATATCCATCAATATATAATGCTCAGTTTATCCTGTAGTTGTCAATATCAATCTCTTGCCAATGAAATGGTAGTACATCAGCTGTATATTTTTCTCATGGACAAAGCCGGATGCCAGTAGCTCCATGCTCTAGCAAATGCTTATGAATGTGATACTTCGTATTACTGTTCTTAGTCCTGTTCAGTGGAGGCTCATCCATAGGGGCACTTAGGGCAGTGCCCCACCAGATAATTGCTGACATTGTTTCCCTTTGGGAAAGAGTTAATTTATAAATTTTCATTATAAATGGTAAACATACACCATACAGCACTGCAACGCTATTGTTTCCTCTCCCCTTTTTCCACTAAAGCGCAAATGGACTCAGTGATAATGAATGATGGCTGTCTAGATAAGCTGTTGAGGGCAACTGGGTATTTGTAGAAATTAGTTTTTTTTTTTGTTTTTTTTAATCTGTCCAATCAGAGAGCACTTGGGACATGCTCTTTTTGCGCTTAGAGGGATTTTTTGTTTTTAAATGCCCCTTTTAATCCCACATAGAGCTTCTGAATTGAACACCCAGTGTATGTTAATTTTAAAATATCATTGAAATCCATTACTTACAAGGTAGCGTAGAGGTAGCACATTGAGTTTGTAATATAAAGGTTGTGATGCTGCTTATTATATTTCCACATATGTCATACCATGCCATGCCATTATATTGACATATTTAGTGAATGCCCTTATTGAAACCTGAATAAAGTATGTTAATTTCACTACAGGGGAACAAATATAGGCTACAGGAAATCATAGAAGTCGAAGAGTTAAATTTCAATACCAGCACTAGATATGTCTACTGTTGTGTCATCCGATATGATCATTATATGCTTTCTAGAAATGTCTGTCAGTCAACTGTGTGAGTGTCTGATGAAAATGAGTTCCTCAAACAATGAGTTCCTCCCCAGCACTGTGTGAATTCTGGAAATGTTCCCCCCAGACCTACCCCAGCATGCTTCTACCGGTGTGTTGAGGCATGCTGTCAGACAGATTAAGGACTGGCAGTTTCAAGTAGAGGAGGAATGAACGGTCTGAGATTTTGCTTGTGGTCTGACTAGAAATGTCATGGTGTATCAGCAGTAGTCATCAATGAACATCACCAAATATGTGTTCAAGATGCGTGTCAGCTCTCATAGATCTATGTGTAAGTTACATGGGATATTTGGAATTTCTTTAACTACTTCTTGAACGCAGAGTATGTGTGGTCTTTCCGTTGACCAGCCTGTAAATTCAACACTCTTGATATGTATTCCACTTTGTAAGTTCTTTAACGGTTGGTTCTGTGTTTTATTCCCCCAATAATCTGTGCTTGCTTATTTTCTTCAGTTCCTTATCCATTGAGTACTAAATGCACTTCCTTGAACATTAATTTTCTCACAATAATGGACCATCCATATGGAGTGCTCTTTTCACAATCTTTAACACATCTATTGCTTGAAATATATAATTTTGGGTTTGGTGTCTTGGCCTTTTCATTTAATGATCCTGGTTAATCCTGATGAAGGACAGCTTTCCCTAAACCATCCTGGTATCTTTCCTTTGCAATGTGGCCCCATGGACTTTGCAAATGGCATTGGTCTCCTGTTTCCTTTGACACATATGTTATTCGTCTGTCTGTTGTATTCTTCAATTTTTCCCATTAGCATATTTCAAAGGAAGTTCTGACTCAAGTCTAGCTCCAAAGCATTTATGAAGGTACTATGTGTCAGTGGAGGCTCGTATGTAGGGGCATGTGGGATAAACTGTATTTACTGTCATTTACAAAGATGATTTTTCTGGAGGGGAGGGTAGTACGCCAAAGAAATATGGAAATAAATCTATGTCTCTTTAATTCTGTAATAGGTTTGAGTTCTGCAGGGCCCCTCTCCCTTCATTGGTAGCTGTTTGGAGAAGCTTACTTGATAGTATGTAAGCATAAACAACTATTAGCAGGTTTCCTCGGTTTTAACAGGTTTTGCACATGCCTAGTGTTCTTTAAGATGAAATTGCAGGAATTTCCATTTACAGCTAGCTGTCCATGAGTGGAGGCATGCTAATGGTCTCTCTATTCAGAGGCCATCATTGACTCATAGCACCAGTGGGTGGGGTTACAGTGCCCACAGGAGAGAGCAGCAAGAATCCAAGAGTAGCATCTCTTGGCCACTGCCAAATGTAAGTGCATAATATTATCTTTTTCATTCCCCCAGTAGACCAGTGACTGCCTGAGGGTTGATTAAGCAAGGGAATTTACTCAAATATATATTATTAATATACATAAAGGGACGCCTGGGGGTGACAAAGGTAGAGGGACATTTCTGACATAGAGCACAAGCTATAAGTTTAAATAACTACTGCACATACCCACCATCTTCTTTAAAGTGCTCCGTTACTATACAAATGAGACCAGAGACACTCATGATGTGGCTAGTTGAAAAGTTGTGGAGTTTCAAACTACAGGACTGCGGCTGTGACTCTGAGGACTGAGCCGATTGTGATCTGAAACTGTGTTAATCTGTAATGATTGTTGCTTCTGCTAACCATGTCAGATACTTATTGGCTCAATATTACGATTACAGATTAATTATATTGCCAGCTGCAACGTCAATAAGGAGTCTATCTGTATCCTGTTGCTCTAACCCTGTGTACCCTGTGTGCTGAGAGCGAATGTTGAGTCAGGAGTAGCTGACATGAAGTATATCAATATCTTCATGCTTTAACCCTGTGAACATGGTGTTTTAAGAGCTAATGGAGTAGCTGACATGTTTCATAACAGCAGCAATATTTAATAAAAAGCTATATCATAGCAGGAGCACTACTGAAGATGAGATCATGAGAGAGAGCACTAAGAGAAAGCTGGGACATTAAACAGAGTCATGTACTGAGTAAGTATATCTTTATTGCGGTTCTGTGCAATCCATCACAGTGATCCTGGCTGTGTGGGCTAGTTATTAGTATCCTCCTATTGTGTTCAGCTCTGTTGTATCTGTATCTTACTTAGATCAAACTGTTGTATGGGTATCCCTGTAGTCTACCTAGCTCTGTGTATTTTATAGACATCTTTGTGTTATGTCCAGCTCTGTGTATCTTTTGTATGTATTTTTCTCAGCACTGTTTGCTGTTTGTGGCTGGTTATCTCTGTATTGTACTCAGCGCTATGCATTTTATATATATCTTTTTTTTTTTTTTTAATTCTTTATTTTTGCAGTGCTTTTGATTGGTACAGGCATACATATGGTACCCCAACGGCAGTCCATACGTTGAATTCTAAACATAAGTTACAGTGGGTAGTAGATGGACAATGCACTTTTTTTTTTTTTGAGATTACAGAGATAACAAGCTGATAAGTGTCGCATTAGTATATAAAATGCTAGGCTAAGATTGCGCTTAGCTCAACTAGTCACACAGCAGGTTGTAGTTATATTACAATGACGGCCAACTATGACATAGAGATTGCTTATCCATATATAAAGATAGTGCGTTAGTGTTAACAGGTTAAGGTTATACTACTAGGTCTGGTCATAAACTAAATATGTAGAATATCCTAATGTGACATGCAGTCAGCAGAGTAGCAGGCTATGGTTCAGTGGCAGTATGTGAAGAGCACACGAGCAGATTACATTATGTGTAAAAAATCCCCGCCAGTTGCATGCTGTCTAGGGGCCAGCTAGTGGGTATGTGAAAACATATTATTTAGCATAGATTAGAGGTATATGCAATCAGCAAAAAAAATAAGAGCCAACTTTGTAGCGAGAGTTCTGTGTAGATCGCCCGTCTTTGCTCTGATAGCTGCAGAAGGGATTAGGTAGAGAGAGTCAGTAGGGAAATACAGCCCGGTGCCCAGAGAGACCGCTCTGTTCCACTGCTCAGGAGCCCCCTCCGGCGCTTGGAAGCGGAGCCTAAGCCTCTGTGTAGTTTCAGCAGAGCTCATCCGATGTTGTTTTGCTGAGCTGCTGGCGCTGTGTGTGAGTCTCTCTGGTGTTGAAGCTATCCGCGTGGCAGGGTCAGTATCCCCTCGGTGTTCTGTCTCCGGTGGGCCATGGTTGGACTCTTTGGTCTGTTCTGCCCGTCGGTGAGCAGGCTAGTTGCGGTGCAGTAGGCTTTGTGGGGTCTCAAGTGTGGGGAGGCTTCTTGTTGGTCCAGGTTCACAGGAACCGCTGGGTGGTAAGTAGGACAGGATGTACGTGCGAGTTCTGTCTTTCATTACCCGTGTGCAAGCTCAGGTGGTGGCTGCCGATCGTCCTGTGCTCTGGAGTACAGGCCCTGCGCACATGGTCTCCGCCATCTTGCGCGCGGGTCTCAGGACTGCATGTCACTGCTTCTTCAGCCTTCTGTGTAGCTTAGCGTGGCTTGGACCGGGATCACCCCCCAGGTCCAGAGGGGGGTGAACAGGGCTCGGTCCGCAGGTAGTCCTCGCTTGTCGGGCTCCGTCGGGCAGGATAGTGTCGCGGCGGCCGTCCGCTTCACTCACCGCCAGCATAGGTCCCGCCTGTCGCAGCGGGCCCCAACCGCCGAGGGACTTAAACTGCGAGAGCAAGCCTCTCCGGTAGCCCGGTTCCGTCGAGGGTCGCAGTTGTGCCGGTAATTCTCCCCTGGAATCGCAATTTTTCAGGCCATTTATGCCTCTGTTTGCAGGAGCCGAGCCGTCCTGCGACCGCTCAGCTCGGCGGCCCGGCCCCGCCCTTTATATATATCTTTATTTTGTGCCCAGCTTGTTTTATTGTATGAACATCTCTGTATTATGCACAGCTCTCTGTATTGAATGAGTATCTCTGTACTGTATAGGGAGAAATAAAATTCTGGGGGAATAGTCTGGCACCACAACATCTTAACCTTCACCAGCCGCCACTGCTCTGTGTGAAAAACAGCACAATGACATTAATGTTCTACATATCTTACCCACTTGCATATAACTTTTTCACAGTTCCGAGCATCGTATTAATGTTTTCATGAATTCCCTGGACTTCTTCCAGCCTAAACTTATATAGCTTTTTATGGAGATAAAGTATACTGCTTAAAATTGAAAGCTCATGCAATTTCTATAATGAGATTCACATACCCTTTTCTGTGTGTTCATTTTTGATGCAAATGAGTTTATCTTCTACGTGCTTGCTTATAATAGTTTTTACTTGTCTTAGGAGATACCATTACTGTTTAAGGTTTAAGGCCATCATGCATCTTCTATAATGAAATCCGTATACCCTGTGCTGTGTGTTAATTTCTAATATGAATTAGTTGGTTGTCTTCTTCTAACACGCCTATAATTGCTTCTGTCTGTACATTCTGTCCCACACTACAGATTACCATTAGACGTTTGTATGGCATGTAGCACCAATCACCTGTGTATTGCAGGATGTCTAGTTTGAACTTTCACATTCCTTTATGAAACTTTGCTACAATAAAGTTCGTATTTGTTCCACATTTCAATTCCTTCAAATTACTTCCAACAGATTGATGCAATTAAAACCTCATTTTCTTTGGACAATATTGCTTTGGGCACAAGCAGCTCTACTTTCTCTTTTGGATTTAGGCTTCTTTTACCTGGTTTCTTGGGTCCATTACATGTTAGTTGTTCTGGCTGTTAGTTACCCTGCACAGGCGTGCATGCGTGAAATGACATTACAGGAACACTATAGCATGACGAATACAAATTCTAAACCATCTAGGTGACCAGCCCCCACTGCCAGTGTTATAAAGCTGGGCTACGTACCTTTTCTGACATGCAACACTGGTCTAGACTTGATAGAAGCCCCTATTGGTGTTCAAAAATTGCTGGAGGGTTCCAAATAAAATTGTAATTTTTGGAATTCGGAAATGCCGGCTCTTTTTGTTGTTGTTGCTGTTTTAACATACACACTATTCTTCGCACACACAATGTGAGAATGATGTCATGGCCTTTAATATGACACTGTTCATATTGCGTGGAAGTGATTGGATGCCTCTGATTTTTAACTTTCCATGACTATCTCCACCCATTGTAAAAGTCATTGGAAAAGGCTCAGGAAAGTGCCGACATGTCCATACTTTGGTTTAAATACTGTTTGGTGAATTAAATATGTATATATGCTACATATAAGAATAGTTCAGAACACAATACTTATGATACATACACTTGAACTTGTCCTTAATAAATCTATATTTATATCTTACAAAAAGCTTTTCAAGGAAAATGACACACCTATTGTACTTTCACAGTATATTTGATTGAACTAACACCACTGGATTACAGCACCAGGGTTATGTGTGGCCACATACCAGGGCCGTGATGCAGCTTCTGCGGATCCCAGGATCTTGATAATATGCAGATATGTATCCAGTACTAGAAACTAGGCAAGACTAGAATAGGCAACAAACAAGACAACAAGACAAGACTAGAAGAACCCAGGACCGGAGCAGGACAAAAATTAGAACCCAGAACATGTAAACAAGACATGAGGGAAACAAGAAAAGGACATTGACAATAGAGAACTGTACATGAACTGGGAATATAGACAAAATAAAACAAGACATACAAGGAGAAATAACTAAGTACTATTTATGCACTAAACATTGGAGATTTAGAAATGCATAAATGGCCAAGATGCATGCAGCCCTGCACTGCGCCAAAGTACTGCAATTACGGTGGGTCCTAACTGCCTAGTTATGCATGATTAAAAGTATAATAAAACATACACAGTATTTACCTGCAAGGAAAGTGTCAGGAAAGCACTGAGATTCAACATGCAGAATGTAGATAAAAGGTAGAATGTCCGGACTAACATATAAGCACAAGGGGTAGTCAAATTCAAGCCTAGGTCAAGGAGTACAGAAATCAGGATAAGGGAGTAAGCCAAAGCCGGGTCAAGGAGTATAGAATGGAGAATAGTCACAAATGAAGCCAAGATCAAACGCTGAAATACAGAATACTCAATAGCACCATTGGGAACAAAAATGAACCACAACATGGCAAGGAAACAAGCCCTTTGAATCCTTTTTATACTGTGGCTTGTTAGGATGGTATTACACCCCCAAAACACCATAATCCGTATGTTTTGGCGGCACGTGACATCAGCGTCATGACATTGACACCCCTTTCGCGTCATAAAATGGCGCGGAGCTATCACGGCTGGCGTGAAAACAGCTGGAGAAGGAAGAGGAGAGCTGAAGGGGACCTGCAACATCATGTGAAAGGTGAGTACCATGGGGGACAACCCTGGTCACCACAGAAGGGACGCTGACAGAAAGTAGCAGAGGAATGAGACCACTGCTAGCAGGAATACACTAAAACAAAAAGGATCAATGACAAAGGAATGGGTGTGGCAACAAAAAACAAACATCTAAATGAATCCAGGAGACTGGGAATTCCAGGAATGGAATAAAGTAATGAACCAAGAATACCCAGCATAAAGAAAACCAGACATAGAATAGATAACCAGAAAAAACAAAAAAAACTAAACTAAAATTGTAAAAAGAGTACTGGATATCAGAAGCCATGACCAGAAATATCCGCAGAATGTAACAGGACTTGACACAAGTGAAGTGAATAACATTGAATATTTTATTACAATGGCACCTGTCAATGGGTGGGATAAAAAAGGCAGCGAGTGATAAAAAAAGGCAGCGAGTGAACTCCGTTCTTGACATGGTTGTATAGGGAGAGGTATTAGCAGTAGAAAGAGGGAAGTGCTCATGCCATTGTAAAGAACACTGGTGAGACCTAACTTGGAGTATTGTACGCAGTACTGAAGACCGTATCTTCAGAAGGATATTGATACTAGAGAGAGTTCAGAGAAGGGCTACTAAACTGGTTCATGGATTGAAAGATAAAACTTACCAGGAAAGGTTAAAGGATCTTAAGGAAAGACAAGATAGGGGGGATATGATAGAAACATTTAAATACATAAAGGAAATCAACACAGTAAAGGAGGAGACCATATTTAAAAGAAGAAAGACTTTGACATCAAGAAAACAAAGTCTTAAATTAGAGGGACAAAGGTTTAAAAATAATTGGGGTTTATATATAGATTGGGGTTTATATATAGATCCCTACTGCCGGGTCCGATACTCATTTGTATCTATAAAAGCATTGTGGTAACAGAAACAACCTGTAATTTCGCTAGCTTAAGAATTCTATTAGATTGCTCGTTTTCAATAAAGTTGTGTGACATACGCATGACGCAATGACGCACGTATGCGTCGGAATGCGGAAGTAGGACCGGGGACTTAATGCGGCAGGGTTTGCCGCCTAATCTGAGGATATTTAAACCCTGATGTTTTCCTTTTGACAGCACGGACACTGGGGCCACCGAAGGGACGCATATGTCCCGAGCGCGCAGCCCATTTACCAGGAAAGCTCACAAGGAAAGCCCTCCTAGAAACTACAGTCCATCTCCAAAGGAGCCTTATACTACCGATTGACTTCATTTGACTACAAAGAGATCTGACCAACCACCAGCAGATACAGAGTGGTGATCACTCTTTCTAACATCAGGATATCGTTTTATCCATCCCTTCCATCCAGACCATCTCTCATAGACTACAGCACCTTCCTTCAGATATAAAGAAACAGACGACATTGGTGAGACCTACCCACAGATAGTGGGCAAACATATAGTGCACTATATACTGGACTGCCACTTACTAGGACTTTCATATTTGATATACATTTTTTCATCTTATTTATGTTTTGCATTTTTCCTTTTGTTCTCAGTATTTTTCCATTTTTCTATTTTTTCTATTTTTGCAGTCTTTTCATATTTTATTCTTTTCTTTTTTTGCCTTTTTTCATTTTTTCCTTTATCTTTTTTTCATTTTTTCATTTTTTTTCACTTTTTTCATTTTTTCACTTTTTCATCTTTTTTGAACTATTCAGTATGCATAGGAAGACACTGTGTCTAGATAGATATTGTACAAAGTTTGTGTATATAAGATGAATTATGTGCCAATCTGATGAAATACCATTATCTTTATGAATTATACTTATATGCTTTACATTAAATACTGTGAAATTAAGCATAGGTTTAACATTTATTTGTACTATTGATTGAGTGCGGTATTCATATTTTGTTTATGATATTGATTAGGAGGTTTTTTAGTAGGGTTATACCTCGAATACCGGCACCTAACACGTAATTGAGTGCCAGCACATATTGTCTTTTTGTTTAAAAATAATATCAGGAAATATTACTTTACTGAGTGGGTAGTGGATGCATGGAATAGCCTTCCAGCTGAAGTGGTAGAGGTTAACACAGTAAAGGAGTTTAAGCATGTGTGGGATATGCATAAGGCTATCCTAACTATAAGATAAGGCTAGGGACTAATGAAAGTATTTGGAAAATTGGGAAGACTTTGCTCTGAACAGGGCCAAATAATGATTGAAAAACAACTAGGTCAGAGCATCTCCAAAATGGCAAGTTTTGTGGGATGTTCATGATATACAATGGTTAGTGCCTACCAAAAATGATGCAAAGAAGGACACAGCAAGGACGGTATCAGGGTCATGGACTTCCAAAGCTCTTTCATGCACATGGGGAGTGAAGGCTAGCCTTTCTGGTCAAATCACACAGAAGAGTTAATGTAGCTCAAATTGCTGAAAAACGTTGTGTTCTGACACCTTTCAGTAATGGCCTACATTAAGTGTAGCTTCCTGCGAATGGGCTGCAAAGCTGCAGACCAGTCAGAATAACCATGATGAACCCTGTCCACAGCCTCATTGGAGATGTGAGCTTTAGAACTAGACCATGGAACAATGGAAGAAGATTGCCTGGTTTAATGAATTATATTTTATTTTAGGTCAGGTGGATTGCCCGGTGCGTGTGCATCATACCTGGGAAAGAGATGACTACAGAATACACTATGGGAAAAGCAGGGTAGTGGAGGCAGTATTATGCTCAGGGAATCCTTGGGTCCTGGCATTCATATGGATGTTACTATGACTTGTATCCCCTATCTAAAGATTGTTGCAGTCCATCTACACCCCTTAATGGCAATGGTGTTTCCTGATGGCAGTGGCCACTTTCAACCTGCCACACTTCAAAAATTTGTTGAGGAATGGTTTGAGAAACCTCCAAATTCTGCAAATCTCAATCCAATTGATCATCTGTGAGACATGCTGGAACAACAAATCTGATCCATGGAAGCCTCACCACGCAACTTGCATGACTTAAATAATGTGCTGCCACATACCACAGGACACATTCAGAGGTCTTGTGGAGTCCATGCCTCGATGCATCAGAGCTGTTTTGGCAGCACGAAGGGAACCTACATGATATTAGACAGGTATTTTCATTGTGTGGCTGATAAGAGTAAGTGAATGGCAAGTGCAAATATAAAAGTTACTTGGGCTGCATGTAAATCTAATCTAATTATTAGCTTATTCTTGGCTGACAATCTAATAAACTCAGTCTGCACTAGTTCACACACACATACATGACTTCATTAATGTGTTTTAATTTGGTATTAGACCTTCCTTTTCTTGGTAATCACAATTTCAGTGGCAGATATGCTTGTCTGACATTTAGAATATTAGCCCAGTTAAAAGTTGTGTATTTTAACAGTTTCTCTTGATCCTCAGTATTTCCGTAGAACGTTTTAAATAATCCTTTTTTGTTTGCATAGGGTAATAAATATATACAAAACATTGATTATAACAACCCTGCACTTTTAATTTCATTGTTTAAACAAGTGTGAAGATTTATCTAAAACTATTCCTGATGTTTTCATAAATAGTTATAGTTTTTTCTGTGCCAGTCCTACGGCTTATCTGACATTATTGTACACAGTTATGATTTTTTTAGTTCGTGTTTAGTTTTATTAAAAGCTTATTTTATTATTTTTTTAACTATACAGTCTTGTGTGTTCACACTTTGCTGATTTGAAAAGTAAAGCAGTGAGGAGTGTAAGAACTTACCATGTTTGTTTTAAAACTTATAACTGTCTTAATATTTTTCTTAGGAACCGAATATAGAAATGCACAAAGTTACAGACATGTAGCTGGGTAACAGTTGGGAGAGGTAACAGGGGAGCAGGGAAGAGGAAAGGTTTAGCTAGTCCTGATCTTGTGCAACCTCACAGATTTGCCCATTTGAGTGAAGATATTGGGAGGATCAGCTCAGAGGTAGCTGTACTGGAGAAAGCCGTTCCTTCTAACAGCCAAGGGAACAGACCCTCCAGTACGGGTGGGATTGAGAATATAAGAAAGGCTAGATAGGTTGTGGTGGTAGGGATTCTCTGGTTAAGAGAGTATATAAGGTAATCTGCCACTCTGATCTTCTCAACTTGACAGTTTGCTGTCTCCTGGGTTCTCAGGTCCGGTATGTTGCTGACTGAGAGGATGGATTATTGGGAGGAGCTGTAGATGACCCAGCTGTCATGATCCAAATTGGTACCAATGACAAAGTCAGAGGAAAATGGAAGGTCCTAATGAACGAGTTAAGGGAATAAGTAAGTTAACTTAAGAAGAGGACATACAAGGTAGTATTTCCTGAAATATTACTTGTGCCACATGCTACATTGGAAAGGCAGCGGGAGATTAAAGAGGTCAATGCGTGGATGATGTCTTGGTGTAGGAAGGAGGTGTCACTGCAATGGTGCATAATTTGTAATTGCACTACGAAATATTATCCTTTAATGTAATATGTGTAGTGCCTGCCTGGTAGAGATGGAATATTGTCAATGTCAAAAGGGGTTAATTTGATTGTATGATATGACAGAAGGGGTAATGTAAATTGCATAGGAATGTGAAAAAGGTTTTACCATATGGATGAATCCTATGAATTATTCAAAGGCTTTGCAAGGTGTGAGATTCTACACTTGAAAAGCCTGAATGTCTGGCTTCAGCCATGTGACCTGTATGTCTTAATTGATGAAGCAATCTCTTTGATATGTTAATGGCCATTAGCCTTGTTCCAGTATTATATCCAAAAGAAAAAAACATTCATATTTACCCACAGAATAATTAAGCCTCATTTTTGCTATATTTGGAATGTGACAAGTGCCATCTTCTGAACAAGCCCAAACATGTTTGGCATAACTTAACCATAAGGGAAAGGCATTGTGATGTCTGCTATATTGGGTCGCAAATAAGGTGTGTGACCTATCTATGGAATAATACATTCGGAGATGCAATTACTATTTCTGTGGCAGGTACATAAGAGAAGATAGAACCAAATGTTTACATTTTGATTGATGTGGGTCTAGGCACAAGGGGGTAGTCCCTTAGTGTCTCTATAGATACACCTTAACTCCACCTCTGGGCGAGGCATGGTGATCTCTAGTGATACTGAAGTGTGCCTGCTACTTGCAGAATCGAATTCTAAGTGAGTGACCACCTTTCCCACACTTTGAAGAGCTGAGTAAGTGATTAGGACTTTCTGTTAATTTATCCCTTTTGGTTTTATCTGTTGTTGATGTAAATAATTTTGATTGTCTACATTTTTGTATGCACTGTGACAATTTTATGCTCATAATAAATATTACTTTATTAAGGTATGCCTTAAAGAATCACATTATCTGAAGAGACTAATGAGTATTGTTGCAATTCCATCAATATTGTGCAATAAGTTGTATTTGGTGGGTTTTTATTACTAATTTACCTGGAGGACCAAGGCACCCTGTTTATAGATTGTCTTGGTGGTGGCAGCAGCGTTAAAATAGTAATATTTACATTATTATGCTTAAGTGATAAGAGGGATTTTGTCATTATTTCCAGTCTAGTGCAGACAAATAGTGAACTTTAACACTTTCACCACCACAACTTCGTCATGCACACTCTTGAAGTAGAGTGCGTTCGTGACAGAAGGGTTTTTAGCTTTTTAGAGCACTGGGCTGGTTTTCTGCTTGGGTACAATCTTGAAATTCATGTTGGATTGCACCTAAACAGGAGAGGGTCTGCAGTGCTGTGGGACAGGATGGCTAGACGTTGGAGTAGATTTTAACTAGCAGATGGGGTGAGGGACATATAAATCTACAAAATGGAGATAAGACAGAAAGTAGATGGGCTTTAGATCAGCACAAGGGGAGTAGAGATGGGAGAGGGACAAGATCAGAACAGAGAAGGTATGCAATAGTAATACAAATTCACAAAAAGTACAAGTGACCCATAATAACATTAAATGTATGCTTACTAATGCAAGGAACCTAAATAACAAAATGGGGTAACTAGGGGCAATAGCATGTACTAAGCAATATGACATAATAGGCATAACAGAAACATGGTGGGATAAAACACATGGCTGGGGAAATACAAAAAATGAAAAGGTATGTTTGTATGTCAACAATGAGTTAAAGCCAAATCTTAAGCAAGCGGAATGTGACAGGTGTGAAGGAATGCCCCATCACTTGGCTATGTACTTTTCCCTTTTCCCTGTTTTCATGCTCGTTCGAACTCACTTGGTTCAGTTCCCGAACGAGAACCCCCCCAGCACCCCTGTACCTGGGAGATAATTGAATTATAAGTTTCCTGACTTAATTATCTCTCAGGCACAGGGAGGAGTTAACTGTGGAAACCCCCTGCTGGGTGTCTGTGAATAAATTGAGAGTGCTTGCCTGAAATAAACAGATCTACCCTTAGCATTCAGTCTTGACTAATGTATGGGAGGAAAGCTATATCAGCGATATTTACTGTCTGATAGCGCTACTTCACATTGGGAAAGGGAGTCTGTGGCGGCGATATACTGGTGGTCCTCCACAACCAGGAACATGTGGATGCTTTGTGGGTAGATATCTGCTTGTGGCAAAAGAAGGGAATCTTTAATTGGTTAGGATATGTTATGAACTACCTAATGTTAAATTTGATGAGGAAGAACAGCTTATGGAGCAAATTGGGAAAGCTGCACATCTTGGTTACAAGTTAATTATTGGAGATTTTTAATTATCCGGCGGACATAAATTGGGATAGAGGGACTAGTAGTTCAGCACGAGGAATCAGGTTTTTGAACTTGGTAAATGACACCTTCATGTCACAACTGGGACAAGCACCAACTTGTATGGATCTGGTTATAAGAAACAATATTAATCTTTTAACCAATATTCAAGTAGGGGAACACTTGGGAAATCATAATCACAATATAGTGTCTTTTGAAATAAACTAAAACAAGGAAAAGCACATGGGGTATACTAAATCATATGATATTAAGATGCCAATTTCAATAAAATAAGGGCAGCTTTACAACATATTGACTGGCATAAGCTCTATAGTAAAAAAGAAAACACTGAGGATTAGTGATGCACCGAACTGTTCACAGGCAGATAGTTCCTGGCGAACATAGCGTGTTCGCGTTCGCCACGGTGGGCAAACACATGCGCGGTTCGATCCACCCCCTATTCGTCATCATTGACTAAACTTTGACCCTGTGCCTCACAGTCAGCAGACACATTCCAGACAATCAGCAGCAGACCCTCCCTTCCAGACCCTCCCACCTCCTGTACAGCATCCATTCTGCCTCTGACAACAGCGATGCCATTTGCAACGTGTGCCAATCTAAACTGAGTCGTGGGAAGTCCAACACCCACCTAGGTACAACTGCTTTGCGTAGGCACATGATTGCACATCACAAACGCCTATGGGATCAACACATGAGTACAAGCAGCACACAAACTCAAAGCCGCCATCCTCCTCCTGGTCCAGGACATGTTTGAGCATAAGAAGCCAATGTCAGAAAGTCACCCCCTTGCCCAGCGTCTGACAGCTGGCTTGTCTGAACTATTAGCCCGCCAGCTTTTACCATACAAGCTGGTGGAGTCTGAGGCGTTAAAAAAATGTGTGGCGAATGGGATACCGCAGTGGAAGGTACCCGGACGAAATTTCTTTGCACAAAAGGCAATCCCCAACCTGTACTCGATTGTGCAAAAGGAAGTAATGGCATGTCTGGCACACAGTGTTGGGGCAAGGGTCCATCTGACGACTGATACCTGGTCTGCAAAGCATGGTCTGGGCAGGTATATCACCTACACTGCGCATTGGGTAAACCTGCTGACGGCTGCCAAGCATGGAATGCGTGGCTCTGCAGAGGAGTTGGTGACACCGCCACGACTTGCAGGCAGGCCTGCTGCCACCTCCTCTACTCCTCCTACTCCATCCTCTTCCATAACCTCCTCGGCTGAGTCCTCTTCTGCTGCTGCGTCTTGCTCCACATCAACGGCACCCCCCCAGCTCCCCAGGTACTATTCCACATCCAGGATACGGCAGGGTCACGCCGTCTTGGGTTTGACTCGCTTGAAAGAAGAGAGTCACACCGGACAAGCACTCCTGTACGCCCTGAATGCACAGGTGGAAAAGTGGCTGACTCCGCAGCAACTGGATATCGGCAAAGTGGTTTGTGACAATGGAACAAATTTGTTGGTGGCATTGAAGTTGGGCAAGTTGACACATGTGCCGTGCATGGCACATGTGTGTAATCTGATCGTACAACGCTTTGTGCATAAGTACACAGGCTTACAGGACATCCTGAAGAAGGCCAGGAAGGTGTGTGGCCATTTCAGGCATTCCTACACGTCCATGGCGCACTTTGCAGATATCCAGCGGCGAAACAACATGCCAGTGAGGCGCTTGATTTGCGACAGCCCGACATGTTGGAATTCAACACTCCTAATTTTCGACCGCCTGCTCCAACAAGAAAAAGCCGTTAATGAATATTTGTATGACCGGGGTGCTAGGACAGCCTATGGGGAGCTGGGAATTTTTTGGCCACGTTACTGGACGCTCATACGCAATGTCTGTAGGCTCATGCGTCCATTTGAGGAGGTGACAAACCTAGTCAGTCGCACCGAAGGCACCATCAGCGACATCATACCATTTGTTTTCTTCCTGGAGCGTGCCTTGCGAAGAGTGCTGGATCAGGCTGTAGATAAGCGTGAAGAGGAAGAGGAAGAGTTGTGGTCACCATCACCACCAGAAACAGCCTTATCAGCATCGCTTGCTGGACCTGCGGCAACGCTGGAAGAGGATTGTGAGGAAGAAGAGTCAGATGAGGAATGTGGCTTTGAGGAGGAGGAGGAAGACCAACCACAACAGGCATCCCAGGGTGCTCGTTGTCACCTATCTGGTACCCGTGGTTTTGTACATGGCGGGGGGGAAGAACATACCTTCATTGAGATCACTGAGGAGGAGGAACGGGAAATGAGTAGCTCGGCATCCAACCTTGTGCAAACGGGGTCTTTCATGCTGTCATGCCTGTTGAGGGACTCTCGTATAAAAAGGCTGAAGGAGAACGACCTGTACTGGGTGTCCACGCTACTAGACCCCCGGTATAAGCAGAAAGTGGCTGAAATGTTACCAAATTACAACAAGTCGGAAAGGATGCAGCATTTGCAAAATAAATTAAAAAGTATGCTTTACACAGCGTATGAGGGTGATGTCACAGCACAACGGGAATCTAACAGGGGAAGAGGTGAAAGTAATCCTCCTCCTCCCACTGTTGATGGAGGACATGCGGAGCTTTTTAAGTCCTATGCATCACCACAGCCCTTCGTGATCCACCCTCAGAGAACGACTCGACCGACAGGTAGCAGACTACCTCGCCTTAACTGCAGATATCGACACTCTGAGGAGCGATGAACCCCTTGACTACTGGGTGTGCAGGCTTGACCTGTGGCCTGAGCTATCCCAATTTGCGATAGAACTTCTGGCCTGCCCCGTTTCAAGTGTCCTGTCAGAAAGGACCTTCAGTGCAGCAGGAGGTATTGTCACTGAGAAGAGAAGTCGCCTAGGTCAAAAAAGTCTAGATTACCTCACCTTTATTAAGATGAATGAGGGATGGATCCCGAAGGTACTGACAGTGGGCGATACATTCGACTAAAAAAGGCCTGATGAGATGAGCTGCCTTGGGCTAAAAATGGTCCACGCGCTGCTGTATTTTAGCTCTGAATGCCAGTTGACTTGCGTGACTTATCTGCCACCAACTAGGGTTCAAGCCGCAATGTTTTAGGGCACTTTCTGCCTGTGAAACAAACATCAATTTTTCTGGCCGCTGCTACAGCAGCGGCTGCAACAATACCTAATTTTTCAGGCATGTGTACATGCCTAATTTTTCGACCCTCTGGTGCTGCACTGTGGCTTCAAAAACCAAACCAAAAAAAAGGCACATAACAGGGATTAAACTGATAGGAGTGGTACTGATAGGAGTGGTGTGTTAAGTAGTACTATTCCTATCTGGTGGCACATTAGATTGCACGCGCAGTGCCCCAAATTTGAAGTAGGAGGGCCGACCAAGCATCTTTTTCCATCTCCCGGTTCCTAAAATCGATGCCATATACACGTCCCCTGATAGGGCGCCAGCTCGTTATTCTCTTGGGTGCCAGCTCGTTATTCTCTTTTTCACTTCACTAGGGACACTTTACTGCACTTTGGGCACTTAGACCCACTCTTTGTCTTGCACACTGTTATTCCTAGCCAGCATCTGTGATGGGAAATCAGGCAGTCATCTAAACGTTTAGATTGTGCTTTAGCTTAGAACACCATTGAAGGTGTTTAAGGAGATTAGGGCTAGTTTAGAGTATTCTTCTTAGACCTCTCTGAGTCTGTATAGCCCTTCTACCTATCCAGCATTTCTGGAAACTAGCTAAGAGAAAGGGTGGCTGTGTGTCTGTGATACATTTAACTTTATATCACCTTATTGACACGTTATCACTCCGGTCTCCATACTCTCTGCCTATACCCATCTATTTAGAGGGAATTTCCTTGCCCCTGCTATTATTATATAATAGGTAATAGTATTACCATTATTACACAATTAGGTCTCTGAGGACAGGTTTCAATCCATATCTGCCAAGTGACCCTATGTAGGGGGAACAGTCCCTATTCTGCTCTGTGTCGGTGTGTATCAGGGGCTCTGAGGACAGGTGTCAATCCATATCTGCCAAGTGACCCTATGTAGGGGGAACAGTCTCTATTCTGCTCTGTGTCAGTGTGTATCGTGATCTCTGAGGACAGGTGTCAACCCATATCTGCCAAGTGACCCTATGTAGGGGGAACAGTCTCTATTCTGCTCTGTGTCAGTGTGTATCATGGTCTCTGAGGACAGGTGTCAATCCATATCTGCCAAGTGACCCTACGTAGGGGGAACAGTCTCTATTCTGCTCTGTGTCAGTGTGTATCAGGGGTTCTGAGGACAGGTGTCAATCCATATCTGCCAAGTGACCCTATGTAGGGGGAACAGTCTCTATTCTGCTCTGTGTCAGTGTGTATCATGGTCTCTGAGGACAGGTGTCAATCCATATCTGCCAAGTGACCCTATGTAGGGGGAACAGTCTCTATTCTGCTCTGTGTCAGTGTGTATCATGGTCTATGAGGACAGGTGTCAATCCATATCTGCCAAGTGACCCTATGTAGGGGTAACAGTCTCTATTCTGCTCTGTGTCAGTGTGTATTATGGTCTCTGAGGACAGGTGTCAATCCATACCTGCAAGTGACCCTATGGTGGGTGAACAGTCCCTATTCTGCTCTGTGTCAGTGTGTATCAGGGTCTCTGAGGACAGGTGTCAATCCATATGTCAAGGTGTCAATATGTCATATGTCAGGTGTCAATCCATATCCATTGTGATTTAGGAATGTTAGGTGATTTATGCCCTTTATGGATTAAAACCAGACTCTGCATCAACTGTGTAATTTTCCATGGGAGTTTTGCCCCCTCCGGCATGCCACAGTCCAGGTGTTAGTCCCCTTGAAACAACTTTTCCATCACTTTTGTGGCCAGAAAGAGTCCCTGTGGGTTTTAAAATTCGCCTGCCCCTTGAAGTCAATGGCGGTTTGCCCGGTTCGCCGGTTCGCGAATGTTTGCGGAAGTTCCCTTTCGCCGTTCGCGAACTGAAAATTTCGTGTTCGCGACATCACTAGTGGTTACACGGGATCTGCCGTTGTGAGGCCGGTTGAATGTACTGCCAAATTCTAAAAAAGCCTTTGGAGATTGCTTATGGTAGAGAAATGAACATTCAATTCACAGGCAACAGCTCTGGTGGACATTCCTGCAGTCAGCATACCAATTGCATGCTCCCTCAAAACTTGCGACATCTGTGGCATTGTGCTGTGTGATAAAACTGCACATTTTAGAGAGGCCTTTTTATTGTGGCCAGCCTAAGGCACACCTGTGCAATAAACTATGCTGTCTAATCAGCATATTGATATTCCACAGCTGTGAGGTGGATGGATTATCTCGTCAAAGAAGAAGTGCTCACTAACACAGATTTAGACAGATTTGTGAACAATATTTGAGAGAAATAGACCTTTTGTGTACATAGAAAAAGTCTTAGATCTTTGAGTTCAGCTCATGAAAAATTTGGGCAAAAACAAAAGTGTTGCGTTTATAATTGTATTCAGTGTAAGATTTCTAACTTGCCCATGTTTAATAACTATTACCATTTGTTACAGGTTCAATTAGACTGAAGGCAAAGAGAGACAATTATTTTCAGAGATTGCTAGCTTAGATGACTTCATGTTTTCCGATGGTCTATGCTGCAGTTGCTGAGCTCTTTATGACACTTTTTATAAAGAAGAATAAAGTAATAGAAGCAACAATTTTAGCTAATGAATAGAGGCCAATGTTGGTATGCTAATGCAGACGTATTAGCATCTACTGTTGCATATCAGTACAGCAAAAGCATCATGGGTGCCCAACAGAGTCAGGTAAGTGTGGAACCATTTGACACCAGGTGACTCCCGGCACCATAACCACTAGAATGACTGTAGTGGGTATGATGCTTAATGTATCCTTTTAATGATAGTAAATAGTGCACTGCTATTTGAAATCTAAGCTTTTATATCAGCCTTCTTAACACATTATTTTCAAATTACAATTTTGTATGGCTTTAAAAGGTTTGTAGCACAAGTCAGACAGAACTCAGTCAATTATAACACAGCGTTTATGAAGAAATAATTTTATCTTGAGTGAATTTCAGATTCCTGGACATGAGCCAGTAGAGGGATATCACTGCCAATATGATGACAGCTACTTGTTATCTCAGAAGATGAAAGTGTTCTTCACATAAAAGATTACAAATAACATTAAACAACAATCTCCATGGTGCCTGCTTCACAAATTCTAAGCTAAGTGTTTGATACTCAGAGTGACATTTACAAGAAAGAGGCAGAAGCAGCAACATTGAAATTCCACTTCCCAATAAATCTGAAAACATTTTCATCATTTAGTTATTTCATTTTACATTTGGCATGTTTGTGAAACAACAATAACAATAATGATAAAAGTTATGATAAGGAGAATAATTAATAAAAATGCTCTCATTTTGGCTCTTAAATAAATCATAACGATATTATTAAATATAAAAAGAGGTCAAGTTCCTATAATGAGAAAAACAACGTTTGCACAGGTACAAATTCCTCACTCCTAGTAAAAAAAAAATGATACTATAAAAATATTAATTATTGGTGCACCATTCGGTGGCCGATCCAGAGCCTGATCTCAGGAGGGGCACTTGTAGATTATTTAAAGAAATAATTCATGCACAATAACCACTACAGCTCTGTGTAGTAGTTATGGTGCCAGGAGTGCCCGGACCCCCTCCTAGAGTAAGTAGTCAAACCGTTTAAGAACAGTTTGACAACTTACCTGGGCTCAGCTGAGATATGGGGCAGTAGTAGGGCATAGGAGCAGTGGTTTGTGTGAGGGGTGCAATGTGTGAGGGGTGCAGTGTGTGTGTGTGGGGGGGTGTAGTGTGTGAATGTGTAGGGTGTGTGGGGCAATGTGTGTATGGGGGGCTGTGTATGTTTGTGTGGGGCAATGTGTGTATGGGGGCTGTGTATATGTGTGTGGGGCAGTGTGTGTATGGGGGGCTGTATGTGTGTGTGTAGGGCAGTGTGTGTATGAGTGGGCAGTGTATATGTGTGTGGGGCAGTGTATGTGTGTGGGGGCAATGTGTGTGTATGGGGGGTAGTGTGAATGTGAATGGTGTGTATGGGGGCAGTGTGTGTATGGGGGCAGTGTGTGTATGGGGGGCTGTATGTGTGTGTGTAGGGCAGTGTGTGTATGAGTGGGCAGTGTATGTGTGTGGGGGCAGTGTGTGTATGGGGTGGCAGTGTGTGAATGTGAATGGTGTATGTGGGGCCAGTGTGTGTATGAGGGGGCAGTGTATGTATATGGGGGAAGTGTATGTGTGTGTGGGGGCAGTGTGTGTATGGGGGGCTGTGTGTGTGGGGGTGGGCAATGCATGTGTGTGTGGGGCAGTGTATGTGTGTGTGGGGGCAGTGTATGTATATGGGGGAAGTGTATTTGTGTGTGGGGGCAGTGTGTGTATAGTCATATCTTCCTCCCCCACCTTCCATTCATATTCCCTCCCCCCACCTTCCATTAATATCTCCCTCCACCACCTTCCTAGATAGATGACCCCCCTTCCTCCCGTTTTACCTGTCATAACAGGGGAGGGGAGCCTCTCACACTCTGGCAGCACGCACATTGAGTCAGACTAAGCGCTGGGTAGTCATGTTACACCCGGCGCTCCTACGCAGAGTGGGAGGTGGAGGCGCTCCCCCTCCCAGTGTACAGTGCGTGCAGTTCCCTTACGGAGCCACACGCTGCCTAGGGGAACAGGGAGTGCAGGCCGAGGCAGGAGCAAAAATCACTTGTCAATCTGACAAGTGATATTTGCTCATTCCTCGACGGGCTGCATTGAACTTAATTGTGGGCCACGAGTTTGACATGCTTGGTCTATATGGTACATACAAACCATGAAACAGACAGGATTATTTGCTATAGTAAGAACTGCCAGGAATTCAAAGTGAATTTTGAAATTTAGGCCAAAATAGACAATTTAGAAAAGTTTTCATTGTCCATATTGTGCTTATTTCGGCTATTTTGGCCTTACACTTTACTTTGCTTTTTTTAATCATATATATATATATATATTTTTTTTTAATAATATCACACATGTATAAAACAAGACAAATAGAAAAAGACAGAAGGAATATTTGAAATTCACTTTGAATTTCCAGCAAATCTCTAGGCAATAACCCTCAGAGAATATTTGCAGGGCAACTTTGTCTACATGTTAGTAAATACAATAAAAAAAAGGTATTTCTTCAATGAGCTATTTAACAGTATGGGCTGAATAATACCCATGGGTTGATAAATGTAGATGGTCAGGTTTTCAAGGTATATGAATGCTTTCTATAATGGACGATGGGTTTCCAGCTATATATAATATACAAACAGGAAAGATAAAACATTGCTATCAATATATACAGCAGGTTAACGTTAAAACCGATAAATCTTGTATAGTACTGATCAACCCAGTGCTCATCTTTAGCAGATGTGTGTGTAATAATTGATGTATGTGTATCATATGTGTATTTATGTATAGTGATGCTTCACAGGTGGGTAGGCTATAGTATTATGGAATATATAAGAGAAATACTCTAATAGTGGAAATCATGTAATCCATGGATAAGGAATGTCAGTGGGTAAACGTACACAGTACAGAGCAACCCAGTGCTCATAGTAGCAGGTATGGGTTGAATAATTGTACTTAACATGTATGCTAAAATATATATGAATTTATGTATTTCTGTCAAAGCTATTTCTATAGCTCATTTCTAATATATTTCCAAATCAATCCAATTTATTTAAAGTTTGCAACATTTTGTTGTTCATTCACTATAGCTCAGTGTCGAGTAATTACAACCTTAAGTATAATAATATATAAATATTATACTAAAGAAAAAAATGCCTATAACAACCAAGGCCTCCGTTTAATATTGTTGGATAAGCAGCTCAAATGATTTCATATTTTTGGATAAACTTTTAAAATTATTTAATATTTTGAAAATTATTTGAATATTTTGATAATTGTTGACATTTTTATATTTTGGGGGGGGGGGGAATAAGTTTAGGCAAATATATCAAAATATTTAAAAAGCTTATCCAAAAATATTTAAACCTGCTTGCTACTTTGCATACATGCCCATCTTGATTTAACTTTGAGCCCTACAATTACTATGGTAAGACATACAGTACTTGGCAAAAGTTCATAGTTCACATATTACACACAGGTACGGTTATTGTTGTAGAACTATTTCTCTGAATAGTGAATTCATAACTGTCTTGTAAAACTAGGGCTAAAATATTCAAGCTGGGAAGAATTCTCAGCATGGTTTAAGATTTTTGATTTTTGAACTCTGACATAAAAACAGTAATAAAAATGTTCGTGCTTGAATTTCAAATGTTAAAATACAGCATTTCAGTATATGTTTTGATAAGCACATGCTATAAAAAAAAAACTACAATTGCATTATATATATAGAGCACCACTTCTATTCCTTTCTCTGTGGGTAGGTGAACGTGTTAGTAATAGGGAACGGCTGAATATATAATTTGTCTGACTCCTCTGGTTCAGCATTACCAGACATGTGCAGCAATGAGATAAAATAACACAAAAACCTGAAATGATTGTACAGGAACTGCACCTCTACATAAAAAGAAATAAAATATTTTGACTCTGCAAGGATAGAAAAGGTATAAAAATTATTTCATCAGTTTTTTAAAAAACATATTTGGCTTATTTTTCACTTGTTCATTTGGTAGCATTATACACAATAGATACATCTTTATTAGAATCATATTGATATTGTGACTGTTCTTTAACCAATTACATTTTATTTATTTATGGCATACCTTTTAACGTAGCATATTTCTCTTTCTAAGCTCTGTAATGTTTATTAACTTTCATAATTATACTTGTCCACATACCTGGCCTAAGTTTGCTTACACAATGCCACATTTTCCGCTTATTTATCTACAGAGAGAAAACTGTTTGCACTTTCTGATACCACAAAGGTAATAAACACAATACTGTTATAAACAAAGAAAAGCCCACAGGTAAGTGCTAGTATAGTTCATTGTATATAAGTGCAAAAGGCAGTAACACAGCAATTGGCTCATCCCGGACAAATATAAATGACTTGTAGGGATGATGGAGGTTGTACCTTTTGATATCCGCAGGATATAAAAACTACAACAAAGACATTCCAGTAGTGTTGTGTTTTTCCATAGTAGGTTCTGTGTAAGAAAAATAGATACACTTACACTTTTAAGAGCTGTAAATCAACTCTGATAAATGCACATGATCGGTATAACACCCGCTTATGGATTTGTTTAAGCGTCTCTTCTTCTAATTTGCTTCTTCAATTGGATTCACAATGAGAACAAACATAGGATACTTTATAGTGAAGTATGTTGGTATAGAGATTAGAAGTAACACAATAAACTTTATGCACTCATAAACTATTGAGCCCAGTGTAACGGAACCGCTGGCACCCCGACCGGGTACCCTCCGCTGACGGATGCTCCTAGTGCTTTCCGAGGTCTCCAAGCACTCTGCCTGACACCATAACCACTGCAGACCCCACGAACCGCCGCAGCTTGGTTGGGATCTCGCCGACTCCACCCACTCTGGACCCAAGACCAGGGTCCAGCTTCCAGTAGATGGACCTCTCCGAATTCCAGAGAGCAGGCACAGGAACAGCTCTTAGCAGAGCTCAGCGATAATACCCTGGGAAGTATAATGATTATAGCAATCCCCAGAGTGTAGTTCTCCAATCCCCCAAACATAAGCCGAAACTTCATGAAGGTACAAGATGATCTGAGGTGCTAGCACACCCAGTCTGCTTTTATTTCCATCTTACACATATAAGACCGCCCACAGGGGAGGGGTAAAATAGCCAATAGCATAACGGTTGCAACCCACAGGTTCCCTCCCCTCAGATAACCAGTTAACATAATTATTACAGCCAGGGAAAATACAGTTTTTATATATGTGCTATAACTTTAAAACCGTACATCCAATCTCTCTATTCATTACCCACTAAGAGTGTGTTTATTTCCACTATTTGGTGTATTTGCACATCTTTTGTTTTTGGTTATACAAAACAAAACATAGGTCTGACAAAAGGAAGACTATTTTTTGATATACAAGGGTAAACCAAGGGGCTCCACAAGTAGCTTTCGTTAAGTATTACTCCTCAGATAATCACAGGAAGGCTGTAACAAAGTTAAAGGGATACTATCGTCACCAAAACAACTTTAGCTTAATGAAGCAGTTTTGGTGTACAGCGCTATGGAATGTGATGTTTTTCTCTGTTATTATTGTATTGTAGATTTTGTGTTTTGTATAACAATAGCATGTCAAACTCCAAGGCTAAGACGGGCCAAATAAACAAGGTTTACGCTTATGTGGGCCTGCAAAAACAAACAAACTTCAGTTTCCATAGAAACGTAGGTTTATTTAGACAAGTACAGTATAAAAAAAGTTGCCTAACTGACACTGGATGTTCTCGCGCTCGTAGGGTTTCAAAATAAACAAAAGAGCGAATTTACTTTAAGAAATGCATTTTCATATAAACAACGTTTCAGTCCAACTACCTTGACATATTAAGAAATGTCTGGGAATGGGACTGAAATGGTAAATGTATGCTGTTGCGCAGCTGTAAAAAACAAATGACGTTATCTTGTTTATTTTGAAGTTCCATGAGTGTGTTCTTCACATTGGCTGAGATCATCAAGCTTGAGGATCTCAGCCAATCCAATGCTTTCCTATAGGAAAGCATTGGGAGGCTATTGTGCATGTGTGGCAAAAAGCTGTTCAGCCAAACAGCATCTCCATGGGGAGCATTCAGTGCCTCCATGCAGACCCTCCTTCAAATTAATACACTGCCTCTCCTCCCCCATTCCCCTCTTCTCCTACCTAACAATTTGCTGTCTGTCCTCCAGTTCCAGCTCCAGCCCTAAAGCAGGCCAGACACTCCTCTGGCACTGCGAGCAGGCGGGAAGGGGGAGTGGCTGCTCTGGTCTGCTCAGCAGACACACGGCCACTCTGCCCTCTTGTGGCCGGGAGAGCAAGAATCAGGAAATATTTTTCCTGTCTTGTTGGTCGCAGACACAGCTGAAAGCTTGCTCAGGGCAGGCGGGCTGCAAATATTTTCACTGTGGGCCGCATGCGCCCCGCGGGCCACATGTTTGACATGCTTGCTCTAGGGTATGTTACTGTCAGGTAGAAGTGCTTGCCAATCACTGAAATTGTTACACTTTGAATCTATAGGACAGAAAAAATACTCATTAAATACTTTGTGTAGAAATCTAAAAAATAAAATGATAAAAGACCTTGCAAATTTCAATCACTCCAGTTGCCTACAGAGCTATTTACTAAACTATGAATTATTGTAAATTCAACAGAGAATTACACATTTTATAAAGGCAAAATGGTTATTTTTGTTATCAATTCAAATGTTTCATGACTTTTTTTCTGCATAATTAGACAAAAACAATTGCTGATTTAGGAATGTTTCTGCACTTTTTCCTATACAAATGTGTTTTATTTCAATTTTTCTTCTGCAAAAACTATTACTATATAGAAAACCTATGCTCCGTTACTACATAGATCACTTTAACAAAACAATCAAAATAATCATTTAATTTAACCATCACTTTTCAGAATATCCTCAATTTTTCAAAGTGAATTTTGGGATGTTTATTTGATATTGCCCATACTCCTATTCCTCTATTCCTACACTTTGGTATTTAGAAGCACATAGCATGTTCAACAGATAACATTCAAAGAGGGCATACATCAATACAGTGCTCATGACAATGTACTTCAATTGAATTCCAAAGTCATCTAATGTCACTATAGTGTGTAGGTAAATTATATAATGCAAATTATAGTGAAATAGCTCATTGCTCATGGTGATATTTTCATGAAAGGTACAATCTAGGAGATATTATTGGATGTAAGTAAACATAGACCATTCAGAATGAAATTGCCTAATACTGTCAGGATTTCTAATATTGAATAACATCTCTTGAATATTGTGAGAACATAGCAGATTAAATATGTAATAGCAGAATATTATCCCTTCAGCAAGTGCGACCAATGAGATACAGTCAAAATGAATCTTTAACAAATTCTAGCCTGACATTCAAGAGCATATATTAATAATGTGATATATTGGAGGAAATGTAAGATCCAGAAGTCAAGCAGTGTTTGGGAAAAGGTGCTCGCTTATACTGTCTACTGTGGCTTTACTGTTATGCTGTATGTTATATGTGTCAAATTAAACACCTCTGCAGTTATTTACACATAATAAATGTACAAAGTGTAAAATGTACCATTGTGACAAAATATCATACATGCAGCGTTACTGTCTGCCCATGTATATATTGCCTGAACAATAATAAATAAAATAGTCAATGCATCTACACAAACAAGTACAGAGATAGAAATATTACATCTCCTTCAATGCTTCAGTTAGACTCTGGTATCAAAAATCAATCTGCTGGGACACGTTTCACATATATTTGTTTGTTTTCAGGGTTCTGAATGCTTGATATTCTGACTGACAGATTATTATGTATTTATTTCAAATTCTAAAAATGCTTGATTTAGCAGAGTCCTTGTTCTAGCACTTTTATATATGTATATTTCTCTTTTTGGAATATATTCACTGAGTTTACAATATTTCAATTTTTTTTAAACTCACCAGTGCATTGAACAGATTAAGCTCTGAAGTAAATTATAAATAATTATAAATTATAAAACAAAACATAATCCACAATTTTCATCCAATCCAATGCTTCTCACAGACAAGCATTAGGACGAGATATGTATGATGAGACACATTTGGTTGAAAATGTGCCGTCCATGGCTGGCTTCAGGTCACTGATCCTTTTGGATCCCAACCTGTGCTTTGTTTTAAAAAATAAAGTTGTACATAGAACAGCGCCCTTTGCTTAGGGTAGAAATGCAGAGTGAAGTTTGAAATACAATGCCAGTCTGTGCTCATTTGCATGCCAAGCTGAGAACTCTGGGATAGTTGAAGAAACATGATTTCTTGGGGTTTTGTGCCCAGCAAGGATTTTCAGAAGTCCAACATGAGATATGCACGTGTAATTTCTCTATTTCCACTGTGGAGAGTTATTTTGTTCAGTCTAACCACAAGTTTTCTGGCACCTGGCTACACTTTATATGACATTCTGATTTCTGTGTCTTAATTATTGGGCTAATTAAGAATTTGACAATGGCTTGCCATTAGTGAACACTCACATTACAATCATAAGTAAAACTCTGTGATTCTGAAAATTTTGCAATTGCAATATAGATTTAGTGAATAATTCCATGACTCTCTCTGGTTCTCACTTTTTCTTTAAATTTAAAATGTCTGTGTGCTTCCACTGCACTGCTTATTGATGTTTATATTAGTTTTTGTATTGTTCAATAAAGATAAACTTAAAAACATTACTAAGGCATTTTCTTATCAGTGTCTATGGTTTCTGAGACTCATAATGTGCAATCGACAATAAGCTTGGATATTAGTTCAAAAAGGGTTCAGTGAACTAATACATTTTAAAATATGGCACTACAGAATAAAAAGAGATATTAATGCTATTATCCCAACATTCTTCACCCAGTGTCGACTGACTCTCATTCTGCACTGAAGTCTGCATCAGTTCAGATCAGTCATTTGCATCTCTGACTTGTGTGTGGAAACACAATCTTATAACCATCTTGTAACCTGAAGCATGTGCAAATTACTTGTTCATTTTAGGCAACACATGTGGTTTGGAAGATTTCCAAAAGATTAAAAAACATAACAGACAACATCAAAGTTCTTCGAGAGCAAATAAAAGTTCATATTGCAAGTGTAAGAAGAGGGCATTTTATAAAGTGGGGAAAATTCAGACACATTTCAACACAGAGGAATGTCCAGAAAGCTGAAAACAGGGGCAAGTGTCCCCGTTCACAGAGAAACCATCAATTCTTCAGTCTCTAGAGACTGGAAAAGGTGGTGAGGACAAGCACACAGGATGTGAAAACGGAAGACGTGAAACTTACCTTTAACATGTAAATTAGTATAGGGAAAAGGTAACATACTATGAGCCATAAGCATCTTAGAGATCTTCCAGTATTCCGGATTCATGTGTAGAGTGAAGTGGTGGCATAGTTAATGTCGATTAGATGTTCCAGGAACACTTCGATTCTGATCATGGAACAGACATCCTTTATGGTTTCCTCACTGTCATTGAGTCATTTTGTAAGCAAAACGGCTTAGACCTATCTTTTTTTTGTGTTCTTGGGGCATTGGGATAAATAGATAACAGCTACCACCTCTTCTGTCCTATGTAAAATGTATTACTGGTAAGAAAATATAAAGGACACATTTAAGCACGTTTTAAGGCTACCTGAAAATCTATATATTAGATTAAATAAAATACGACTTATAGCATAAGGTTCTGACTATGTTGTGGCCAAAAGCAAATGAAAAAAGGAAGGGCAATAGTATCTTAAATCTCCACAAACTAAAACAGTGTTATCAGTTGATTTCTAAGCTGTATACCATAATAACTATTCTATCAGTAGGTGCATAAGTGCATAGTTTAATTTCAGAAGATAATGGAATTTGATGGGGAATGTTGATATTAGGAGTACATGTTGAATGAAATGATCTTTTTAGGGGCACTTGTCTTGAAAAATATTTTTTTTTTTGGTTGTAATTTGCTGCAAAAAGTGTAAAAAACACTGCTTTATAAAACTTGTAGAGAAAGTGTTTATGCATATTGATTTTGTGTAGACGGGAAATATAATACATAATCAGAGTGAAAAACTCTTAAGAGCAAAATAAACTAAATCAGGAGCAGTAATTGCCTGGAGCAGAGAAACCTTCAGTGAAAGAGTGATAAACATATGCCTAAATAAAGCTACTTGTTCTTAACCTTTTCAATGAACATACAATCTGAAATTATATCGAACCGATTTAATCATTTAAATATCTCTGTCAGATCGCCTTGATCTAATAGGTTATAAAGAACCTACGTGCCAGTAAATTAACAATATGGATTTCATTTACTAACACCATAGGTGCTGGTATGAAGGCAGCTGAAGTTACAGAATAATTTACAGAATTTAATTAGAATTTACTTGGTTAGCTGCAGAAGAATGTTGCAATTACAAAGTTAGAAGCCACTCTTTAGGTAAAGCTTTGACAACATTTTGTGAAATTTGTGCACATTCGGGTGAAAGAGTGTTTGTAAGATCAGCTACTAATGTTTGGACAAGAAGTGTGACTTAGCCATCCAAAGGTGTTCTTTCATGCATCTTGCTTTATGTACAGGGGCACAGTCATGCTGGAACAGAAAAGAGCCTAACCCAAACTATTGCTACCAAATTGGAAGCACCAATTGCCTACAATGTATTTGTATCCTGTATTAAAAGGACACTATATGCACCAGACCACTTCATCTCAATGAAGTGGTCTGGTGCCATGTCCCTGTAGTTTTAAGCTTGCAGGTGCAAATATTGCTGTTCTGCAGGAATTGCAATGTTTACAGTTCAGAGTTTAAATTCCTCTAGTTGCAGTCACTCTGATAGGCACTTCCATTCAAATAGCAGTGTAAAACTCCGCATTTTTTATAAGATGGTCTGCTCTATGTTTTGCTGTGGATGTACTCTAGTTTTCCAATCTCAGTGATCTCAGTCATGGAGATGGGCGCACCAAAGCATGAGAATGAGAGAGCACCATGGTGTGGGAGATAAGATAAATAAAATACCTTTTCACATGCTCGGAAGGGAGGGGAGTGGTCAACTAAATGGCTAGATGACACTATTGCATTAGGAATACACATTTGCATTCCTAACACCATAGTGTTCCTTTAACATAGTCCTTCACTGGAACTAAGGGTCCTAGCCCAAACCCTGATAAACAGCCTCAGACCATTTCCCCACCTCCATCAAGCTTTACAGTAGGCGCTATGCCTTCTGATAGGTACTTTTCTCTCTATACCATAAAGCACTCTTGTCCTTCTTTCTACAAACTCTACATATGTGCATACACCTGCTTTTCTAAGTTGACAGTGTCTGTCAAATAACCAGTGCAAAACTTCAGTTTAAATAAAAGAATCATCCTTGAAAAGAGATTCCATAAATTAATTATGACTACAATTTACCGAATTTATTGCTGATTAAAGTATTTCACTGTTATTAAATGTCACCTTTAATTTTCATTTATTTTGAGACATTCCGTTCTTTCCCTTGTCCCTATTACTTGAACATTATCTCATTATCTCCTTTTTTTCAACTTTCGAAATTGCTGAGAAATATCTGCAGTTTGTAATCGCCACTGTATTTTTTCCCAATTACTTTTTATTGTCTACTCTATTGCAATTTATGCCTGATAGAGAAGAATGCAAACAAATTACAAGAACCTATTGTATGTTCCTCACAACAGGATTGTCTTTATTGTGAATTTTCAAAAGAGGTCTCATTGTTCTTACATGGAAAAATATATATATATATACAAAATATATACAATTCAAAGATCTCACGTGTGGAGCCACTTAAAAAAACTACGATGAGACAGATAGAGGAGATGCAAACATAATTATATACAACTCTCTTTTGATGAGTCTCTGTCATGATGGCAAAACACATACAAAGGCTGTTAATTATACACCTTTGTTCTTTGTTCCTTAGATTTGTATCACAGAATGTGGTCCAGACTAATTTGAAGAAAGAAATGATGCTCTGAGATGTTGTGGAAAGCATTACACAGGAGGGGAACCACCTCTTTACCTCTATGCCCTCTATTTTTTGCTTGTAACACAAGCGCATCCTTCCTATTTAATCCAAAAATACTGTAGTGATCCTCAAATATGTCACTAAAGGGTGGGCTGACTAAGAAACAACAATGTAAATACTAACAGAAGTTTGCCATGGCATTCTAAACTTCTCTGACTTATGCGTTTGTTTGTGCAATGCATGTAGCTATGTTTATCTTTTCATGTTTGCTTGCAAGTTTGTATGTGGCCACCTGTTTATCGGTTCAAATAGTCTTCTTATTTCAAAATCATGTATAGGACACAGCGTATAATCTAAAATGTAAACATTAATTGACATGTTTTTTTCTGTTATGAAAAATATATTGTTATTATTGCTTTGTTATCGAGTTATTTTCATGAATTTTTATCATTACTTGTCACACACCTTATTTTCAAAGATAACAGGAAATATAGTCTATATACTGTGCTAGTAGAACTGCTAGCAAATATCTATTTTTTTATTTTTATTTTTAAAAAGGTGAAAAAAAGTTCTATATGGTTCCTTCACTGGCCTGACACAGGCAAGACATGTCTTTACTGAAGACACAGCTCTCTTACTCACCATCACAGCAATTACAAAGCATATATGCTGTAGCTGCTGTGATTATTCCTCTGGTGACCAAGTTGTGAGCTTTGTTAGAGCAATATTGGAATCACGTGATAAATAGTATTCTGTTCTGATACTGAAGAGTTATCAATGAACACAACATGTCAGCATCCTGGGAGAGGTTGCCCTGCTTAGGAAAGTGCTCAATAGCAGGGACATTCAGGTAGGTGCGGAGTGTGACATATGTTGGACTAGGGAGCAAGTGTTTCATTACTGTAGGACATCCTTGGACCTGGGCACCATCAAGCCTACAGAAGGATAAAAATTTAATTGACCTATTGTAAAGCAAAAAAAAATCTATAATCACTATCACAAACTATACAATGCACGAAATCTCGCTGAAGTAGTTATGATGCCAGAAGTGTCCTGGAAACCCTCCCCCACTCACATTGGAAGTAGTCCAGCCATTTTTCATTGGTTTACTTCTTATCTGGGGTGCACCAGGTGCTGCTCCTCACTTCACTACTAATCCTGGAGATCCGGTAGTCACTCAGCACAATACTTGCAGAATATGAGCTAACAGAAGTAATTAGCATAAGTAGTGGAGGAGGAGTCCCTGATGGACCCTTGGTAAGAAGTCAAACCATTCAAAAACAGTTTTTTACTGTTTTATAATAGGGGGGGATCCAAAACACACCCGGCACCATAACCAGTACATCGAACAGTAGTGGTTATTGTGCTTGGAGTGTTCCTTTATAAAATAATCAAGTAAACTGCGTTCTGTTGTGTCCCTGAAGTGCAATTTATAGAAACTGCACAAGAACAGTTCATTGTCTGATGACATTTTCTGCCTCATATACAAATATACATCTTTATCTCTACCAAATACATTTGACAGCAGGCTTGTAGATGATTTTATATATATATACACAGAATCCAGCGCACTCGCTTATTCAATAAACAATGATTTCAAATCTTAGAGATTGTAATAGTTTTATTTAAAAACACCTCACCTAGGCAAAACATAATGGGGTTTAGTTACACTATATGATCATTGCATTGCATTAGCCTGCCACAACGTCAATGTACCCCATTCTTGGCAAGTCCTACTCTAGCAGCCTAATGCTTGCTCTTATGAGATTAATCCACTTACTAGGGAAATACTTCCTTACTGGAACTCTCTGCAGTACAAGACTAAATAGTGTCCTGGAATGAAGCACCTGTGACAGGGAGGGGTGCAAAACCAAGGAGTTGGCCTGGACTCCCAAATATTTAAATGAAACCAAAAGAGCTGCACCCACCCGAACATGCTTACATTATAGGGTGCTGCTGGGGCCAACATATACAAAATACAGAATACACATATTATTATTATTATTATTTATTTTATTATTTATATAACGCCATCAGATTCCGTAGCGCTGTACAATTGGTGTAACAGACATGTAATTGAAACCAGACAACTGGACATACAGAGAGGTGGAGGGCTCTGCTCAATGAGCTAACACAGATATACATACATAAACACACACACATACACACATAAATATGCAATGTTGGTTTCAATTTACTTCTAATTTGGTGTTTAGTAAATAAGCCACAACAGCAAACCACAAGTCATTAAGTACAGTAAATCATCAAACCTAGCTGCTTTCTAATGTCTAAAGTTAATTGCAACTGTTATATTTTTTGTTCTTGAAGCCCAACAGAAGAAAGCTCATTAGTTAAAAGTTCAAAGTATATGTTTTTAAGTAGATAATGTACAAAATAATAATAAAAAAAAAAATCATAAATTCAATATCATACCATTTAACAGTGTTATTGAGGATGAAGGTTTGTAATTGGCTTGCCAAATGATACCATTACTAGTGCAGAATGTCTCACAATGATCCTTGTGCCACAGCTGGGGTATGGAAAATATAACAAAGCTCACAGTCATATCTAAGGCAACTAGCTGTTTTATCAGTGGATGTCTGGTATCACACAGGGTTCTAAAAAGCACCACAGGGAAATAATTCTCATCCTTTTTTTTGTTTTGGAGAAAAAAAAAATATACTGATTATCAAGTAGAATAATAAGCCACATGTTTAAGATCTAAGAATTGTATTTTTGCTGTAATTTGCTGGATAAAATATATTCAATAATGTGCATCAAATAAAAAAATATATATTTTGAAACCTTTTCGTTTTAGTCATAAAACACAGCACTTTCACGTACAACCATTTATATTTTTAGTTAAAAACATTTACACTTTTGAATTATATATATTTTTTACAACACGCAATCTATCCTGCATTTTTTTCTATGACAACCATCTAATATCGATTAGAAAAATAACCTACAAAAATAAGCCATATATTACACAAATGTAACGACTGCTACAACTCTTAAATAGGGCATCTCTGGACAGCTTATGGAGTACCCTACAATTTACAGTGCACATTAACAATTCCTTTAACATCGTATTAGACCTTTTGAAGGTCTTCAACAGAACCAGGTCATACTAGACATTGACTGTTAGTGCAGACTCCCATCTCTGACTAAGCATCAATGCAAGCTTGATAAGAATATCAGTATATGTTTGTAAGTGAGGTCTGTAGTTCTTGAACCAATGTTGTCAGAGGACCTTTGTACTTAATCCTAGGAAATGAATACTTTGATAGCTGTAGCATACTGGGCTGATCCATTGTTTGCAGTAGCGTAAGAAAAAAAATAATGCAACTTGTTCTTTTTTTTTCCTAGTTGCTATTTTGAATAAAAAATGTTGTTGACCATCTCATCACAACTTACTGCTTCATGTAAATACTACAAAGAGTGCATTAAATGAATGCAATTTATTAATCGAAATATGTTCCTCCACACAGATAAAAGTACAGTATAGTTTGCAAATGTGTATCGCAAAAATGATATCTAGCACGTCATTAACCTCTTACCTTCCAATAATTTATATGCACAGGCCAAATTTTATTTTGTTCAACAATTGGTAAATACGGACGGTCCGTCTGATATCAATCAAATTTTATTTTGCATTGCATTACGACATAGAAACACAATTCTCATGGCCCCATCCAAACCCTCTGCATCAATTCAGAAAGATTGCAAACGGTGACCCCCTTCCTCCCTCCACACTGCACAGCATCTGATTTAGTTCAAACTGCGTTTTAGCAACCGGGGGGTAGAAGAGAGGGAGGGCTCTGAACATAAGTAGTACTGTGCTATGGAATATGTGTCTGCATTTTTGTATTGTTTAGTATAATAGCTTTTATAAGCTATAATTATTTTATATTCCGCTGGTATTGTATATCAATATGTAGCAATCTACTCACATATTTGATAAAATGACGTGCCCTGTACTTGGTTTTGTCTTATAAGATTACTAATACAATTATTTATATAGTGCCAACATAATCCCCAGTGGTGTGCAATAGGTAAAACAAGACAATCAATTCTAACAAAACATGTTTAACGTATGGGAACAGTGATAGAAGAGGCCTTTACCCGAACAAGTTTATAATCTATAGATAAATAAGTATTTTACAATACCAGGACTCCTGGTCTTAATTATCTTCAAACGCTTATTCTGTCTTTCAGTTACAAAACTAGTGTTTTTAGTTTTAGAAACAACATTCATCAGGACTGCTCTTATTGTAAATTTCCATATATTTTTATTTTTATTCTTACTTTTTCCTTTTCTTTACTTTGTTCTTCTCTCAAAATGATTTTTTTAAAATAATTTATTTACATAGTCTCACATTTTTCAGATGAAGAACAGAACAAACAAAAAAAAAAGACATTTTCATAAACCTACTAGTAGTACATTTTAGAGTAAAACAAACAAAACTGTGTGATTTTGAATGCAATATATCTCCTGCTAAACACTGTAACATTATTTCATGCAGTGGTGCATGACAATAGTGTTCTTTATAGTGAGAGTGGATTTGATTAAAACTAAACACCAGTAATGTTGTAAGTAAAACATAAGGACTTGGAATTTCTTGTTGGCAAAATCTCAGATAATAAGTTAATGAGTCACAAACTCTGTAAATATGTTATATGCCTTTATATGGTCGAGCAAGGAATACTTAAGCTGTTCTACAAAATACGGCAATCCCTCTTGCTGGGAAACAAGTACAGTTTCTCTCAAAGGAGGTAATGTGTAATAAATAACTCAGTATTTTGTATTGGTTTTTTTTTTTAAAAAATTGAATATTTAACTCCTTGAGGATTCATGGAATAAAAACAGTGCTGTGCAGGTTCCTGAAAGGGTTAAAGAACTAAAATAAATGGTTTGGTGTTTTGTTTTATTTTTAAATGTCACATCCTACTGCATTACCTCATTCTTCGGAGAGAGATTGCATAATGTTTTAGGATTCTTTTAAAGAAATTATATACCTTTTATACTGGGTTTTTTGGTCATTCGTGTATTGGCATAGCAGTTATAATTCTGAGTTCTGAGTATTTTTTTCCCTACTATAACAGTGGAATCACTAATCGTTTAAGAGAAATATGGTGGAACAAGAAAAAAATCATGAACAGGCTGCTGCAGTGCACTATTTTTCACTCCAAAAGGAATGCAGAGATAATTGAAAACCTTGTATTACACTTTGACAGTCATTAGTAAACTGAAAGTAGAAACCATGTAGCCAGCATCACCCTTACAGTGATCATTTGTATCCTCAGGAATTTCATCAATGATTTTTGTGGTTCTGATCATTACGGTTGGCCAAGGAGGACCACAGTACTCACAGCACACACCAGTGAAAAAAGCAGACACAATAAATGTCTTACTCCCAAAAGCCATAATGCTGTAGCCGCAATTGTTTTTTGGCCCTACTCAGACATTTTTCAAATTGACAGACATTATTTAGGGTTGTATCTAGATAACACCAAATCATACTTAACAATTAAGCCTAATTTCTTTCATTTTTGCGAGGTGCACGCCAGTAGAGCTTACCCTAACTAAAAACAGTATTTTCTTCAAACAGCACACAGTGCCTGGGAGTGGTAGTAGACGAGGTCCAACCTCACGACCATGTCACTCTGAGAATGCATATCTAGGGAAGCAAGGTTATCTCTCCTATTGTATACTGCAGTTATGGACAAAAAACTAATTTTTTAAACATTTCATGAATGATGAGAAATTGGTTGGGAGAGCAGGTACGAACCAATCTGATCATTTGGTTCATGGTCACTGACAGAGCTATGGTCAAAGATGAATATGGTCAAATATGTTTCTTTGAAGGTGTGCACTGTTCTGCACACATCCTACACCATGTAGTGAAAAATCTCTTTTCTACAGCCTCTTCTAACCCCAACCAGACTTTCTGTGCTTGTCTAATCACAGACTTTTTAATGCAGCTCACTGAGAAGTCTTTGCAAGGAAAGTGATCTGGGCAATTGCCAGACTCTTGAATTTACCTCCACTGAGCTGAACAAACCAGGAAGTAACAGGGACGTTTGTCTGATGGAAAGCCAGGGGGGGTGTAACCAGGTTCATTTATAAAAGTGCCAAGAGGACATACTCTTCACACATAAAGAACTTCAGCAAGCTAAAGTGCTAGAGGTGTTCCTTTAAGTACTTTAATTAATCAGCTGAGACTTCATATGCAAGTTTTCAATAAAGGATAAAAACATGGACAGGTAGGACAAATAGCATAATCAAAGATCATGGACAAGCCAAATCCAAGAAACTTGCTTTATCATGGAGGGTGTCTATAGTAAGCCATGAGTATATGACATGGTATAAAAAAAAAATTATGTTGACCTATTATCCACCAAAATGTGTGGATCAGGTAAAAATATGCGTGTTACCTACAAAATATTCTATAAAATGCAAGCAATATCACCACAAACATGTAGATTAAAAAGTACATGATGTGTTTTTGCTGGTTTACAATGGACTTTGTTCAATTCTGTTTCTTCTTAAATGCCTTGAGCAATATCTCACAATGCTCAGTGTGCACACTGTATGTAATGCTTGTACATGCACAGTGACCCTATTTGTAGCTTATATTTTTTTGTTTAAAATATATAGCAAAACATTAAGATTCTTTTTTTTTAGATATAAATGCACGGCAGCTTCAATTCTAGTTTATACTCCTTTGTAGAAGAAAAATAGCAAAATATAAAGACCAATTTCTTTATTTAAATTAGTAAAAATATAGGACAAGAGGGGGGGCATGGCCTAGCTGTCCATGAGGAAAGACGCACGCTGAGCGAGTTCTGCACCCCAAACCGATTAAAACTGATTCTAACCCCTCTTTTTATCTATGATGGTGCGTACTAAGAAGCTTACTGGGTCGTGACCACCCAGACAGGATCCCCGAGGCGGTGCATAGAAACCCTCAATGATCTTGTGTCCACGCCGGTGGATCTCCGCGGCACACGCCGTCAACAAAATGGTGCCGATACCCCGAGCACTGATACAGGCAGAGCATACAGGCAGAGCTGGCCAGGATAGCAGGTAACATGCTAACTAGAGCAGATACCAGTGTCCTAGTACAGGATATCCGGGGGCTGTCCGCGAGGACATGGCGGGACTCCGCACGGACCTTACAGCCCTGAAGACCCAGGTGGATGCAGTGGAAGTGGAGGCATGTTTATGCTGCCAGCAACACGGTGCAGCAGAGATCGCTGTCACCAGACAGGGTAACATGCTGATATCCCTTAGGCGCCAGGTTGAGGACCTAGAGAATAGGTGCAGGAGGCAAAATATTCACATCAGGGGCTCCCTGAGACAGACACAGAACCTCTGGCTACCACGCTGGTCACCTTGTTTCGACAGGTCCTGTGACCTGAGGCACCACAGGATAAACGCCTGGATAGAGCCCAATCGAGCACTAGGGGAGACCAGAACGGATGGCAAACCCCGCAACATTATCTGCTGCCTCCATGCCTTCCCTGTCAAGAAACAGCTCATGATGGCCGCCAGGAACTTTCCCTCCATCCCGTTACAGGGAGCAGAGCTTTCGTTCTTTCAAGACCTCTCGGGACTCACTTTGGATGCCAGGCGGGCCCTTCGGCCGGTCACTACTGCTCTCTGGGATAAGGGTCACATTGACTACAAACTGGGCAAAGGTTCATGCACAGATAGTGATTGTATACCTACTATTATTGTTCAAATACCCTACTATTGTTAAATGCTTAATCCACCTGCGCATGGCTAAATGTTTAATTGGCATACTCGCCCTTGTATTACAAATATAAAACCGAAAAATAAAGATTATCTAAAATATATATATATTTATATATAAATAGAAAAAATGGTTGGTTGCACTCACGGATTTCCATAAAATATAACTTTTATTCCAATGGTTAAAACAGATCAACGTTTCAGTCCATCTTGTGGACTTTCATCAGGATTATCTAAAATATATATATATATATATATATATTTATATATATATATATATATATATATATATATATATATATATATGACATAGAGTGTGCCACCCTATCTGTGTGGAGTTTATATAAAACAGGCTAAAAGGCACACAAGACTTTCAGTATAGGAGCAAACTACAGTTAAACAATGCAGAACCTGAGAACTCAGCATATATGACCGTGTAGGAAATTCTGTAATTTGAGTGATACACTTGTGTTCTACTTTCTAAGAAATTCAGTAACACAAGAACAGTACTAAATATTTCATTCTGGTCATTTACAGCTAGACATTCAGCTAGAAATATAAATGAAAGAAGAAATCACCCACCACATTTTCTTATTCTGAAAATCATTTTGACAGAAGGTCCTTGTATTATTTGTTTAATTTTTTTTTAAATTAAAGACATATTAATTGTGACGAGGAGCACCCGAGAAATACATTTCCTAAAAAGTACTTTATTTGAGGAAGACAATTGAACTAGTTGGCATAGGGTAGCAATGGTTTGGATTTTAATCCTTGCCAAATATTTAAGATTTAACTTCATAAACTCTAAATAGAGGAAGAAACAGACTGCACTGTTTTACTTCCATTGCTTGAGCTCATATGTCACTGCAAAGGCTAACTGCATTTTTACAACATGTTTGTGTTTTAGTCATCTCGTTTTTCTGTTTGAATAAAAATAATAACATTTGTTTTGGAATGTAAACATCTAAACATATTATTTCTTCATTTATTCACCCCTTCTCGTTCTCTATGACCTTCTCCTGTCAGCTGCTCAAACCCTTACTGCTAACTCACATTTTCAGGACATTTCACGGGTGGCTCCATTCCTTTGGAACAGCCGGCCTACCCCCATCAGACTCTCCCCTAGTCTTCAATTGTTTAAGAAGTCCCTCAAAACCCATATGTTCAGAAATACTTATGGCTTCACAGAGTAACTTCTATGTCACAAACATGTCTCTTGCTCTCTTTTAAAGAGCCACACTCCACTCTCACCTCCAGTTCTGCTACTTTACCACCTTGTTTGTTTGCTGTCCCCCTTTCTGCCCTATTGTGTTTTTACACCCCACCTCCTTTCGAGTGTTAGCTCATTTGAGCAGGGTTATCATTTACCTATTGTTCCTGTAACATTTTGTAATTGTCCCATTTATTGTTAAATTTCCCTCTTTCATAATATTGCAAAGCCCTGCAGAATAAGTTGGTGCTATATAAATACCAATAATAATAATAATTATAATCCTAAGTGACAGACAGACATGGAAGGATGGATGGATTTCAAAGAGTAAAGGATACTTCCAAAGATGTTGTGCCGACCAGATACAGACCACTGACAAGAAATATTGGTAACCAAAGGAAAATGTGTGGAGTTGCTTTTTCTGTCATGCAGATGTAAAATGGCTGCCATTTCAGATTTAGACATCACTTCAAAAATGAGACCAGTCATATATGCCTATAGATATGACTCCTCTGTAAATCAAAGGCAAACATAAAAATACACAAGACCTTTAGTGCGTATTCTCCCTTTGGACAAACTACTAAATTCTTCCTTTTCTTCGCCCAGATTTTATTAATCGTCTCTTTAATACAATCTCTGTTAGTTTGATAGTTTGTGTTTCTTGAGTCAGAACTTATTGCAAGTCCTAAACTTAACACAAGAGCTAAAGAAAACTGACACTTAAAAAAGTTATTAAAATGTGAGAAACTTATTGAAATAACATATACAGGATTCAGTGGACATATACAGGATTCAGTGGAAATTAGAATGCACAGAGCACATCAAATGAAATAAAATTTAAATTTTAGGCGGCATCTGCATATCAACACACATCGGTCCCTGAGAGCAAGCACTTTTGACACGCATCCTGAGCCGCAGTGGAACGCACGCGGCCAGAATCCAGTGATATACAGCACGAGGAAGCCTTTATTCACTTCTGTTCGGCCGGCAAGAAAGTGATTTCAACATCTTAGGACTCGAAGTCTGTCATACTTGGTACTGGTGCTGTTTTCATTTGCTACTCCTTTTTGGGACTGTTCTATTGTAGTTTTATATATTTTTTATATTTTTATCATAGTATGTGCTTATTTGTGGACAGTTTTTTGTACTAATAAACTTTAAATAGTACCTGTCTGTTGCACTGTATTTTAACCCTTTGAGGGATCTAATATTATATTTGGTTTTGTATATTGGTTTTGTACTCTATCTAAACCTATACTAGATTATTATCTCAGCAGCCTATGGACTCTGCCTACCTTATTTGATAGGAGGTGATGACCTGACTAGCTGATACATTTATATTTTAAAGAGAGAGAGATCATCTATTCAAATTTGATTTCATTTATTTATTTATTTATTATTTATTTATTTATAAATTATTTTACCAGGAAAGATACATTGAGATTTCTCTCGTTTTCAAGTATGTGCTCTGTGCATTCTCATTTCCACTGAATCCTGTATATGTTATTGATTTATTTCAATAAGTTTCTCACATTTTTATATTGTTTAACCCCTGGTGGTGGTTATCTTTTACAAGTGATACAGTGGTTATGGTAGTCATATCCAATCTTGACATTTAACTTCAGAGGGACATTCTACCATTTTTTGGTGTCCATCCACCAGTTTTAAATTTATTTACTTAAAAAGTTACCCTGGAGACATTTTTCATCTTGTGCAAACTAATTAAAAAAGGTTTCAAAGAACTGGGGTATTTTAATGATGAATTATATTGCTGCAATTATTAACTATTTGAGTTGTCACAAAAACCCTTTTGAAAAGCATAATTTATACCAGTGAAATAAACTATACAATAATGCTTGTAGATTATCGCAACAAGAGGTACCAGATTATGAGCACATCTTGCCTGGAAAGCCTCTCCAGAAACATTCTGTTTAAAGCCATTTTGAAACCAGCAACGCTGGCATCGGTCCTCGGTACCATCCACTAGGGAATTTTTGTGTTTCTGGCTTCACAAACACATTCTGGCTAATACTGGCTGGCAGCTCTCCAGTTGGAACACATCTTTGACCAGCTGGAAAAGCATTAAAATTGTGGCCTTGCCAGTTTCATTTACAGAAATAAAAAATTGAAACGATCAAGAAATGCACAAATTTCTAAAAAAATTATTTGTTTAATTTTGCCTTCTGTATTAACTCTTAAAATTTAAATTACAACAGCATAAATCAATTATAAAACCATCGGGTGCCATGGCGATCAATTCCTCTAGATGTTTATGCTATAGATTGTAAATGAAATATATAACCAACATTTAGATGATGTGTACGGTACAACATGTTACTATCACTATGATTGTCTCTTCTAAAACAACAGAACAGAGAATTTTGGTTTGCATATTTCAAGCATTTGCCAAGCTGTAATCAGTTTTAAAGGTCACTTTTAAGACAATATCCATTGTCTCAACCAGAACCAAACATGATGTTTGATAAACATATGTCATAAGGGGAAGGGAGATGTAAAAGTGCTTGCCCACACAATAGAGATGATAGTTGCAATACTTTTGAACTTACACCAAGGAAAACATTTGCCCACTTAGAAGAAAGTCGGTCATTATACTTCACATCCTCGTATATATTATACATTATTTAGTGAATGCTTTATTATTATAATCCAATACTAATACTAGTTCTAATCTCTGAATGCGTAGTCAGATTGCCTCCGCAATGCCCAATTTGCATTTTTTATATCCAATTTTACTTTTTTAAGTAAACTGCATTTGGGATGAAAACTGGGAGCTTAATAAATACCCCACCATATCTTCCAAAAAATTGACCAAATGAAACCCTAGCACACCTAACACAAGAGATTCAGACTCCCACGTCCTTTCAAAACAGGGCTAAGTATGGAGCACAAAGCAGATAGTCTATTGATATACATTACAGATTGGATCTTAGCCCTCAAGACCTGCATAGGAGAGAATTCATATTTCAACTAATCAACAGCAATGGCCTTTCTTATGGCTGCCAACAATTTGGAAATTTACGGTCATGGGGAAGAGACAACAGGAAAACGTTCAAGATGGGTGAATAGATTTTTGAAACACACAAGAGCAGTTCCCAGACCATTCCTCATGCCCCACCAACAATCCGGGATTTAAGTGTTTGCCTGTTTTATTTCAATGGAGATACTGACAAAACCTGGACTGTTGGTGGGTCTTGAGAATTGGTTTGGGAACCACTGCACAAGACAATAGAGAGGCAACCGCTTTTTTGAAATGCTCAAGTTTTTAGTCATTTCTACCAGTTATGTTGTTCAGGCTGTCCTTAGAAGTCTGTTACTGTTTTCTTCATGTGCATAGAAAGAACTGGTGCAGTATACAATCTCAACATAATTGTGAAAGGTTCTTTCTCCAATGTCTTTGATCCGGGGGATCTCTGTGTCTAAATATTGATAGAACTACGGATCATACCAAAGACAAATTATATTTGTACCAGGATTTATGCCAGCTCCTAATTAAACGATGTTTGAAGTGTATTTTTTGTAATTAATTTTCTTTTGGTATTAAATAAATAAATACAAACTTAGTTTTGCTTCATAAGCCCACCTTACCCACCCTTCTATCCCAGTTTGTAATGGTTTCCTTTTCACCCCTTAAAAACTGTTGTGAGAGACATGATTCCTGGGTTTCTTGGAATTGCAGTTCAGCTGATAGAAAAATGACAATTGAACTATAGCTTCCAGAGACTCCTGCTGCATCCATAAAGCACTGCTATTGGAAATTCATTAAACACCAGGATTTGTTTCCTGGTTTGGAGAGAGCTCACTATAGATCCTGCAATGCATGAGTATTTGCAGCAAATAGAGGGTATAAAAAAGATCAGTTTTATGATTATTAATCTGTAGTTTTTTTTACATATATTTTAAAATATATATATTTTATATATATAATTAGAAAAAATAGATCATCTGCAACCTGGATTTTCTGTTTAACATGTCATTGTATGAGATCTCTGCCTGATGCTGGTTTTACAAAAGCTGAAGGGATATATTAAAGTGGGATGTAAAAATTATCTAGAGCCTAACAGAATTATCTTTAAAGCAGTGAATGGTAACCCTTCACTTTTACAGAAACGTCCCTTGCTATTTAATTAATTAACAAAAAAAAAGACATGGCTACACAAAATCTGGAGGCCCAATTGTTGAATTTGCCTGGGAATACTTTCAAAAGTACCCTGTTCAAGAGGCAGTGTTTGTGCTTTCCTCATTTTGTGCTTTTGTAACTATGCACTTCAATAGTTCTGTCACAGAATGTTTCAGTGCAAATTCTCCCACACAGCATTGCTTTTGTACTGCTGCTAGTCACAGACTGTAATAATGCAATGCTGTTTTAAAGGTACATTTACTGCATATTTAACCCTGTGCATCACCGTAAGATATGCACCATATTACAAAACATTGTTTTGCTGCCATCTACACAATCCAGCACTTACACAGTTACCACAGTCTTGCCATTATGTATTACATTGATGCCTTTCCCTTTCTGGCTCAAAGAACAATGTATTTTGTCTTCCTTTGTATCTTCCTTTCACTGATAATGCCTTTTGTGTCCCTTTGTCTCTTCCTCCTTTTGTCCCCTTTTTGCACAATGTCACTTCTTTCCACTGAATCTCCAAAACCATCCTGCCCCACTTTAACCTTACAATCCTAGTAATGTGTCATGTTCTACTCCATTTTATGCTTTCTGCTGTACATTCCTACCTGAACATACAGGTCTTGAGGCCATATGTACTGATAGATTATGAGGTCCAGCCATATCTGTTGTTTACGGTGTTTTAAAAGAGTGTCATTCAGGAATGCTGAAATGTTGTTGTTCATTAAAATGAATGCATAGTAACTACAGCTCTGTGGATAAATTACTCGTATAGAGCTGTAAATAGGGTTAAAGAGTTATGGGGGTGTTTATTATTAGAGAGGGTCTTGAAGATGGTAGGATCTTAATCCCTTAAGAATGGAGGCAATTATACAAGTTATGACCAAAACAAAACAAAAAATTTGAGCTTTATGTCTATTCAACCATAATTTCTCTCTTCCAATATTATTTATAATTTTGTTCAGGAGAAATAGGGTTTTTATTTCACACCAAATATTTATATATGAAAAATCAAAAATGGTGTTATTTTCGAAATTCTTCATGACATTTTAACTGTGAATAACATCATACGGTTTGCTTTTACTGCAATAAAATACACATATTATATTTATGGGGTTTTGGAAAATGACAGGGTCAAATATAAGGCTTGCCCATATCAGTTTTTACACATGGAAATTTGCCAGATTGGCTGTTTTAGATCACATGGCAGCCCAGGAATGAGAATTACCCCATCATACCATAGCAATTGTAAAGGTAGACAATAATGTGGTACTTACAGCCTTTTTTAGTAGCCACTCAGTCACAAACCCTGGCCAAAGTTAGTGTTCGTATTTATTTTTTGCATTTTTCACACAAAAACTGTGCTTTCACTGATGATATAATCATTATCATGCGTTTTACTCATATTTGGGTTTAGTGATGTCTCACGACTACAACAGTACTCCCTATGTACATGTTTTATGGGGTTTTGGTAAGTTACAGGGTTAAAAATATAAGGCTTGCCTATTTTAGTTTGTCGACCTGGAAATTTGACAAAGTGATTTTCTAGGCCAATGTCACCTTTTAAAAACTATGGCAGGCAGCCTCTGTTATAACATTTCTACCATTATTGCATACTATTTTCAAACCTAGACAACCCATGATTATTCCAAATGGTGTATTTTGAAATTTCTAATCTAGCCACTTTATCACAAATGCAGATCCCATTTACTGGTAATACTTTTACTTCGGCTTTTCCACAGACTAGAGCTACATTGCGTAAGTGTATTAAAGCCTCAATTTTTGTACTTAGCATTGTGTCACCAACAGTTCCCCCTTTGTACTGGTTTTCCTGTTTTTGGGGGGAAAGTCACAGTACCAAATATAGGGGTCTTTGTCACCTTTGTGTCAGTGTGAAAGCCCATGAAGAAAATTACCTCCATAATGTCATATCATTTTTTAAAAGTAGGCAATCCAGAGTATTCTAAATGGTGTAATTTCAGTTGCTTGGTTTAGTCACTTTATCATAAATGCTGGTCCCATTTAGTGGACATATTTTCTTTTGTGTTATTTCACACACATGAATTCCATTTTCCAGGACATTTCATAATCCTGATGTGCGTTAGTGTAATAAAGCCTCAATAATTTTACCTAGCATTGTCTCTCCAACATAAAACCCTCATTTACTGTTTTTAAGGTCACAGGGTCAAATATATAAGATGCCCTTTTCAGCTTGTAAAATTGACAAAGTGATTTTCTGCCCCTATGTTCCTTTGAGAGAACAAGACACCCTAAGAAAGAAAACTGCAACAAGTAAACCTGAATGTACTATTCAGTGATTTTCTGCCCCTATGTTCCTTTGAGAGAACAAGACACCCTAAGAAAGAAAACTGCAACAAGTAAACCTGAATGTACTATTTTGAGTTTGTAACGGCACCCCAGGTATAGAAGGGGTTAACGCCGCCAAAGATGCTCCCTTCCCGAATACAAGGTCAGCTACCGAATACTGCTAAGCACCGAATAGGAAAACACATGAATAATCTCCCCCAAGTACGAGACGAGGCTCTGTATTGAGGGTTAAGCAGGAACCTCAGCAATCTGAAGGTTTATTGTCTTATATGCAACTTTTCTCACAAGGTTACCACCCACGTGGTCTTGTGGAACAGCCAATCAAACACAATACAATACAGTCAGACACTCCCAGATAGGACACACTAACCCTCCCCTCTGCCTGTGATATAATTACTGTACACAATGGGTTAACTTAATTATCACAGGCAGGAAAATATACAGTTTCATACAATATTCATAACTCCCAAAATATACATACAATCTCCATATTCTGAATCAGCATACTCCATATACAAACATACTCAAAAATCATACAATTCCCTCCAGTGGTTTAAACGTTTTTGGGCTTTCCTGCCCAAAAGAGTTCCATAGATTTGGGGGGAATGGAGGCAATTATACAAGTTATGACCAAAACAAAACAAAAAATTTGAGCTTTATGTCTATTCAACCATAATTTCTCTCTTCCAATATTATTTATAATTTTGTTCAGGAGAAATAGGGTTTTTATTTCACACCAAATATTTATATATGAAAAATCAAAAATGGTGTTATTTTCGAAATTCTTCATGACATTTTAACTGTGAATAACATCATACGGTTTGCTTTTACTGCAATAAAATACACATATTATATTTATGGGGTTTTGGAAAATGACAGGGTCAAATATAAGGCTTGCCCATATCAGTTTTTACACATGGAAATTTGCCAGATTGGCTGTTTTAGATCACATGGCAGCCCAGGAATGAGAATTACCCCATCATACCATAGCAATTGTAAAGGTAGACAATAATGTGGTACTTACAGCCTTTTTTAGTAGCCACTCAGTCACAAACCCTGGCCAAAGTTAGTGTTCGTATTTATTTTTTGCATTTTTCACACAAAAACTGTGCTTTCACTGATGATATAATTATTATCATGCGTTTTACTCATATTTGGGTTTAGTGATGTCTCACGACTACAACAGTACTCCCTATGTACATGTTTTATGGGGTTTTGGTAAGTTACAGGGTTAAAAATATAAGGCTTGCCTATTTTAGTTTGTCGACCTGGAAATTTGACAAAGTGATTTTCTAGGCCAATGTCACCTTTTAAAAACTATGGCAGGCAGCCTCTGTTATAACATTTCTACCATTATTGCATACTATTTTCAAACCTAGACAACCCATGATTATTCCAAATGGTGTATTTTGAAATTTCTAATCTAGCCACTTTATCACAAATGCAGATCCCATTTACTGGTAATACTTTTACTTCGGCTTTTCCACAGACTAGAGCTACATTGCGTAAGTGTATTAAAGCCTCAATTTTTGTACTTAGCATTGTGTCACCAACAGTTCCCCCTTTGTACTGGTTTTCCTGTTTTTGGGGGGAAAGTCACAGTACCAAATATAGGGGTCTTTGTCACCTTTGTGTCAGTGTGAAAGCCCATGAAGAAAATTACCTCCATAATGTCATATCATTTTTTAAAAGTAGGCAATCCAGAGTATTCTAAATGGTGTAATTTCAGTTGCTTGGTTTAGTCACTTTATCATAAATGCTGGTCCCATTTAGTGGACATATTTTCTTTTGTGTTATTTCACACACATGAATTCCATTTTCCAGGACATTTCATAATCCTGATGTGCGTTAGTGTAATAAAGCCTCAATAATTTTACCTAGCATTGTCTCTCCAACATAAAACCCTCATTTACTGTTTTTAAGGTCACAGGGTCAAATATATAAGATGCCCTTTTCAGCTTGTAAAATTGACAAAGTGATTTTCTGCCCCTATGTTCCTTTGAGAGAACAAGACACCCTAAGAAAGAAAACTGCAACAAGTAAACCTGAATGTACTATTCAGTGATTTTCTGCCCCTATGTTCCTTTGAGAGAACAAGACACCCTAAGAAAGAAAACTGCAACAAGTAAACCTGAATGTACTATTTTGAGTTTGTAACGGCACCCCAGGTATAGAAGGGGTTAACGCCGCCAAAGATGCTCCCTTCCCGAATACAAGGTCAGCTACCGAATACTGCTAAGCACCGAATAGGAAAACACATGAATAATCTCCCCCAAGTACGAGACGAGGCTCTGTATTGAGGGTTAAGCAGGAACCTCAGCAATCTGAAGGTTTATTGTCTTATATGCAACTTTTCTCACAAGGTTACCACCCACGTGGTCTTGTGGAACAGCCAATCAAACACAATACAATACAGTCAGACACTCCCAGATAGGACACACTAACCCTCCCCTCTGCCTGTGATATAATTACTGTACACAATGGGTTAACTTAATTATCACAGGCAGGAAAATATACAGTTTCATACAATATTCATAACTCCCAAAATATACATACAATCTCCATATTCTGAATCAGCATACTCCATATACAAACATACTCAAAAATCATACAATTCCCTCCAGTGGTTTAAACGTTTTTGGGCTTTCCTGCCCAAAAGAGTTCCATAGATTTGGGCATGTGCAGTCGGTCTATTTTCTCCTCTATCCTGGAGATAATTGGCTTAAGTAACTGTAGTAAACTCAATTATCTCCAGGTACAGAAAATATCACCAAGTTACAACTGCAACAAAACACATTAAAATACATAACTAATATTCTATAGAACTGAACCCCGACATTTGACCTATCCCCAGATAGCTTGGATCTGAGCACTCAATATAGCTGAACAGCGCTCAGATTCCACCAACACAGTCAAATCGCCATGGGGTTAAACAATAGCAAGGGCTGATGAGAGATTGAGGAGGGACAAAGCAGCCAGCTGGAGAACAATGGGACAGGAAACGGGGGAGGGGAAGAGGCACACCTTCCCATGGATTCAAAGGGGCAGAAAAAGTGTTTCAAAATCCAATAAGCCCAAACAGACTTTTTAAATGGCAATACTTCCCAGGGGCCATAGTCACAAGGCAAGAGGCTGCCAATGAGTCATCTCCAGGCACAAGTGGCGAAGGGCACTTCATCACAGAGTTGTTTGATGTATCCACTTTATAATGGCTGGGCTTAATGTAAACAGGAACAGGCCAAGGTCAGGGGAATACAGAAGTCAGAGTAGTTGGTATAACAAGCCAATACGCCTGTACAGACAGCTAACAAAGATTAAACAGGACAAAGCAAGCTCCGAAATCCAGAAAAATCAAACAAACTAACAAAGTTCTATACAAAGTTATTCAATAGTTCATCTTTCTATGGTAGACTCTGAAATAGTCTGTTATGTTATGTTCCCTCTAACCTCCTCGTACTCCTACCTCTGATGCTCGCCTTAAAGACTTCTTTTGAGCTGCACCGTTCCAATGAAACACCCTTCCCCTCTTTGTTAGAATTTCACCCAATCTCCACTAGTTAAAAAAAACAATATTAATAGTACAAAGGTACTAATCGCCATTATAAGACAAAGCAAAGGGATTAGTGCGGAGATCAGAACTGAAAGGGCTAAAAAAAAAAGAATTCAGCACAGTTTAGGCAATGATCTCTCTGCCTGTCTTGCCTCCAATTATTTTTAGTAGAAGAGAGGGGCAGTGACAATGTCTCAGTCAATGTTATAAATCATTGGCTGAGATGCTGTAACAGTGCATGCAGTAAGATGCTGTCACCATGATGACATGCTGGAGATTGCTGTCATTGGCTACAGGGGGCAGACAGACAGACCCCCAGATGGTGATCGGAGCTCTGGGAAGGAATGAGGACTGGAGGGAGGGTTAAAACTTTATGGCGTGCTAAGCCACACTAGCAGTGTTTAAGCTCTTCTCCTGCATGATAGCACAGCATGCCATAATTGCGTTATTAAGTTAATTCACTTGAAAGATGTTGTGGATTGTAACTAGCATGATTCTTAATCAGGTGGAGCTAAGATTATCATGTGTTTTAAACTTTTGCATCATGTCAAAACTTAACTGCTCCACTTTGCTGTCTTTGCAAATTGTTTAGTCTGAACATACAGCCACTTGGAGAGCATCTTCAGCAAGACGCAAATATTACTTCCTTTGCAGTTGAAAACAGATGGATAAACCCATATTTAATTATAGTGACCATATAACTGAATGACTGTTTCAAATCTGAGATTTGTTTGAATTGGTGAGATTTAAAAAAAAAAAAATCGAGTGTTGATGCTAGCTGACCTATTATTGTCTAATCCTTGATGACCCAGTGGGGAGTCAATGCCAATGGAGTGGTAGGAGACTATGGATTGCCTTTTGCTGTTCCAAAAATATTTCCTAGAAGCCAATGTGCAGATTGGTTCAAGTCTGCTCTCTCAATCATTTTGACACAATTTGTCCTGCGAGATGTTTGCTGAAGTATTCTTTTCATCCATCACTTCAGCATGTAGATGAAGAAATTGATAGCCCTGCTGCCCAACAGATCCACTCCCAGACTGATATGCTGCTAAGGTGTGAATTTTTCCACTGCCACCACCATGCCCAGGCACCACAGACTATAGGTAATTGACTTTTATAGGCATTTTACAAATCTCGAGTGACGTGCCTACACTGACTTACAGTCTTAATCAGCTGTTCCTGCAATAGTAGCACACATGAATGGTATAGTGATTGGACTATTGTATGCCTCTTGATTGAACAAAGCAAGCCTCCATGAATGGGAAGACTTCTTGTACACCATGGGAAATAAGCTGCTTATTTGCCTCCACCAAAAAAATTAAAAAGCTGCCTTTTCTCTTTTCTACCTTCTTATGGTGCCAGGAAAGACACTCAGAATTAAGAACCAAACTGAACATGTTTCTTGAATTCAGATAAATTGATAATTAAACTATAATCTATAATTAGTCTATAAGCTACCAGAATTGTTAAGAAGACAGCGAAGAGTAACTAAGAGTCTGATATAGTTTTATAATGAATGAAAGAGTAAAAATCAGTTGAAAGAAGATGTTTAGAGGATACAGTTTATTAGTGTAGTATATTTAATGACAGACCTCATGAAGAATCGTTTAAAGGAGTGATATTCTTCATATTTCCATATTCTAAGTAAACCAATATGGAATGGTCTCCAATATGTTGTGTATGTCATGGGTCTAGTACTATACTGAAGTCTCCAGTGATGGCTTTGGAGAATTAAGCATGGAAAAAATCAATGATGTATTAGATCATAACCTTTCACTTCCTGGTAGATCTGTATTCTTCACCAGCTTTAATTTAGATATATCCAATATATTGTGATGTAGGTTCAGTATTACACGCTAAAGAGGAATTCCTGGAACAGAAATTAAGTATAAAGCTATTACCATCATCTAAATTAAGTTATTATGGTGCCAAGAGGTCCCTGGCTACTGCTCATCTATAGGGGTTTAACTGTTCATGAATAGTTTAACCCCAAAGTCGTGTTCCAGCTCCAGATCTCTCTATAAGAGCTTATGGCTGGCTTGATCAGATCAGACAATGTTCTCAGCCAATAAGTGACTCGCCCTTCACAAAAAACTGCTTGAGAATAAATTATACGTTTTGCTGTTTTACAGATGTTAGGTACTGAAAAAAAATAATGCAGGAGGTATTTTTATTAAACTGAATGAAACTAAAATGCTTTCTGCTATTAAAGGTTTCATTGTCAACCAAACAGATCGCTAGTGATTCATGAAACACGTAGAACATCTTGCTTGTCTTTTCCTATGATATATAGTCACATGAATTTATTGCAGCCATGCAGCTCCGTGGGAGCTTGAGGATCCTCTGCATGCTAAGAAAAGCATTCTTTATCCCCTCTCATATTCTCTAATACATGACAGTAGGGCACCGCCATACTTCATAGAACATCAACCTATGTCATCAACACACTGCTTCATTTTAACCTGCCAGCTGCAGGAGGGACCTATGGTTCACTACACAAAAAAAATGATTCGTTAAGGAAGACATATTTTTATTTTATTAACTCACAACATATTTTAGATACAAATTTGAATTTCCTCATCAACCAATATAACGAAACCGAACGAATAATGATCTTACCTTGCAACCTACAATTACTCTGGTGACAAAACCACTTATCTTTAAAAAGAGGGAATATGTACGTAATCAATATCTAGTAAATACCAGTTAAAGGAAAAAAAGGCAAACATTCGAGGCATAGCAATCAAACACTAATGAAGATCCAGGTATTAAATCAATTAAGAAGTATCAAAAGCTACCTAATCATCAAGGAACAGAATTGGCACCACAATATGTAGTAGTATGGGAAAGCCTAATTTACTAAACATACCCTGCAGTCACATAATTGCATGTAATTTTACCAGCATAATTAACTAATTTAATTACCACTTCTCAAGTGCATCAATTATTGACGTTACAGAGTTTTCAGACAGCAGAATTACTGCATGGTACATTCAGAGAATGCAAAACACAGTCTTATCGTCGGTAAAAGCCAACATCACAACAAGACAGAAAAGAGCCAAAGGGGTACATCAAGGTACTGCATGTTCTCCCAAGGGAAAGGGCTGTCGTAAAGAAAGCTTTACAAGCCAGATAAGCAACATTCCCAATTCAATGAAAATCATTCGCAATCGTTTGAGTTGGACGTTTTTTTCTCAAGAAAAGGCTGTTAGCAGAACTGCCAAAACCTCCCTTGTAGGTCTAATTGTCGGCTGAAAAATGAATACTTGACACGTTTAACAAAACACTTAGAATCCTAGTGGAGGATTTTTTATTTTTTTTTTAGAATTCTCTTATGCATCAGGGACTTTAGTTTTTAACCCTTTAAAAATGACATATATGTGTTATTATGGTGATGTGACTCCTTGTTCTTAAATGGTTAACCTAGCAGATTTAGGAAAAGCTAAAGGTGCTAAATAAAAATAGTTTTATGTTGTTTTTTTCTGTTAAAAACAGATTGGTAAAATATATCAAAAAATTGCTTAATCTGCTAAATATGAGGATAAAAAAGACAAAATAAATCTGAAATTAGCATACTTCGCTTTAAATCTACATGTACATACATTTCAGGTTTGCAAACAGGTAGCATAGGATTGACATCTTAACACGTTATAAAGAAAGTGATTAAAAATAAAGCGATTGTAAATAAATACAGTAATAATTTTTTAATTTACATTGATATTTACATGGTAGATTAAAAATATGTTGCGTTGTTTGTGATTTGGCAAGTAAATACAAACCCTAGGTTAAAAGACCAGCAGTGAGGGCTTTTCTTGTGTGTTAATAAACTGCTATAATTTATTGACATTGCTAATTGCCCCTGAGATTTCATAACACTTGAAACCTGGCACATTTACAATCTAAACAAAAAACATTGCCTCTCTGACTGTGGTTAAATTCATTATAAAACAGCTATTCTGACGTCCTACAATTAATAGTCCCAACAACCATGTTGTATTTTTGAAGAGTTTAAATGAAAAGCCGGTTCATTAAATAATTTTGAGTGGTCTCTGATAAAATTAGATTTTATACATGTTGTCAATCTTTGTGAATTCATTGAAATGTTTCATTCTACTCAGTGGTGGTTCTATGTAGGTGTCAGGGGTGCAATGCGCCTCCGTTTTCTCATAAAGGACATAGGGGGCTAACTAGCTGAACGCATTTCAGAAATAGTATTCAGTATATCTTCTGAAATCTTACCCGACACAAACTTCACTGCATGCTTTAAAGATGAACAATGTCATTCCCCATACGCTTTATGGTCACAAACATAAGCGCTATGTTTGGAGATGGTTCAACAAGTCCTATAGTGTAAAGAACGCCATCAAAAAATAAAGGTGTAGCGCTACATACATGTATGAAGTTCTTTTAGAGCCAAACCAGAGGGTATTCTTTCCAATAACAATAACACAATGAATATGTGTTCCAAAATGCACCTATAAAGTGAATTGAAACCTCTAATAGTGTGATACCATATATAATTATATGTTCTTATAAAGTTAACAGTCAATACACTCACATTCTCCTGAGCTTAACTCCAAGCTCAGGGATAAGCGCTTGTAGGTCCGTAGAGGCGACCTTCCCCTTCTTCTAATCAGGTAGTCTTGTGTCTTATCTTCTAGGACTTAAATAGATGGATATATGGTGCAGTATTTCAGAACAAAAAATATCTTATATACTTAAATCAATGTTGTACTCACAAACATAGAGCCACTACGTTCGGCTCTGTCACAGCACTTTGTGTAGTTAAGGACTACACTCCGGTATGCAGGAACCAACAGCCCAAAGCAATTATAGTTGAAACTTTATTTCTTAATATAAAAACAAAATCTCATCCTGAGAAAATAGTACAAAACAAATATAAAATCAAAAATACTTAATGTTATCTATAGTGAGCATAAGGTCATCACTTGAGATTTCCCAGAACGCGTTTCACCGTAGTTCCAACGTCTTCCTTAGCTGGGTCCGATATGAGGAAGGTCGCCTCTACGGACCTACAAGCGCTTACCCCTGAGCTTGGAGTTAAGCTCAGGAGAATGTGAGTTTATTGACTGTTAACTTTATAAGAACATATAATTATATATGTTATCACACTATTAGAGGTTTTAATTCACTTTATAGGTGCATTTTGGAACACATATTCATTGTGGAATTGTTATTGGAAAGAATACCCTCTGGTTTGGCTCTGAAAGAACTTCATACATGTATGTAGCGCTACACCTTTATTTTTTGTTGGGTTATATGTGAGTTGGTGTAAAAAAGAAAGATTACATCTAGGTGTTGCAGCGGCTGTTTTTGGAAAGTGATTTACATTGAATAATTTGGAATTTTAGAATGTTAGCGCCAGTTTATAGTTTCTAATCCACTGTAAAGAATGCCATGTCCACTGTGAAACCTGGTGGTGGCTTACTGATGTTTTGGGGATGTGTGAGCTCTAAAAGCAAGGGGAATCTTGTGAAAATTGGTGGCACGATGAATGCAACATGTTATCAGTAGTGATGTCCCGAACGGTTCAAAGGCGAATAGTTCCTGGCGAACATAGCGTGTAACCTGTGTTTATTATACATTATCCTCCCATAGTCAGAAACCTGTGTTTATTATACATTATCCTCCCATAGCCAGTAACCTGTGTTTAATATACATTATCCTCCCATAGCCAGTAACCTGTGCTTATTATACATTAGCTCCCCCATAGCCAGTAACCTGTGTTTATTATACATTATCCTCCCATAGCCAGTAACCTGTGTTTATTATACATTATCTCCCCCATAGCCAGTAACCTGTGTTTATTATACATTATCCCCCCACAACCAGTAACCTGTGTTTATTATACATTATCCCCCCACAACCAGTAACCTGTGTTTATTATACATTATCCCCCCACAACCAGTAACCTGTGTTTATTATACATTATCTACCCACAGCTAGTAACCTGTGTTTATTATACATTATCCCCCATAGTCATTTATCGTTGGACCTAGGCAGCATGATGTCTTAGGCCGGCCCAGAGTGTGAGTGAGTGAGTGAATAATATAATATATATGTTCAGAAACATATTAGTAATATATGTCAATCGGGTTCATGCAAAGAGGGTGAAAAGGTATTAAAGAAAAACACACTTATTGCATCAAATTTACAAAGCCAAACTTTTAAAAGCTTTCCTCATTTCTTTCTCGGGATGAGGAATATATTGGTTGTAGACTGAGGATTTCCATCTGCCCAATCTTTTAATAATATGCACTGGAGTGTCAGTGTTGAAGGAGACCGAAGCTGCCCCTATTCTAAATGAAAGACCCGAGACATGGATACAACCCAATCTTAGGAGTAGTGTTCTGATGTAGAAGATGAATTTAGCTGTAGTCAGAGGGATTCAGTGAGAGTAGTGGTGAAATGTGTGTGGCATGACTGAGTGTGGGTAATTAAGAGTCAAGTATTTTAACTGGGCACTAGTGGTATAGCGGATGGATGAGTAGTTTGGTTCGTTTTAGAGGTTTGTAGAGAAAGTATATAGTGATCATGATTTTTAGAGATATCCAATATTTTTAAGGTGGTCCCAGTGCCACCACTCATATCTGGTGTCACAATAGCTTGCATTTAAAAAAAAACAAAACTTTTTTGACTGTAATATAATAGCAGTCAGTTTCCTTCACACGTGTGCGTTTCAGGGCCTGCCAGGGCACAGTGTCACACCAGTGCAACTCATATCTGGTGTAACAGTAGTGTACATTAAAAAAAAAAAACTAGAAATTTGACTGTGAAATAATAGCAGTCAGTTTCCTTCACACGTGTGCGTTTCAGGGCCTGCCAGGGCACAGTGTCACACCAGTGCAACTCATATCTGGTGTAACAGTAGTGTACATTTAAAAAAAAAAATACATGGGGCTTGTTGTCACCTTTCGGGGACCCTTGGTGCTGTACGTGGCTGGGTGGAGGAAGAGACCTTCAATGACATCAGTGAGGACAAGGAACGGGACATGGCTAGCTTGGTATCCAACCTTGTGCAAATGGGGAGTTTGCAGTTGTGCAAATGGACTGTTTGCGGTTGTTTGCGGTGCGTTAAACGGGGAGTATGGTCTGTCACTGTGAAGCGGGCGTAACCTTTACACTACCTGATCGATACAACATCATACCTGATGTTTTAAAGCACGTTATTCCAAACAATTTAGGAATGTTAGGTGATGTATGCCCTTTATGGATTAAAACCAGACTCTGCATCAACTATGTAATTTTCCATGGGAGTTTTGCCATGGATCCCCCTCCGGCATGTCACAGTCCAGGTGTTAGTCCCCTTGAAACAACTTTTCCATCACTATTGTGGCCAGAAAGAGTCCCTGTGGGTTTTAAAATTTGCCTGCCTATTGAAGTCTATGGCGGTTCGCCGGGTTCGCCCGTTCGCGAACATTTGCGGAAGTTCGCGTTCGCCGTTCGCAAACGGAAAATGTATGTTCGCGACATCACTAGTTATCAGAAAATATTGGCAGACACTTCGCATTCTTCTGCACAAAGGCTGCGCATGGGATGCTCTTGGACTCTCCAGCATGACAATGACCCTAAGCACAAATCCAACTTGACCCTCCAGTGTTAACAGCAGAAAAAGGTGAAGGTTCTGGAGTGGCCATCACTGTCTCCTGACCTTAATATCATCGAGCCACTCTGGGGATATCTGAAACATGTGGTTCATACAAGACAACCAAGGACTTTGCATGACCTGGAGGTATTTTGCCAAGATGAATGCGCACCTATACTACCTGCAAGAATTAGGGGCCACATAGACAATTATTACAAAAGACTGCACGCTGTCATTGATGCTAAAGGGGGAAATACACAGTATTAAGAACTAAGGGTATGCAGACTTTTGAACAGGGATCGTTTAATTTTTTTTATTTGTTACCATGTTTTGTTTTATGATTGTGCCATTCTGTTATAACCTACCGTTGAATAAGAAATAAAAGAAATGTGTTTTGCCTGCTCACTCATGTTTTCTTTAAAAATGGTACCTATATTACCAATTCTCCAAGGGTAAGCAAACTTTTGAGCACAACTGTATACATTATAACAAAGTCCACATATGCACAAATACAATCCTTCAAAGCAGCAGCACCCATACATAACACAAGCAGCATATGGCATCACAGTCAGTTTAAATTCATTTAAGAAAATAAATAGGACAGGCACACTAAACTACTTCAAAGATTTGTTTGGAACTCTGCAACTAAAAGTTTGCCTACCCTGCTCTAGAGTCAAACCATTTCACTGACGAACCTGCATCCAAAAGTATGCAATTTCTTCTCCCAAGACTGCTACAACAGAAATGATAAGGTAGTATGTACATTTTGTATATTCTTACAGAATTGTGGTTATATCTGTGCCACATTTTAAACACCCATTGCTTATAATGTATTCATATGCACATGGTAGTCCTGGGCTTCATATATGACCACCCATTCAGTTAGGGTAAGTGCCCCCGATCACACATAGAAGATGTAAATAAATTCTTGAAAAAGTTGATATGTCTCTGATTTGGAAAAAATGCATCACTAATGCATCAGTGGATTAAAAATTGAAAGTATCCCCTGTCCTTAGTGAATAGCTGTATAACTACAGTGCTGAATACATTTGATGAAATAATGGGATATGTGGTTAGAATTATAACCATAAAACTGAATTAGAGAACCTGTTCAAAGAAGGTAAAGACTATAGATTAAACAATTCTGCTTGCCAGAAGTCACGTTCAGCACCGGTAAGAAATACTTTATTATGAAGAAAAGTTGTGAGTAGAACAAAGTCAATTATTATAGACATCTTATTAATCCCCCTATTTAGCAAAAAATAATGATCAGAAGTGTATTTTGCTATTTTTATCTTTCAGTTTTCCTTTCCCTATGCCGCTTGTATCTTAAAGGAAGACTATAGCATCCTGCTCTCTGTTTGGGAGGTCATTCCCCCACCCCAGAAGGAGTAATTTTATAAGACGATTTACTTATATTTTCTCTCTCAACCCATTTTGCAGCCTCCTCCTTCCCTCATACCCACCCACTAATCCAGTCCAGACCAGTCCACTAATGACAGAGACAGCACATCCTTCTGCAGCAGCATCAAGCTCCCCATTCTCCCCGCACTAAATAACACAGCAAGGAGAGATGCTCAAACCTACTCTGCATGAATCATACTGATCAGACTCCCTCTTTGTCAGGCTGTTGCAAGGTACAGAGGTCTTCCAACCATACATGTGTAACTCAGTCAGGAATGCCAAATGCCCTTTTCTAGCATTCCTAAGGATAGGAGACTGATTGGTTAGATCAGTGTCCCACCTAGAGTGGGTGTGGAAAGCATAAGAAAATAGAAGCAGGTAAATATGAGATCATATTCACCTGATTTTTCCAGCCTGTAGAATGCAGCAATGGTCTCATTCAAAGCTTAAGCTTTTGTATAAGACTGTTGTCTCAAATTGATGAATGTCCCTTTAAAGATAACCACGATTCAGATTTCTAACAAATATTTTCTAGAAATATGTTATATCTTATTCAGTAATGTGCAGAAGTAGGTAAAGAATGCCAAACACATGGATTTATTTTAATATATGCCTGAAAATATTTAAAATTCTGAGTCTGATTTTTCGAGTACATTTTGCGGTTTGGGAAATGACTAAAAGAAAAAACAAAACTTTAGCTTTCTCAAACACATCCAGATGTTGCCAATTACCATGTATTGGGGTATCTTCTATACAGTACAGAATTTAATATTCCTTGAGCTCTGTACATAGATTTGAGTCAGGCTTATAAAAAGTTTTCTGAATATCTGTGTAAAAAGGAATCAGAAGAATAATAGACCTATGCATTAAATTTAGATTATATCATGATTAAACACAGGTAAATGCAAGTTACTAAAATAGATCTATTCATAGAGTAAAATGCAAAGTTTGCTTCTTGAAGATGTTTTGTTTTTTTTCAGAAGGGAATTCACATTAAGAAAACAACCACTATACAGGCTTCAGTGTAATATGCTGGGAAGGTGCCATAGAATTTCACAGAAATTAGATATTACCCACATTGCATCTTAGAGGTGAAATACAAGTATATTTGACAACAAATACTCCTCTTGATACAAAGTGATCTTAAATAAGTATAGTACTTCATTGGGGTCATTAACGTTACACTGCAAGGTGACATAGAAGATATAATAGTATATATCTCTCTCTCTATTCTTTACCTAACCAACTCATTTATTTATTGTAACTTTGGAAACTCGTAGCAAAATAGACTAACTGCATTGGATTATTTAAGGGCAAATAGTGTGAATGTGTTAAGGGTAGGCTGTTTAAAAATCTCAATGATTTTGTGTTCTAAATAACTCTTTGGAAAGATGAGAATGGGTTTTGTAATGTATATTTTTGTACCTTTTTTTGTATTTTGCTCTTTGGACTAAGAAGGCTTGTCTGGAGTTAAAGGACCACTATAGTGCCAGGAAAACAAACTCGTTTTCCTGGCAGTATAGTGTTAATAGGTCCCCCCCACCCTCATGGCCCCCTCCCGCCAGGCTCAAGAGGGGTTAAGGGGTTAAACACTTACCTTTCTCCAGCGCCGGGCTCCCTCGGCGCTGGGGAGTCTCCTCCCTCTTCCAACGTCATCCGCCGAATGTGCATGCGCGGCAAGAGCTGCACGTGCATTCAATCAGTCCATAGGAAAGCATTTCTCAATGCTTTCCTATGGACGGCAGCATCTTCTCACTGTGAAAATCACAGTGAGAAGCGTGGAAGCACCTCTAGCGGCTGTCAATGAGACAGCCACTAGAGGCTGGATTAACCCTATTGTAAACATAGCAGTTTCTCTGAAACTGCTATGTTTACAGCAGGCAGCGTTAACCCTAGATGGACCTGGCACCCAGACCACTTTATTGAGCTGAAGTGGTCTGGGTGCCTATAGTGGTCCTTTAAGCAGACAATGTAATTCTTGAACTGCTTAATATAAGATACAATGTGTTTTAATATACCTGTATATGAAATAATGTTGGTGCTTGCAACATTTGTATGCAGAATTTGTTAAAGGAACACACTGGGCACCATAACAACTTAGTTGAAATTGAGATGTTATGGTGTCAGGAGATCCCTGGGACTTCCTTGACTTTAAGGGTTAAACCATTAATGAACGGTTTAACCCCTAAGTTGGGTCTCCTGTGCAGTTCCTCCTTGTAACTGTCCTGATTTGCTTTCTCTAGTTCTGATCCAGGAAGTAGGGCCTGCTGCCAAGTAGGGGCATCACTAATTGTTCAGAGCAATCTGCATATGCTCTAAGCCAGGCATAGGCAACCTACGGCACTGCAAATGTTTTGGACTACACCTCCCCAGATGCTTTGCCAGCATTATGCGTGTAAGAGCATTATGGGGGATGTAGTCCACAACATCTGGAGTGCCGAAGGTTGCCTATCCCTGCTCTAAGCCAATCAGCCATTCATAAAAAAAGGATACGTATGACTTTTTTAATTGGGTAGTTTTCTGCATATTTTTCAGGCTTTGCAGATTCTGCAGTGAGCTTTCCCCAAGGAGGAGCAGAAGTGGATTGGCTCAGTTAACTGTCTGTAATACTTGTAAGCATGTCTCACAAGCTGTAGGTTTAAGGGCACATAAATGGTTTATGGGAGTTGTGATTCTATTTAGAGCTTTCTTTTAGAAATCTGAGCTACTCCAGAATGCCTCCCGTTTTGTATTCTCTTTTGCTCATTTATACATATACATGAATTTATTCAAAATAAAAGGACAGTTTTATGCAAGTGTGTAGATGTAACGGTATATTAAGTAGATGTCATTTTGTTACATGCATAAATATGTATAACACAAACCAAAAGTAAGTATACATGAGCATGTTTTCCTATTTGGTGGAATTTATCGGTATATTAAAAATTAAAAATAATGAGTTCTCTCAAAGAAAGTAATAAAAAATAGAAAAAATAACATGATGCTCAAATCTCCATGGTTTAATAAATATTCATACTAATGCATGAAAGAGAACTAATTCAAACAGCTTGCTTTCCATCAAAGAAAACTTTTATCACAATTTCGAAATATAGCCATAGCAAAGGCATACTTGAAATTTATTGCATAGAGATTTGCAGTGCAATCTCAGAACTCATCTGTCTATTTTCAGCAAACACAGGGACCGCAAAAATTAATTTAACGGTACTGTATAAAAAATTGACTCTTAACTCTGTGATGTGAGCTTTAATGTTGTATTCTAAATTTAAATGTGTACCTTATTTCACATTTATCAGGATGCATAATAATTCCCATGCAAAATAAAATGACAGGCTTTTTAAAATGCTTTTGATATGTATGATTAAGTGGATGGAGTACTCAGTGTGTATGTTAGGTTACAGTTAGTTATGTGGGGTGGAGCTTCTTTATAATATTCTTTTTGTTTTTATTGATTTGTTTTGTTCCATAAGCCGACCATTTTGACTCTCCCTTCCAAAATGCAGCGTTACCTCAAAAAATACTGCTGTACTTGATGCTTTAACTTGCATTGCTGGGAGTTGTAGTTCAGCAGTTACCTTCCTACAGTAGAAAGCTGACAATTGAAATACAACTCCCAGAAACCTCTTAAGTACTGCTTGTGAGACAATTTCAGCAGTGCTGCTTAAGCTTTAGTGAGTATCATAATTGGCTCGCATGCCCAGTAATACACTGCAGAAGTGCTAAGTCATGGGGATTTGCAGCAGATGCAAGGACTTCAACTGATAATATTTTCATTTATTTGAAATGCTTTATTTTATTGTGCATAATTATGGCATGGACAAATCAACAGCCACATAGAAATCAGCTTTGGAAAGAAACATGTCAAGGATGAGGTCGGCTTTGGTGGCTGCTGGTGCGGCTTTGACAGTCAAATCTGTCCAACTTCACTGCTTTTGCCTGCTTAGGCTGTAACACAGTGTTGAGCAGGAGTCGGACATAGTTAGGTAAGTCGGAGAGGCCTGCCGAGTCTGGGACCCCCCACATTTTCAAATTAGATTTGCCTCTTCTGTTCCGATATGGCATCCACCTTGTCATCGGTGCAGAGAGCGTAACTAGAAACCACCAGCCCGGTGCAAATACTGCCCTTTACCCACCCCCATGTGTCTCATTCCCTCCTCCTCAGCACTCCATGTGTCCCATTACCTCTTCGTCCCAGCCCCTCCATCTGTCTCTCCACCCCCCCTCCTGTACCTGCACACGATACCCCATCTTACAGGAAGCGCTGTCTCAGTTAGCACTTCCTGTAAGACCATTCAACAACGCTACATACAGTGGCAGGAGGGGAGCTACACAGCACTCCCCTCCTGCCAGTAACCTGGCAACGCTGGACCCCTGCGACTGCGGTAGGTGTTGCTTTTGATTGTCCTCGATTTTATGCTCCAAAGAGACTATTCTGGATTCCTGGGTACTTGTTGATACCTCCAGAAGGGTGATCCGAGAGGTGGTGCCTTGTATGGCATCCTTAAAGTAGGCAATGTCTGCCGCGATATTTGCACAGGTTCTGCCAGCATACTTTTCAGCTGTACTACCGTGACTGGCCCACCAGCTTAATTCTACATGTGCATTATTTTTAATAAACTAATGTTAAATGTTTTTTGTTTTTTTTTTAATATTCATTATGTTCTGCTTAGTTGTTTTTTTTTTTTGCTTTTCAAATTTCTATATTAAATATTCCTCTTAATTAGCAAATTTATCAATTTAAACATGCAATTTTCCAATTAACTGTTATTAGTTAAAGATGTCTAATCACACCTATGGATTAATGAAAGTCTTTAGCTTTTAGATTAAGAGGGAATGACTTGTAGTTGTCTGTTTTGTTATCGCTGTGTACATGCAAGCTAGGCGTACTTAGTTGCATTTGTCATAAGCCTATGAAATAGTCAAATTCAAATCATTTTACTAAAAAATAAAATGAAAAAATTACATGATTTTCCAATTATATTTACAAATAGAAATAGAAATATTTTTTTAAATCAAATTAACCTAAACTCTATGATATTCATACTATATCTGTACAACCTTGTACCAGTTTCGCTAAAAGCTAGTTGCCATGGATTCAGTAGCATTTAGGATGTTTTCTAGTTTGGCTACTGTTGCGTTATTTTTGTGTATGTCCGATAGCAACTCATGACAGCTATTTAGTGATCAGACCCCAAACCATTCAGAAAACTGTGTAGAGATTTGGAAATAAAACCTGTGTTGAAATGTGGAAATAACCACTCATATTATTATTTATCAACCGTGTAGTTATTGTTATTTTGCCTACCTTAATAAAATCACTGACATTCCTAACAAGCTGCTCTTCTATAATCAAAGGTAGAAAATGTTCCAAGTAATCACTGAAAAAAAATCTATTGCCCTTGAATACAAACAGCTAAGGTTCATATGTCATTACATGTACATCAAAGGGCAGATTTGACTATTCATAGACGATTCAGTAAAATCCACTACATGCTACATCTAACAGACTAAAACAGACATATCTGGATAGATGTATGGATGTATGGATGGAAAGATGGATAGATCTGCCTGTCTGTTTCTGTTTTTCAGTTACATCTTTAGAATTGGAAACTTTACTCTGCATTTCACATAGGTACATTTAAATTATCCAGCATATATGTATGATAAGGTGCTATGTAAACAATATATACATTATTAATTAATGCAACATTTCTATAAAAAAACAAAACAACATAATATGTTTAGTTATAGCATAGGTTGATACTGGTTTCCATTTTTTACTTCTTATTCTTTATTAAATTGCTCTATTGCTAAAGTCTAAAGCAATAGTTATATTAAGAGCTTAACTTTAATTAGCTCAGAGAAATCTCAGGTGTCCTCAAGCACCATGACCACTTCAGTGATTCAATTTGTATGCTGTTAGGGGTCTGTATGTGCAGCATTTCAGTTAGAAAAGCTGCACATACAATGTTGGTACGGCACTCCTTCGTAGCACCAAAACTCTCCCCTCAGTCCGTGTCCGTGATGTCACTCCACTTAGAGCAAGGTTGAGGATTGGGCTGCAGGAGACCATGGTCTCTGAGTAGGATGGCAGATAAGATTTTACTTTCGCTTCTTTTTTGGGGGAGGGGAGGCGGGCGACTATGCTCGCAAGGCTTAGTACAACTGAGAACAGTGTAGAGCACTTTAAGACACAGTGATCTGATCTGAATATATTCTAAGATGTTGACAACTTCTCAAATTCATTTAGTTAACAAAATGAGGTGAGAAGCATATTGTCTTAAAATTAAAACTGACTTAAAATGGTCCTTGATGTAGATGACATAAAAATATCAATTGAAATATTACTGGAAAAAAAAACGTTGCATTTGTTATATAAATGGAACAAAACGAAATTATTGTTTTTTATCCTAAAATGGTTATGTTCATGAAATATGTATAACCCAATCAAATGTGTCAGTTTTATGACTTTCACATGTGAGAAACAGGATTTCCCTAATACCATACTGGTAGCTTCATTGGGATTGCAGCTTAAGAAGTTTGTGTTTGGGAATCGCTGTCTGTGGCTGAGCAGACTAATCTCCTGTATTCATGTAAAACACATTCCAAATCAGATTTAATTAGAGGTTCAAAGCATTTCCAATAACACATAAACAGTCTGAGCACATTGACAACAGACATTTTGTACTACCGCCAAAGATAAAGGAGATTTATGGTTAGTGTCCTTAAGACTACAGAAGAATTACACCTAAAATATTAATGAGAGAGAACCTGTCACTTTCTGTTGCTTTTCCATGTTTCAACAACATTGCTGGAAGATATAAGAATGTCATATCCTTAAACTTCTTCAAAATTGCCAACCTTAATAAAAGCCATTTTAACTATATATTTTCTCCTTTTACTATGAAAAAGTATCATCTTCCCATGAAAAATCTATTTAGAATAATACTTTTTCTTTAATTTCTAATTTATTTATTTTTGTACAGCACTTGTCACAAGCTTTGCTTTTGAAATCTAGTGATAATAGATATGATGTTACCTGTCTCTAATGGGGCTTTGTGAACAGAGAACAAATAGTAGTTTATGTCCAATGGGTAAATTAAGAGTCTGAGTCACATGATTTGGTTATTGCGGGCAGCAGAGACTGTCATGGTTATAGATCAAGAGTGACAGTCAGCAAGCAGCAGGTAAACATCCCAGGATTCCTAATAAATATAGTTTACCTATCCCTATATTTAACAAATATGTAGAAGAATAAATAAAACTAGAAAAGCTACAATTTCTGGGGAAATTGTGTGAAGTGTTCTTGCCTCCACCAGTAGTCTACAACTGGAGTGGGCGGAGTAACTGTTATTATTTATTTATATAGCACATTTAATTGCAACGTTGTTGCCCAAAGTGCTTCACAGTTACATTAAAACATACAGTTATAAAAATATTAGCAGGTGCAAAAGGCCCTGTCTATGACATCACTTGCTGCTGCAGCCTGGCACAGGTCAGAGTATTTTTGCGGTTGCCATTTTCAAACGGTCGTATTTTAAAAACTATAAATCCTACAGTGAAGAGCTTTATATTGTGAGAATCACAAGACCCAGACCAACATTTTGATGCATAGTATGTCTCTGAAGTATTAAAAATAAAGGCACAGTCGCAGTTTAGAAATTGCCCTTCAAGTTTGAGCTGGCTTGAGTGAAGTTTCAATGAATGTCAATGGAAGGCGTGAGTTGCAAACAAATGGTCATATTGTGAAAACTATCAGGATGATGGCTTAGCCGTGGACATTTCTAGTGGCAGCAGAGATAGCTGAACGTTTTGATATAAGATTTGTGTAGGTGGGCTTGAAAATGAGGGTGTGGTGGCAGTTTAGAAATCATGTCCTGATTTTTCAGCTTTTGCCAGCTCCCACTCTAGCTTTGCCATTCATTCCTATGGGACAAATTTCGCCACAAGAACAACGATATTCCGTGAACCATTCGGCGAAACGTTCCACAAAGTAATAGCAATCCGATCGGGAAAAATCTGCACGTTTTGGTATATTTCTGTCTATGTAGTGTAAAAACTGTGGGAGGAGTTAGGGTGGCAAATTTGGCTATAATAATAATATATATGTGAGATAACATTAAGTGGTCTTGCTATGCAAGAACACTTAATGAATAGTCGAAAATTTCTTAATAGAAATACATTGCCCTGGCATTATTTTATCTGACCTGGATTATGATGCAATCTGCTAAATCTTTAATATACATTTTAAAAGAAAATGGAGCATTTCCTGAAAAAAAGGATTACCACAAGTTATCAGTGATTTTAAATGTTTTATTCAATGGTGTAACTTCCAGAGAAGTGTCAGTTTCCCAATATGCACATACCATGTTAAAGAGACACTCGACTGATCAAATACAAAACAAATCAAAATCACTTTTTAGTAAACATACCCCAAATGAAAATGTGCATATATTTAATTATACTTTTTTTATTATTTCATTCTCCTTCTGACTCTGCCCAGACTATCTGTGGCTGTCCAATCACAGACTTCCCAATGCAGCTCAATGAGAAGTCTTTGCAAGGCAGGTGCTCTGAGCAATTGCTACCTCTTAAGTGTAGCTGTATGAGCTAACCACACCAGGAAGTAACACGACCTATTGTCTGATTGAAAGCCAAGTGGGCATAACCAGGTTACTTTATAAAAGTGTACATTTCTATTGCAATCTGCTCTTTTTGGAAAATAATAAAAGAGGGCACGCACTTCACACATAAAGCTTCTCAGCAAGCTAAAGTGATTTAGGGGTCTGGACCGTCCCTTTAAGGAAACAGTAAATATTGATTGGCAGTTTTGTATGGAGTAAAGCAGCTATGATGAAAATTTAATATATTATCTTAAAGTGCTCTCAGTAGTGTTCATGTCTATGGGACAATAAAGTTGTTGTCCCTTCTCTTCCCCTGTTTATTGTGAGGCTGTAAAGTGCTAAACATGTTTGTGGTGTTGTCCCTCTGTTAATGTGTGCATTTGTCCAGTTATTGTAAACTCATTATGTAGAATGTAACAAGAGGTTTGTTTCCCAAGTGCGTGAATTCTTTGTTACATTATAATGATTTTTCACTAAAGCCAGAGATTATCCTTCTCATGTACACAGACTTTCAAAATTATATTCTTCTTCTTCAAGTTTCACCCAGAATGTTGTTAATGATAGACTTGTGCACAGCAAGAATATTTGGCTTGGCCAAAAAAGAAAAAAAAAATTGGGATGTCCAAATTTTAGCTATATGTCAGTCAACCAGAATTTCAATACTGAAAAACAGATTTAGAAAATGAATACGACAAACCAAACTGGAGAGAAAATTAATCAATTAGTGTACTGTAAATATATACATAATAAAAATATTACATATTGATTTTACAGTTTGATGATAGAAGCATATCTATATTTATATATTGCTCTTTATATATAGTGCAAACATGCACAAATGTACAATCCAATCCAATCATGCATTAATGTGCAAATACGCTACCAACTAACAACAAACAAACAAACAAACAAACAAATGTCACTGGTGCAATATGTATTGTTCCTTCAGTTCCTTTTAAAAAAATCATTTAAAAAAAAAAAAACACTTCTTTAGGAAAGCATATCAATTAAACTGTTATTAGCTTTCCATCCTAGCACCTTGGTAACCCACACTGCTTCCTCTCCTGCAACTGTATCATTCAAAAAAATAACTCTTTTAACTAACCCTATTTACCTCAGAGGAAGGGGAACATTAAGAGAATATTAAGTAGAACAGGTAGCCAAAAAACGTTATAGTAAGAATCTCTCTGTTACCACAAAACCTTGAAAAAGCCCTTCATTTAGCAAAATGTGCTGTGATTGTTATTTTATTATCACTATGTTTTATCGTCAAAAAAAACTCTGGATTTTACCTACTCCTGGCTGTCCATTAAATTCTGCCAAGAATTGACCTGGTCTCCTACATATCCTTGGTGGGGATAATCTTGGTGGGGATAATACCATCCATCCTCGTATATCAGAGTAGAACATTGCTCTGAAAAATGTGAGTAGGAATTTCTATTATTAATATTAATATATGTTTTTACAGCAAGCACTATATGCAGTTTTTTTCTTATGTTTTACATATACCACTATCATCCTTGAAGACATCTGCCGTTTACACACCCCGGAGCAGGGATTATACTGCTCGAAGCAGATATATTAGAGCTTATAAAGCACCTTCTATGTGAGAGGCCATTTGTCATTCCTACGGTATGCTTATTATTACTATTATATGGTAAGCGGTATATGCCATTTATTGTATGATTATTCCATAACTGCTGTTCAAAACACCTACCAACTCTATATGCTGGAGCAGGGATTATACTACTCTAGGCTGATTTTATACGTGAGTGGTCACTTCTTTCTTCTCTTGTGTGATTATTATCACTATCATACGGTGAGCACTATGTGTAATTTCTATGTGTTCCACTATTATTGAAGACACCTGCCACCACTATATCTTAGAGCAGGGATCATACTGCTCATAATTATTACATTAGAGCAGGGGTGCTCAAAAGGTAGATCCCCAGATATTTTAAAACTACAATTTCCATCATGCTTTGTCATTCTAAAGGAATTGCTAAAGGAATGCAAAGCATCAAGTTGTAGTTCTACAATATCTGGGGCAGCCCCCTGCATGAGAGCTTTTAAGAAGCACCCTATGTGTGAGTGTGGATATATCTCTTACCTGCTCTTTGCTTATTATCGAAATTTTTTCTTGTGTTCGATATACCATAACCACTGCGGAAAGCACCTGCCATCATTATATCCTGGGGTGGAGACCAAATTACTCAAATTGTAATTGTGATGTTGTGGGTGGAGGGTTTGTTAGACAATGAATTTTCGTAATAAAATGTATATGATATTATATTGAAAGCTGTGGGTATGTACGGCATGGGGGATTTTATTCTTAATCTTAAAAGGGATGACTGTGCACCTGTCATGAATCCATATTTTTCTACATTTTATGTTTCTAAAATCATTTTAAGAACAGGTAAAACGCATATGCACACCTGGAAAAAACATAATCTGGGCCAACTAGTACTTTGTAAAATAAAGCACTGAAGTTTTTTAGGATTATTAATTGGCTTCTGTGTCTCCTAAAGCAAGAGTGTATGTTGAAATTAACACTGTTTCACTGCTGCTATTTTTTCATTTTCATTGTTTGTTTAAAGAACACTACGCATGCATAAAGTTTAGATATGGATCATGGATCAGCAACATTTCAACAAACCAGAACTTTAACGCCTTGCTTCACATGCATATTTCAAAGACAAGTGTTAGAATAATGAAACCTGTGCCAAAGTTTTGGTGTCAGAATATAAACGTATTTAGAAAGATGGATATGCAAAAAGAAAATCTGCAGAGGTGGTGAAAACACAGACTGAAAATAAACCTGTGTAGACATTAATAGGGTTATTCTCTAACAGTGTATTGTCAGAACCTACCAAGAAAGTGTACATTTTAGGCCATAATAGAAAAAGTGGAATTTTAATTAATTTATTCTGGATTAAAATATGCAATTTCCAAGTCAATTCTTGGTAACTGTGGCACTGGATTGTATTGAAATCAAAACCAAATTGTAAAATGCAGTTAGAATAGTCGATGTGGAAAGCCTTTGCAAATTCAGCATTTTACAGTTTACTCACACACACACTTAAAGGACCACTATAGTGTCAGGAAAACATACTAATTTTCCTGGCTCTATAGGGTCCTTGGGTCCCCCTCACCCTCTGGGCCCCCCTCCCGCCGGGCTCCTTTCCCGTCATTGGCTGAATGCAAGAGCCAAGCGCGCATTCAGCCAGTCTCATAGGATGCTTTCAATGCTTTCCTATGGATGCATGTGAGAAGCGCGGAAGCGCCTCTAGCGGCTGTCAATGAGACAGCCACTAGAGGCTGGATTAACCCATTTGTAAACATAGCAGTTTCTCCGAAACTGCTATGTTTACAGCAGAAAGGGTTAATGCTAGATGGACCTGGCACCCAGACCACTTTATTAAGCTGAAGTGGTCTGGGTGCCTATAGTCGTCCTTTAACCACCCAAACATTCAGCAAGCCACATTCATGCTCAGATGCTATTAAGTCATATACATACATATAAACACATGCTTACCAACATTTCAAATAAACAAAGAGGGACCATTCAATTTTAAGGGTGTGAGTAGGGGTAGTGACTTACTAATAACAATGTATGCGACTAAACTGTAATTTAAAACAAGACCAATGTATCTTAATTACACAGACTGATTTCTAAACACATTTACTGTAGTTTAAAGACACAATACTATGAGTATTATTGCTGTGCAGTTCTGTTATACACTCAAGCCCACAAACAATATGGAACTCATAGAACAAAGGACAATAGGATAAAAAAAGGACAAAAGGATTTGGGCTAAATTAGGGATTGTCCCTCCTAAACAGTGACACTTGGGATCTATACAGACATGTCAATGCTTCCAACTAAATCAGCCAAACATACAGACATATATGCATACACAAATAGCCAAACTCACATGTAACTAGACTCATAAATAGACAAATACATTATATTTCTGTTTCTCCTTCCAACCTTAGCTTTGAGGTGAGAGGTAGAGTGCTTTCGTGTGTCCTAACATTTTTATTTTTTTGTAATTGTGTTTTAAGCAGTGCTTACTTTACAAATCGAAATTTAGTATAATTTCTTTCAATATTGCAGTGATTATTCCCCTCTTTACATTTAATTGAAAATCAGCAACAGTGGCAACTGCCTACTGGAGCACATTTGCAACAAGTATCACTACAGAGCAAGATTAAACAATATAGGTAGTTACCACTCTGACATCCCTGGTGCCTAGTGGAGAAGTGAGGGGTCCTAAAATACAAAATATTAAAAACTTTTATAAGTGAGTGACTTATAAAAGTAGTGGAGCGCCAGTCACAATCACAAAAGAGGGCTATCTTACTTTCTTACAAATGTGGTAAAAATGGGAAGTTAAAATAATAGCATATGAAAGATTAAAGCAGAATACAAAAGATGTAGATGGTAATAGCAGATGATAATAGCACTGAGGTGAAATGGAAAACTGTGCAATAGATTAAATCACATGGACCAGAGCCTTAAAATAGGGCTTACTTTTCACGAAGTTGTGCCTTTACAGGTAGCACCCCACATTGCTTGCAGGAAAATTTCCACTCTCTAGGGGTGAAAGAAAAACCGCATAATAGGTGCAATATGCCTTCTATTATAAAATGAGGGTATGGTATTATATTGTGCTCATTTTAATAAGGGCTTTAGGAATTCCTCGCTCTAAGGTTTGAAGGTTTGGTGTCACGTTGTGGGGTGACACTTACCCAATAGTACACCTTGAGTCTGGATACCAATATTACCACCAGAAAGTGCTTCAACAACAACTTATTTTAAGCACAAAATAAATAAAACAATAAATAATGCACTAAACAGTACATCCAGCTTTTTTAGTTAGTAATAGAAGGTCCAGGTATACATGTGATGCAATTCAACCAATCTGTCCTTTTGATTATGTCATATATGGCCACTGGAATATGTTCTAATTGGTTGATTTGGGACATTGGAATTGCATCTTGCAATACGTAATTTTTCATTTTGAGGAATGCCTTAATTAGTGTCTCTCATCATGGAAAAAATAATTTGGGCCCATACAGAGGCCGAAGTCACCATATTATAATACTTAACAGGGGACAAAAGGCAAAAATCTATTTAAAAACAAAGTAATTATTAAAACAAAAGTACAATAATAAAGAAATAAAAATGGGAAAGCAGACTTTTAAAATTACTTATGGGCTAAGAAAGAAAGCACTTTTAAAATATATATGCATACATAACATATCTACTATGGAAATGTACACAATATATATTTAACAAAATCTAAAATGTATCTAAATAGATAAAGAATATCTAAAAATATATATATATTTAACCAGCAATGTTTAAAACATTCTTAGATAAAAACATTATCTAATAAAAAAGTGCATCAACGTCATTTCCAGTGGCAATTCCAGTGGTCGATCCAGATCCAATGAATTAACGTAATAATATGGACCTATATAAACATTTGATCCTTAGGGCACATGACTCTTGCAACAAAAGAATACTTATTGATAAGCTTCTGACAGTTTTCCTCTGGAAACCAATCTAGACATGAGATGCAGATGTTGTCACGCCAAGGGTGCATAATTCATTGTTGCACAATAGAATATTGCCATTTAATATAATTTATGTAGTGCCTATATTAATATGCCACTTGGTTGCAAGGTCAGATGACAGAAGGGATAATGTAAATTGCATAGGAATGTGAAATGGGTCAAATGGTTTACCATATGGATTGATGTGCAAGGTGTGAGGAGTCACACATAAGTGGCCTGGAAGTCTGGTTTAAATATAAACTAACTCTCTAATTTGCCATATGTCTAGATTCTCTCTTAGATAGGGGGTCCTTTGATATGTTAATGGCCAGTGAGCCTTGTGTTCCAGTATCATATCCAAAAGAAACATTAATATTTACCAACAGATTAATAATTAAGCCTAATTTTAATTATATTTAGACAAGCACAATCTTCTAATCAAGCCCAAACGCGATTTGTGTAACTTAACCATAGGGAAGGGATTGTGATGTCCACTGTATTGGGTCACAAGTAAAGCGTGTGACATATATATGGATTGCAAAAATGGTAACAAATTCACAGATGCAGTTATTATTTCTGTGGCAAGTACATGGGATGAGATAGAACCAAATGTTTCCATTTGGACTGATGTTGGTCTGGTACACAAGGGGGTGGTCACTTATTGTCTCTATAGGTATGCCTCATCTCCACCTTTTGGGACAGTCTTGTTAATTCACAGGGTATATATCCAATGATACTGAGATGTGTATTGTACTTGCTTGGGGGCCAGAATCTAATTCTGAGTGAGTCACCATCTCCCTTACCAGAGGACAGAAGTTTTACTTTGAAAACCTGAGTAAGTGATTAGGACTTCTGTTATGTTATCCCTTTTGTTTTTATCTGTTGTTGGTGTAACTAATTTGATTGTCATCTATATTTTTGTATGCACTGTGACTATTTTTTTTGTTCATAATAAATATTCCTTTATTAAGTTCTGCCTTTGTCTTGTAAAGAATCACGTTACCTGAAGAGCAGTGGCGTACACACAACCCATGGGGCACCGGTGCGAAAACTGATCCGTGGGCCCCCCCCCCCCCCCGCGCGCGCGCTTACTCTGCGCGGGCTGGGGCCGCAACACATGACGGCGGGCACCTGGTCGCAGGGCTGCGACCCCTGCGACCACGTTATGTACGCCAGTGCATGCATAAACACATACACTTAAAGGACCACTACAGACACCCAGATCACATCAGCTCAATGAAGTGGTCTGGGTGCCAGGTCTCTCTAGTTTTAACCCTGCAGCTGAAAACATAGCAGTTTCAGAGAAACTGCTATGTTTCACTGAGGGTTAATCCAGCCTCTAGCGGCTGTCTCACTGACAGCCGCTAGAGGATTTTCTGCGATTCTCACTGTGAAAATCACAGTGAGAAGACGCTGAACATCCATAGGAAAGCATTGAGTAATGCTTTCCTATGAGCGGTTTGAATGCGCGTGTGGCTCTTGCCACGCATGCGCATTCGGAGCTGAGAGGCGGATCGGGGCGGAGAGATCCCCAGCGCCAAGGGAGTCCGGCGCTGGAGAAAGGTAAGCGCTTAAGACACACACGCACACATTAACTGACAGACACACACTCAGTGACAAACATACATACACACTCACTAACAGACGCACACAGACACACACTAACACTAAGACAAACACACTCTAACACTAACACACACCCACTCTAACACACGCTCACACACACACTAACACTAACACACACACACTCTAACACTAACACACACACACACTCACTAACATACACTCACACACTAACACACACTCACTAACATACGCTAACACACACTCACTAACATACACACTAACACAAACTCACTAACATACACTAACACACTCACACACACACTAACACACACTCACACACACACACACACACACACACACACACACACTAACTAACATACACTAACACACTCACACACACACTCACTCTATCATACACTCACACTAACATACACTCACACTAACATACACTCACACTAACACACTCACTAACATACACTCACTAACATACACTTACACTAACACACACTCACACTAACTCACACTCACACTAACTCACACTAACTCACACTCACTAACATACACACTCACACGTTTTTTTTTTTTTATTTAATCCCCCCAGCCTCCTTACCTGTGGGAGAGCTGAGGGGATTCCCTGGGGTCCAGTGGTGTCACCCGGCGGGCAGTCAGGCAGGCGGGCGCGCGAGGGAGCACTGTCCCCTGTGTGCTCCCTCTTCAGCTCCCTCGTGCGCCGCGTACTGATGCCGGAGCCGGAAGATGACGTCATCTTCCGGCTCCGGTATCAGTGCGGTGCGCGAGGGAGCTGAAGAGGGAGCACACAGGGGACAGTGCTCCCTCGCGCGCCCGCCTGCCTGACTGCCCGCCGGGTGACAGCAGGGCCAGCCTCTTCTCCTGGGGGGCCCTGAGGTGGCCGGCTCCTGGGCCCCCCAGGAGAAGAGGCTGGCCCTGTGGGTACATACCTGGGTCGCAGGGCGGCCGGGCCCCCTGGTGGGCCGGGCCCGGTCGCAGCCGTGACCCCTGCGACCCCGGTATGTACGCCACTGCTGAAGAGATTAATTAATTAGTGTTTTACAATTATCTAGCTATTGTGCTAAGTTGTATTTGGTGGGTTTTTATTATTAAGTTACCTTGGGGACCAAGGTACCCCATTTATAAATTGTCTTGGTGGTGGCAGCGTTAAAATAGTAATATTATTAAGAGGGATTTTATAATTATTTCCAGTCTAGTGCAGACAATTAATGAACTTTAACCCTTTTACCACCAAAACTATGTCATGCACACTCTTGAAGTAGGGTACGTTCGTGACAGATGGTATTTCTCCGTCTGTAGGTTCCTGTAGGATCCAAGAAAAAAACAAAAGGAAGGAGGATTGTACCTTAGTCAATCTAGAACAGTAAAATGGTTGCCAATATTTGACTTTGTGTTGGTAAATGATTTGTATGATAGATGCAACAGTTTACAATGTACTTGTGCCAGGCATTGTAAGCAAAAATGGCCCTGCATTAAGCTTTCTGTTTACGTCTTGCAACCCAACCTAAAAGTGGAACAAGATCCATAAACATTATACCTTTGCTGAAATAAGCTGCTTTGAGCCTCATAAGGGCTTTGTAGTGTATTCTAATTCATTATTTTACATTGAATTCTTGAAGTAACTCTAGGGTTGGTGGCTTTCAACACAGTGGCTTTCTAGGGTCGTGGGTTCAAGGGTTATGGAGATCCACAAATCTTAGAAATTCCATCTTTTGCAAAGTACTTAGGATTGAATTACCACTTTTTATTAGAAAATCTACTCTCATTAGAATGTGAATTATCCAGTCTAGGTGAATTAAATAGTTTGAACACTTTATCACATTATATGAATATGACGTAAACAGAACTATAAACTAACTCATTTAGTTAAACCATTTGCCCATAAGAAACCATCTTTTTTTTTAAAAAGTAATACATTTTTAATAGTACTATAAGTCACACGTGGAAAAGAGATGTTACTTCCATTTAGTTACATAGTTACATAGCTGAAAAGAGACTTGCGTCCATCAAGTTCAGCCTTCCTCACATTTGTTTTTTGCTGTTGATCCAAAAGAAGGCGAAAAAAAACAGTTTGAAGCACAATTTTGCAACAAGCTAGGAAGAAAATAGTTGGACATGTTAAAAATGGCCTTCAAGCCTTCAGTGCACAGATTGAACTCTTAACAGTCTTTAACTATTTGCCTTTTTCTAAAATAAGAACTGCACTTACCATCACTCATCTGTTCACCTTGTCTTCACTGCAAGAATCATTGACAAAGGTCTTGATCTATATCAACAAAACTGGTATATTCTAGGTTTATTTTCTACTTAATTTACTATGTACTCATTGTTTTCAAATACAAACTCATTGTAATACAAGACTCATATCAATTGTATTTTCTCCCGGCAACCTACTGTATCAATGCACTTATATTTTAAGACTGTGTTCCATAGCACTTTGTAGGAGGCATGGCAGATTCTAGACTTGGAGTTTTATTTCGTCCCAAACTGCAATTCATCCAAATTTGGGCTGATTCCCAAATTCCAAGATGAAATATAGTTGAATACAAACCAACGGAAACTCACAGTGTTTTTGTTTTGATTTATGAGTCTTAATTTAAAAAAAAAAAAAAAAATTGATGACTGATTGGAAAAAAGATTACTGATGATTGACAGCCACTAAATGTTGATTAAATTCACAGAGCAAATGAGAAATTATCAATAAAGGGGGGGGGGAGGGGGAGGAGCAGCAGTAAAATACACTAGTTTTTTTTTTCAGAAAGTATCCAGCCGTGGAATATGAAAAATAGAGATATTTATTGAAGAAGATACAAGATGCAAGAAACATTGTAAATAGAACTCTGATCTGGACATATTTTTGTGGTGATACATTTTTTTTATCATTGTATCCATACTTAATTGACTTCATTGTTTATATATGTTTAATAAATACTTTGTGTATATCCATACATTTATTTACTCAACAGCTGCTGCTTTGGAGTATAATTTTTAGTGGTCATATTTTATTTGGAGCACTCACATACCCTTGCTGGTTAATATTTTATTTAGTAGTTCAGTCGCTCCTCTGTATTTGACGCAGCCCTTTTATTATTTTTCTTTCTTGCACAGAGTTATTGTGTACTCCAATTCAGTTTCTTTTGATTTTGATTTTAACCCCTTAAGGACACATGACATGTGTGACATGTCATGATTCCCTTTTATTCCAGAAGTTTGGTCCTTAAGGGGTTAAAGAAGATACAAGATGCAAGAAACATTGTACATAGGACAATGACACCTCAGTCCCCTTCAAAGTAGGTACCTTGGTACCTCACACAGTTCTCCCAGCGTCTCTTCCCCTGTTCAAAACACTCGGCAAAATCCTTTGATGGAATCGGTGCCTCGTCATATTAACCTAAATCTCATTGACTGTCTGAAATTTCTTCCCTTTCAAGGGGGATTGAAGTTTTGGGGAAAGACAGAAGTTGCAAGGCACCAAATCGTTCAACACATTCTTGACAATCTTTGAAGCACTTGTGCAAAATTTTTTGCACTGCACTTATTGCATCATCCCCAAAATCCTTCTGAATCATCAGAGTAGTTTTCGCAGTGTTAAAGGTTAATGCAAATGTAATGCAGATTTGTTGCTCTACTCGATCACATGCTCACTCAACATCGTCTAGCGCTCCCAATGACTAGTACAGTGAAGTCGTTCATACATGGCATTCCAGTTTACGCTACTTAGCTGCCAGGTTACATTGATGTTGCACAAACCGTTTTTATTATATTAGCTAATAATGATATTAATTATTAGTGGACTTTTTCTGGAAAGACATTATGTGTGTATGTGTATATATAAATTTAGATGATGTTTTAGAAAAAAGTGGTTCTAGCAGACACTGAGTTGAAGTGCATGAGCATAATTCTCTCCTCCTTTTGTCTCAGTATACATAATTATATATTCATCTGTCAGAAATCCATCTATGTCTTTTTATTAATTTGTAAAGTGTTTAAGACAGCTATATAAGAAATGTAAGACAAATAAATGTAAATTGTAAAGATTGTAAAGATAAATAAATGTAAAGATTAGTAAACTCCTCTATAATCAGTAAATTTGAAAAAACGAGACATCATACATAAATATGTATATATGTCAACACACTTAACAGATACATAGAAATTAAAATCTGGAGGAAATTGTATTACATAATAATAAATAATATCACAAGCCAATAGATGGTAAAACACACTTCTGGTTGTATCTGTAAAATATATAACACACACAATAGTGTAATACAGTTAATATAACTAGACAATGTAGAGTTTTCAAATGAGGTACTCACAAACGTGGAGCCAATTATATGTGGCTCTCACTGGTATCGCCTTGGGACGTTTTTAGAAGGATGTCCCTCTCCTAACTGGATCACTGGTCCCACTCGATATTCTGATGGATCCAAGATGAATGGATGTGCCCAGTTATACAAAAAAATTGAGTACAACTCTCCAATTTGAGGTAGATGTAAGTTACAGGGGCATTTTAATACGTAGATCACTCCCTTTGAAAAACAGGTTAATTGGTCCCTAATATTAAAATCCTTATTAATGTGCTCTTTCAAATAGATTAGGTGTCTTATTTTACTCTTAGTGCTCCTGCATGCCAAACATGTTCCACATCCGTAAAAACCTTTATTTTGGTTTAAAAAATGTGTGCTCGTGATTGGACCATCACTACTGTGAACCAGGGTTCTTTTAAAATTAGTCGCACCCCTATAAATTATATTTGGTCGAGTCGGTAAAATATTTTTTAAAATTGGATCTTCTTGTAAAACGTGCCAATATTTATTTATAGCTTTATTTATACCTCTATGATTACCGTTGAAATTACAAATAAAAGGGATTTCTTTAGAGTACATTCGTTGATTGGATTTTGGTTTATATGTTAAAAGCTCTTTTCTCGTTATTTTTTTAACATCCTCTATCTCTTTCTCCAATGCTTCTCTCTTGTAACCTTTTTCTTCAAACTGTGCTTTTATTCTTCCTGCCTGCGTTAAATAATCCTCCTCATTGGTACAGTTCCGCCTGATTCTAAGAAATTGACCTTTTGGTGCGTTATCTAACCAAGGTTTGTGGTGACAGCTTGATTTCTCTATGTACCCATTAGCGTCCACTTCTTTGAAGTAATTTTTCGTTTTGACCTGAGCATTTTCAATAAAAATTTGTAAATCTAAAAATTGTATTTCTGTCTGGCTGTGGGTGGTAGTTAATAACATGCCCCATTCATTATCATTAAGATAAAATAAAAACTTCTCTAAAAGCTCTACAGGGCCATCCCAAATAAACAAAATATCGTCAATGTATCGATGGTGGGACACCAAATTCGACACCCAGGGATGGCAGGAGAAAATATAGTGTTCCTCCCAATATGCCATAAAAAGATTTGCGTAACTGGGTGCGAATTTGGTGCCCATAGCTGTGCCCCGTACTTGGAGATAAAAAGTGTCGTTATACCAAAAAAAATTGTTGGTTAAAATGAGGTAGATTCGTTCAATGATAAAATCTATTTGTTCCCTCCTAAAATCAGCTTTGATTAAAAAATACTTGACTGCTTTTATCCCTTTCTCGTGGGGGATGACGGTGTATAACGATGTCACATCACTTGTAGCAAGGCGGTAACCATCTTTCCATTGTGTCGCTTCCAGAATTTGTAGGGTATGAATGGTGTCCTTAAGATGGGCTCGTGTTTTAGTGACTATCGGTTGTAGTAGTATGTCAATATATTCTGAAATTCGTGATGATATTGAGTCGATACCAGAAATGATAGGACGGCCTGGGGGGTTAACCGGATTCTTGTGTACCTTCGGTAAATAATAAAAAAACTGGAATTTTTGGATGAACTATTGATAAATACTTGCCTTCTTTCTCTGTGAGGATATCCTTTTCTATTCCTTTTTTGATATATTCATCGAATAATTCTTTCACTTTCTCAGTGGGGTTAGACTTAAGTTTTTTATAAGTTGTTACATCAGATAGGATTCTCTCAGATTCCTTCATATATTCCTCTTTAGATAGTACCACTATCCCTCCCCCTTTATCCGCTGGTTTTATCACCAGTTCTTTATTCTTTTGTAAATTTTCCAAAATTTTATTTTCTTTTATTGACATATTGTGTTGAAATTTATTTAACCTTTTCATTTTATTGACTTCTCCCATCACCATAATTTCAAAGGTTTTCATTTTATCTGAAGTCATGTGTTTTGGGTAGAAAGTAGATTTATCTTTCAGATTAGTTTGTATATATCTGGTACTTATATTTATTTCCTCCAAATCATTAATATTGTCCTCTTTTTCATTAAAAAAACTTTTTAAGACACAGACTTCTCATAAATTTGTTCATATCTATGAAAAAATTAAATTTATTTAATTCGGCAGTAGAAGCAAACTTAAGTCCTTTTTTTAGGACTTGTATTTCTCCTTCTGATAGTGGACTACTAGTGAGGTTAAAAATCCCACTAGAATCTAAATTCGTCCTCTCTTTTCTTTGTTCCCCCCTGTTCCTTCCTCTGGTTCTTGCTCCCTTGATCTCTGGCGTTTGCCTGGAGATTACCATAGTATGGGTTTCTCTTGCCATTTGAGATTTTCTATTGTGGGATCCTTCTGAAAAACCGGTGGGCATTCTTGCCGTCTCTTGATATATCTTTGTTCTAGAGGGGGTTCTCTTGTATCTCCATTTCTTTCTTGAGGATTATCCATTCTTCTTTCTTCCTCTTCTTGTATTTTCTGGTAATGTTTTCTACCTCTAAATGCCTGTTGGGGACTCTTACTTCTACTCCTGCTTCTTCTTTCTTTCCTTCTCCAATCTGTCGGTAATTGTCTCTCTCTTCTGTACTTTTGATGATTTGGCGATTTTTGAGGGGATTCTTCCTGTATTTTCCGCCGTACCTCTTTCACAACATCTCTATAACTCCTACTGGGGTGGTAGTACGTTGAAGTGGATGCTTTTTGGGACTGGTGGTATTCTCCACCATTCATTCTGTTGTATTGGCTATTTGTTCTTTGCTCAGTCTTTTTCTTTATAGGTTTATCATCTATTAACTGTCTATTTTGTCTATTTGATCCCTGTTGCATTTTATAGTCTCTATTATGTCCTGGGACAGTCTTATTAGGGTGGGAATTCTCATTTATTCTGTCATTGTAATTATTTCTATTATTTTTCCTTTTTGGAAACCTAATATTGCCTGTTCTGTAGTCATTAGTATCCCTTAGATATTTTTTTTCTTTTAATTGCAACTGTTTCTTTCTCCGCTCTTTCTACTTTTATTTTAATTTCTTTTACAGTTTGATTGAAAATATCTGGACTAGAGGTGTCGCTAAGTTTCTGTTTCCACATATTGACTTCCTCATCTATTTGTAATAGTGTTTCCTCTCTCCTAGATACTATGTATCCAATTACACTGAAGGAAAAACCTTCAAGTAATTTATTCCATCCTGACATAAAATTTTCGTTTTCCCTATCAAACGTAGGGTCTTTCTCAAACCTCAGCCCTCTCGGGTGTCATGCCTTAATTATGATATCCTCTTACTTCCTGGTTCCACGGAGCTTAGCCACACCTCTTTATGACACGGTCTCCCTATTTAATCTGACCGCACCAGCTGATCGACGCTGGATTATTGAACTACGTTCCGTACTCACGAACCGGCTGCAACATCGTTGTGAAAGCCCTCTGTTACCGGACCGGACTGGAAGACTTCAAGTTCCCTTCACCTTTCCTCATCCACGACTAAAGCTGAACTCTCACCATTCAGGATAAACCGCCTCTGAGGAGATCTCGGGAACCAGTGTTCTATGTGCCGGAAGCTAAGTAAAACCTCTGTGATAAGCGTTGCATCTCAAAGCTGTTATTTCCTGTCTCCAAAGTCCTTCGTTAAAACAAACCCGTTACAGCTAACTTCAACTCATACTTTGTCTCAGTTAGCTGCATCTATCTTACTTCAGTTAAAGTCTATGGAACAGCTAATGTAACTTCTTATCACCTAATTAATTACTACTTCTAAAGGACTCTATCTGATTCAGTTATCGTTTACTACTTAAAGCTACAGTGCATATAATTGTGGACTTCAGTTATCGTTTTCTACTTAAAGCTACAGTGCCTATAATTGTGGACTTCAGTTATCGTTTACTACTTAAAGCTACAGTGCATATAATTGTGGACTTCAGTTATCGTTTTCTACTTAAAGCTACAGTGCCTATAATTGTGGACTTCAGTTATCGTTTACTACTTAAAGCTACAGTGCCTATAATTGTGGACTTCAGTTATCGTTTATTACTTAAAGCTACAGTACCTGTAAATTGGAATTAAAGTCAATACCTTTTACTTTTTATAATAAATATTCAAACTATACGAAATCTGCAGTTGTGTTCCTTCATAACAAATGTTTAGACGTGACATCGGGGTAATTTGTTCCTTCACGTATTTTTTTAGGGTTGCTACCTCCCATTTAATCTTCATCTCCCGTATAAGGGAGTTTTCTAAGTTAATCTTACATTTATCAGAATCAATATATTCTGTGCTGGAGATAGTGTTTCAGCAAACATGTGATCTATATTATTAACTGTATAGTTCCTATCTTCGAAATATGACATTGTTAGTCCCAAAATTGTATACAGAGGGGAATTATAATAATAGAGTAAAAATAGAAGGTGTATACAATAGGAACAATATAAAAGTGTGATAGCTAAAGTGCTACAGACCACCTGAGTGGGAAACCCCTCACACCACTCAATATAACATAAATTGATACATACAATAGATGGTAAAACACACTTCTGGTTGTATCTGTAAAATATATAACACACACAATAGTGTAATACAGTTAATATAACTAGACAATGTAGAGTTTTCAAATGAGGTACTCACAAACGTGGAGCCAATTATATGTGGCTCTCACTGGTATCGCCTTGGGACGTTTTTAGAAGGATGTCCCTCTCCTAACTGGATCACTGGTCCCACTCGATATTCTGATGGATCCAAGATGAATGGATGTGCCCAGTTATACAAAAAAAATGAGTACAACTCTCCAATTTGAGGTAGATGGCATAAATAGCCAGTAAATTTATTAAGAAAATATATATAAAATTGCAATAAAAAACACTAGTTTTTTTTTAAAAAAACGAAATAAAACAGTAAAAAATCCAGCTATTACTGCTATATAAGGAAACAGCCAAATGGCTGATAAATAGTCCGAAACGCGTTTCGCCCCTATGTGGGGCTTTGTCAATCGGTATAAAAGTTGGGAGGAACACTATATTTTCTCCTGCCATCCCTGGGTGTCGAATTTGGTGTCCCACCATCGATACATTGACGATATTTTGTTTATTTGGGATGGCCCTGTAGAGCTTTTAGAGAAGTTTTTATTTTATCTTAATGATAATGAATGGGGCATGTTATTAACTACCACCCACAGCCAGACAGAAATACAATTTTTAGATTTACAAATTTTTATTGAAAATGCTCAGGTCAAAACGAAAAATTACTTCAAAGAAGTGGACGCTAATGGGTACATAGAGAAATCAAGCTGTCACCACAAACCTTGGTTAGATAACGCACCAAAAGGTCAATTTCTTAGAATCAGGCGGAACTGTACCAATGAGGAGGATTATTTAACGCAGGCAGGAAGAATAAAAGCACAGTTTGAAGAAAAAGGTTACAAGAGAGAAGCATTGGAGAAAGAGATAGAGGATGTTAAAAAAATAACGAGAAAAGAGCTTTTAACATATAAACCAAAATCCGATCAACGAATGTACTCTAAAGAAATCCCTTTTATTTGTAATTTCAACGGTAATCATAGAGGTATAAATAAAGCTATAAATAAATATTGGCACGTTTTACAAGAAGATCCAATTTTAAAAAATATTTTACCGACTCGACCAAATATAATTTATAGGGGTGCGACTAATTTTAAAAGAACCCTGGTTCACAGTAGTGATGGTCCAATCACGAGCACACATTTTTTAAACCAAAATAAAGGTTTTTACGGATGTGGAACATGTTTGGCATGCAGGAGCACTCAGAGTAAAAAAAGACACCTAGTTGATTTGAAAGAGCACATTAATAAGGATTTTAATATTAGGGACCAATTAACCTGTTTTTCAAAGGGAGTGATCTACGTATTAAAATGCCCCTGTAACTTACTGTATATAGGGAGAACTATAAGATGCCTGCCCTCAAGAATTTCGGAGCACATAAGAAATATTAAAAACGGAGTGGAAACACATAGTGTGTCTAACCACTTTAAGAGATATCATCAGAAAAACCCCGATAATCAGTTTTTTTGTCCGCTGAAAACAGTTAAAAGAGATTGGAGGGGGGGCGATTTTAATCAAAAAATAGGGAAGGAAGAGATGCAATTGATATACAATTTTAATACCCTTGCACCCCACGGGTTAAATTCAGATTTTGAGGTGTGTCACTTTTTTTTAAGATGCAAGAGAAAATGTTTTTGACTGCATGCTGCTATGAGTTTTTTCACAATATAAGGGTGGATAATTATTGCTTGTTCACATGTATAAGCTGATTTTATTGCTCTTCTTAATTGCCAGTAGTAAGATCTGAATATCAACTATCATTTATTATTATGGTTTGTTATATAATTTAAGATATCTTATTTATATATTTTTTATCTACTTGTCACAGAGTGTCCATGTACTGATTATGTATATTCTTAGAGGCTATTTATTTCACAGCCATCTATCCCCTCTGCATTCTGGTGGAATAAGAAAAAGAGATCACTCCTTAGAAATTTGTTATTGAAGTGTTTTATTCTTCCTTTTTATGAGGCTATACGGAGGGACTATTTGGCTCTATGTTTAAACAAGAGACTGGTTTCTCTATGGTACAGCGCACAAGTGTGCGACTGGTGATCGGCATCTGAGGCCAGGAAGTGATGAAGACGATGAAGTGGAACGCAATGATGGGTTCCAAATGAAAGAAACCTCTAATCCGGAAGTGATTTGGAACGCACAGTGCGTTCCACAATGGAATACGCCGGAACCCGGAAGTAGAAGGACGGAATTCGAGAAAAAGCCGCCAGAAAGGAGAACTAACTTTTATACCGATTGACAAAGCCCCACATAGGGGCGAAACGCGTTTCGGACTATTCATCAGCCATTTGGCTGTTTCCTTATATAGCAGTAATAGCTGGATTTTTTAATGTTTTATTTCGTTTTTTTTTTTTAAAAAAACTAGTGTTTTTTATTGCACTTTTATATATATTTTCTTAATAAATTTACTGGCTATTAATGCCATCTACCTCAAATTGGAGAGCTGTACTCATTTTTTTTGTATAACTGGGCACATCCATTCATCTTGGATCCATCAGAATATCGAGTGGGACCAGTGATCCAGTTAGGAGAGGGACATCCTTCTAAAAACGTCCCAAGGCGATACCAGTGAGAGCCACATATAATTGGCTCCACGTTTGTGAGTACCTCATTTGAAAACTCTACATTGTCTAGTTATATTAACTGTATTACACTATTGTGTGTGTTATATATTTTACAGATACAACCAGAAGTGTGTTTTACCATCTATTGTATGTATCAATTTATGTTATATTGAGTGGTGTGAGGGGTTTCCCACTCAGGTGGTCTGTAGCACTTTAGCTATCACACTTTTATATTGTTCCTATTGTATACACCTTCTATTTTTACAATATCACAAGCCACAATGAAAAAAATGAGAAATCTGTAGGGAGAGCTGGAACAAAGAGGAAGAACATTTAAGATAATATACACACTTCTGCATTTTGGCTTGGGGATTACCTTAATCTTTGTTCAGAACAGTTTGTTTCAGAGGGTTACACCAAGCACCATAATCACTTCAGTGATTTGAAGTGGTCACGATGCTTGGAAGTTGTGTGTAGCGTTTCCTTATGAAACAGAAGTAGAATGTAGTGATTTTGATTGTTGGAGCAACCATTTAAAGAAACATACATGTATTGAATGTTTTTCTAGCATGCTGGGGGACAGTGATTTCAGAGAGTGTTTGCATAATGAACCTCTGTATGTTGAAATTAAATCATGTTTTGTTTATCCACTATAAGGACCTTTGAAAATTATAAAATAATAATAAACATTATAATTGTCCATTTTTGCAGGCAGTTGTGACTTTAAGGTTATATAAATATAAATATATTAAAAAGAAATACATATTTGAAAATACAATGATGTACTCAGGGCTGGCCCAAGACATTGATTGTGCTGCCTGGATCCAAGGGTGAAATGCTGGGCCCCCTCACCAAACCCTAAACCACATTCATCAAAACACGCTCATATCCATTATGTTATGCAGTGTGTGTAGTGGAAGCATTGCATGTGTATAGTGGATGCAGTGTGTTTGTAGCGCACACAGTGTGTGTAGTGCATGCAGTGTGTGTAGTGCATGTAGTGTGTGTTTAGTGCATGCTGCATATGTGTAATGCATGTAGTATGTAGTGAATGTCATTTGTGTAGTGCATGCAGTGTTTGTGTGTGTGTAGTGCATGCCCTGTGTGTGTAGTGTATGTAGTATGTGTGTAGTGCACGCAGTGTGTGTATAGTGTGTGTAGTGCATGCAGTGTGTGTGTAGTGTGTGTAGTGCATGCAATGTATGTTTTTCTAGTGCATGTAGTGTGTGTGCAGTGCATGTAGTGTGTGTGCAGTGCATGCAGTGTGTGTAGTGCATGCAGTGTGTGTAGTGCATGCAATGTGTGTGTAGTGCCTGCAATGTGTGTGTAGAGCATGTAGTGTGTATAGTGTATGTAATGTGTGTGCAGTGCCTGCAATGTGTGTGTAGAGCATGTAGTGTGTGTTTTAATGTTGAGGTGAACAGGTTTTTTTATTTTTTTTCATGTTTAGTTATGTTTATTCGTACCTCTTACCTGTTGGCAGGGAGGTGGGATACTTGATCCCTTGGTGGTCCTGTGGCTCAGTGAGCTGGAAGAAAATGAAAAGGGTACCTGGAGGTCTTGTCTTCCCCTCTAGCAGCAGCACCAGATACTGTCCGCTTCTCTGACAAGCTGCTAGAGCACAGCTGCTGGGTTGCTCATCCCAGATCATTCCACTTCACGCTATACACACCAGAGCTGGATATAGCTCTGGTAAATGTGAGTAGAATAGAACCTACACAATATTGTATACATATCTAATATATGCTGTACCATTGGAGTCTTCTTTCTTATGTCTTACATGTACTCATGGAACTACAAGAACTCAACCCCTAAGAACGTTTAATTGTATCCAGTTTGGCTGTTCCTTTTAAAGACTTTTATACCTTTTTTATCCCATTATACTTGTATTTTATTTGTTTTATTGGATATTTTATTACTGTTAAATAATTTTTGGTATATTCCAATTTCCATTAGGCGCAAGCTTGCTCTCCTTTCCATTCTTTTTGCAAATTGTAGGGTATTAAGAGGGAACCCCTTTCTACCTTAAGGTGTGCTGCCTTACAATATATTACTTATTCTCTTTGTGACTTTATTTAGCGCTGATCCTTTTGTGAATACTTTCATCTACTCTTTGGTTGTGATTGTTCCATCATAGCATTACAGTATTCACTGTTTTCATACACAGATTACACTGTGTATCTATCTCTGTCTTTTTGTCTTTGAGTTGAAGTGGAGGATACATATGTGCCTTTAGTTTTAACCCCTTCACAACGGGTGACGGACGAGGTCCGTCATCCTGGGGATGCCCTTAACGACGGGTGACGGACCTCGTCCGTCACGCGGTAAAATTAACCCCAGATCGCCGCAATCGCGGCGATCGTGGGGTTAATGGTGCTCCGGTCTGCCTCTGCATTAGAGGCAGACCGGGAGCACCGGATCGGGCTGTCCCAGCTCATGTGCCCGCTCTGACAGCATGTCAGAGCGAGCACATGTGCTCTGTATACTCACCTCCGCCTCCCTGCACTTCCGGGTTCAGTGTGAAGTGCAGGGAGACAGATCTTCAGTGATCCTGCCCCCTGGTGTTAAAAAAAAAAAAGTTAAATTAAAATCCCACCCCCCTTTACCCATATTAATAAAAAATTAACCCCTTCCCTGCCAATTGATCACTGACTACAGTGATCAATTGGCAGGGATTACATTTTAATATGATCTGATTTTTTTTTAACCCCTGAGGGTTAATTCTTTTTTTTTTTAACCCTTAGGGGTTAAATTTATTTTATTAATTAATTTTAATATTTTAAAATTATAAATTTAGCTAGCTGGGGAGGGTGGAAGTTAGTGGGGAATTGGGGGATTTAGTGTTAGGCTAACTAGGGGTTAACGTTAAAAAAAGTTTTAAAATAAGCTTTAAAAAGTTAAAAAATTAAGTAAAAAAAAAGTTTTAATAACGTTTAAGTAAAAAATAAAAAAAAAATAAACCCTTTACCCAGTCCAAATAAAAATTAACCCCTTGCCTGCCAGTCTATCACTGCCTACAGTGATCAAAATACAGATCACAGTATTATACTGTGATCTAATTTTTTTTTAACCCCTGACGATTAACTTTTATTTATTTTTTAACCCTCAGGGGTTAAATTAATTTAATTAACTAATTTAAATATTGTATAATTAAATATTTTGCTAGCTGGGGTGGGTGGGAGTTATGGGAAAATGGGGAATTTACTGTTAGTGCTGCTTACTGCTAGTTAGGGGTTAACGGTAAAAGAAAAAGCTTAGAAAAATGTTAAATCTGTAAAAAAAAGTTTTACGAAAGTTTAGGAAACTTTAAAAAAATGAATAAGCAAAACAAAAGTTTAAAAAATAGTTTTAAAAAGTAAAAAAAGTTTTAAAAAGTAAAAAAATAAATTTAATAACGCTCATTACCACTACACCTGGTACAAGCTAGCGGAAAAATGATCCCACGCTAAGGTTCAAAATATGCCTTTTGAAATACCCTGGGATGTCTTCTTTAAGAAATGGTATGGCTTTATGGGGTATTTGGATTATATAGCCTGGTAAAATACTCTAAAATGGGACATGGGCACAGCGTAAAAATGTAAAGTTTGAAAAAAAATGGAATGGCTGTGTCCCAAATGTGCCCCTCCGATGTCCACATATACCTGGCAAAGGTACATACGGGGGTATTTTTGTACTCAGCCGACATAGCTGAGCAACATATAAAGTATTATAGAGTGGTGGTACACATAAGGTTTGCAAAATATACTGTGCAAACTCACTTTGTGTGTCAAAAAGGCAGAAAAAACGCTTATTACCACTACACCTGGTACAAGCTAGCGGAAAAATGATCCCACACTAATTTTCAAAATATGCCTTTTGAAGTACCCTGGGATGTCTTCTTTAAGAAATGGTATGGCTTTATGGAGTATTTGGATTATATAGCCTGGTAAAATACTCTAAAATGGGACATGGGCACAGTGTAAAAATTTTAAGTTTGAAAATAAATGGAATGGCTGTGTCCCAAATGTGCCCCTCCGATGTCCACATATACCTGGCAAAGGTACATACGGGGGTATTTTTGTACTCAGCCGACATAGCTGAGCAACATATAAAGTATTATAGAGTGGTGGTACACATAAGGTTTGCAAAATATACTGTGCAAACTCACTTTGTGTGTCAAAAAGGCAGAAAAAACGCTTATTACCACTACACCTGGTACAAGCTAGCGGAAAAATTATCCCACGCTAAGGTTCAAAATATGCCTTTTGAAATACCCTGGGGTGTCTACTTTAAGAAATGGTAGGCCTTTGTGGGGTAGTTTGAATTTAAAACTTACGAAGATGCTTGGAAATTGCACATAGGTCCAGCGTCAAAATTCAAAGTTCTGTAAAAACTGATATGGCTTGGTCTCCAATATGCCACTGTAGCTTCACAAAATAGTGCCAAAGACATTCATTGGGGATGTCTTTTTACTCAGAAGACTTAGCTGAGCATAATTTGAAGGTTTTGAACTTAGTGGCACATATGAAATATACAAAATGCCCAGCAAAAATGCAATCCGTATGTCAAAAAATGCACAAAATTATTTTTTACCACATACTTTGGCATATATTGGTGAAAAAATGGGGGCATGCTAAGGCACAATATGCACCTTATGATATACCCTGGAGTGTCTACTTTTACAAATGGTAGGCCTTTGTGGTTTTTTTTTGAACAGTCAAACTGTTATAATACCCCAAATGGAAGCATAGGCTCATTAAATCCGTCTCTCAAAATTCTACTGTGAATACTGAAAAGGACAGGTCTCCTGTATGGCACTGTAGCTTCACGAAATAGTGCCATAGACATACAATGGGGGTGTCCTTTTACTCAGAAGACTTAGCTGAGCATAATTTGGGGGGTTTGAACTTAGTGGCACATATGAAATATACAAAATGCCCAGCAAAAATGCAATCCGTATGTAAAAAATGAACAAAATTATTTTTTACCACATACTTTGGCATGTAATGGTAAAAAAATGGGGGCATGTTAAGGCACAATATGCACCTTATGAGATACCCTGGAGTGTCTACTTTTACAAATGGTAGGCCTTTGTGGGGGTTTTTGAACAGTCAAACTGTTATAATACCCCAAATGGAAGCATAAGCTCATTAAATCCGTCTCTCAAAATTCTACTGTGAATACTGAAAAGGACAGGTCTCCTGTATGGCACTGTAGCTTCACGAAATAGTGCCATAGACATACAATGGGGGTGTCCTTTTACTCAGAAGACTTAGCTGAGCATAATTTGGGGGGTTTGAACTTAGTGGCACATATGAAATATACAAAATGCCCAGCAAAAATGCAATCCGTATGTAAAAAATGCACACAATTATTTTTTACCACATACTTTGGCATGTAATGGTAAAAAAATGGGGGCATGTTAAGGCACAATATGCACCTTATGAGATACCCTGGAGTGTCTACTTTTACAAATGGTAGGCCTTTGTGGGGGTTTTTGAACAGTCAAACTGTTATAATACCCCAAATGGAAGCATAGGCTCATTATATCCGTCTCTCAAAATTCTACTGTGAATACTGAAAAGGACAGGTCTCCTATATGGCACTGTAGCTTCACAAAATAGTGCCAAAGACATACAATGGGGGTACCGTTGTACTCAGCAGAAGTAACTGATCACATAATAAAACTTTGTACAGGAATAGCACACAACAACTTTACAAAATACACATGAGAAGTTCTTTGTTATACGTTTGTGTGCGAAAACCCCCCCAAAACACAATTTTACTCCAATATTTAGCAGAGGTTGGCGGTAAAATGGCTACGTAGAAAGTGTCAAAACAACCTTAGGTAAATAGCCTGTGATGTCTACTTTATATAAATATATACTTTTGTGTGGCAATTTTGTTTTATTTTATGGCTATTAGGCTTACAAGACAAACATACCAAATTCTAAAATCGCTCCATATTAAAATTTTATTTTACTCCTTGTGCTTTGTGACCTGTAACTACCAAAAAAAACTGAAAATCCCAGACACATTATATATTCTGTAAATCAGAACAAATAAATGAATTTATTTTTAATTACTTTCCTTAACCTGCACTAATTATGCACACATTATGATTGCAAAAACTGTAAAAAAAAAACAATATTTTTCATTTTTTTGGCATTTTTCTGTATTTTTTTTATAATAAGTAAGCATTTATATATTTATATGTTATATCAAATTAAAGCCCTTTCTGTCCTTTAAAAAACAGTATATAATATGTGTCGGTGCAATAAATGAGAGAGATGCAAATTGCAGTTGAACGCAAACAGCAAGAAAATGCAAAAATTGCTTGTGTCATTAAGCGTAAGTCAAGCTTCTGAAGCTCTGTCCTTAAGGGGTTAAATAGCTGGTTAAGTGTGTTTTAATTTTCATTATATGGACTTTGGCACAGGCATTGCACAATATTGGGAAAAAAATAAAAGATTTTGCACAAGATCACTTTAGTGATTTATATACACCTTGATGTTTTTTAAAGTAAGAAAGTGTGTTTGCACCAATTTTTTATTGTATTTAAAGACAAAGCACACCTATATTTGTTTTGTATTAAAACAATATACACATTTATGGACCAAATCCACAACAGTTGTACTATTGCAAAAAAAATTAAAATAATGCAATATTAAGGACCCCCAAACAACTACCCTGAAAAAGTACGGTACAATTTTCTGTTATATATTTAAACTATGATTTAAATATTTGTAAAGATGTCCTGAAATTACTGCCCTTAATTTTTTTTAAAAAAGATATGTTAACTACAATGGTTAAATAATGTCTACTTGTACTGAAAAAGGAATGTAGTTGTATGGATTAACACTGTATTGCTTAATTTCGTGTAAGGTAATAGTATTGTATGTATTTTTCAATTATTTATTTGTATTTATTAAAATGGCAACTAAGATGTTTAAATTCTTAATATATACCTCTTTACTGTTTTTCTTGTAGGATTAGAACATGTATTAGATCGTGGCTTTTTTCTCTTTTAAATTGTTGCAAATGGAGAAAATCCAGAGTCTAATTAAGCTTGCTTTTAATGGAGAACCCCTCCAGGAGCCCTCCGTACCTCTGACAAAGCCGTAAGACGAAATGTTAAATTGCCTTTCTTATTACTATTAATAACACAAGCTACTAATGCAGCAGCTCCCCATAACTGTAAATGTAAGAGGCACATTAGTGGAGATCAGTGCTCAGGGCAAGTTTTATGGTCACATCTCCATCTATGTGTAAAGGAAGATACATGCTCTTTCAACAAGCTTTTCAAGGTTATACAGTGTGACAAAATCCCAATTTTGTATGTGCCTTTGTGTACTGGTATGGCCACACTTCGAACTCTCGAAGCGGAACTTCGAACTCCCGAAGTCATCCAAAGTGCCCTTCGACCACGTGACGGCGGCTATCTTTAGCCGCGAGTATAATGAGCTGTGTTTGGTCGTCGAGTTCATGAACACTGCTAAAACTTTACCTTCCGTGGAGGTTCGGCTATTCGAAAAGGAGTCGAACGGCGTTCGGTAAAAACAATCTCACGAAGAGACACATAATGACTATATCCACGAAAGGCTACATTCGTTATTTCTAACGGAACTTCGATTCCCCAAAGTAGACCGGCTGCACAGCCTGAATCTCTGGAACTATGTTGGGCATTAAACCATGCATGCGGTCGGTCAAAATGGAACTTCCATAGAATTCCTGAAGCCCTGAAATGATCTGGGTTATATTTGGATATGTTGGTCACCCAGATCAGGGTTATCAGGGGGTGTAATAATTGTGGGGACTTTATGTGTTTTGGGGGTACTTTGGGTTTTTTGAAAATTATATGGTTTGTTCTGCCTGGAGATAATTGGGCTAATACATTACCTGCCTCAATTATATCCCAGGCAGAGGGGAGGGATTGTATGCTTTTTATTGGGAGTGTCACACTTTGTAACCTTGTTGTTATTGGTTACATATTTACATATAGTTACATAGCTGAAAAGAGACTTGCGTCCATCAAGTTCGCCTTCCTCACATATTTTTTGCTGTTAATTCAAAAGAAGGCAAAAAACCTAGTCTGGTTGTTACGTTTGTGTCCCTTTCCCCCACAAGGTCCAGGTGGACGTACACCTTGCTCAGGAATTTGCATAAAAGTCCAGCTGTGGCTTCCATTAAAGAGAATGCATCATCTCTTCATGAAGTCTTGGCTCATGTTTGGGGGATTGGGAGTTATAATCACTACAAAATCTTCTATTCTTGGATGTCAGGAGATTCTACATGGATATATTCAGTCAGAGTATAGGGGATCCGTTACATACAGACATGGAGAAAAGTAAAGCAAGGAACCAGAAAATATCTCCCCAAACAGATATCATTTCACTTGAGCTTGAACAGATACTTCCATCCACAAACATGCAGGGACGGTAATATGTACATTGTAAGGTACAAATGTCTCCAGTCGTTGTCACCCTGACAGCTACTTGTAACATTTTCTTCCAAAATCATAGAGACTGTCTGATTGTGCACTGCTGCGTTTTGCTAGGTATGTGCACTAGCTTTGCCATGTTTTCCAAAGGGATAGCACTGCATTGGCTGAGATCATCAAGTTTGATGATCTCAGCCAAGGAGGCAGGGCCAGCCATGGAGAGAGCAGCGTGACGTTGGATAAAATATAAGAAATACCTTTCTAACTTGTGCTTGGAGGGAGTCACAGTCACCTAAATGGTGACAAGGACAATATAATGTTAGAAATACAAAGTTGCAGCTTTAGTGTTCCTTTAAGGGCCATAGAATTAAACAATATACATTTAACATGCACAATGTATTACAATGTAAACATAATGTATTACAATGTAAACATGAAAAAAGTGTATTTTCTATCCTGTTATCTTTGAGTTTTATTCTAGAAATTAGAGAGTATCATATACGTGTATATGTTCAGTATACGCTTATGATATAAATCAGCAGTGCTCATTGATTTTGATGGAAGAAGCACTGCACAAGTGTATGCAAACACATGATTTCCAGTTGATTTCAGTGGGATTCAGGTGAATTGGCTTGAGTTATCACTACTAATGTTACAGAGAACATATTACCAGAAAAACCTGAGAGATATGTGTTTTTTTTAGAAAAGTATTTGTTTTATTTCTAAATTTACTTATATATAACACTACTTTTCATATTGTATCTGCATAAAGCATTTTAAAATGGTAAAATTATTCTCCTCTTAAGGTGTGCTGTTTTCTTTTGTGAGTTAGCAGATTGCAAACCAATATAATAACAGGTGGCATAAACTCCTAAATGAATGTCAAGTAACAGTGAGGAATGTATTGCCTTCATGATACTTTGCATGAAGATGTGAAGAAAGTGTTTTTTTTTCTAGAGAGGCAAACCTTACTGACTGCTGATATAGAATTCCATAAGCACTTTAAGTTTAATATATTTTAAGATAAACCTGTTTGGAACACTGGAAAAGATTCATGTGAAATCTAAAAGTCTAGAGTTAGTGTATTTTGCTTTGATCAATCATATCGCCACTTTTTTATATGGTAACATTTTTTTTTTTTAAATGTATATATTTTTTGTCAATAACATTCATATTAAAGGAAAATATCATCAATAGTGTGTGTGTCTGTCTTTCTTTCTATCTATCTATCTATCTATCTATCTATCTATCTGTATGTGTTATTGTATGTGTGCTTTAAAGGACCACTATAGGCACCCAGACCACTTTAGCTTAATAAAGTGGTCTTGGTGCCAGGTCCATCTAGGATTAACCCTGCCTGCTGTAAACATAGAAGTTTCAGAGAAACTGCTATGTTTATATTTGGGTTAATCCAGCCTCTAGTGGCTGTCTCATTGACAGCCGCTAGAGGTGCTTCCGCGCTTCTCACTGTGGTTTTCACAGTGAGAAGACGCTGACGTCCAAATAGTTTTTTGTGAAGTTATTACTAATGACCTATGTTTTATCACATGCTTCTTAGAGAGAAGCATTGGTATACACTGTACATGTCCAGCAATTGCTAAGATCCACCGACAATCATTCTCATAAAGAGGTATTAGGACATACAGCACATGTGCAGCAATCACTGGGTTCATCAACAGTGCTTCTCATCTGTGCTATGAAAAGCACTCATGTTCATATGGAACTACTCAAGTGAGTGAAATAGGAACACTTCCCATGTTACTAATGCAATTTAAAAATGTGCTGATTTCTCTTAAAAATAAAATAAGTTTTGTAAAGTAATCTCTAAAAAAAACTGCAGTAATTGTGGACTGGAGTGTCCTATTAATGTAGCAAAACTGTACTACAGAGTTACTATAAAAATAAGCCAATTTGAGATACTTGCATATTAAAACTACATGTAATGCTATGTGGTCAAAAGAACACCAACCCTGTAATACAAACTTGTCCGTACACTTAATTATTTAGAAGATATGTTGGACTGTATGGTCTTATCCTGGTCCAGCTTATGGTTTGTTTTAAGGTCAAGGAGCTATCACTTTGCTCCATTCTGGATTTATATTGTAGGAAAGTAATTTTACTTGTAATTTGTGTGTATGTGAGTTGCTTAATAATGTATCTGTTCATACAATAATTATTTAATGCCAAAGGATATGCCTCAAGCTGAAATATTCGCTGTGTCCACTAAGTGTGCAAAGTACATTAAGCTCTGATTAGAAAGAATGCCTTCTCCACTCGACTGCTAATCTAAGTTCCACGTGATTGCATAATTTATTGTGATGTAAATGTTATTACCATTCTGCAATAAAGTTATGTTGGATAAATTATTTTTAAAAATAAAATTGAGTTAATGAAACAAAAACAGAAAAAAATGACTAGCACTGTTTTCAAGAAATTGGAGTCCCATCTCTTTATTTCCTTGTAAAGCCATTCACTCCGATCTGGTACCTGTTATATAAGGAATTTGACTTTTGATATATTTGTCAACCTCATTACCCCAACTTCAGAGCAAGATCTTTCTTTATTTAACCCTTTCCTCTGTGGATCAGGTGACTACAACTAAGCACCCTAGCCTTCCTGCTAAAAGCACACGTAGAACTATATGCAACAATATAAAACAAAGGATTTTTGCACAGAACCTTTAACCCCTTAAGGACACATGACGTGTGTGACACGTCATGATTCCCTTTTATTCCAGAAGTTTGGTCCTTAAGGGGTTAAAGGAATACAAATTATCTTCATATTACTTTTAATTAAAAAAAAAAAAAAAATTGTATGGGTAGACTTGGATATTCATCAATTTGAACAAATCGAGTGATCGAGTCAAAATGTACCTGAATCATAAGCCAAACGAGCCATGCAATCCAAAACATGTTCATTTTTGACTCATGGTTCTGAATTCTGTCAATGGCACCAAATAAATATATGGTTGATGGGAAAAAAGATGATTGCTGGCTAGGGAACAGTCACTAAATGCTAATTATATATTTCATAACTATATAATATATAAATATGGATTCATATTTTTATTGCTTCTTACATTTTTACTTCTATAGGTTACTTTTTCTTACTTAATCTGTGAATAAAATGGCAGGAAATGCTCTTTTCAGTGCACTGTAATATATATACATCATAAACAACATTTTTTAGGGCTTGGCGCGGAGGGATGGTATGGTTGAACCGAATCTTCTCACTGTACATAAGTCTAATACCTAATATGCCAGCAATTACCCTTTTGGTTTGGAGGAAAGCAAGAAATGAGAACAATATTACTAAAGTCTCGAAGATAACTTGAAGATAATTTAACTAAATTACATTTAGGTAAAAAAGGTACTCTAGACAAAAGCATAATTCAATACAGTCCAAATGACCCCAGTCTGAATTAGCAAAAAATAATCCAGGACTCTTCGATGCCATTTGGACGAAGACATTTTAATATTGGTCTTACCATTCACTGATATCTGGATTATTCAACAAAGCCTGAGATATAGAGAGATGCAACCAAATAGCTTAAATCTGGAGCCAAATTTTGAAGAATTGGCTGCTGTCTGCCGGCAAATTCAGTCTAAATGGATTTCCATAAATGGACAGAATTTAGAGGAAGACAGTTGCCAATGCATACAGAAGATATACAATATATGGCCACAAGTATGTGGATACCACTACTAATTATTGAGATCAGGGGTTCAGCCTCACCTACTGCTAACAGGTGCATAAAATCCAGAATTTTGTGGTGAAATCTCCATAGAAAAACATTGGTAGTACAATAGATTATATTGAAGAGCTGCCATACTATGCAACCTTTTCCACTAGTCAGTTTGTGAAATGTCTGCCCTGCTAGATCCTCTACAGCAAATGTTACTGCTAGTATTGCTAAGGTGAAGCCTCTAGGAGCAACAACAGCCCAGCCATGAAGTGGTATGCATACACACACAGCGGGGGAGCCAAGTGCTGAATCACAAAGTGCATAAATATCACCTATCCAAATTCAGTTAGAAAAGCTTTGTGTAGTTTATTAAGCACTGTGGCGCAAGGCTTTGTTTTGTTGTTGTTTTGACATATTTTTGAAAAATAAACAGGTCAAGGTTTTTTTAATCCTAAAACATTGTGTAAAAAAAAAAATGTTTCTGCTGTTGACAGACTGTGCTTACTCAGAATCGTGAACAAATTGCCAAGAAGAAGGGTAATTTTGTCAATGTATGCATGCATGTATGTATGCATATCTGTCTGTCTGCTTATGTATAACAGACCAAGAAAATGATAGTGGGAAAAAAATGACTTAAAACCTCTTCCACCAGAACTCAGGGGATAATCAATACATCGTTAAACACGGATCTGCACACCAGTCAAGTCATAAAACTTGCTTTTACCACAGAAATCTCAAATTTGCAGTGATGTTACTACTCCAAGGGATTCTGGTTGGGCATAAGAACATTAGATCAACAATGAATCACCATTTTGCCTCATTATTCCATTTTAAACATGGATTCCTTGGAGTATGTGTTTGCTGTATACAACAGCTTTGAAACACAACTCAGGAAGAGATGTAAAGCCAGTGAACCACTCACAGACAGCTGTTTCGTTGTTAATGCAACTCATCAGCATGAGGTTGGTTACTGGCTTGCTAGTGAGGCTTGGTGTTACTTGCGGAGCAGAGACCAAGAATGTTATCATGGGGAAAAAGGGAGCATTTAAAGTGCTCTATGCCAGGTAAAAATGCAGACCACACACTCCCTAGAAAGATTTGACAGAGCAGGCAATACATGAAATAGCAGTTTTGAAATTCGGAGCATCCTCCATACTGGGGCCTTCCAGACAGACAGAACTTGACACTTTACAACATTTTAAAGGAACAAATAGGGATACTTTAATTTTAGGGTTGTGAGTGGAGGTATGGCCAGGAGTGGAGGTAGGACTGGGAGTATTATTGCTGTGGAGCTCTTTTGTTTTATTTTTATTTTGCTTTTCCTTTTTTTTTTCCATGTAAGCATAAAGTGAAACAAGTTCATATTAAAAAAGATTACATAGTTTTGAGAATCTAATTCTAAAAGTAATAATGGGTGTTATCTGCTGGAGTATAACATAATAGCTCTTTCCATTCTGTATTGGAAAATAAACTGAATTTTGACCATAGGCCGATTTATTAAATTATTTGATTTAAAGTGTTTTGCTATATTTAATTTTACTGCTGTCACTAGATGCACAAATATTTTTCTCTCTTGTTGATCTACCCTTCTAAAGACAAATGTAACAGGGCCCTGATGGTTGTAAGATTAAATTTGCATCCTAACCATTTACAGAAAAATTCATCAGCTTTAGTCCATATTGAGCTTAGCATAGTGCAGTCCCACCATATATGCATCAGATCTCCCCTTGAGCTCTTGCATCTCCATCATCTGTCAGTACTATTTGGCTACATTTTAGCAATGTTGGCCGGGACTAAGTGCCATCTATTCATCATCTCAAATTGTAATTCATTAAGATTCAAGCAATGAATAGCTCGATAAGAAAAAACAGTGCATTATTCCATTCTGACTGTGGAATGGAAATTTGTAGTTCTTGTTCCCATGTACTAATTGCAACCGGAGCATGGTCTTTCATTAGAGTTTTTATGATAAGGAGACATTTTATCAGCAATTTTTTATAATACTTATGCTGAATTCAATTATCTAGAAGCTTACTAGCTGTTCCCATATTACTGCAGAAAGAAAAGTTCTGCGCTCACTCCCATCACTGGGCGGCTGCAAATGACTACAGTACACATCAGCCCCAATATATAGTAAAAAACAAGTTACCTTCGCTCTCTCCTTAATCCCTATGTATTTTTAAAACAAATGGAGGTTTTTTAGTTCCCATATTACCTCTATCCACATATTTGTTAAAAATGCCCTTTACCCTCAGATATCTAAAAGTTTCATTTTGATGTATTCCATATTCTGTTTGCAATTTGATCAATGATTTTACTTCTTTACCATCCCACAGATCTTTGATACATATTGTCCCATTATTTATCCATGACGAGAGATCTAAATCTTAGGTTAAATAACTAAGAAAGGTTTGAGAAAAAGACGATTGAATTTTGTATTGTAGACCTACCGGTAGTTTTTTCCTGGTCACTTTCCAATTGCTTACGATCTGGCGGAGTGCTAAGCTTCCATCTAGTCTCAAGAGATTACTATTTTCATTCAGTGGGTACCAAAAGGCCCAAATTAGTTCTTTATCTATATTAACTGCATTTTTTTCCAATTAAAAAAAACCCTTCTTTTGAACTATTTTTTTGTATGATTATCACATGCATTAATATAACATCCTGGCCATAATCTTTTATCAAAGGGATCCCTAAACCTCCTTTCTCCTTTTTTTTAGATAAAGTATGAAGCACATATAACTAGAGATGTCGCGAACATAACATTTTCCGTTCGCGAATGGCGAACGCGAACTTCCGCAAATGTTCGCTTACGGGCGAACCGGGCGGACCGGGCGAACCGCCATAGACTTCAATAGGCAGGTGAATTTTAAAACCCACAGGGACTCTTTCTGGCCACAATAGTGATGGAAAAGTTGTTTCAAGGGGACTAACACCTGGACTGTGGCATGCCGGAGGGGGATCCATGGCAAAACTCCCATGGAAAATTACATAGTTGATGCAGAGTCTGGTTTTAATCCATAAAGGGCATAAATCACCTAACATTCCTAAATTGTTTCAAATAACGTGCTTTAAAACATCAGGTATGATGTTGTGTCGATCAGGTAGTGTAAGGGTTACGCCCGCTTCACAGTGACAGACCAAACACCCCGTTAAACGCACCGAAAATAACCGCAAACAGTCCATTTGCACAACCGCAAACTCCCCATTTGCACAAGGTTGGATACCAAGCTAGCCATGTCCCGTTCCTTGTCCTCACTGATGTCATTGAAGGTCTCTTCCTCCACCCAGCCACGTACAACACCAAGGGTCCCCAAAAGGTGACAACAAGCCCCCTGTATTTTTTTTTAAAATGTACACTACTGGGGGGGCGGGGCCTGACTGCCAAGATGGCCGGACGTGCTTTCTAAGCGCTCCGACACCAGCGGACACTAAATCAATAATCCTGGACAATCAAACAATGTATGAAACACCTGCTGCCCGGAAAATGCAGCAGGACACCCGGCGGAACGCACCGATATGAGTCTCGCGACTACCTGCATCACGAGCGACCAAACCGGCCACGAGGCCTCCACCTGAGCAGAGACTGGTGCCTGGGGGAGGCGGCCGCTCACCCGGCACAGGAACCGCCCGCAAACAAGAAGCACACGCTGCCCCGCTACCCCCCCCTCTGGACCGGTGGGGGATATCCCGGTCCCTGCCGGGGCAGACTACCCCCGCAAAGCAACGGGAACTGACGACAAAACCTGCGGTGAGGCGAACTTGCAGGGGGACCACTAAGATGGAGGAACAGGCACGGCCTACGACACAGAACCCACGTATCAAGCCACCCCAACATACTTGGGCATTCTTTGTGCTCTGTGCTGGACTCTGGACAGAACTCAGCGCCGGGCGCCGTGCCTTCAAGATGGCGAGAAAAACGGCTGCAGCCTGGATTCGCCCGGCGGTCTGGCGAACCTTGGGCGGTCTCCCGCCAAAAATCATCAAAGTGGCCTTCCGACTAAAATGGCGCCGGAAAACGAGGTGGCCGGAAAAGCCGTCCTGGCCCACGAGCGACAGCACTCACCCATACTCACACCAACGCGAAACTGACCGGCATACCCGACCTCACTCGGAGACTCCAGAGACATCCGACCTGCATACCGCACTCACCAACCCCCGAGCTCTAGCACGCAACGGAGGGACCAACCGGCCGAGCAGGACCACCAAAAGCACACAAATGCAAAAAGGGGTGCCTCACAAGCACCAACAGCAGCTGAGACCAAGACACACAACTACATCAGAGTGGGACTATGGTATACCCCTTGCAGGGGTTGGCTGACCGGGACTCTAGACACTACAGATGCCTCATGTAGTATCTATCTGCAAATGTTGTAGTTTTAATTGCTTTTCCCTTGGTTTTCATTTGATGTTACTCCTTTATGTTATGCTCTACAATTCACTGTTTAGGCCAATTCCCCATGACAGCGTTGTGGGCACACCTCACTAAAGACACCAATTGGGGGGCCCTCCCTCCTCGTAGTAATCTCTCTACCCCTTAGTCATGACATCCAGCTAGCCTATTTCGGTGGCAATTCAAGAGCTGCACTGGCACCTGAGACAGTAGTAAATCTTACTAAACTCAATCACACTAACTAACCTAATGTAACATAGCACATACACTTCAGATGTGCCTATCCTCATAATCACTACGTGATCCACACTCCCAGACTTCAGCATGTAACTCACTAATACATACACACTAGTACAGAGTACTGTTAACTTGTTAACTTTATTTGTATTTTCAATCTTCTATGTACACGCATGCATGCGCCAAGCTCTCCCCCAATGTCTCTCCTCTAACTATCGCTCCATGACATGTGCGTTATGCTGCCACATTCTAAACTAACGCGAAACTAAACTACTGTTCCAGACGTCACGTAAATACAAAAAATGTGCCCGTATATCATATACCACAACATGTTATACCAATGTTAACCTATTATACCGGACGTCGCTGTTGTGGCACGAACCGGTTGTTTGTTCATCCTGTGCACAACCAAAATAAAGAATTTAAAAAAAAAATGTACACTACTGTTACACCAAATATGAGTTGCACTGGTGTGACACTGTGCCCTGGCAGGCCCTGAAACACACACGTGTGAAGGAAACTGACTGCTATTATATTACATTAAAAAAAAAGTGTTTTTTTTTTTTTTTTTTTAAATGCAAGCTATTGTGACACCAGATATGAGTGGTGGCACTGGGCAAGTGGGCACAGTATACGCTGTGAGCCTGACACACACGCTGGCAGGCAGGCAACTGCAATTAGATTACACAGGAAAAAATGAAAAAAAGCAGACTGATGTTCTAGCCCTAAAAAGGGCTTTTTGGGGTGCTGTCCTTACAGCAGAGATCAGATGAGTCCTTCAGGACTGTAGTGGACACTGAATACACTAGCCTAGCTATCGATTTCCCTATTAAATCAGCAGCAGCTACACTGTCCCTCCTCTCACTAAGAATGCAGCTTCCGGGGGCGGGGCCTAGCTGTCGTGGAGGAAAGACGCACTTCGTGGGAGCTCCCTCAATATCTCACTTTAAGCAGCTATCAACAAGCGAATTTCACACCAGAAGGGGATGACCCAGCAATGTTGCTCCTACCTGACCGACCCGACATGCTTAATAGTGGTCAGCAACTCGACAGAGTCTTACTTACCTCCGCGTGGCAAGTGTGACCTGGTGCTCACCGGACGGGAGAGGCGGAGATCTCCCGATCCTTGGATGCCCAGGAGCAGCTACTTCCCGGCAGGAGCTCTGTTACCCCCCCCCCCCTCGGACCGGTGGCGGTTATCCCGGTCCACCCCTGAGAGGCTGTCTGGAGCTAATGGACGCACAGAGCACAGCCGCCCAGGCTGACATACTCATCTGCGACTCTCCCAATATGGCGGCAGCCGCGTGTCCTCCTGGTACCAGCAAAGCATGGCAGGATATTGAGTCTAAGCTGGACAGACTCTTTAATCAATTTTGGAAGCAAATAACAAGCAGGAAGCCCCAACAAGCTCCACCACAGCCCCAACAAGCTCCACCACAGCTAAGCGAAGCAGTCCCCATTAAAATCCACCAACGCAAAAGGAGTCGAAGACGGGACCGGAGGCACAAACAGAAATGCAGAGCCTGCCCCACGTCAAGCACTCGCCTCCACCTTAAGCCACCACATTCCCACACCGGACGTGAAGCACCACCGGGGACAGATCTGACCACCCGACCACCTCAAGCCGCGAACCCGGCACTCAGCCAGAGACTTGCCTTTGTTGTTCCAGGTATCAGGGACTCCCAGGGTCTGCACCTGGCGCCCAGAAGGGATCGGATGAGCACAAGCAGTAAACAGCAGCCTGCCAAGCATGTCCCACTATAGCCGATCCTCCACACCATGCCTTTGATCACATGAACAGCTCTCTGCACATTAACTAATCGTAAAGTAGCAAGCGTTTAAACATGTCATTATTTGACCTCCTAAAGAGTTTATTGTCGTAGTTACATGCCTTTACCTTAACCGTTCATGTATTATGTTATTCACTAGTCTCATCTCATAGGGCGACTCACACTTGATTTATAACTAGTGTTGGAGCTGCTGATATAAATACACAGTTGATAACGTGCAAGCTACACCCTAAACATGACAGCCATCTTTCACAACAATGTACTGCTATATACTCATACCCTCAGTGCAACTAGCCATAATATAAGCACATTCAGCCTAGCATGCTCATATATAACACACTTCTGTCTAAAAAAAAAAAGAAAATGCAGCTTCAGAATGAATCTAAAATGGATGCTGTCCAGGAGGTGGGAGGGTCTGGGAGGGAGGGTCTGCTGCTGATTGGCTGGAATGTGTCTGCTGACTGTGAGTTACAGGGTCAAAGTTTACTCAATGATGACGAATAGGGGGCGGACCGAACATCGCATATGTTCGCCGTCCGTGGCATACGCGAACAAGCTTTGTTCGCCAGGAACTATTCGCCAACAAACCGTTCGGGATATCTCTACATATAACCCAACCATATAAAATGTTTAAAGGCAGATTGTATAAGCTCCAACCAAGGCCTTGGCACTGTTAAAGGTAGCATCCTAAAGATATATAAAAACTTTGGGAGTACTTATGGCTTTATTAGATTTATTCTACCGCACCATGATATCTCTAGGCCAGTGATGGGAACCTATGGCACGCGTGCCACAGGGGGCACACTGGCCCTCTCTGTGGGCATGCAGCCATAGGTCGCATGGGGAGGGGGCCGCTGGCTGTCTGCAGCAATGCAGAGTGGGCACCTGCCTGCCCAAAATGGCAGGCGCCTATTCTGCTTTCGTGTCGGGACGACTATGCCCCTCCTTCACCAAAGGTAAGAAGAAGGGAGGGGGGATAAAGATTTAATATATCTTTTTTTATGTGTCTTTACCACCCCCCTACACAAAACATCCCTACCCCCAAAACACAGCACCCCTAGCCCCCACACACACAGCACCGCTACCCCACCACACACAGCAACTCTAACCCCCCCACACAGCACCCCGACCTCCCACACACACAGCACCACTACCTCCCACACACACACAGCACCCCTACCCTCCCACACACAGCACCTCTACCCCCCACACACACAGCATCCATACCCCCCACACACAGCACCCGTACCCCCCACACACAGCACCCCTAACCCCCCACACAGCCCTCCTCTCTGCCACACAGCACCTCTTCCACACACACAGCATGCCTCACACACACACAGCACTCCACACACACTCCACACCCTTCAGCAGTCTGTATGGTTCCTATATTCAAAAAGGGTTCAAAATCCTTGCCTGGAAATTATAGACCTGTGAGCTTAACTTCTGCGGCTGGTAAAATATTTGAAAGGTTATTAAGGGATAATATTCAAGAATTCCTTGAGAAGAATATGGTTATCAGCAAAAATCAGCACGGTTTTATGAAGCACAGGTCATGTCAAACTAACTTGATTGCGTTCTACGAAGAAGTAAGTAGAAGTATAGATCAGGGTGTTGCAGTGGATGTGATCTATTTGGATTTTGCCAAGGCATTTGATACAGTTCCACACAAAAGATTAGTGTTCAAACTCAAGGAAATCGGTCTCGATGAAAATGCTTGTTCTTGGGTAGAACATTGGCTTAAAAACAGAATACAAAGAGTTGTCGTTAATGGTAAATTTTCAAGCTGGACAGAGGTGGCAAGTGGTGTCCCTCAGGGGTCTGTTCTGGGACCCCTTCTATTTAACATTTTTATAAATGATCTTGAAGACAGCATTGAAAGTCATGTTTCAGTGTTTGCAGATGACACAAAACTTTGTAAAATAATACAATGTGAGCAAGATATTACTTTGCTGCAGAAGGATTTAGATAGACTGGAGGACTGGGCACTCAAATGGCAGATGAAATTTAATGTTGAAAAATGCAAAGTTATGCACTTCGGCGTAAAGAATACACAAGCAACGTATACCCTTAATGGAAGCGAATTAGGGATAACAACACACGAAAAGGACTTGGGAATTGTTATAGACAACAAACTATGCAACAATGTGCAATGTCAATCAGCAGTGGCCAAGGCCAGTAAGGTATTGTCATGCATGAAAAAGGGCATTCATTCTCGGGACGAGAATATCATTTTGCCTCTCTATAAATCACTGGTAAGACCACATATTGAATATGCTGTGCAATTTTGGGCACCTGTTCTAAAGAAGGATATCATGGCACTAGAAAAAGTGCAGAGGCGGGCTACAAAATTAATAAAAGGAATGGAACATATCAGCTATGAAGAAAGGTTAACAAATTTAAACCTATTTAGTTTAGAAAAACGTCGCCTGAGAGGGGATATGATAACATTATACAAATATATTCGGGGCCAATACAAACCATTGTGTGGAAATCTATTCACAAACCGGACTTTACATAGGACACGAGGCCATGCGTTTAGACTGGAAGTAAGAAGATTTCGTCTAAGGCAAAGGAAAGGTTTTTTTACTGTAAGAACAATCAGGATGTGGAATTCTCTGCCTGAAGAAGTGGTTTTATCAGAGTCCATACAGATGTTCAAACAGCTACTAGATGCATACTTGCAAAGACAGAATATTCAAGGATATAATCTTTCAATGTAGGGTAATAACTGCTTGATTCAAGGATAAATCTGACTGCCATTCTGGGGTCAATAAGGAATTTTTTGTCCTAGCTTGTTGCAAAATTGTGCTTCAAACTGGGTTTTTTTTATTTTTTGGTTTTTTTTTCTCTTTTGGATCAACAGCAAAAAACAGGTGTGAGGAAGGCTGAACTTGATGGACGCAAGTCTCTTTTCAGCTATCTAACTATGTAACTATGTAACTATGTAACTATGTATGCATTCAGCAGTCTGTATGTACTCAGCAGTCTGTATGTATTCAGCAATCTGTGTGTGTGTGTGTGTGTGTGTATTCAGCAGACTGTGTGTGTATTCAGCAGTCTGTGTGTGTGTGTGTGTGTGTATTCAGCAGTCTGTGTGTGTGTGTGCACTGGTCATTCTGTGTGTGTATGTGTGTATTCAGCAGTCTATCAGTATGTGTATTCAGCAGTGTGTATATTCAGCAGTGTGTGTGTATTCAGCAGACTGTGTGTGTGTATTCAGCGGACTGTGTGTATGTTTGTGTGTGTGTATTCAGCAGACTGTGTATGTGTATTCAGCAGTCTGTGTGTGTATTTAGCAGTCTGTATATGTCGGTGTGTGAATGTATTAAGCAGTCGGTGTGTGAATGTGTTCAGCAGTCTGTGTGTATGTATTGCATTTGTTGGAGATACTAATAAATATTAGCTTAATTTTATCTATTTATATCATTATTTAAAATTTGTATCATTGAACTCTCTGTTGTTGTGTTCTTTTTTAAAACAAAATATGTTAATTAGTTCAGACAACTGTACAAGTTGTTTTTTCTAAACTTAAATCTCAGTATTCAGGTTTAATTGCTGTGTTGGCACTTTGAGGAAAAAAAAGTTGGCATGTATTGCGGTTTGGGCACTCGGGCTCGAAAAGGTTCGCCATCACTTCTCTAGGTCTTTCCATTTCTTCAATGATCTATTCATCTGTCTAATTATAGGTAATAAATTGATTTCCATCCAATTTGTTGGGGATAAAGATATATTTATACCCAAACACAAGAAATAGTGTTCTGCCCATGTGAAACCATACTGTCGATGTAGTTGACTAATTTCTTCAACTTTTAGATTTCTTTCTATTGAAACCGTTTTCCCCAAATTCAACTTATAATTTGAGACTCTGCTGTTGTCAGGATCGGGACAGGGATCCAACACGCAGAGTACGAACAGGAGAGATGTACGTATACCGGACCTTAGAATGGCCGGACTAACGTAAGGAGAGAGCAGAGAATAGTCAGAGACAAGCCGGGGTCGAGGGAACGAGAGAACAGGTAAGCGAGAGACAAGCCGAGGTCAAAGGACACGAGAGGTAAACAGGAACGATAGTACAAGCCGAGTCAAAACCAAATAGAACAATAAACATAAGAGCACTGAGGAACCAGACAAGCTAGAACCACGACAGGGCAATGAACCATTACACACATCCCTCTTTTATACCCTGGTTCTTTAATTGATGACTCCGCCCTTGCCGAGCCCTGATTGGTTGTTCCGAACTAGATTGACAGGTCGGGATGTGATTGCCGTCATGACGTCAACTCCTGAGCGTCGTGTCATAAAAGGAAGCGGGACTCTCGCGGCCGGCGTGGGAATGACTATGAGAGCTGTGAGGATTGGATGAATCAGCCCCGCTGAGAGAACGGCCGTCGGGAAGTCTAACCTCCTCCGAGGTAGAGACTTCAGGTACCCTGACAGCTGTATACTTCTATTATTTTCATAATTTCCTGAAATGAATTAAGAGGGTCTTCTACTATTAACAAAGTATCATCAGCATAGAGTTTATTTTTTTGCTTATTTGAGGATTTATATCCTTTAATATTTTGATTGTTTCTAACCTTTAAAGCTAACAGTTCTAAAGAAAGTATTTACAGTAAAGGAGAGAACCACTGGAACAACTCTGATCTTTCTTCTGAACCTATAACTCTACCTGCAGGTGATGAATAGAAGACCACGATAGCTCGGTAAATTATTCCCTGTATTCCAAATGCCTTAAGTGTCTCCCTCATAAAATCCCAGCTGACTCTGTCAAAAGCCTTTTCAGCATCAAGTGACAATGTCAGTTGGGAGATCTTCATATAGGCTCAACAGGCTTCTGATTTGATGAAGATCTCCCTGGAATAAAGCCTACCAGGTCTCTATGTATAAGACCCTCCAATAAAGGTTTAAGTCATTCCATTATCCCTGCATAAATCTGAGAATCCACATTTAACAATGAGATAGGCCTGTAACTTGATAAATCTGTAGGGTCTTTCCCCACTTTTAATATGGGAATTACATTTCCTTTTAACATTTCGTCTGGAAATTACCCTTTTTCTGATATCTCATTGAACAATTCCACTATATGAGGCATCAACTCATATTTATTGGTTTTATAAAAAAGTGCATTGAAGTCATCAGGACCAGGGGATTTTTTTTTTAGTCTTTCAATCATTTTATCTACTTCCTGAATTGAAAATGGTTTATTAATCTCCTCTAAGGCCTCTAGTGTAAGCTCTGGGAATACTTTATTCCTGAAATATTCAGAAGTTTCTATACAGGTAGTCCTTATTGGTAAAGAGTATAAAGCTTGATAATATCTACCGAATGCCGAACCTATCCCATCTAGTGAAAGATATGTCTCGTCCTCAAATAATTTTTTTTTGATCTTTGATTCTGCCTTTTTTTTTATTTTTTACTTATTTGATAACATTTTATCAGCTTTATTACCTTTGTAATATCTTACTGAGTTTAATGCAGCCAAATTACGATTTGCTTTCTCAATCAACTGATTGTTTATTCTTTTCTCAAGCTCAGCAATTTTATTAGATGTACCTCTTGAGAGCCATTGTTTATTTTCCCTCTTCAGATTAAATACTTGAATATAGAGATCAGAGATCTTTAATTCTGCCTTTTTTATTGTTTGAGTTCCCAGTTTAATTAGATAACCTCGCACTACACTGTTATATGCTGTCCAAATCGTAGAGTAAGAGATTTCTGGGGACAAATTTTCTTTGAAATATAATTTTTATGTAATCCCTGTTTTCTTGAGATTTTAATAAAATATTATTTAACCACCAATCTCTTTTTACCCTGGTTGAATTATCTTTTAGATCTCAAACTACTGCATTGTGATCAGTCCAGGTCAGATCTTGGATCCTTACGTTCTTAACTTGGTTTATAGCCCCCAAATCTACTCAAATCAAATTTATTCTTGAGTAGGCATAGTGTGTTTTAGAGAAACATGTATAATCTCTTTCCTCTACATTGTATAATCTCTATATATCATATAGTGAGTTTCTTTCTAGAATCTCACAGACTTTTTTTGCTTGTCTTATCACATTCCCATCTATGTTGTTACTTAATAAAGTCTTTTTATCCAGCTTATGCAGGATGCAGTTGAAATCTCTTACCCATAATAGATTACCTTGTTTCACTTTTTCTAGTCTATTATAGATTGCTGAAATAAAATTGTGAGGGCATTTATTTGGAACATAAACATTAACTAAAGTCGTACTGATACCATTAATCTCTCCTACTAAAATTATAAATCTGCCATCTATATCGATCTCTTGACAATGTCAATTGAATCTCTGCCTCTCTAGCCACCAGAATTGCTACCCCTCTTGTTTTTTTTATTGGGAAGAGAGGAGACCATTGGGTATTGATTAGATTTTACATGTAAATTATCCATTAACCTCCAATGCATCTCCTGTATGCAGCAAATATCATGTTTTTTACTTATATAAAAACTGGGTCAAAATGGACCTTTTTTGTGGTGAATTTAAAACTTGTGCATTAATCGTACGGAGTCTAACCATATTTAACCCCTTAAGGACACATGACGTGTCTGACACGTCATGATTCCCTTTTATTCCAGAAGTTTGGTCCTTAAGGGGTTAATAACGTTAAATTTGTATCCCCTCCTCCAATGCCAAGTCCTTTACAGAAATACATTACAGTTACCAATACACAACAAATTACATTGACATAGACTAACATAAACATCCAACCTAATATCCCCATATAGTAGTTGGAATTCCATGCCCTAACACTATTCCCCTATGCCTGGAAATGATGAGCCATAACTGGTCTGGTTCAAAGAGCCTAACCAGTGAGGAAACAAATTTATATTGAGGTAAACCCGAGGTCCGGGAACGAAAGAAAATAATCAAAAGAGTGACAAGCACAGCCCAGGGAATTCCCATTCCATCTTACATAGATATTATATTAAACAATCATTGCTTATCTTAAAAATATATTAATCAGAAGTAACACATGTCATTCATTATGCTGACTCTTCCCTTCTATATTTTTACCTATAACCTGTTAGTTTTACTTTTTTTTCTGTTCAATTTGCTGACTATCGTAAAAAAAAAATCAATAAAGAAAAAAAAAAACTTATATAGATAAATCCTGACTGTCTCATTGTGTGGATTCTTAACCTTCCCCTTTTTTCTTTCTATTCCCATATAGTGTGCCTTATTGAATCTATTTAACTATCTTGTTTTGTAGTATTATATTAACTCTGTGCCTATTGAAAAAATATTGCTTCATGAAGAAGGCAAAATAATCTGTGAAATTCTATAATATAAAATACAACTTACATATATCAATATTGATTATTAATATTAATCATTAATATCAATGTCAATTATTAACATCAGACAACATCAATATATATATATTTAAAAAAACTATCTTATCTGTGTTCTATATATTTTTCCCTTATCTATTTCTTATATTTCTCTTAATTATTTATTGTATACTAATATTTGTTAAAGTGCCTTAATTCACTCTGTGCTTGTTAGAAACTACCAACATATTTCATTTTGTGCATGACAAAAATGATAAATAAAGAAAACATTGCTTTCCAAAAAAAAGAAAAAAGTAACGACTTGTGTTTCTTAGACCGATTCTCCTACGTCCATAATATTTGTTTCTCTTAGACATATCTTCAATTTTTCTGGAGACTGAAATTGTGTCCATCTTGAATCGTGCCAAACTAGAATTTGATCAGGGAATCCCTATTTATATCTTATGTCATTTTCCCTAAATATTGCTGTGTGGGTAGCAAAGGAGCATCTCTTTATTCTGGTATAGTATGACAAATCCTTAAAAAGCTTAATCTTATCATACGTTGTGATGGTACTTTTTCTTTTCTGGCTTTTAATATATTCTCCTTGATTCAGTAGGAAGAGCAACAGACAAGCACATCTCTTGGGATATTATCTGGCAGCTGTGGAGCCTTGAATGTCCTATGCCATCATTGAAAGTACTGTGGGAAGCCATCTTTCTCAATTCCCAAGTTTAAAATAAATTATCCAAGATAATTTCCCAGGTTCTCATTGGAGACAGATTCCGGAATACCTCTAAGTCTTATAGTCGAGCATCTGGATCGGTCCTCCAGATCTGCTATCTTCTTTTCCAGATCTGATATTTTATTTTCAGTTTGAATATTTCTCCCTTGTTGAGACAAGATCATAAAATCTAAGTTTTCAGTTTTTCTTTGTTGTCTTTTACTTTTTTCATAAGAATAATTAACTTAGATTTTATTTCCTTGATATTCATTTCAATTTCTGTCTTAATTTTTACAAGTTATTGTCCTAAAGCCTCCGTTAATAATTCTAGGGTAATTCAATTATGTCTTGGGCTTTATGGCTCTCTTCATCTTCTAATTGTTTATTGGTTGATTGGTCTTCCAAAGTTGATTTTTCTCCTTCTCCTTTGGGTAATTGAGGTGAAAAGAAGGAAAGGTGTTTCTCCACTTTTGCATCTTTTTCTTTTCTATCCTTTTTAGTCAGTTGTTTAGTTTCTTGGCCTTTTTTGGCAACCATTGTCTTCCTTCACCCTTTTTCTTTTATTTTTTCTTTTCTTTCCTTTTTTTTCTTTCCCTTTTCTCCTTTCTTTTTTGCCATCTTTCTCTTTTTTTTTCCTTCCCCCTTTCTTTTATTTTACCCCCTTTTTTCTCTTCCCCTTCCTCCTTTAATCAAGAGGTTTCTTTTATGGATTGCAAAATCAACTTTCACTCTGAATTTCCAGGATTTCGAGCTTTCAGCCCACCACTGACGTTGCAACAGATATTACCTTTATTTCCTTTATTTCTTAGTCTCAGGATAGGAGACAGACACCAAAAGCAAAGAAAAAAACGAAAAGAAACAGACCCAAATAACCTAAATACAAATGTACAAAAAAAAAAGTTCAGACTTCTCCCCTGTCTTCTTTCTCTTCTTCTGCTTTGGGATTCAGTTATTTACACTGAAAAAAAATGCTTATATTTGAGAAGGAGGTCAAATACTAGAAATTCAGCTGATAATTATCGATTTTCTTTTCCTTCCTTTTACTCCTTCTCATTTCCTCTTTTATATATCTCCTTTTCTGTATATTTTCCCCTCTTGCTTTCAAGTATAGGCATTCTCTGTGTTATTTTTTTGTTTGTATATCCCTACAGTGTTTCATTACCACAGCCTATGTGCCATTTGGAGAAGGGAAGCCATAATCAGAAAATCCAGTATGTCACAGTCACTTATATTGTAATTAGATGACTTATCTGTATTGCAGCCTTCTTTTGTTATGTGCTTTAAGTGTCTCCTCTCTCAATCCTTCCTCTTAGCTCCCTCGTGTTCAATCCACAGCCATAGGTTTTCTTATCCTTCTGGCCGTAACCTTCGTCCACAAACCCTCTTCACAGGCTCACTTGGAAAAGTCGGTGGAACTGACACCAAACCTCCCCCTTCAGCCAAAGCCTCAGCACTCACTCGGAATCTATTAATTTATTTTCCATTGGCTTCTGTTGCGGTTACGCCAAAACCGCCATAGCCGGTAGCTCCCTCACTGTTTCCTCACCGTGTGGTGTGTTACGTCATTGCTCCATCCCCCCTCGCTCCCCCCTGCTGTGGAGCTCTCTTATATGCTCAAATTCACCAACAATGGATGGCTTCTGCAAAAGAGGGATATTAGGATAGAAACAAAGGACAGAGGGCTTTGGAACCAAAATAAGGATTGTTCCTACTAAACAGGCACACTTGGGAAGTCTGAAACTCCAAGGTCCTGTTACTATTACACCTTTGTGACCTTGTAGTTCCGCCTGTGCTTATTGGTTGTTGTGCATACAGCTTCTTCTGATCTGTAAAGTTTACATTGAGCGCTATTATCTTGTCTTTTATTCTTCAACATGAGAGTTTTGTATTCTTAATTGTTTGCCAACATATTTTTGATTTCCCAATACCATATAGTAGGCAAAATACTACCTTTTAATTTCCTTAAGTTACCTTTTTTACTATAACTACAATTGCTCTAAAGCTTAAGTAAAAACATAAACTAAAAAACAAAACTTTAATTCTAATGAATTCCAACATTCAAAATACTAACATATATAATGTATAACTACGAGAGAATATTAGTATATTAATTCATTATTTTTGCAGTTAATTAACATGGTGATTGAGAACACAGCCATTCCTTTACAAAGGCTACAATACAAAATACATAAGCGTTTCACTCCCAGTTCTCATCTAAAAGTCTTCAGCTTCTTTCAGAGACCTTGGCCTTCACGCCAAGTGCAAATTAGCTTTAAATCAATGGAGCTTATTAAAGCTGCATTGTGTCTGAGCCTTTAATTGAAAAGTTAAAAAAATGCTCTTGAACACAGCAACTGAGTTGGCTCTCTGTAGTTGTAACATATGTAATGCTTTTTTCAGTCCTGCTTTGCAACAAAAAAAAAAAAAAAAAAAAAGTCGCAGCCTATTTACCTGCTAACATAGTGAAGCCAGGATCTCAATTCAGTAAGAGGCCAACTAGAAATCAAAGACTCTCCTTTGTAGGCAGGCTATAAAAAGGATAAAAAGTATGCCTCAGAATGCTTCCTCTGCGGGGAATCGAAGAACAAAGTTCCTTTCCCGTCGTGTACTGTTTTGACATGAAATACTTGCCGTCGAATTGAAATTGTAAGCATGATGTTTTACTGCTGAAGAATGGACGATTCATTCTTCTTCACAGATATCTGCCTAGCTTTTTATAACCTGAATATGTATACAATCCATGAGCAATAACCTGCTGGCTACCGAAGCATCAATACTCAATTTAGCCTAACTAATTAACATACGATGCTTATATGAGTAGTGTGATATAAAGATACTGAAACGCTATTCTAAAAATAAAAACTAATATATGTGTTGTAGCTAAGCAATGTATAATTACCAATTATGACTATACATTTCTATGTCATTTAGCACCTAACTCTAGATTTTTCAAATGGCAAATATTACCATGTATGCATATTTATATTGGTACATCTTGAGATCCCATTATTTATAGTAAAAAATTACTATGCACAGATTGATGTGCATAGGCAAACACATTGAGAAAAATATATGCTTATTTTTATTTGTTATACAATTGTAAAGTGTTGCAGAAGACAAAGAAAAAATTCAGAGCCAGGGCATAAGTCGACCTTGAGCATTGTAAAAGTATCTACTCTTAATATATCTAGACCAGTTGTTGAACATGCTTAGTGAGGAACCAGCTAAATAATATGTGTGTCCTTTCTGGATTGATTTTTTTTTTTCTATTGTGTCTTTATTATTAAACCTGTCTTTCCTTTTCTAAGTTTACCCATGCAATGAATAAGGGGGATACAATGGAATGCTCTCATGTGATCAATACAAGGAACTGTATGGACTTTTACAGATATCTAACTAGTTAGATCGCAATAACAATATACAAGCATGTACAGGAACAATATGAACAGCTGTCTGCCAATCAGTTCATTAACAGGACTGTATATAAGATGTCATCCTTTGAGACTTGAAGAAAGGACATTTTGCATGCAGCATGTGAAAGGGATCTTCACAGTAAGAACAATGATGTGGAAATGTATTAGTTTTTGTAGAGACTTTTAAAAAAGGTTTGGGAGATTTCTTTGGTGAAAACAAAATATTACAAGGTACAATGTAATTAATGTGTCAACAGTGTGTTAATCCAAGGATATATCTGATCGCTATAAAGAAGGAATGGGTTTTCTCTGTTTGTGGCACAAATGGAAATGGCTTCAAACTATTTATTATTTTTTTGCCTTCTTCTGTATCAACCACCAAAACAGATTTCTGTATTGTTGAACTTGAGTCTTCTTCAAATCAAGATTACAATGTTACTGTGTTAGAGTAAGTATTTTACAATTCTATCTGCAAGGCCAGAAGATTTGGTAAAAGTTAGATGGCAGATACATAAAAGAAACAAAGTATTTACATAGTTCCCCTTCTAACAAAAACATTTTCCCATGAATGTCATCACTTGTTGAACTAAAGTAAAATATAAAATTGGAATACAAGCGTGTATCTCCACTCAAAGTCTTTATTATTTTGTTGTGCCATTGGGAAATCAATTTTACCAAGTATCCTAATTATATTAGAGTGAATGACCTGATCATTAGGCTATCTGTAGTGAAGTAAACCAATGTATTTAAATATTTCTCAAATGTTGGTCACCACAAATTCACAAAATGCAGGGTCCTATTCTAAGGTAATTAACAAAAGCACACCTCTTCTAAACCAGCCCCTGAATATATGAATAACGTCAATGCAATAAGAGGTAAGTCTGTAGTACTCAGAAAACAGAAGCCTGCAAGAGAAGATAAAATATGGGATAATAAAGAAAAAATAAATATTGCAATTATTAGAGAGATAAAATAGAAAGGAGGTACAAAAAACTAGTAGTCAAGACTCATAGTCAATATTGATAATCTCAGCCAATCCAATGTTTCCCCATAGGAAATCACTGGGAAGCTACGGTACATGCGCAGCAAAATGCTGTACTGTGCCGATCACATTCTATGAAACCACCTGATTAAATAGCAGGTTTAACTTTTCTATTGGGTGGAAGCACCCCTAGTGGCTGTAAGGAGAACAGCCACTAGATGCATTTTAACCTTGCAAATTAAACACTGCCATTTCTGCAAAACGGCAGTGTTTTTAGTTGCATGGATAAAAAAACAGAGGTAATGAAGTGGAAGTAGTGTGCACTGATGAAAAATGACTGAAATTAAAATAATTTCAAGACATTTAAAGAGCAAAGGACAGATTTGCTCTGTCTGTCTGTCTGTCTGTCTGTTTGTCTGTCTGTCCATGTTTAATATAAACATAGTATTTAGCCATTGTATTAAATGCAGTAAACTATTGCTTAATATAAGTCCCATTGCAGGCTGTATTTTTAAATGAGGACAATTTGGTTTTTTCAGTTAAGTTTTTTCTATCTATCTATCTGTCTGTCTGTCTGTCTGTCTATCAATCATACCCAATAGGACAAAAAAAAAGGTTATCTTGTTATGCCTGTAGAGATATCATGAATCAATGCCAACTGCCCTGAAATCTTTGGCTAATTTACATTTAATTTCCACCCCTAATGAAGGCCTATTTAAGCATAAAGTGTTTTACTGGACTCTAGTCAAGAGAGGATTATCATGTTTTCATGTATACTAGATAAACAGTTTATTAGGAGCTAAGGAGACAGAGATAGCGTTGTAACAAAAACTAAACATTTAATAAATCACACTGAAGTAAAAAAATAAAAATACACCATTATGTATCATATGTGTTTAAAGCCTTCACCACAGAACAACTTATTCTAAATTGTTTTGCTTTAGCTTTGTGTAACACATTTTCCTTCCTTTTCTTTCAGAAAATGTGTACTTTCTGTAGTCTTGAATAGTTTTCATCATGTGTGCTGTTCAGCTCTGAAACAAGACAAGTCAGTCAAGGAAACTTCATGTTTGGTGACAGCACAAAGAAAAAAAATTACAAGTGACATTGCTGCAACGGGTAAGGCAATCCACCCCCTCATAATAAAGAAAAAAGGAAAAGGAAAGCGAATTGAAAGAATCCCTGGTGTGTTTAATAATGAAAGCGCCATTAATACACAGACACCTAACCAGGGTGATAATATGAATCACAAGAAAGGTGCAAAGGGCCAGCAACATGAAATTTGTTTTTCACACTTTTAGTGCAAAAACAACAGTTTTAGCGAGAAAGGCCATTCCACCCACGCATTAATCTTCAATCAAGCTACACTCTGAAAATCAAAATGTGATTGCAAAGCTCTCACATGCCAAGATCAAGGAGGCTTTTCATTTCAATCTGTCTACTAACTACTACTAACATTTTTGCATTCATTATGGTTTGGGAGACAGGGGGTGAAGTATGCAGGTACTTACGGTATTGAGCGCCAGTGTTTTCTTGATTGCACCATTAAGTATCATGCTCTACGCCTACGACTGAATGGTAATGAAAGAGCATAAGAGAACGCGACCGGGTTTTGTACATTATAATTAACCTCTTTGCTGCCAAAAGAGAGCGAGGAAGCACACTGTAATGGAGCAGCATGTAGAATGCTTGCATGCACACAGAGGTATTAATCTTTACTCATTAAAAATAAATTGTGCTTTTACTGTGACCTGCGATGTATGACATGGTGCAGAGAAATCAGAGACAAAAGATCAGATATGGGCTATAAATTATATTCTGTTTTTCATATTTCAGTAATAAAATGTACATTTTCTTTGTGCAATATGGTGATTGTTATCCAATTATTTTTAATTGCATTGTTTGATTGAGTCACTGGAAGCATATTGAGCAATAATTAACATGGAATTTTTGTTTTACCCTGTTCATTTTTAGTGCAATACTCTTTCTTTCTTTCTTTTCTTTTAATTTCTTTTAATTAACCTATTTATTTATTGCATCTTTTGTACATGGAAGGATGTACAGTCAAATTTAAACTAGCTGGGAAATGTGAAAAATCTGCAAAAATTCATATATAATGCATCTGGTAACCAAGCACAGAGGAAGAATCATTCCATGTTTATTATTGATATAACGCAATGCATGTCCTCGGAAATTGGGTACTGCTATTTAAAATGATCATTAAATAAATGAAAATGAACTAATGTGCTTGTGCTAGCATATTTGCAAAAATACATCATGCACACTGTACTTTAGCTCCCACTTCCTTGTTCAGTAGAATCACAGTGCTCTTGTAAGACTACTAGCCCTCTGAGAGCTCCAAGAAAGGTTTTGAATGATATGCACAACAGCCTACTCATTTCACCATATTAACTTTATTAGAGAGTGGTGTTTGCTAACTGCTGTTTATATTATAATAGTAAAGTACTAACACTAATGATGTTGTGGCACAAACAAAAGGGGGAAGAAAAGTAAAGGCAATAGGAGATATATAGAAAGGATCATGTATTCTGAAAAATATAATACAAATACTAGAAGCAACAATTAAAAGCAAAGCAGAATGACATAAACTTCTAATTTGGACATAAGAATCTAAAAATCCTTGTCTAGAAATTAAAGACCTGTGAGCTTAACTTATGTGGCTGGAAAAGTGTTTGAAAGGTTATTAAGGGATAATATTCAAGAATTCCTTGAGAAGAACATGGTTATCAGCAGAAATCAGCATGGTTTTATGAAGCACAGGTCATGTCAAACTAACTTGATTGCATTCTACGAAGAAGTAAGTAGAAGTATAGATCAGGGTGTTGCAGTGGATGTGATCTATTTGGATTTTGCCAAGGCGTTTGATACAATTTCACACATTAGATTAGTGTTCAAGCTCAAAGAAATCGGTCTAGATGAAAATGCTTGTTCTTGGGGAGAACATTGGTTTAAAAACAGAGTACAAACAGTTGTCATTAATGGTAAATTTTCAAGCTGGACAGAGGTGGCAAGTGGTGTCCCTCATGGTTCTGTTCTGTGATCTCTTCTATTTAACATGTCTATAAATGATCTTGAAAAAAGCATTGAGAGTCATGTTTCAGTGTTTGCAGATAACACAAAACTCTGTAAAGTAGTACAATGCGAGCAAGATATTACTTTGCTGCAGAGGGATTTAGATAGACTGAGGGACTGGGCAGATGAAATTTAATGTTGAAAAATGCACTTCGGCGTAAAGAATGCACAAGCAACGTATACCCTTAATGGAAGCAAATTAGGGATAACAACACATGAAAAGGACTTGGGGATTGTTATAGACAACAAGCTATGCAACAATGTGCAATGTCAATCAGCAATGGCTAGGCCAGTAAGGTATTGTCATGCATGAAAAAGTGCATTCATTCTCAGGATGAGTATATCATTTTGCCTCTTTATAAATCCCTGGTAAGACCACATCTTGAATACGCTGTGCAATTTTGGGCACCTGTTCTAAAGAAGGATATTATAGCAAAAGAAAAAGTGCAGAGGCGGGCTACAAGATTAATAAAATGAATGGAACATATCAGCTATGAAGAAGGTTAACAAATTAAACCTCTTTAGTTTAGAAAAACATCGACCTGAGAGGGGATATGATAACATTATACAAATATATCCTGGGCCAATACAAACCATTGTGTGGAAATCTTTTCACAAACCGGACGAGGTCATGCGTTTAGACTGGAAGAAAGAAGATTTCATCTAAGGCAAAGAAAATGTTTTTTTTACTGTAAGAATAATAAGGATGTGGAATTCTCTGCCTGAAGAAGTGGTTTTATCAAAGTCCATACAGATGTTCAAACAGCAACTAGATGTATACCTGCAAAAACAGAATATTCAAGGATATAATTTTTCAATCTTGGGTAATAGCTTCTTGATCCAAGGATTAATCTGACTGCCATTCTGGGGTCAAGAAGGATTTTTTTTCCTAGGTTGTTGCAAAATTGTAAGTGCTTCAAACTGTTTTTTTATTTTTGCCTTCTTTTGGATCAACAGCAAAAAACAAATGTGAGGAAGGCTGAACTTGATGGACGCAAGTCTCTTTTCAGCTACGTAACTATGTAACTATGTAAATTCTAATTATACATTAATAGTAGACTTGTGCACGTCAAACATTTTTGTTTTTTCAGAATAGATACGGTTTTGATTTTTTTTACATTTTAGTTGTGAAGAATTTTGGTCAAACATCTTTTGGTTTGATTAAAAATTTCTATCTGATTTAAAAAATTGGATTTATATCTGAAAATTGCTGGGGAAGACCTTAAACAGAAAAAAAAATTGCAAACTGTAAATTATTGTGCGTGACAAAATTTTTCCAGTTCTCCTAAATTGACATGGTTCTTATTGTTCTTCAGTTTTGCTTGAAATTCGATTCAAAATTCTGTGATTTAAAATTACATTGAATCTGTTGAAATTCAACAACAAAAAAAAGAACACACATAAAAACTTTAAACCTGACTCCATGAATTTACAGAAGAATAAATGAATACAAATTTTATACACAATTGTGATGGTCGATGGAGCTGACTAATAAAAAAAAAGTCACATTAAAAAAAATAGGATGGTGCCTTAGCAAGCTTGTATAACGATGTTCAGTATACATTTTGCATCTTATTGTTCTGTTATTTAATAGTTCCTTAATATTATGTCTTTTGTTCTTAGATAGTCATGCAGCTTCTCCACTCATACCCGATAGAGCAAAAATAGGTTAAATCTTTGAAAGGTACCTAATCATCTGCAATCTCTTCTTCTTGTCCTCCAGTCATCAGGAATCAGGAACCTGCTTGTTCAGGCGTTTCTTTCTTTTCACATGATTTAGTAACCAGATTATTATTTTCTGTGCTTTACATCTGCAGTAAGAGTTAATCATTTGTGCTACCAAAGACCCAGCAAACATAGTTATTATTATTGCCATTTATATAGCGTAAACAGATTCCATAGGGCTTTACAATATTCATTATAAGAGGATTTTCCTGGGTATATTACACTTTATAGAACATGCAGGATTCACTTCTGTAATATTTTAATGCTAGAGTTGCATCATTACTGCTACCTGGACCGCAATGTTTATGCCAGACTCTTCTCCATGGCTTCAAATTATAAGTACCAAACAGGACAACACTCGGCCAGCAGTGTATCTATTCGGCATCATTATTGCATCTTTAGAAGAGGCAATATTGATGCATAGGGCTTTACCTCTGTATGGTGCCTGGTAGCGGTATGTTTTGCAGATGGCACCTTCCTGATTCAAACTCATTTCCTATGTTGAAAGGCAAACTTATTTTGGTTGTGGTATTTTTTTTTCTCTAGATGGGCTTGTAGTATTTTTTCATTTGATTCACATATAGGTTAATGATGTGTTTAATGTAAAAAGCATCCTGGCTTTGTGAGTTCATATATAAACTGATACATTATCATTTGTGGTCCCCTTAAAGTTATACCATTGCTCTATATATGTTGGAGATTATGCTGAATTGTTTTATATGCAGTCTCCTCAAATGACTATTATTTAAAGAATCATTCTAAGCACCATCCAAACGTTTCATAATTCCATGATTGTCCATAGAACATCTAGAGCTCACTCTGAGCTCTGAGTGTACCTTACAATTGTAGCAATTTGTAAAATAAAATACCTGCAGTTCTAAGAATGCCTAGTTTTTACTCCCTGATGTTGTCCCATGATTTTGGTTGAACCCCTAAAGAGAGAGCTGAGCTGCTGACCTGGTATATGTGGACCACACCTCTGTCCATTGATATGAATAGCCCAGCTCACTAAACAGCCTTATGTTATGAGTGGAACTGCTGTTGGGGTATAAACTACTTCACAGTAATTTACAGCAGTCTGCTCTTTTACATATGTTGCTACACCCCAATCTATCTTTTGGCCTTCACATTGAAAAAACTTCTTCAAAACTTTACCCAAAACTAGTTGCCCTGTATAGAAACAAATCCTGCCTAAGCCCTACTGTAGGAAAACAAATGGTGCAACAAATGCTAATGCCGGTCATTGATTATGGGGATATAGTGTATGCACCCGCACCGCAAACCCACCTTCATAAACTTAATACATTATATAATTAATTCTGCCGCTTTGTACTATAATGTGATTACTTTACCCACCTGACATGTTAAAAGAGCTAAACTGGCTGTCACTGGAATCCCGACGCACCCTACCTACCACCCTACCAGAGTAGAATGCTCTCCCGAGCTGTTCCCACCTCCTATAACCTCCAATCCAGTACTAGCACGATATTTAGTCTACCTCAATACAAAAATAAAGTGGCTCGATCCTCCTTTTCCTACAGAGCACTGCAATGTCTATGGCAATATACCTCAGTACAGAATGCACCTGTCATGGTTGATTATATTTATTACCTGTTATGTATTAAATTTACAGTGCCTTGCAAAAGTATTCACCCCCTTGACTTTTTATCTATTTTGTTACATTACAGCCTTAAGTTCAATGTTTTATTAATCTGAATTTTATGTGATGGATCGGAACACAATAGTCTAAGTTGGTGAAATGAAATTAGAAAAATATATACAAAAAAATATTTTTTAGAAATAGAAAACAGAAAATTGGCATGTGCAATTTTTTTTTATGTATTCACCCCCTTTGTTATGAAGCCCATAAAAAGCTCTGGTGCAACCAATTACCGTCAGAAGTCACATAATTAGTGAAATTATGTCCACCTGTGTGCAATCTAAGTGTCACATGATCTGTCATTACATATACACACCTTTTTAAAAAGGCCACAGAAAGAGCCAACACCTAAGAAAGATGCACCACTAACCAAACACTGCCATGAAGACCAAGGAACTCTCCAAACAAGTAAGGGACAATGTTGTTGAGAAGTACAAGTCAGGGTTAGGTTATAAAAAAATATCCAAATCTTTGATGATCCCCAGGAGCAGTATCAAATCTATCATAACCAAATGGAAAGAACATGGCACAACAGCAAGCCTGCCAAGAGACGGCTGCCCACCAAAACTCATGGACTGGGCTAGGAGGGCATTAATCAGAGAGGCAGCACAGAGACCTAAGGTAACCCTGGGGGAGCTGCAGAGTTCCACAGCAGAGACTGGAGTATCTGTATATAGGATGTCAATAAGCCGTACGCTCCATAGAGTTGGGCTTTATGGCAATGTGGCCAGAAGAAAGCCATTACTTTCAGCAAAAATCAAAATGGCACGTTTTGAGTTTGCGAAAAAGCATGTGGGAGACTCCCAAAATGTATGGAGGAAGGTGCTCCGGTCTGATGAGACTAAAATTTAACTTTTCAGCCATCAAAGAAAACGCTATGTCTGGCACAAACCCAACACATCACATCCCCCATGGAACACCATCCCCACAGTGAAACATGGTGGTGGCAGCATCATGCTGTGGGGATGTTTTCAGCAGCCGGGACTGGGAAACTGGGAAGAGTTAAGGGAAAGATGGATGGTGCTAAATACATGGATATTCTTAAGCAAAACCTGTACCACTCTGTGCGTGATTTGAGGCTAGGACGGAGGTTCACCTTCCAGCAGGACAATGACCCCAAACACACTGCTAAAGCAACACTTGAGTGGTTTAAGGGGAAACATGTAAATGTGTTGGAATGGCCTAGTCAAAGCCCAGACCTCAATCCAATAGAAAATCTGTGGTCAGACTTAAAGATTGCTGTTCACAAGCGCAAACCATCCAACTTGAAGGAGCTGGTGTAGTTTTGCAAGGAGGAATGGGCAAAAATCCCATTGGTAAGATGGGGCAAGCTCATAGAGACTTATCCAAAGCGACTTGGAGCTGTGATTGGCGCAAAAGGTGGCTCTACAAAGTATTGACTTTAGGGGGGTGAATAGTTATGCACATTGACATTTTCTGTTATTTTGTCCTATTTGTTGTTTGCTTCACAATCAAAAAATAAAAACCATCTTCAAAGTTGTGGGCATGTTCTGTAAATTAAATTATGCAAATCCTCAAACAATCCATGTTAATTCCAGGTTGTGAGGTAAGAAAACACGAAAAATGCCAAGGGGGGTGAATACTTTTGCAAGGCACTGTATATATGTTTTTATATATTGTGACCCTTATGGGCAAAGCAACACAGTCCTCTAGGGTAACAGGCATAGAACAACAGTCTCTGGTGCAAAAATTGTGTGGTTTATTTAGAGCGTGCACAAAATCCATACAGCAATCAGTTTGTTCAAAAACTGCAGCACAACAGAAAGGAAAATCTACAAAATAAATCCTAGCTCAAATTTGAGCACTAACTAAACATAAAGAACTGTCCCTTACTAACCAGGGTAATAAACTACACAAATCAAAAATAAGCATTGGTTTCACCAAACTTTAGCACTTTGTTTAGATGCTGCTCTGCACAGACCTGCTCTCTCTCTGCAGGTCAGATTGTATCTGACTCTTTCTGCTCTGAGACCTGCTAATTAAAGCCTCAGCAGTTGCTAATTGGGCAGGTGAATGAGTATAGACTATGGAGGATTCTGGGTCCTAGATACCTTCCTTCTATTACCCTCCTATAGACTCTGTCACATATCCCCCCCGCCAGCTTAGACCCATCGGTCGTAGCGACCTTTGACAACGAACAATGGACTCTGGATAAACCATCTGCATTCCACTGGTCTTTACCAGCTCTATGCTCCATAGAGAAGTTATATGGCTGAAGACTAAGGAACCACCTAGTTACTCTGGCATTTGTTTCCTTGTTATGTCTCATCCACATCAATGGCGCATGATCTGTGACAAGTTTGAACCTTCTCCCCAACAGATAAAACTTAAGTGTTTCCAGTGCCCATTTTATGGCTAAGCATTCTTTCTCAACCACTGAGTATCTCTGTTCATGGGGATTCAGCTTCTTGCTCAGGTACATAATGGGATGTTCTTCTCCCCTGTGTACCTGAGAAAAAACCGCTCCCAGGCCCACACCAGACGCATCTGTCTGTACCACAAATTCTTTTGTAAAGTCCGGGGCAACCAAAATTGGGTCAGCACACAAAACCTCCTTCAGGGTACTAAATGCCTTCTCTACCTCGGGAGTCCACTTAATCATAACTGGGCCTTTTGCCTTAGTTAGTTCTGTCAACGGGTTTGCGATCGTAGCAAAGTTAGGTATGAATCTACGGTAGTAGCCCACTAAGCCCAGAAATGCCCGAACTTGTTTCTTTGTCACAGGACGTGGCCAATCCACAATAGCATCTACCTTACTTTTCTGTGGTTTCAGGAGACCCCTCCCAATAGTGTAGTCCAAATACTTAGCCTCCTCCAAACCTATCGTACATTTGGATGGATTGGCAGTTAGACCTGCATCTCGTATAGACTTTATTACTGCCTGAACTCGGGGAAGGTGTGTTTCCCAATCTGTACTGTGCATAACCACATCGTCAAGGTAGGCAGCCGCGTATTCACTATGGGGCCTAAGGATTCTATCCATCATTCTTTGGAAGGTGGCAGGTGCACCATGCAACCCAAAAGGTAAGACTCTATAGTGAAATAAACCATCTGGTGTGGAAAAAGCTGTTTTTTCTTTGGCCCGCTCCGTTAAGGGAACTTGCCAGTAACCTTTAGTCAGATCTAATGTAGTCAGATATCTGGACCGTCCTAATCTCTCTATTAGGTCATCAACCCTAGGCATGGGATAAGCGTCAAATTTTTATATCTCATTTAATTTTCTGAAATCATTACAGAATCTGATTTCTCCATTTGGCTTGGGTACCAATACTATAGGATTACTCCATTCACTTTGTGATTCCTCGATAACCCCTAGCTCAAGCATCTTTCGGACCTCTGCTTTGATGGCTTCTTTTCTGGCCTCTGGGATTCGGTAGGGTTTTAAGTTAACCCTTTTTCAAGGTTCCGTAATTATGTCATGTTTAATAACATGAGTTTTACCGGGTACTGGAGCAAACACATCCCGATTTCTAAGAACAAACTCTCGGACCTCATTTCTCTGATGAGGTGCTAGAGTGTCAGGAATGTTAACCTCTGGTACTTTGTCTACTTTGGTCAGAGGAACTTTATCTGTCATGGCCATCAAGGCCTCTCTGTCTGTCCAGGGTTTAAGTAAATTTATGTGGTATATTTGTTCGGGCTTTCTTCTACCAGGTTGTCTCACCTTATAATTAACCTCATTGACTCGTTCAATGATCTCGTATGGGCCATGCCAGTTTGCCAGGAATTTACTTTCTACTGTGAGGATTAGCACCATAACCCTGTCTCCAGGTTGAAAGACCCTAAGTCTAGCATTCCTGTTATAACTAGCTTTCTGGGCTTCCTGAGCTCTCTCCATATTTTCCCTGACAATTGGCATTATGGCCTCAATGCGATCCTGCATTTGTGCCACATGTTCAATCACACTCCTATGAGGCGTGTGTTCCTGTTCCCATGTTTCCTTCGCAACATCAAGGAGACCTCTAGGATGTCTGCCATATAATAATTCAAAAGATGAGAACCCTGTGGAAGCTTGGGGGACTTCTCTGATAGCAAACATTAGATATGGGAGCAAACGATCCCAATTCTTACCATCTTTATCAATTACCTTACGGAGCATTGCTTTTAATGTCTTATTAAATCTTTCCACTAACCCATCAGTTTGTGGGTGATACACTGAAGTTTTCAATTGTCTAATCTTCAATAAGTTACATAGCTCTTTCATCACTCGTGACATGAAAGGAGTACCTTGGTCTTTAAGTACTTCTCTAGGTAGTCCAACCCGGCTGAACATAAACATTAACTCTCTGGAAATGGTTTTAGCTGAGGTATTTCTTAAAGGTATAGCTTCGGGTTACCGGGTAGCATAATCTAGTACTACCAATATATATTGGTGCCCCCTAGCGGATTTAAGTAAAGGACCAACCAGGTCCATAGCAATTCTTTCAAATGGGACTTCCATAATGGGAAGAGGAATGAGGGGATTACGGAAAGTTTGGAATGGAGCCTTTCTTTGGCATTCTGGGCATGACTTGCAAAATCGCTCTATAGCAGAGTAAATTCCTGGCCAGTAAATCTTCTTAGTACTCTCTCCCTGTTTTTTTCAATCCCAAGATGCCCCCCCAATACATGGCTGTGAGCAAGTTTTAAGACTAGGTTTCTGTGGGATTGAGGTACCAGTAATTGCTCAACCTCTTCAACCCCCCTCCTCTCTATTCTGTAAAGTAAATTATTTTTTTCTGCCAAATAGGGAAGGGACAATTGGTTTCCCGGGTTAACAGGAGTATCTTCCACTACCTGAACATTGTTACGGGCAGCTACCAATGTTTGATCCTCCCATTGGGCAGCCCTAAAATTTCCTGAGCTAATACCTAGATGATGGAACTCCACCTCTTCCCTTAGATTGTCTACTTGGGAGGAATCACTTTCATTGTGTTCCCCTTCCTCACCCAAACATACGACAGTGGGTTCATTTTCACTATATTGCTCCAAATCAATCATAGAAAAAGGGAAACCATTCTCTAACCCCACTGTTTCTGCCTCTACCTCTGTACGTTTATCCTGTTTTATTACAGTATCTTCCCAAATTTTCCGAAAGAGGTGAAAATCACGCCCCAATACAGCATCATAAGGCAATGATGGTACCACCCCAACTCTATGTTTTATCACCCCTACCGCGGTAGCAAATTCCACCTTCGCCGTGGGGTACATGTGGGTGTCACCATGTATGCATATTATATCCAACACGTGAATTTTATCTACTTGCTCACTCTGAAGTAAAGATCTCTTTACCAATGAAACCTCACTCCCAGAATCTAAGAGTGCTTGCACACTCCTCCCCTCCATATTTACAGATTTGACATGATTAATACCACCAGTACTTGTTAAAGCAGACATTTGTGTGTATACCAACATTGCACCATGTTTCTCCCCCCTCCCCAAATTACATTCCATGGGTTCATCAGTCTGTGGACAGTTACGTGCTTTATCTCTTTCTCAGTCTGGCCTTGTGGCCGGGTTGGGAACCTGGGTACCCAATTTTCCAGGTAGTCAGTCTGTCTATGGGTCTGTACAGAATCTTTTTTTCCATTGGTTTCTTTAAACCCACCAGACTTCTTTGAAGGTATCCTGTTACCTTGCAATTTGGCATTGAGGTAAGGTTCTTTACTCTGAGTTTCATTAGCAAACCGGTATCTCTCTGTCAAGTTCATCATTTCTTCAGGGTCCTTTGGATCCGCTTGACTGACCCATTTCCGTAGCGCTATCGGCAGACTCCTGAGGAAGCGATCCATAACCACCTTTTCAATGATTACTGCAGCAGAGTTGATTTCTGGCTGTAGCCACTTCTGGGCAAGTCTCAAGAGGTCATACATTTGTGACCTAGTAGGTTTCTCGGTATCATAAACCCTAGCATTAGATCTTTGGGCTCGCACTGCAGGCGTAACTCCAAGCCGTGTTAGTTTTTCCGCTTTCAATCGGTCATAGTCTTGTGCTTGGCTGAGAGGCAAATCATCATACGCTTTTTGTGATTCTCCACTGAGGCAAGGGGCTAATAATCCTGCCCACTGACCTGGAGGCCATCCTTCTCGGGTAGCAATCCTTTCAAAGTTTGTCAGGTAAGCTTCCATGTCATCAACCTCACTCACTTTATGTAAAAAGTCAGTAACTCTAATCCGGCGCCCCCTATCTGTAGTAGGGGTAGTTACACTTGACAGCATGGTTTGTTGCAAAGCACTTGTTAGTCTGTCTCTGTCTTCCCGCTGAGTTTCCATAATGCAGTCTATTTGTGTGGTCAATAAGCGGTTTGTCTCCTGTTGGACCACAACAGCCTGTCGCTGTGTCTCCATGAGGCTACTGATCTGCGCCGCTGTTACACGGTTTGTGTCTTGCTGGGTAGTAGTAGCCTGTACCAAGGCTTTTACTAACTCTTCCATCTTTCTTGTTGTTTTTTTTTTCTTTCAGCCACTTGGTAAATACCACACACACCACACCTGCAGGCCTCTGTTTCAAACAACCAGTCTCAGTTTGCAGAGTCGCAGTACCTTAGGCCTCTATACCCACAGACCGTATAAATGTGCTTTAAATGCCCGCATCCTCCACCATCTTGTGACCTTTATGGGCAAAGCAACACAGTCCTCTAGGGTAACAGGCATAGAACAACAGTCTCTGGTGCAAAAATGGTGTGGTTTATTTAGAGCGTGCACAAAATCCATACAGCAATCAGTTTGTTCAAAAACTGCAGCACAACAGAAAGGAAAATCTACAAAATAAATCCTAGCTCAAATTTGAGCACTAACTAAACATAAAGAACTGTCCCTTACTAACCAGGGTAATAAACTACACAAATCAAAAATAAGCATTGGTTTCACCAACCTTTAGCACTTTGTTTAGATGCTGCTCTGCACAGACCTGCTCTCTCTCTGCAGGTCAGATTGTATCTGACTCTTTCTACTCTGAGACCTGCTAATTAAAGCCTCAGCAGTTGCTAATTGGGCAGGTGAATGAGTATAGACTATGGAGGATTCTGGGTCCTAGATACCTTCCTTCTATTACCCTCCCATAGACTCTGTCACAATATATATATATATATACCGTATTTATCGGCGTATAACACGCACAGGCGTATAACACGCACCTCATTTTTAGAAAGAAATTCCAGGAAATTTCCCCCCTCATCCCATAGTATTCCCCCCCCTCATCCCATAGTATTCCCCCCTCATCCCATAGTGTCCCCCCTTTCCATAGTATTCTCCCCCCTTTCCATAGTATTCTCCCCCCTCCCATAGTATTCTCCCCCCTCCCATAGTATTCCCCCCTCCTCCCATAGTATTCCCCCCCTCCTCCCATAGTATTCTCCCCCCTCCCCTCCCATAGTATTCTCCCCCCCTCCCCTCCCATAGTATTCTCCCCCCCTCCCCTCCCATAGTATATAGTATTCTCCCCCCTCCCCTCCCCTCGTATTCTCCCCCCCCTCCCCTCGTATTCTCCCCCCCCCTCCCCTCCCCTCCCATAGTATTCTCCCCCCTCCCCTCCCATAGTATTCTCCCCCCCTCCCCTCCCATAGTATTCTCCCCCCCCTCCCCTCCCATAGTATTCTCCCCCTCCCCTCCCTTAGTATTCTCCCCCCCCTCCCTTAGTATTCTCCCCCCCCTCCCATAGTATTCTCCCCCCCTCCCCTCCCATAGTATTCTCCCCTCTCCCCTCCCATAGTATTCTCCCCCCTCCCCTCCCATAGTGTACTTTCCTCCCCCTCCCCTCCCATAGTGTACTTTCCTCCTCCTCCCCTCCCATAGTGTACTTCCCCTCCTCCCCTCCCATAGTGTACTTTCCTCCCCCTCCCCTCCCATAGTGTACTTTCCTCCCCCTCCCCTCCCCTCCCATAGTGTACTTTCCTCCCCTCCCATAATTACTTACCTGTCCTGAAGCGTGGGCCGGCTTCACACCGTGCACCGCGGAACAGGAACTTTAATTTAAGGTTCCGGTTTCCGGCGGGACTGAAAGGAAGTGTGCACACTATTGTGCACACTTCCTTTCAGTCCCGCCGGAAACCGGAACCTTAAATTAAAGTTCCTGTACCGCGGTGCGCGCTGTGAAGCCGGCCCACGCTTCAGGACAGGTAAGTAATTATGGGATATCGGCGTATAACACGCACCCACGATTTTTCCCCTATTTTCAGGGGAAAAAAGTGCGTGTTATACGCCGATAAATACGGTATATATATATATATATATATATATGTTGTATATTGTATTTTTATTTTTTTTAGATATAATGCATATAATGTATACAAAATAAGGGCATTTCAAATCCCCAAATGTTCCTTTATCAAGCAAAATTGTTATATTAAGCACTAAAAACCAAATTAAATGCATACTTGAGTGCTTAAGCTGAATTTTGTTTGTAATTATCGTTCTTTTTTTAATTTTTTTTTAAGTAAATTGTTTTATTAAGGTTTTCAAAAGAAAAAAAAATACATTGACCGGAAAATGTCAGTTCTCTAGTATCTACTATATTGAATAAAATATTGAAAACCACCAACCACCTATAACTTCTGTTAAATTTTTTTCTCATGAAAAACACCATTCTCTTAAATTTATGTTAAAGATTTAACAAATTGCATTATTATCCAGTTCAAAAAGGCAAAACTGGGGCAAACATTGAAAATGAAGTGGAATTTTTTTTTACATTTTTAAATTTCTCTTCTCTGTATGCTTTCTCTATGCTGACTGCCAGGTACAAAGGACAGAGCTTATAACATCGATCGACAGGGAATTAAGATGGATGCGTCCTGATGCATTATAAGGATGTGTGAACTCCTACATTTTATTTTTCATACCCAACCAATTCATATTAAATTCATGTTAAATGTAGGGACAAATAAATATCATATTAAAAATCCTGGGAAATGGCAGTTCCCCTTTAAGGTAACAACTCCAGAGTTAGGTATACATTATTAAACTCGGCTTCCTCTAAGAGTACAGTTAATGAAACTAGTAGAGAAAAGAAAGGGAAAGGGAGGTTCCATGGTAGAGGTGAGTGAGTAGATGAGTGAGATTACTTTCAGATCTGTCCAGGTATAACCAATGATTAGGTTGAGTGTGGCCTAACTTCACCTACAGGCCCAGAGTTATAATCAAGCTATGTAAAAAAATGGGTTGACGTGGGAAGAAGCAAGACTGAACAATTTCTAGGGGGAGACCCCAGTGTGAGGAGATTGAAGACGTTAGCAGGATCAATTTTTACATGCTTGCATTTTTGTCAATTACAACATTTTTTAAAAGTTCAGAAGGATAATTAATTGGAGTACCCTCATTTTACAAGCAGACTTGGTTCTTTAGGCACATTAAAACAGAACATAATTACTACATCCTGTTTCTTTTTTCATACACACTGTTTTGGATTTGTGAATGCTAAGTATATTTTTCTATTTTACATTTTATTTTGTTTACTATATTTACAATTGTTTGTAAATCTGTTTTTTTTTTATATAACTTATTCAATTGTATAAATATATAATTATCAAGTAACAATCTGCTCCATTAATTGTCAATTATCTATTATTTTTTTGAAACCATCAAATAAGAAAGTACAATACTTGTTTAATTATTAAATGACATATTATCTTATTTTCCAGTGATAATTTAACTGCTATAGTGTCTTCTGCTAAGTCATACACTGGTAATGTATTTTGTGAAGCTTTAAAGGGAAACTCTAGTGCCAGGAAAACGATCCGTTTTCCTGGCACTGGAGGGTCCCTCTCCCTCCCACCCCCCAATCCCCAGTTGCTGAAGGGGTGAAAACCCCTTCAGTGACTTACCAGAGGCAGCGACAGGTCCCACGTCGCTGCTTCCTCCTCCCCCGCCGCTCCTCCTTCTGCTTACGTCGGCCGGTGGGCGAGACTGATCTCGCCAGCCGGCCGAGGAGACCTAATGCGCATGCGCGGCAATGCCGCGCATCCGCATTAGCGCACCCCATAGGAAAGCATTGAAAATGAATTTCAATGCTTCCCTATGGGGAATAGAGCGACGCTGGAGGTCCTCACACAGCGTGAGGACGTCCAGCGACGCTCTAGCACAGAAAACCTGTGCTAGGGACCAGGAAGTTCCCTCTAGTGGCTGTCTAATAGACAGCCACTAGGGGAGGACTTAACCCTGCAAGGTAATTATTGCAGTTTAAAGAAAACTGCAATAATTACACTTGCAGGGTTAAGGGTAGTGGGAGTTGGCACCCAAACCACTCCAATGAGCAGAAGTGGTCTGGGTGCCTCGAGTGTCCCTTTAAGCAATCCTTAATTGTTTACATGTTTTAAACAATACCATTCCACTTAGGGAATTGCAATATTATTGCTTGCCAAAGTTTATATACCTGACCAAAGTCCAGGCAAAATTACTAATGAAGCAATAGTATAACAGGGTAATGCAGTTATTCTCTCTGTCTAAGCACCAATATACACTGCAGGGAAACTTCATCAAGTATATGCCTTCTCAAAAGTATAACATCTGGGATACTCACTTTGTGCTCATTACACAATGTGCCCCCTACATAAAATGTTTAACATACAATTTTGTACCAGTGTGTGGAGAAAGAACACATTTAAACATCCCTAAAGTTTGAGCAATGTACATACATTTTAAGCAATTTCTAAGCAGAATAACCAATAAATCCTGTTGGGCCCACCCACAGGCTATATAGTGGTTGCTGTGAGTGTGCGTTTGAGAGACACAGTGTGCTCGTATAATGGATACAGTGTGTGTTTGTGTGTATGCTGGATGCTGTGTGTGTATAGTGGATATAGTGTGCTTGTAAGGGACGCAGTGTGTGTATAGTGACTGTTCTATATACATACACATACATACACAGATATAATAAAATATTTAAAAAAATGTGAGGGGTGTACTCACTCTTGTGAGATACTGTATGTAATATGGGCTACGTGCTTAGGATCCAATTTTCCCTTCAAAAGCCCTAAGTGACAAACCAAGTTTGTGTGTTTAAATAGCATACAGTCTCCGCTAGTCCTAAAGTCACACGGGATGTTCCATGGGGCATCTGACAATGTGATTGGTTCAAAAATCACAACCGGGTGGTTATCTTGCTTCCTCCCTTAATTTCAGAGTCAAGCTCTCAGAATGCATGTGGACACACCCTGAGGTATAGAATTATAAGTGCGGTGTAAGTGACAAGGAACTTATACCAATAGGTGGAGCGCTTTAACACATATAGCTTACCAAAAATGGTCAAAAAGATCTTTCATTCAATGATGTTGTGCAGGGTACATATCAAGAAAAATATAAAGAGTACAATATAGTGCAGATGGTTTCAGAATGATAACAACATATAGCACAATTGGTGGTATCTTAAAAAATGGAACACTCACATTTAAAGGAGCCTGTATATGAGAACACTGGCTCCGTATTATGGCTTGTGTGCTTATTTGGGGTAGCACGGCCCGTCTCCTTCAATGTGGGATATTCCTCAAAAGACAAGAATGGGAGAAGCAAACCAATGTGTAGAAGGTGTTTGTAAGAATCTCAATGTTTAAGAGATAAATAGTGTGCTCACCTGGTCCTGAGCCTGTGGGTCCCGGCTCTAGGTGTAAAAGTATTGTGCCAATTTGAGTGGGGATGGCACTACCCCTAGGAAGATATAGCTGAGGTTTTCCCAAGAAAAAGGACTTTAAAGGATATTGGATAAAAAAGTAGTACATTTATTCTATTATAAAACAAAATGAAATAAAAACAGTATAATAAAAAAGTCCTTAAGTAAAAAGTCCTTTTGTAGTAGCCAAAACGCGTTTCACTCCTTGCTCTGGAGCTTCCTCAGTCAGCTGTGGTGCTTGGTCCTCTAAATCTTCCTTTTAAATGTTTGTAGGGGTCCTCCCCATTAAAGATTACAGTTCATATTGTCCAATCACAGTGGTGGTTACATTTTTCCTATATGGCATTTTATGTGTGTGTTTCTTTAACCCCTTGACCAAAACCTCGGAAGAAGAGGATTTTTGGAGCTTGAGGAACAAAAACAAATACAAACCCCTCACTCACCAAAAGTCACCAAACAAAAGACAAAGGAGTATGGAAGAAGGGGAACTAGAGGAGGAGTGGTCACACAGAGAAGGAAAAAGGGACAAGCGCCATCCTTAAATGCGAACTTCCGCAAATGTTCGCGAACGGGCGAACCGGGCGAACCGCCATAGACTTCAATAGGCAGGCGAATTTTAAAACCCACAGGGACTCTTTCTGGCCACAATAGTGATGGAAAAGTTGTTTCAAGGGGACTAACACCTGGACTGTGGCATGCCGGAGGGGGATCCATGGCAAAACTGCCATGGAAAATTACATAGTTGATGCAGAGTCTGGTTTTAATCCATAAAGGGCATAAATCACCTAACATTCCTAAATTGTTTGGAATAACGTGCTCTAAAACATCAGGTATGATGTTGTATCGATCAGGTAGTGTAAGGATTACGGCTGCTTCACAGTGACAGACCAAACTCCCCGTTTAACGCACCGCAAACAACAGCAAACAGTCCATTTGCACAACCGCAAACTCCCCATTTGCACAAGGTTGGATACCAAGCTAGCCATGTCCCGTTCCTTGTCCTCACTGATGTCATTGAAGGTCTCTTCCTCCACCCAGCCACGTACAACACCAAGGGTCCCCGAAAGGTGACAACAACCCCCCGGGACGCCTGCTGTGTTTGGTCTTCCACCTCCTCAAAGCCACCTTCCTCCTCTGACTCCTCTTCTTCAGACTCCTCTCTCTGCATTGCCTCTCTCTGCATTATTATAAGGTGTGATAAGTAGTACTATTCCTATCAGTTTAATCCCTGTTACGTCCCCTGTCAGGGGACGTGTATATAAGGCATCGATTTTAGGAACCGGGAGATGGAAAAAGATGCTTGGTCGGTCATCCTACTTCAAATTTGGGGCACTGCGCGTGCAATCTAATGTGCCACCAGATAGGAATAGTACTACTTAACACACCACTCCTATCTGGTGGCACATTAGATTGCACGCGCAGTGACCCAAATTTGAAGTAGGAGGACCGACCAAGCATCTTTTTCCATCTCCCGGTTCCTAAAATCAATGCCTTATATACACGTCCCCTGATAAGGGATGTAACAGGGATTAAACTGATAGGAATAGTACTACTTAACACACCACTCCTATCAGTTTCTTTTGGCACAGGTTGCAAATTGCATCGCTGTTGTCAGAGGCAGACACACAAAAAAAATGCCACACTGCTGAGCTCTGCAATGACGGCATTTTGGTGGTGGCAACAGCATGCGTTGATTGGTGTGCTGTCTGGCTGACCCCGGGTGCGGATGCATGCTGTTTGACTGTGCCACTAGCTCCTTGCAACGACCTCCCCCTGCTTCCAACTCTTCTCCTCCTCCTCTCTGTCTCCCCATCTGAACTTTCCCCCTGTTCTTCTTCTCTTCTAGCGGGCACCCACATGACATCCACGGACGCATCGTCATCATCAACTGCTTCACTTGTATCTGACAACTCAGCAAAGGAAGCAGCAGTGGGTACAACATTATCATCATCACACCGTACGTGTGTAATGCTGCCTGACTGAGACATATCTCTGTTATCTACATCCTCTGGCAATAATGGTTGCGCATCACTCATTTCTTCCAACTGATGTGTAAATAACTCCTCTGACAGATCAAGTGAAGCGGCTGTGGTACTAGTGTTGGTGGTGGCGGCAGGCGGGGGAGTGGTAACTTGAGAGTTGCCCGAAGCTAAGCTGGAGGAGGATGGTGCGTCAAGGTTCCGAGCGGAAGCTGTAGAAGATTGGGTGTCCTGTGTTAGCCAGTCAACTATGTCCTCAGAACTTTTCAAGTTCAGGGTACGTGGCCTCTGAACACTGGGCATTATTCTACGGCCAAAGGGAATCACAGCACCATGACCACGACGGCCCTTGCGGGGTGGCCTGCCTCTGCCTGTCATTTTTTTTCGATTAGTGGTACTATGCGTGCAAGCTACTGTGACAACAGATATGAGAGGCACTGGTGTGACACTGTGCCCTGGCAGGCCCTGAAACGCACACGTGTGAAGGAAACTGACTGCCATTATATTACAGTCAAAAAAGTTTAGGTTTTTTTTTTAAATGCAAGCTATTGGGACACCAGTGAGTGAGTGGTGGCACTGGGCAGGCCCTGAAACGCACACTCGTGAAGGAAACTGACTGCTATTATATTACAGTCCAAAAAGTTTAGGTTTTTTTTTTAAATGCAAGCTATTGTGACACCAGATATGAGTGGTGGCACTGGGAAGTGGGCACAGTATACGCTGTGAGCCTGACACCCACGCTGGCAGACAACTAACTGCTATTCAATCTATTACAGTCAAAAAATTTTTTTTTTTTTTTTTTTTAAATGTACACTACTGTTACACCAGATATGAGTTGCACTTGTGTGACACTGTGCCCTGGCAGGACCTGAAACGAACACTCGTGAAGGAAACTGACTGCCATTATATTACAGTCCAAAAAGTTTAGTTTTTTAAAATGCAAGCTATTGGGACACCAGTGGGTGAGTGGTGGCACTGGGCAGGCCCTGAAACGCACACGCGTGAAGGAAACTGACTGCTATTATATTACAGTCCAAAAAGTTAAGTTTTTTTTAAATGCAAGCTATTGTGACACCAGATATGAGTGGTGGCACTGGGCAAGTGGGCACAGTATACGCTGGCAGACAACTAACTGCAATTACATTACACAGAAAAAAAAAGCAGACTGATGTTCTAGCCCTAAAAAGGGCTTTTTGGGTTGCTGTCCTTACAGCAGAGATCAGATGAGTCCTTCAGGACTGTAATGGACACTGAATACACTAGCCTAGCTATCAATTTCCCTATCAATTCAGCAGCAGCTACACTGTCCCTCCTCTCACTAAGAATGCAGCACAATGAATGTAAAATGGATGCTGTCCAGTAGGTGGGAGGGTCTGGGAGGGAGGGCCTGCTGCTGATTGACTGGAATGTGTCTGCTGACTGTGAGGTACAGGGTCAAAGTTTACTCAATGATGATGAATAGGGGGTGGACCGAACAGCACATGTGTTCGCCAACCGTGGCGAACGCGAACAAGCGATGTTCGCCAGGAACTATTCGCCAGCGAACAGTTCGGGACATCACTATTTGTAATATATTATACATATATAGGAAATAAAAGTGTATATACACACACATATTATATACATATATTATATATATATATATCTGTGTGCGTATGTATATATATATATATATATATATATATATATATATATAAGATACCTTGATGGAGAGCACTCACAGGACTCAATATGATGATAAGATGCTTTTATTTCAGCAAAAATTCACAAATCAATATTGTCAGTTTCGACGTTTCCGTCCCAGCTGACTTTTTTCAAGACAAACAATTAGTGTTAACTAAACCGTTTAAATACAAGTTGCTAAAATACTTTTTGGCGGGTGAACAGAAATAAAAACGAGATTTGGTGATGTCATGAATGACATGTACAAATTCCAAAAATGTAATCGGTCTAATTGACTCATTTACCCACGTGAAACAAGTGAGAGAGTGATAGAAAAGAAAAGAATAAACTATGTACAGACTATATTACAATTCAAAATTTAGGGGTGGTCATGAAAGCAATGTAGGAGTGCTATTAACAATATATATGTGTTCATATATATGTGTACCCCCACTGGCTCTCTTATCTCTTGGTACTGAGTGGGGATGACTTTCTGTGTTTGGCCCCAACTGGCTCTCTTATCTCTCGGTACTGAGTGAGGATGGCTTTCTGTGTTGGGACTTTCCTTGTCCCCCACTGGCTCTCTTATCTCTCATGGGCGTCCGCAGAGGGGAATAAGGGTGGGCACTTGACCCCCCCTTGGACTTTTCCAATTGCCCTTTAAAAAGAGCAGCCTGAGTCTGCAGCGGTGTGCTGCAGATGGGGACTCGTTGTCCTCATTCGGGGGAGAATGGGGAGCGATCCCCTGGGACCGGCTGGAAGGGAGCTCACTGCACAGCACTCCCCTCCTGCTGGTCACAGCATGTAGTGTGACCGAGAAGGCGGACCGCGGTAGGAGAGCTTCAGTTCCCTTACCCGGTCTGACAGGAAGTACTCACAGAGAGCACAGAACTGCTTCCTGTCAGTCCGTATATGGGAACGGAAGCTCTCCTTCCGCGGTCCGCCTGCTCGGTCACACTACATGCTGTGACCAGCAGGAGGGGAGCGCTGTGCATTTTCTGGAATGAGAATTACCCCTATGATGGCATACCATTCGCAAAAGAAGACAACCCAAGGTACTGCAAATCATAGGCGTGCGCACGGGGTGTGCCGGGTGTGCCTGGGCACACCCTAATCCCCGCGGCCGCCTATGTATTGAGACCGGCAGGGTAGATCTCAGGATCCCCCTGTCGGTCCATGCAGAGCCGGCGCTATCCGATCGCCGGCTCTGCTCTCAGCCTCCCCTCACCGGCTCACATGCAGGGAGGGAGACAGGAGAGGACCCGGGGACCTATTGCCAGCAGCTCCGCCGGGTTCCTCTCGCGAGATCTGAGCGTTGCCACGGCAACGCTCAGATCTCGCGTGAGTGAACTCTAGCCCTGCGGGGCTAGAGTTCACTCTCCACTGGACCACCAGGGATGGATGGCGGCAGCAGCAGCAGGATCCCCCCTCCCAGGCATAAGGTAAGAAGGGAGGGGGGATAACTGATCTGCCCCCACCTCCACTGGACCACCAGGGAAAGCAGCAAGGAAAGATCCCCCCTCCCTACATGAAGTAAGAAGGGAGGGGGGATATTAAGTAATGTACCTCCACCCCCCACAATCACCCACACACACATATACACAGCACCAACACACATACAGCACCCACACACAGCACCCATAGACATACACAGCACCAACACACATACAGCACCCACACACAGCACCCATAGACATACACAGCACCAACACACATACAGCACCCACACACAGCACCCATAGACATACACAGCACCCACACAGCACCCACAGACATACACAGCACCAACACACATACAGCACCCACAGACATACACAGCACCCACACACATACAGCACCCACAGACATACACAGCACCCACACACATACAGCACCCACACACATACAGCACCCACACACATACAGCACCCACACACATACAGCACCCACACACATACAGCACCCACACACATACAGCACCCACACACATACACCGCACCTACACACATACATACACAGCACCCACACACACACAGCACCCACACACATACAGCACCCACACACATACAGCACCCACACAGCACCCACACACACAGCACCCACACAAACACACAGCACTCTCACACACATTACACAAACAGCACTCTCACACTCACACAGCACACTAACAGTACCCTCACAAACACAAACAGGACCCTAACAAACACACACAGCACACTACCAGTACCCTCACACACAAACATCACCCTCACACACAGTACATTTACAGCACCCTCACAAGTGCACACACACACACACAAACAGCACCCTGACACACAGTACATTCACAGCACCCTCACAAGCACGCACACACAAACACCCTCACCCACATAGTACACTACAGCACCCTCACACACACATCACACTAACAGCACCCTCACACAGCTTTGTGTCTGTATATATGTATATATATATATATATATATATATACACACACATATATATATATATATATATATATATATAATTATTATTATTTTATTATTTATATAGCGCCAACAAATTCCGTAGCGCTGTACAATGGGTGGACTAACAGACACATAATTGAGATCAGACCACTGGACGTACAGGAACAGAGGGGGTTGAGGGCCCTGCTCAATGAGCTTACATGCTAGAGATATATATATATATACGCCGCGTGTGCTTGTGCTTTAGGGTGCACACCCTAATGCAATAGGCTGCGCACGCCTATGCTGCAAATAGGGTATGTTCAGTTTTTTTAGTAGCCACGTATGCCTCGTTTCCAATGAGCGGATCGGTTCGGGTCAGTACAGTTTGGAAGATTTAGAATGGTCCAGCCCATTCTGATGAGCGTTTCCACTGTAAGCTAGACCTTCAGGGGTCATGCGGGGTTTATAAAAAATGCTCTTCCTGTCCACCAATCAATGGATTGTATAGTTGCTCTGCCTTAACCGAACCGTTCCATTTCCTATGGCCCTACATCTGAAGCAGGACCCTGAATGGATCGGTACGGTTTGCTAATATGGATCACTTTCATAATGGAAACACCCAAAATAGCAAACCGTACCAAACCGAACCGAACCGATCCACTCAGTGGAAACGAGGCATTAGTCACAAACACTGGCCAAAGTTAGTGTTCATAATAGTTTTTTGCATTTTTAACACAAAAACAAATATTAATGCTAACTTTGGTCAGTGTTTGTGACTAAGTGGCTACTAAAAATATTAGACATTCCCCATATTGAGTACACTGTGTTGTCTACTTTAAAAAAATATGTACATGTGAAATGTGATTCAGAGATTAATGCCACATAACAGTTTTACAATATCACTATTGATACATTTTAAATATATATATTTTGAAACAGCAATGTTCTACTTGTACTTATAGCCCTATAACTTGCAAAAAAAAAAAAGCTAAGAACATGTTAACATTGGTTTTTTCTAAACTCAGGACAAAATTTAGAAACTATTTAGCACAAGTGTTTTTCGGCGGTTGTAGATGTGTAACACATTTTGGGGGTCAAAGTTAGAAAAAGTGTGTTTTTTTAAATGTTTTCACTATATTTCATAATTGTTTTTATATTAAATTATATGATATGCTGAAAATAATGGTATCTGTAGAAAGACCATATAATGTTGAGAAAAAAAGGTATATAACATGTGTGTGTACAGTAAATAAGTAAGAGGAAAATCATAGCTAAACACAAACACCGCAGAACTGTAAAAACAGCCCTGGTCTTTAATGGTAATTTTTTTTTTAAATGGTCTGGTCACTAAACACATCATTTTTCTCTTTGTGTTTTCTCTGAAGCCATGATTTAGAGCCAGAACAATGTATGTCACTTACACAGAGTGATTTCTAAAGACATTTATTGCAATTTAAAGACACATTGATACATAGGAAAAGTATGGAGAACTTAGAAAAGAACACTACAATAAAAAGAGAGACAGAAGGATGTGGGCCACAAAAATGGGCTGTCTATCCTAAATAAGTGATGTGCATATTGTTACCCCTTTTTAGAACAGAGCTCTTTGGTTAAGTTCATAGTACTTTTGCTTTTTTCTTTCACTTTCAAATTGTAGCTTGTTCGCTAAGCATATTGTAATATATCTGGTTTATGTTTCTTGTCAGTGGAATAGAGTGAGGCCTTATGGGTCCATGTAATGATTAACACTTTCAGAGTCAGAGAGGGGGAAACTATTTAACACCCAGCACTTCCAAGCAACCAAGTCCTGCTGAATCTTCAGAGCAGAGACTGGGCCCCTTAAAACAGCATTAACACCCAGCACTTCCAAGCAACCAAGTCCTGCTGAATCTTCAGAGCAGAGACTGGGCCCCTTAAAACAGCATTAACACCCAGCACTCCCAAGCAACCAAGTCCTGCTGAATCTTCAGAGCAGAGACTGGGCCCCTTAAAACAGCATTAACACCCAGCACTCCCAAGCAACCAAGTCCTGCTGAATCTTCAGAGCAGAGACTGGGCCCCTTAAAACAGCATTAACACCCAGCACTCCCAAGCAACCAAGTCCTGCTGAATCTTCAGAGCAGAGACTGGGCCCCTTAAAACAGCATTAACACCCAGCACTCCCAAGCAACCAAGTCCTGCTGAATCTTCAGAGCAGAGACTGGGCCCCTTAAAACAGCATTAACACCCAGCACTCCCAAGCAACCAAGTCCTGCTGAATCTTCAGAGCAGAGACTGGGCCCCTTAAAACAGCATTAACACCCAGCACTCCCAAGCAACCAAGTCCTGCTGAATCTTCAGAGCAGAGACTGGGCCCCTTAAAACAGCATTAACACCCAGCACTCCCAAGCAACCAAGTCCTGCTGAATCTTCAGAGCAGAGACTGGGCCCCTTAAAACAGCATTAACACCCAGCACTCCCAAGCAACCAAGTCCTGCTGAATCTTCAGAGCAGAGACTGGGCCCCTTAAAACAGCATTAACACCCAGCACTCCCAAGCAACCAAGTCCTGCAAAATCTTCAGAGCAGAGGTATCATCTCTGGAAGATTGCCCACCCCACAGTCAACAACTTACTAATAGATAGTGCACATCAGCTAGTTTCCTTAACACACCAATCAAATCACTAAACCTCTCCTCACCTGAATTTATTTAACACACTGCATCCTTACATTGGTTTAATCACTCATTTATATTTGTGTGTTTGTATATATGATCTACATATCTATATAATACACATTTTTTTCTAATGTTCTCCCTTCTATTTTTCACTTTAACACTAACTTCTCTCATCAATAAAATATCCCTATCCTTTCACTCACCTGTCCCTAGCAACACCATAATTATTACTTCCACTTTACTCCCCTCCCCTCTCTATTTGTCATGCCTTAACTATAATATCCCCTTACTTCCTGGTTCCACGGAGCTTAGCCACACCTCTTCATGACTCGGTCTCCCTATTTAATCTGACCGCACCAGCTGATCGAGGCTGGATTAATGAACTACGTTCTGTACACACGAACTGGCTGCAACTTAGTTGTGAAATCCTGCTGTTACCGGACCGGAATAGAAGACTTCAAGTTCCCTTCGCCTCTCCTCATCCACGGCTAAAGCTGAACTCTATCCATGCAGGATAATCTGCCTCTGAGGAATCTCGGGAACCAGTGTTCTATAAGCCGGAAGCTAAGTAAAACTTCTCTGATAAACGTTGCATCTAAAGCTGTTATTTCCTGTCTCCAAAGTCCTTCGTTAAAGCCTACCGTTACAGCTAACTTCAACACATACTTGTCTCAGTTAGCTGCATCTATCTTTCTTCAGTTAAAGTCAATGGAACAGCTATTGTAACTTCTTATCATCTAATTAACTAATACTACTAAAGGACTCTTGCTGCTTCAGTTCCGTTTACTCCTTAAAGCTACAGTGCATGTAACTGTGGACTTCATTTATCGTTTATTGCTTAATGCTACAGTACCTGTATATTGGAATAAAAGTCAATACCAATTACTTCTAATAAATATTCGAACTATAAGAAATCTGCAGTTGTGTTCCTTCATATGAAATGTTTAAACGTGACAGATTAATCCAGCCATTGTAATGGATCCAGCAGATTTCGATTCTACTATAGCTACGCTGCATCAAAGAGTTGATACACTAGTCCAAGGTATGCAAGAACTGCAAGTTACTCACGAAAGACTTTTCACCTATGTCAGAGATTTACAAACTCGTACTCCTCATACTACTCTGCTCTCGGCTAGTGATCCTGCTGTATGTAACCCTGAAAAATTCTATGGTGATCGTTCCAAATATAAGGAGTTTTTTTATTCCTGCAAACTATTGATTGCTTTAAAACCTAGAGCTTATCCCACAGAAAGATCTAAGGTTTTTTCAGTTATTTCCTTTCTAAGAGGTGAACCTATGTTCTGGGCCCATACCTTTTTGGACAATGATGACCCCATCTTAGGCTCACTGGATGAATTTTTTGAAGCCATGTCTCTTCTCTATGAAGATCCTAATAAACAAGCTACAGCTGATTTAACAATCAGAACACTACAGCAAAGAAATAGACCCGTTGAAGATTATATTGCTGAATTCAAAAGATGGGCTGTTGAAACGCAATGGAATGACATCACATTGCGCAACCAGTTTCGAATTGGTTTATCTGAAGCTGTAAAAGATGAACTCTCTAGAACAGAACTCCCTACTACTTTGAACGCTCTAATTCACTTATCAATCAGCATTGACAGAAGATTAAGAGAAAGAAAGGCAGAAAAAGCCCTTTTACATTCTAAAGACCGTAAGCCTTTCACTCCCTCAAAAGCTCCAGAAAAGACTTCCTTACCAAGTGAATCTATGGAAATAGGGGTAATACGAAGTCCTCTTACTCCTGCAGAGAAGAACCGAAGACGTCAATTAAACCTATGCATGTATTGTGCCTCTCAAGATCATCTGGTTGCTGTTTGTCCCTTATTAAAACGGACAAAGGCCGGTAGACAAGCTTATACCTCTGCTATCTTCAGTGCACTCCCTTCAACATCAACCAATCCGTTCTTAACTGTATCCCTTGTCTTACAGTGGGATAAGGTGAGAATTGTGACTGAAGCTCTCATCGATTCTGGTGCACATGGAGTATTCATCGATTCAACCTTCGTAACAAAGAATAGAATTCCTTGTGTTCAAAAAGCTAACTCTGTTCCTATTAAAGTGATTGATGGCTCCTTTATATCCTCGGGACCGATTCTTCATGAAACCATCCCTCTAAAGGTAACCACAAATCACATACATACTGAATTTCTAGTATTTGATGTTATTCCGTCACCTCTCTATCCCGTTATAATAGGGATCAACTGGTTAAGGAACCACAACCCTCAAATTTCTTGGTCTCCTTTCTCCATCACCTTTAACTCACATTATTGTAAAGAAACATGTTTACAACAAATTCCTATTCTTCAAATCTCTAAAGAACCAACCATACCCTCTTGTTATTCAGAATTTTCAGATGTCTTCAGTAAAAAAGAAGCTGAAACGCTCCCGCCTCATCGTGCTTACGATTGTCCTATAGACCTCATACCTGGTGCCCCAGTACCATTTGGGCACATCTACCCTCTCTCTGAGACTGAATTACAAATTCTCAAAGAATATCTAGATGAAAATCTACGGAAAGGGTTTATTAGACCCTCTAGTTCACCTGCTGCCTCAAGTATGTTTTTTGTAAGAAACAAAGACCAGACTATTCGTCCTATCATTGACTACAGAGCCTTAAATAAAATAACAGTTAAAAATCGTTATCCTCTTCCTCTCATCAATGAACTGGTTGAACGATTGAAAACTGCTACCATCTACACTAAGCTTGACCTTCGCGGGGCATATAATCTCGTCAGGATAAAGGCTAATGATGAATGGAAGACTGCTTTCCGAACAAGGTATGGCCTCTTTGAATATCTGGTAATGCCTTTTGGCCTTTGCAACGCCCCTGCAACTTTTCAACACTTCATAAATGATATCTTTAGAGACCTATTGGACGTCTGTGTCATCATTTATTTAGATGATATTCTCATATACTCCAACACTCCTGAGGAACATAGAAAACATGTCAGATGGGTGTTATCAAGACTCAGAACTCACAAATTATTCGCTAAACCTGAAAAATGTCTTTTCCATGTCAAAGAAATTACCTTCTTAGGTTATGTCATCTCCCCTCATTCAATAGGTATGGACAATGCAAAAGTCGATTGTATCATCAACTGGCCTGTTCCCTCTACAGTTAAAGAATTACAGCGATTTCTAGGATTCGCCAATTTCTACAGAAAATTTATTAAAAACTACTCTGAGATAGTTCACCCACTCAATCAACTTAACAGAAAAAATTATCCCTTCAATTGGAACGAGAAGGCTCAAACTGCCTTCACCGAATTAAAGAGAAAGTTTACAACAGCTCCTATTCTTCAACTTCCAAATCCTTCATATCTTTATGTCCTTGAAACGGATGCTTCGGAATTTGCAATTGGAGCTGTCCTCTCTCAACACAAAACTCCTCAAGACCCTCTTCATCCTGTTGCCTTCTTCTCACGATCATTATCTCCTGCTGAAAAGAATTATCCTACAGGAGAAAAAGAATTATTAAGTATCAAAGTGGCTTTAGAAACCTGGAGACACCTTCTTGAAGGCGCTCGGAACTCTTTAATCATTTATACTGACCATAAAAATCTCGAATATCTTCACTCCAATAAAACACTGTCTGCTCGACAAGTAAGATGGAATCTCTTTTTTTCCCGGTTCAACTTCCAAATCGTCTTTAGACCTGGGTCTAGAAACAAAAAGGCTGATGCCCTTTCCAGGATCCATAAGGACACTGAGATTGAACCTCCTTCGCCTAAAGTCATTGGAATCTTATCTTCTCTTATTGACGACATTAAAGATCTCAGTGAAGATGCTCTCGAACTTCCTAAATCAATTAAATTATCTAAGAAAAACGGTCTCTACTATTTCAAAGACCGGATTTACGTGCCTCCATCCTTCAGAATTAAAGTACTCGAATTTATTCATGATTCTCCTCTGGCAGGTCATCCAGGTATAAAGAAGACCCTTGAATTGTCCAAAAGATACTATTGGTGGCCTCGTCAAGACCAAACTATTGAATCTTATGTTAAATCTTGTTCTGTATGCCAAAGATCAAAACATGTCCATCATCAACCATTTGGTCAATTATTGAATTTACCAATTCCTGAACGACCTTGGCAATCCATCTCTATGGATTTCTTGGTAGAATTACCTCCTTCTCATCATCACACTACCATTTTAGTGGTAGTAGACCGCTTCACAAAAATGTCTCATTTCATTCCTTTAAAGAAGTTACCTTCGTCCTCTGAACTTTCGAAAACATTTCTTGACAACATAGTTAAACTTCACGGACTGCCAGACGAAATCATTTCAGACCGAGGAACTCAATTTACCTCCAAATTCTGGACTGCCTTATGTGCCACTCTTCATATCCAACGTAAACTATCATCTGCATATCATCCTCAAACAGATGGACAAACTGAAAGAGTCAACCAATGCTTAGAACAATATCTACGATGTTATTGCTCTCACTTACAAGACGATTGGATAACTTGGTTACCTATGGCAGAATTCGCATACAATAACTCTTTTCATACCAGCAGTAAAATGACTCCATTTCTATCCAATTATGGATTTCATCCTTCCTCATTTCCTGCTCAGACAAGTTCTTCATCTAATCTCTCCGATTCGAATCAAATCTCTCATATGTCCTCTTTATTCAAAAAATTGCATGACAATCTTGAATTGGCCTCCTCCACTCAAAAGAAGTTTTTTGATACAAAACGACAACCTTCACCTTCTTATCAAATCGGTGATCTTGTCTGGCTTTCCTCAAAGAACATTTCTACAAACCGTCCATCAAAGAAGTTAAGTTCTCTTTTCCTTGGTCCTTTTCCAATACTATCGATTATCAACCGTAATGTTGTTAAATTGAAACTTCCACCTACTTTAAAGCTACATCCTGTTTTTCATGTGTCATTACTGAAGCCTCATCATCCTGACCCTTTCCAAAGGAATGTCACTACTTCTCCTGACCCTATACTGGTCCAGGGTGAAGAAGAATACGAGATTCAAAGTATACTGGATTCAAGGTTCCATCGTGGCTCCTTACAATATCTCATCAGATGGAAGGGATATGGAGTTGATGAAGATACATGGGAAAACTCCTCTGACGTTCATGCTGACAAATTAGTTTCCCAGTTTCACAAACGCTACCCTTCTAAACCAAGTCAATAGCACCCAGAGGTTGCTCATTAAGGAGGGGATACTGTCATGCCTTAACTATAATATCCCCTTACTTCCTGGTTCCACGGAGCTTAGCCACACCTCTTCATGACTCGGTCTCCCTATTTAATCTGACCGCACCAGCTGATCGAGGCTGGATTAATGAACTACGTTCTGTACACACGAACTGGCTGCAACTTAGTTGTGAAATCCTGCTGTTACCGGACCGGAATAGAAGACTTCAAGTTCCCTTCGCCTCTCCTCATCCACGGCTAAAGCTGAACTCTATCCATGCAGGATAATCTGCCTCTGAGGAATCTCGGGAACCAGTGTTCTATAAGCCGGAAGCTAAGTAAAACTTCTCTGATAAACGTTGCATCTAAAGCTGTTATTTCCTGTCTCCAAAGTCCTTCGTTAAAGCCTACCGTTACAGCTAACTTCAACACATACTTGTCTCAGTTAGCTGCATCTATCTTTCTTCAGTTAAAGTCAATGGAACAGCTATTGTAACTTCTTATCATCTAATTAACTAATACTACTAAAGGACTCTTGCTGCTTCAGTTCCGTTTACTCCTTAAAGCTACAGTGCATGTAACTGTGGACTTCATTTATCGTTTATTGCTTAATGCTACAGTACCTGTATATTGGAATAAAAGTCAATACCAATTACTTCTAATAAATATTCGAACTATAAGAAATCTGCAGTTGTGTTCCTTCATATGAAATGTTTAAACGTGACACTATTCATCCCATGCATTCTACACATACCTTTCCAGCCTATCTCCACCAACTCCTCCCAAATCCTCTACATACATACCCTCCTACAAAACTTTCAAATCCTACTCCCACCTTCACTTCCTTTCTATCCTTCTGCTCCTAGCTGCTGGTGATGTCTCTCCTAACCCCGGGCCCCTCGCAACAAACTCAGCACATACTAACCCAAGGATCCACACTAATCTCATACCCATCTCATGTTCCTCTAAATCCTCCTTCAATACTGCCCTCTGGAACGCACGCTCTGTTTGCAATATAACTAAATCCACTGCTGTCCATGACTTCTTCATCTCTCGTTCTATAGATTTACTAGCCATAACAGAAACCTGGCTCTCCCCCTCTGACACTGCCACCCCTGCATCTTTGTCCTTCGGTGGTCTCCAACTTACCCACAACCCAAGAAACTCTGAATGTAAAGGTGGTGGTGTTGGGTTTCTCCTCTCCCCTCACTGCTCTTTTAAACCTCTTCCCACCCCCCCCCTTCTCTCTCTTTCCCATCATTTGAAATACACTCAATTCGCCTTTTCAAACCCTTCTCTGCTAACATTGCTGTTATTTACCGTCCCCCTGGTTCCCCTCTTCTCTTCCTTGACCACTTTGCTGCCTGGCTACCCTATTTCCTCTCTTCTAACATTCCATCCCTAATTCTCGGGGACTTCAATATTCCTATAAACCCACCTTTGACCTCTGCAGCCACTAAACTACTTTCAATTACTTCCTCCCTCGGGCTATCGCAGTGGGCAAATTCTCCCACCCATGTAGCTGGCAATACCCTTGACCTAATCTTCACTTATGCATGTACAGTATCTAATATCTGCAACACTCCATATCCACTCTCTGATCACCACCTCTTATCATTTGCTCTCACATACCCCCTCACCCAAAAACCTCAGCCTAACCCCCCTCAACTCAGGAGGGACCTTAATTCTCTTGATCTCCAACAGTTGTCAGCTGACATTGATTCACAACTGCTGTCCATCCCTTCCCTCTCCTGTCCTTCACAGGCCATCTCCATATATAACTCTACTCTTACATATGCCTTGAACACTGCAGCGCCACTCCAAACAAGCACCTCGAGGAGGACCCGCCCCCAACCATGGCATACTAAATCAACGCGCTACCTGCAAAGATGTTCCCGTTGTGCTGAACGCTCCTGGAGGAAGTCTCGTACACAATCAGACTTTCTCCATTATAGATTCATATTGTGTTCATACAGTGCAGCCCTTGCCCTTGCCAAACAGTCCTACTTTTCCTCTCTCATTAGTTCATGTTCCCGCAACCCCAGGCGTCTCTTTCACACCTTTAATTCTCTTCTTCGCCCTGCTGTGGCCACCCCCAAAACTAACCTTACTGCTGATAACTTTGCATGTTACTTCACTGACAAGATTGAACAGCTAAGGAAAGAATTCTCCCCTCCTTGCCTTTCTGTTTCTCAATCACACATAGATCATGCCTTTCCTACCCTTCAGACATTCTCCCCAGCTACTGTCCAAGAGGTGGCTGCTCTTCTTTGCTCCTCTCGCCCCACCACTTGCCCGCTCGATCCTGTCCCATCTCACCTTATTAGATCTCTCTCCACTTGTCTTGTGCCTTCTCTAACACACATCTTCAACTGCTCACTCTCTTCTGGCATCGTCCCTGCTGACCTTAAACATGCCACTGTAGTACCTATACTAAAAAAACCATCCCTCGACCCATCCACCCCCTCTAACTACCGTCCCATATCCCTGCTCCCTTTTTCCTCAAAGCTTCTGGAAAGACTTGTCTTTACCCGTGTGTCTCATTTCCTCAATTCCAACTCTCTCCTTGACCCCCTTCAATCTGGCTTCCGCCCTCTCCACTCTACAGAGACTGCCCTTATCAAAGTTACTAACGACCTAATCGCAGCTAAATCCAAAGGCCACTACTCCATACTAATTCTTATTGACCTCTCAGCAGCCTTTGACACCGTTGATCATGCTCTCCTTCTTCAAACTCCTCAATCACTTGGTCTCTGTGACTCTGTCCTCTCATGGTTTTCCTCTTATCTCTCCCAACGCTCATTCAGTGTCTCCTTTTCTAATGATACCTCCTCCCCTTGCCCTGTCTCAGTTGGCGTTCCCCAAGGCTCCGTCCTTGGTCCCCTTCTATTTTCTCTTTATACTGCCTCTCTTGGCAAACTTATTACCTCTTTTGGATTTCACTACCACCTGTACGCTGATGACACCCAGCTATATCTCTCCTCCCCGGACCTCTCCCTGCCGTCCTGCAACGTGTCACTGCTTGCCTTTCTTCCATCTCTGACTGGATGTCCTCCCGCTTTCTGAAACTCAATATCTCCAAAACTGAGCTCCTTGTCTTTCCTCCTCCTAATACTGATCCTCATCTTTCGCTCTCCCTCCAAGTTTGTGGTACCAACATTAGTCCATCCTTGCAAGCGCGCTGTCTTGGCGTCATACTTGACTCTGGTCTCACCTTTGAGCCTCACATCCAGCATGTTGCCAAATCCTGTAGATTCCATCTTAAAAACATAGCCCGCATCCGCCCCTTTCTTGCACCAGATACTACCAAGGAGCTTGTCCATGCTCTAGTAATTTCCCGCATGGATTATTGTAACCCTCTCCTGATTGGTCTTCCCAATAGCCGTACTGCACCCTTACAGTCCGTAATGAATGCTGCTGCTAGATTGATTTTCCTCTCTAGTCGTTTCTCTCACACCTCACCCCTCTGCCAGTCCTTACATTGGCTTCCTGTATGCTATAGGAGTCAATTCAAGGTACTAACTCACACCTATAAAGCACTGAACAACTCTAGCCCCTCTTATATCTCCTCACAGATCCATAGGTATGTCCCTTCTCGGTCTCTCCGTTCTGCCCATGACCACCTGCTGTCCGTTGTCCGCACTCGTACGGCCAACTCGCGCTTGCAGGACTTCTCACGGGCGGCTCCCTTCCTGTGGAATAGCCTGCCTACCGCCATCAGACTCTCCCCTAGTCTTGCATCTTTTAAGAAGTGCCTTAAAACCCATCTCTTTAGGAAAACTTATGGCCTCCAAGACTAACCCTTACCTCACATACCTGTCTCTTGCCCTCTCCTAAAGGGCAGCCCACCTTATTTGATTGTAAATTCCTGTCCTAATGTGTTTTACACCCCACCTCCTATAGAATGTAAGCTCGTTTGAGCAGGGTCCTCTTCAACCTATTGTTCCTGTAAGTTTATTTGTAATTGTCCTATTTATAGTTAAATCCCCCTCTCATAATATTGTAAAGCGCTACGGAATCTGTTGGCGCTATATAAATGGCAATAATAAATAAATAAATAAATTACACTCTCATGCAGTGAAAGGACTTACATGTTATATAGTAAAGAAGCACTAAAAACAAATATGCAATTATACCCAAATCGATTATGTACTCATCAAAACAGCCCCAGGAAGTGGAACTATGCTGTCAGCATAATTATTCATCAGAAACTAACAAACTTGCTTTGGAATTAAAGTGAAAATTTGTGGAGTCAATTTTAATAGCTACATTTGGTACATCCACGATCCTAATAAAAATGTTAATTACAGTAACCCAATGTTAAATTATATTTTAATGCAGTACATATAGATAATATAACAGTTGAAGAGTATTTTGCCTGGGAAAATTTGCTGCAGAAAACAATGAGTACTGTGCGAGTTTAGAAAGAGCATGCGACAAGACTGAACATGGTATGTATAATATTCTGACTCTACTGAGAAACCGATACACACAGTGATAAGTCACATCTAAATCTGGAAAAATACTTTTAGAATGATAAATCACTTTTCTTGAATGGAGGTTTCACTAAGAAAATACATGAGGGAAAATAATCTTTGCATGATGTGTAAAATCAGGTTTCCCACTGGACTGTGAAGAAGTGGGAGTATGACAGCTGCCCAGGGGTTGTGAGACTGGGCTAAAGGGATACTTTGTTGCCCATAGAGGGCATATAAGAGCAAGTAGGGACGTTTTTTTTTTTTCAGTCAGTCAGAGAACAGTGTAGTTGACTTAGCTCTGTCCTGTTTTTCTCTGTTCTGTCCTCTGAGGACGATTTGCACTATAACCTGCCTCCCTTAACAAAAAGTAAGGATTAAGAGGAGTAAGCGTTAGTAGTATAGTAAATTAAGGGACTGTTGCATCTTTGACAAAGGAAGCTCTGGAGGCCTTACTGGTGGTGTTTCAGCAGGTCCATGGGATTTCATGCTGCTGGCCGCTTGGGTGAGTTTTCTTGCGTTTAGGTGTGGGATGCGCTGCGCCACGTAGAGGAAGGGTTTGATCCCAGTGCTTAATGGGTTGATGGTTAGTTCTGGTTTGTTCCTTGCATCCCTTGTGCACTTGTTTTACTCTGTATATGACTTTCTCTGCTATAAATTTATGCTGCGCTCTTACAGCTTGGCTCTTTCCTCTGCAACAGTAAATTACTTTAATATCCTCATAACCACACTCTCCCGCACACACAAACAACTTTTTCACACTTTTAACTCTGTTCTTTCGCCCTGTTGCTCCTCCTCCTCCTACCGACTTAACCACCACAAACTTTGCAACTCACTTCACTGACAAGATCACTACAATGAGGGAAGAGATCTCTCATCTCTCTCCTTCCTATTACAATACTTCCTCCAACCTCACTCCCTCTGCTGTTCTATGTTTATTCACACCCGCTAAAGCGGAAGAGGTTTCTGATCTGCTCCGGTCCTGCTGCCCCACTACCTGCTCCCTTGATCCTATTCCCTCGCATCTCATCTGTACTCTGTCTCCTTCTCTTGCTTTGCCTCTGACTAAAATTCCCAATCTCTCCCTCTTCTCTGGAATATTTCCATTTCCCATTAAACATGAAACTGTAACCCTCAGCAGAACAGGTAAACCAAAGTCTAGTCTATGAACGTGTACGGTGGCAGAAGGACCCCCCCCCCCCCCACCCCCGCTCACAAACACATACAACACCCTCTTACTCTCCTCCCGGATATATCATCCTCCGAACTACCCCCACCCCAACTAAATGACAGATCATATAACTACATCTCTTACCCGCTACTTCAGGCACACTGGTCTATGGCGACACTATCCTGAACTGGGGACAGGACCCGGACACTACACTGAATACTAGAAACGGGAATAAGACTAACACCAGAGAAGGGCGCTGACACGCCTCAATCACTCATAACTGCCTCCACAAGCCATGAGACCCCCAATTCCCCTCTCTCCTCCCCCACCACCACTAGTCTCATGCAACACTGGGGTCATACTACGACACATACATGCTACCCTGAATGAATCACCACACAACCCCACACACTATTTCTCGCAACTATCATTGGACAATTGTAATGTGTACGAATATCGCATCTGTACTCACGCTCTTCAAAGATCTACACATCCTGCTACCCCCACGGTTTCATGAATACTAATAAACGTATGTGTCCATACGGATTCATACAATATATACACAAAGCTACCACTTGTCAGAAACAATTACGTTTTTTGTTTATTATCACCGGATGTAAACTGATACTGCATGGTAATAATGATTGTATACAAATAAGCCCAGCATACGTATTTGCACTGTTTCTCTGTTATCACTGTTTTATATAACTATGTTGAGATGGGCCTGCGTGCCCAAAATGTGCTCCACTATCTTGACAAGATCCAAATAAAAAGATTAACAAAAAAAAAAAAGAAACTGTAACCCCAATTCTAAAACAGCCCAACCTTGACCCTAACTCCCCGTCCAACTACCCTCCTATCTCACTCCTTTGCGTCCAAGATGAGCTTCTCGGTGGTCTTACGTGCTCCCAACTTGCCCCATTGCAGTCTATAATGAATACGGTGGCAAGGCTCATCTTCCTGTCTGCCCGAACCTCACACGCCTCACCCCTCTGTCAGTCCCTGCATTGGTTTCCCGTAAGATGCAGGGCTCAATATAAAATTATGTTTCTTGCTTTCAAATCTCTACATAATGCTATTCCCACCTATCTATCCTCCCTAATACACAAGTATGTCCTGTCTAGGCCCCTACGCTATCCTCAGTTCGTACTCCCACCTCTGATGCTCGCATTCAAGACTTCTCTAGGGCTGCACCATTCCTGTGAAACTCCCTTCCCTTTTCCGTTAGATGCTCAACCAGTCGCCACTCCTTCAAAAAAATCTTTAAAAACTCACTTTTTCACAAAAGCACATCAATTAAGCTGTTAATGGCTCAAAAACACAAACAAAACACACACTAAGTCTTCATTCAATACTATTCTACCAATCTACTTCCCTAATACTTCCCTTACCTCTTGTATCGCTATACCCCACTCCCTCTAGCATGTAAGCTCATTAAGTAGGGCCCTCAACCCTTCTGTTTCTGTGCATCAGACTTGTTTGGTTACAATTACATGTTTGTTAGTCCACCCATTGTTGATGCTATTTAAAAATTATAAGAATTTTAGTAAATTATATTATCATCAGCTGGAATGCTGGAATCAGTGATATAACCCACTAAGAAATGCTGTTAAAAGGACCATGCAGGGAGCAAAGTGCATTTGACAGGTTTTAATAAAGACAAACAAAAAACGAATGTTTGCTGAAGTGTACACTTCTTTTTTATCACAAAGCAACCTCTTAGATTCTCGTACTCTGAGTTCGTACTCTGCATCGCCAATGAAAAATCAGTGTGAGTTGGGCTGCTGACCTGCCCCACAGCCAATCACTGTTCTCTTGTTACCTGCCCTAGTTTCCTTTATTACAGCTTTGAACTACTTTGTTGTTAAAGTGACTACGATGTTCTTTTAAAGTGTGAGTTGTGTAGAATCAATGACTTAAATTCTAACATGTAAAGCGGTGTCTGTATTTTTAGACAGCTGTCATCTCCCTTTAGTTTGTTCTTTAGTGGATAAATTCCTATATATATATTTTTTTTTTTCATGTATTAAATTTTAATGGTTTTCAGACATAATAACAATAATATAAAGTGCATCAACACACCATTGAGGATCACAACAATCCTATCACACGTCCAGTTTACACAGTTAATGATGCATTTAGAGATAAAAATACAAAAGGAAATACATTGTCAAACTATTTGAACAATGTAAACAAGTACTTGTGGTTGACAAAGTTTCATTGTGCACGAAGGGAGCTTAAAGCTGCCTGCACTGCCTCCCACAGCGCCCACATCTTCTCATGCTTTGTAACCTTCACACAGGAACAACCTCCCATATCTTTTGGTATTGCCCAGCCATTACACAGTACTGGTGTCAAGTTCAATCATTGATACAAAAGTTCACTAACATAACCTTAGATTTTAACCCAGAATCATTTATCTAGCAAATTCCTATATATTTTTTAATTGCAGAGGTGTTCTAGTTTGTATGGATGCTAGCAGAGCTTGATTTGCACTGAATGTAATTAGTCAACCATGACTGGAAATATGGCCACTGGTGGCATTTGTCGTAGCAAGTCATAATGTCAAAGAATAAAGTCATTTTGTGCTCCTTCAAAAAAAATAGCTTTGTGGATATAAGACAGGAGTGGATTTTATTAAGACACTGAGGCTCCAATTATCCTATTATGCTGCACTCTTTCTTTATTTCCCTCAGCAGTAGAGATGTCACGAACATAAAATTTTCCGTTCGCGTACCGCGAACGCGAATTTCCGCAAATGTTCGCGGACGGGCGAACCGGGCAAACCGCCATAGACTTCAATGGGCAGGCGAATTTTAAAGCCCACAGGGACTCTTTCTGGCCACAATAGTGATGGGGACGTTGTTTCAAGGGGACTAACACCTGGACTGTGGCATGCCGGAGGGGGATCCATGGCAAAACTCTCATGGAAAATTACATAGTTGATGCAGAGTCTGGTTTTAATCCATAAAGGGCATAAATCACCTAACATTCGTAAATTGTTTGGAATAACGTGCTTTAAAACATCAGGTATGATGTTGTATCGACCAGGGAGTGTAAGGGTTACGCCCTACGCCCGCTTCACAGTGACAGACCAAACTCCCCGTTTAACGCACCGCAAACACTGCAAACTGTTGTCAGAGGCAGACACACCAAAAAAATGCCACACTACTGAGCTCTGCAATGACGGCATTCTGGTGATGGCAACAGCATGCGTTGATTGGCGTGCTGTCTGGCTGACCCCGGGTGCCGATGCATGCTGTCTGACTGTGCCACTAGCTCCTTGCGACGACCTCCCCCTGCTTCCAACTCTTCTCCTCCTCCTCTCTGTCTCCCCATCTGAACTTTCCCCCTGTTCTTCTTCTCTTCTAGCAGGCACCCACGTGACATCCACGGACGCATCGTTATCATCAACCGCTTCACTTGTATCTTACAACTCAGCAAAGGAAGCAGCAGCGGGTACAACATCATCATCATCCCACATACGTCCATGTGTGTAATGCTGCCTGACTGAGACATATCCCTGTTATCTACATCCTCTGGCAATAATGGTTGCACATCAATCATTTCTTCCAACTGTGTAAATAACTCCTCTGACAGATCAAGTGAAGCGGCTGTGGTGCTAGTGTTGGTGGTGGCGGCAGGCGGGCGAGTGGTAACTTGAGAGGTGCCCGAAGCTAAGTTGGAGGAGGATGGTGCGTCAAGGTTCCGAGCGGAAGCTGTAGAAGATTGGGTGTCCTGTGTTAGCCAGTCAACTATGTCCTCAGAACTTTTCGAGTTCAGGGTACGTGGCCTCTGAACACTGGGCATTATTCTAGGGCCAAAGGGAATCACAGCACCACGACCATGACGGCCCCTGCGGGGTGGCCTGCCTCTTCCTGTCATTTTTTTTTCGATTAGTGGTACTATGCGTGCAAGCTACAGTGACAACAGATATGAGTGGCACTGTGCACTGGCAGAAGTTGGCAGAGTAGACGCTGTAGGCCTGACACACACGCTTGCAGACAACTAACTGCTATTCAATCTATTACAGTCAAAATGTTATTTTTTTTTTTAAATGTACACTACTGTTACATCAGATATGAGTTGCACTGGTGTGACACTGTGCCCTGGCAGGCCCTGAAACGCACACGTGTGAAGGAAACTGACTGCTATTATTTCACAGTCAAATTTCTAGTTTTTTTTTAATGTACACTACTGTTACACCAGATATGAGTTGCACTGGTGTGACACTGTGCCCTGGCAGGCTCTGAAATGCACACGTGTGAAGGAAACTGACTGCTATTATATTACAGTCAAAAAAGTTTTTTGTTTTTGTTAAATGCAAGCTATTGTGACACCAGATATGAGTGGTGGCACTGGGCAAGTGGGCACAGTATACGCTGCGAGCCTGACACACACGCTGGCAGACAACTAACTGCTATTCAATCTATTACAGTAAAAAAATTTTTTTTTTTTTTTAAATGTACACTACTGTTACACCAGATATGAGGCAGGCAACTGCAATTAGATTACACAAAAAAAAAAAAGCAGACTGATGTTCTAGCCATAAAAAGGGCTTTTTGGGGTGCTGTCCTTACAGTCCTTCAGGACTGTAGTGGACACTGAATACACTAGCCTAGCTATCAATTTCACTATTAAATCAGCAGCAGCTACACTGTCCCTCCTCTCACTAAGAATGCAGCTTCCGGGGGGCGGGGCCTAGCTGTCATGGAGGAAAGACACACTTTGTGTGAGCTCCCTCAATATCTTACTTTAAGCAGCTATCAACAAGCGAATTTCACCCCAGAAGGGGATGACCCAGCAATGTTGCTCCTACCTGACCGACCTGACATGCTTAATAGCGGTCAGCAACTCGACAGAGTCTTCCTTACCTCCACGTGGCAAGTGTGGCCTGGTGCTCACCGGGCGGGAGAGGCAGCCGATCTCCCGATCCTGGGATGCCCAGGAGCAGCTACTTCCCGTCAGGAGCTCCGTTCCCCCCCCCCCCCTCGGACCAGTAGGGGTTATCCCGGTCCACCCCTGAGAGGTTGTCTGGAGCTAATGGATGCACAGAGCACAGCCGCCCAGGCTGACATACTCATCTGCGACTCTCCCAATATGGCGGCAGCCGTGTGTCCTCCTGGCACCAGCAAAGCATGACAGGATATTGAGTCTAAGCTGGACAGGCTCTTTAATCAATTTTGGAAACAAGCAGGAAGCCCCAACAAGCTCCACCACAGCCCCAACAAGCTCCACCACAGCTAAGCGAAGCAGTCCCCATTAAAATCCACCAACGCAAAAGGCGTCGAAGACGGGACCGAAGGCACAAACAGAAATGCAGAGCCTGCCCCACGTCAAGCACTCGCCTCCACCTTAAGACACCACATTCCCGCACCGGACATGAAGCACCACCGGGACAGATCCGACCACCCGACAAAACAAGCTTCCACCACCTCAAGCCGCGAACCCGGCACTCAGCCAGAGACTTGCCTTTGTTGTTCCAGGTATCAGGAACTCCCAGGGTCTGCACCTGGCGCCCAGAAGAGATCGGATGAGCACAAGCAGTAAGCAGCAGCCTGCCAAGCATGTCCCACTATAGCTGATCCTCCACACCATGCCTTTGATCACATGAACTGCTCTCTGCACATTAACTAATCGTAAAGTAGCAAGCGTTTAAACATGTCATTATTTCACCTCCTAAAGAGTTTATTGTCGTAGTTCCTTACATGCCTTTACCTTAACCGTTCATGTATTATGTTATTCACTAGTCTCATCTCATGGGGCGACTCACACTTGATTTATAACTAGTGGTGGAGCTGCTGATATAAATACACAGTTGATAACGTGCAAGCTACACCCTAAACATGACAGCCATCTTTCACAACAATGTACTGCTATATACTCATACCCTCAGAGCAACTAGCCATGATATACGCACGTTCAGCCTAGCATGCTCAACTATAACACACTTCTGTCTAAAAAAAAATAAAAAAAAAAAAAAGAATGCAGCTTCCGAATGAATCTAAAATGCATGCTGTCCAGGAGGTGGGAGGATCTGGGAGGGACGGTCTGCTGCTGATTGGCTGGAATGTGTCTGCTGACTGTGAGGTACAGGGTCAAAGTTTACTCAATGATGACGAATAGGGGGCGGACCAAACATCGCATATGTTCACCGTCCGTGGCGAACGCGAACAAGCTATGTTCGCCAGGAACTATTCGCCAGCGAACTATTCAGGACATCTCTACTCAGCAGCAAAGAAATTTTTTTTTCAAAACATAACCAGTATATAACATTAAAGTCTGAGAGTAGTATCTCCTTAGCAACAGGAACTGCCAATCAGGTTCCTCTCTCCAGCATAATAGGCTCTGTCAACCAATCCTATTCCTCTTTCTTTGCTGCTCCCTCAGTTGAGTAACATCAGGTCCCCACGGTTCCTTAACTGTGCGGATCTTACTTTGTATTATTAATCTAATTATTGTAATCATTATTGTAACTATTAGTGTAATTACTGATTGTTATTATCTAATTTCTTTGGTTTATTAGGTTTCTAAGTCCAGATAACAGCTTGATTCATGTCTCCCTTTCATTGATTCCCCCTGTCATGTACAGTTTTTCCTTCTACTTTAATACTTAATTGTTTCCTTTTTGCTATTATGTTTTGTAATACCCTCTGAGCCCTGATTCCAGACTTGACACCCTTTGCCCAGTCTTTATTAATCGGGCGCAGGGAAGTTTAACGAAATTCTTGGTGCCCTGTCACAGTGCTTTCGCACCATCTTAGCCTGTCAGGTCCGACGGCCATTTAAAACCTCTTTTAGACGCTTCATTCGCCAAACTGCATAGCCTATTGCCGGATCGCGGCATTCGTATAGTTTTCCCACGAACGCTTAAGTCCATGAACTTGTCCGTTCGGTTGTTTCCCCCGACACGACCACTTGTCTAACCTTCGCCATTCGTGACGACCATTTAGACGAACGCTCCTGCTTCCCTTTCGGGATTTTCGCCACGCGCGGCGGCCATTTTATTGGTTTCCCGCGCTCGGAGCCTGATACTGCCCCCAACGGCTGGAACTCGGAGTTGGGGTTTAGTGTTAGTGGCGGTCGGACGGCTCTCTGTGTCTCCGGTTTGATTATCATATACATATCTGTACTGTGAGTACTTGCTTGTTCCCCTGAATCCGTCTCCCTTTCTCTGGGTTAATCAACCATCCTGTAGACTATTTACTCCTCTAGGTTCAGCATTTTTTTTTGTCAATCTGTATTTTATTGAGGCATAGTGGTTGGGATACAGAATAGAGAGAGGGAAATTTAGGATACAGTATAGGGTTCAATAACAATGGTAACTAACATTTCCTTAGTATTCGTACCTCTTTTTTATATATTATGGTTTAACGTCGACACGTAAGCAAAACAGAAAATAATATTAGCAAAATCAAGTTGGGTGCAAGCTAGTCAGTAATGATGCGTATTTCAGTCGATTAAGGCTAGGTATGCATATGGGAGTTCTATAGGGAAATATTCACGCTGGGTTACATTCTAGACATGCATATGACATGCCTAAGTACATCAAGATTTAGTAACATAGTTAGCAGAGTATCGTTTAAATGTTAAGCTGGGGTAGCAGCTGTACTATCATATTAATAAAGTTAGGTGGTCGCTATGTAACACTGTTTGATTGGATGAACCATGCTAGGGAACAACAAGATAAACGGCAAATTTTTCCGAAAACATAACAGTAGTGATGGTTAGGACAGGTTATTAGTGCCCTTGACACGACTAACACACTTAATCAGCATGCTGAGTTGCACGGTCATTATAATAGACTAGGGAATGGCCTAGAGTCTGAGGCTGGGTGTGTAGTCAGTAGCATTATGTGGAAAACAGACACATGTTCAGACATTTATATCAAACGAATAGCTTAGCTAGGTCGTTAAGATTAAGTAACGTTTAGCAATATTATAGATTATTTTTAACTGCTGTTTAAGTCCTGGCAGGCTGGAGTTTTACTACATGTCCTTAAGGGGACATGGGTACCTTGCTCGAGGGTATGTAGCATGGTCAGCCAATACCTCGGCTTGGCAGATCCATGTCTACCCCTGGGTTTCCCCTGGTCGCCTGGGTGTTGGTGCCGCTTCTCTGGAGGGTCCACAAGGGAGCAGCAGGGTGCGGATGGGTGTCAGTCGCCCTCCAGCCCCAGGTTGGTGGGAAGGCCTGCACTTGTGTACCACTGACTCGGTGTCTCGGTGAGGCCGGGTCATCCCTTTGTCGGGCGCCATGGGGAGCTCGGGTGTCTTGCCGCCGCCCGCGACGGGCGCTCCTCCGGCGATGTGGTCGGTGCCTAGGAGATTTACTCCATGTGGTCTTTGGCCTGGGAAGGCATTGTGGGCGGCCAACGATGTTCGTCTCAGTGAGGTAATAGAGGTTCTGGGTGGTCCGTCGTAGCTTATGGGTGCCGCACTTCTGCCGCTGTTGGGAAGGCTGTTGGACCGGAGGCGAGTCACTAGGCCTAGCCAGGATCCTGCAGACGGTGCCTGTTACTGTGGCTTGCGGTCATGAGGCAGGCCGTGGGCGGGTACGCCTTGTGTCCCTCGTTCCTGCTTATCTGTACAGATGTGATTTGCTTTGCCGCCATAGTGGAGCTTGTTGTTGTGCGGGCTCCGGGTGCATGTGTCGTGAGTCCGGCAGTCGCTTCCGCGGCAGTTCGGCAGCCGAGTAGGTCTGGGCTGGAGGGAGCTTCTTGTCTTGTAGTTTACGCCAAAAATCTTGAAAGATGCTCTCCAGCCTGGCCATGCATATCCCTGTTCGTCCTGGCTGCTGGCAAGCCGCGTGGTCGCCGCCATCTTTGGTGGGTCTCTCGGCCCACCGGCGGGTTTCTGTGAGCCTGTCATGGCTGGGAGGACTCCCATTAGTGGAACGGGATCACCCCCACCGGTCCATAGGGGGGGGTTGTAGGGTACCCGCGTGTGGCACTCAGCTCTCGGGTCACTCCGGGCTGGGAACTCATCCGCTGCTCTCCGCCATTGCGCACCCGGCCACATGCCTCCGCGTGTATAGCCTGTTGCCTGTCGTCCGTGTACCTAGGTTCAGCATTTTAACTTGTTTCTTTTTATACCTGTCAGTTTTATACCTGTCATGTCCCCACTCAAGGTGATTCAAAAACACCTTCAGTTGAGTTTGATACCTCTGCTGATATGCAGACTCTATTTGACAAAACTATGTCACAGGCTATGTCTAAAGCCTTTACCTCAGCCATGGGACTGATGTCTGACTCACTGTCACAGACACTGACACATGCCTTCATTCAGGCACAGAAATCGGCTCAACCGGCTATTACCCAGGCCCCTGTACAGCCTCAGGCTGGCTGCAAGGCCTTGGCCAAAGCAAAACACTCCTCAATATCACAGATGGACAGCTATACACCTGTCACAGATGGCGCGTCTATTCCGTGTCTATTCCGTATTCGGAAGATCCCTCGGATCTGGAATCAGATAGCCTAGCTGAGACCACACTGCGTCTCAAGCCGATACATATCATGTGGAGCAAAAAGCCCCAGGGGACGCGGATACGATCCTGGACCCCCACGGGGAACACCTATTTGACCCCGATGATCTGCGCCACCCACGATCAGCGGAATCGTCCCCCTCGGACCATGTGGTGAGATATATAGCGTCTAGAGTACGCAAGCCTTTGGATAAGGCGACGAGAAATAAACTCCGGGCAGAATGCCCATGACCCACGGTCCCACTCCCTGATGATGCCTGCAGAACACCTGCAGTTGACCCAAAAATTATACAATTCCTGAGTAAGACAGGTTGGAAGCCTAACAAAGGCTTGGGTTTTTCCCTGCGCAACTGCCAGGATAAAGTATTAGACATCTTCGGTCCGGCAACTAAGATTTTTGAAATGGTCGAAGACGACCAAGATTTGGACCGGGCCGCCATAAGCGGGTGGATCCAACTAATCATTTGTTTAATTGGCAATGCCAACACTGCGATGGCCACGGAGCGTCGCAAATCAATATTGTTGAAAATTGAACCCAAATGAGTGAATATGGCTCTGAATGAGCCGGGCACCCAAGCCAAAGGTCTCCTGTTCGGAGACAACTTCATTAAGGAGCTCGGCTCCTTTGTCCATACGTTTACTGCCCTTGATAAAGCGCAATCAAACATGCACAAAGTATTCCACCCTAAGGTTTTTGGTGGGGCCGGAAAAAGCCAGGAGCCGCCTGTCCGGCCGTGTTAACAGGAGTTAATTTAGACAGAACCGAGGCTTCTATACTGGGCGAGCTAGTTTCCAGGAACATCGCAACGCCCCGGCCTTCTTCCCACAATGTGGGCGGCCATGGGTTGCTCGCGAACCACGAAGTGCTCACTCAGGACGACGACCTTATGGTAATCCCTCTTATGTTCCATTCTTCCCTAGGGGCAGTGGGGGGCAGACTCCATCATTTTTTTCCATGTATGGTCCCACATTTCATCAGTTATTTGGGTACTAAACACTGTAAAAGGATATGTCATAGATTTCCTGTCTATACCAATGCAACATTCCCCACCACGGGAAATCCGTTTTTCCCAACAAGACGCAACCCTTGTCACCAAGGAGGTCCGAGACTTGGCAAGAAAACAAGCCATCACAGAAATCCCTATGACCACAACAGGGTATGTGAGCAACCTATTCCTAGTTGCCAAAAAAGGCTGCCGTGTCTGCCCAGTGATCAATTTGAAACACCTCAACACTTACGTATCATACAACCATTTCAAAATGGAGGGAATACACTGTCTAAGAGATCTCCTCCAACCATCAGATTGGATGGTGAAGTTAGACCTACAAGACGCTTACCTTACGGTGCCGATTGCCCTACAACACCAAGACTTCCTGCAGTTCATATGGCAGGGAAGGAAATGGAGATTCTCCAGTCTACCTTTCGGACTATCTTCAGCCCCGTGGTGCTTCACCAAACATATGAAGCCCGTGGTCGCCTTACTACGAAGTCGAGGAGTACGTCTCATAATCTACTTAGACGACATCCTCATTATGGGTCAATCTTCCCAGCTCACCAAGACCCATCTGAACTGCACTCAGACTCTGTTACAAAAACTAGGTTTTCTCATCAATTGGGAGAAATCCATTTTGGTTCCCACACAACACATAGAGTTTTTGGGCCTCATCGTGGACTCTACGCTGCAGACCCTACATCTGCCAATGACAAAACTGAACAGTATAAAGAAGGAAATCAAACGCACGCTGGCAACTCCCCAGCTTACTCTCAAACAGTTGGCAAGAGTGATAGGTCTTCTGGCGGACTCCATTCAAGCCATTTTTCCGGGCCCCCTTTATTATCGGGCGCTACAACGTCTACAAGCTTCCCACTTGAGAGACGGGGTAGCCTACACGGATTGGATCACCCTAAACTCGGAAGCGAAAGACGAACTAAAATGGTGGCTCTTCCATATGGAAGCCTGGAATGGTCGCGCCATCTTTGGCACCACACCAGATCTCATAATAGAGTCCGACGCGAGTTTACTCGGTTGGGGTGCACGCTGTGGAAACGTATCTACAGGTGGCAGATGGTCCGACATGGAATCATCCCTCCACATCAATTGCCTGGAACTTCTGGCTGGATCCTTTGCGATCCGCAGTTTCTCGCCAACTCAAGCCCAGTGCTCTATCCTCCTGAAGATGGACAATATATCAGCAGTCCGATATATCAACCACCTAGGGGGCACGAAATCAAGGGTCCTGGCAACATGGCACGAGATTTCTGGCAATTCTGCCTGACACAAGGCATCTCAGTCACAGCAGAATATATCCCCGGTCACTGCAACACCACGGCGGATTGGTGCTCACGACACCTCAGGGACCCCAGCGACTGGCGACTGGACTCCAGGGTCTTCAAAGATATCCGGTCACTATGGGGCCCCATGGACAAAGATCGTTTTGCCTCCCACTTGAATGCACAACCGCCCAGATTTGTCAGCTGGAGACCGGACCCATCAGCACTGGCAACAGTTGCGTTCACCAAGATTGGGCGTCCACAAGGAACTATGCCTTTCCACCGTTTGCAATGATCCCACGTTGCCTACTGCAGATGCTATGCCAGACAGGAACCCTGGTGATTGTGACACCATTATGGCCCTCACAACCATGGTTTCCCCCCCTCTTAGAGATTGCGATAGATATACCTCGCATTCTCCCACGCTTCGAGTACCTCCTTCAAGACCTGGACGGATCCCCTCATCCCTTGATACAACAAGGCCTCCTACATCTCACAGTGTGGCTGATTTCAGGGGACCTTGGGAAATCCAGGGAGTTTTGGAGGCAACTCTCCACCTCCTCGAGGGCGCATGGGCACCCGGCACGAGACAGGCTTATAAGTCTTCATGGAACAGATGGCGTGATTGGTGCCTGGAACGAGATTTGGATCCCATATCAGCTCCTCTGACTTCGATCCTTCAATTCCTAACTTCCACTGTTTGAAGATGGCAAAGCCTACCGTACAGTGAACCTGTACCGATTGGCCATTTCGGCTACACACCGAGGTTTAGATGGAATCCCGATAGGACGCCATCCGTTGATATGTAGACTCTTATGCGGCATCAAATTTGCACGTCCCCCGTTACCACGATATTTGGTACTGTGGGACGTCTCCATCATCCTCACCTTTCTAGAATCATGGCCAGACAATGCAGTTCTGTCCCTGAAACAGCTGTCGGCTAAACTGGTTATGCTCCTTTGCCTCTTATCCTGCAAGAGGGATTCTGATGTCAGAGCTCTAGACCTCACCGCACGTTCCTACACCCCCCAAAGGGGTCACTTTCGATATTTCTCGAAGAACAAAGACATCATCAAAGAGAGTGTCATACCCAGCGTTTCTTGACAGGCCGCTCCTATGCCCGGTCAAATGCTTACAAACTTACGAATTTCGCACCTCCGCACTACGAGACATAACGAAATATGAACTCTTCGTTTCATTCCAAAAACCACACCTTCCAGTATCTACTCCTACCCTAGCTCGCTGGGTTAAATGGATTATGTCCTTAGCGGGCATTGACACTTCATTATTCTCACCTCACTCTGTACGGGGAGCGATGGCTTCCAAGGCCTCTTCGATTGGTTGTCGACTTGAAGACATTATGAAAGCGGCTGATTGGTCATCAGAATCCACCTTTCATGATTTTTATTTTAAACCCATTCAACACTTTGCGGGAACGGTAGTCTCCCAGCTTTAAACCAGCATAAAAGGAGCCTCCGTGTCTTAATAAAATTCACAGATTTTACTATTACCATGACGTAAAGTCATGATTTTATTAACGACACGGAGGCGAGTATTATCCCTCCCTCCCAGCCCGAAGAAGGAGGGAATATGGGTAAGTTGATCTCACAGTAAGTCCTGATTTATGGAGTTTTTTCTCTTCATGCTATGTTTGTCATTACTTGATCTTAACCACAAGGGACGGATCAGGGGTAAGTTGGTTCACGGCAAGTCCTGATGTCATGGAGTTTTCCCTCCAGTTATGTTTCTCAATCCTTAATACTTATTCACGATAGCTTAAAATAATTAAACTCTATCCACAATGACTGGTGATTCATGCATACACCCAGTTTTATACTAGAATATTACCATATTTCTCCTCTTTTACAGCCTAATCTGCATATCGTTACGGATATTACCTTTGTACTCGGACCATTTTTCGGTTGGACGGTTATTGTTATTCGGGATCGCAAATAAAGAGGAATAGGATTGGTGTACAGAGCCTATTATGCTGGAGAGAGGAACCTAATTGGCTGTTCCTGTTGCTAAGGAGATACTACTCTCAGACTTTAATGTTATACACTGGTTATGTTTTGAAAAAAAAAATTATTTGCTGCTGAGGGAAATAAAGAAAGAGTGCAGCATAATAGGATAATACTCGCCTCCGTGTCGTTAATAAAATCATGACTTTACATCATGGTAATAGTAAAATCTGTAAATTTCGACTCACCACAGCTATTGCTAAGACCCGTTTTATTTGTAAGCTTATAGTAAACCTTTGAGTAGGCTGGTGGGTTGGAAAGACATGGTACATTGTTTTAAAGAAATGTAAACACATAGAATAAATTAGAGGTGAAATTGGTAAGTATTTCAAAAGGATAACCTGAGTCCGAGTCTAGCCAAAATTAAGTTCTAGTATCCATGTAGCGACTATTCAAACTCATCGGCATCAGTTATCATACTGTCAAATATTACATTGAAAAAACAAAATTAATTAAGCAGCAATGTTCTAGGAATGGCGCGATGGAGAGGCAAGTATAAATATTGAATTAGTAAGGCTAATAACCTGTAGGTGGCAGCACATATGGTCTCACATTATAAAAAGGGATCTGGATTAAATATGAATTATCTCTTTTTATTAAACTGAATAAAACATTGAAAATTGACTATAACATGTGTTAACTTTTTATATGCTTCTCTCTTTTGTGTAAAATGTATATTAAAGATTTAGAAATTGACATCAAAATCATCTTTCTATTCTGGCAATGGCATAAATTCTGTTAGAGAAGAAACAGAAACATGGTTTGGCTTTCTCCTCTCTCTATGCTCTCTTTGCTGGCTGACAGTTTGAAATGGCAGACTGGGAGCCTAAATGGAGACATTCAGTTCCAGGAGAGTGTGGATTTCTAGATCTTTATTTTACAGACTCTCACAAACACATATTGGTTAAATATAGGGCAGGGATAGGCAACCTTCAGCACTCCAGATGTTGTGGATTAAATATTCTATAATGATTTGCCAGCATTATGGCTGCAAGAGCATTAAAGGGAGATGTCTACAACATTTGGAGTGCCGAAGGTTACTAACCGTTGATATAGGGAATAGAAAAAATAAGTAATAATAATAAACATTCTGATAAGTGACGGCTCCTTTTTACATTTATAATGCCTTGATTTCCAATGTGATTGGTGGCCAAGTCAGTAAGTTCCAGGTTCAATTCCCCTGAAATCCAAGCATAATGTTAAGAAAATGGTCCACATACTCTGCAAAACCCATGAAAAAGACTATATATTAAATTGTCTTGGTGTATGAACACAGAGAGACACAATGGTTAACAAGATATTTTCAGACTGTTTTAGAGCTTTGATAGAACCTTGATAGAACCTTGATAGAACCTTCATAGAAATTGTCTTGAAGGGCAATGCTTTGAATTACTATTATTTATTTAAAAAAAATAAAGCACATACTCGTTTTTTATGGTGATTTGGGAATTTTTGTTTTACTTGTCTTGGCACTTTATGGTCTTAAGATTGGGGGGGGAAATTGAATATGCTCAATCATGACATGGACGAGTAAGTATAAAATCTTTTTTAATTATTTTGTTTACAGATTTTTTAATTATTTTTATATTCCATTAGATCCCATCACTGTTAATTATTGTAAATTGCCAGCTGGAGACATACTTGGAGTGAGGGAAGCGAGGATAGACTCTTGGAGACTCTTAGCCGCGGTTGCACATTTTTAAGTTAATCTCTTATCAGATTAGGGTCCATCTCCTGGCCCATTAAGGGGACTATCATATTAAAGGAACACTGTTCACCATAACAACTTCATCTCAATTAAGTTGTTATGGTGCCAGGAGGTCCTGAGCGTTGTCTTACTTTGTACCATGTCAAATATTTTAACCACAAAGTTGTAAAGACGCCGTTCCGCTCTGCCTCCTGGTTTTTGACCATGTCCGAGGTTCCAAGGCACATTTTCATGTTTGTTTGATAATTGCCTTTCCATTGCTCTATTGAATCCAGTTGAATCTATTGAATCTATTGAATCCAATTCAGTACTATGCATGCTTGCCTCAAAAGCATGTGAATTAAGCTATCAGACGATAATCACTACAGGTTTTACAGACCACAATGAATTAATGCCACACACATGTCTTATTCAGTTGCATGAATTTTCATCAATATAAGTTTTTCACAGTAAGTCCTTTCTTGAATATGGTTTGAAGTTAAAGTTAAAAGATAAAAGTTGTGTATGTTTCTAAAAGCTAAACTGTTGTATTTCCTGATTTCTAACGATAATTTACACTTACATTTTATAACTGTCTTATAAAGATAACCTGGCTCTAATGAACTCCCATATTGATATAAACATTCTGTTGGTATTACTGTAATAACCTTCTTGCCAATATTTATTTCTAACAGAAGCTGTCAGCCTTAAACCAGTATAACAGCCTATTAAATGACACTAAAATTAGATTCCGTCATAAAACTGGCTTTATTCTTTATGATCGTAGTTAACTGGCGCACAACTTTAATAAATCCCCACACATAATATGCAATTATAGGTATAGGATCTTCCATTAGAACTGCCATTTACTGTCAATATATCTGATAAGACCATGGGAATGTTACTGAAAAACTGAAAGTGTTGTGAGAGCTGTAGTATAATGAATAGCAGCCATATAAAACTCTCCATACAAGCAGTGGAAAAGGAGAACTACTCAATGAGAACAATTTGTTACATTGAGGCAATGGTAATTTACTCTCAGGCTTTTTTCCCCAAGTGTAACGATGCCCCACACAGAAACCTTTTTCTGAATTTGCATATTTTGATTGGTGATGTCACTCTTTATTGGCAAAGCTAGAGAGAAGCACAGCAACATAGAAACATAGAAACATACAACGCGACGGCAGATAAGAACCATTCGACCCATCTAGTTTGCCCAATATTCGAAATACATTGATTAGTCCCTGGCCTTATCTTAAGTCTAGGATAGCCTTATGCCTATCCCATGTATGCTTAAACTCCCTCACTGTGTTAACCTCTACCACTTCATCTGGAAGACTATTCCATGCATCCACTACCCTCTCAGTAAAGTAATACTTCCTGCAAAAATGCTGAATGCGGTAGAGATGATGAGGATGAAACCCTTAGATATTTTTCTCACCAGAATTATTATTAATATTATGACTGATATTTAAATAGCGCCAGCTTATTCCACAGAATTGTATTAGAGTCTAAGTCTCCAAAGCTACTCTGATTTCTTCTTTATGGTAGATGAGATTAGTCTTTACATTCAGATATTGTCTGTATACTTTCTCCAAAGTTGCATAAGGGGGATTAAGAATTAGGGGTAAATGAATGTTAAGGATAGCAAGAATTTACAGTTGGGATTTGGAGCAAACCTATTTTTGTGTTGCTTAGCTTATAGTTAGGAGATATCTGTAATAAAAATGTTAAGGACTGTAACACCAATCATTCTCATTCAGGCACTGGGAGTTGCAATCCACAACAATTCCAATGTCCGCAATAGTGGGGTTGCAGTATCGGGTACATTGTGGACAAGGAAAGAGAAGGTGGGTGAGTGGGAAAGGAATTTCAATATAAACCAAGTGCAGGCTGGCCTCTGTAAATTGGACACTCCAAATCCAATACCAAGAAAAAAGTATATATAGATTAACAGGGCGCCACAGTCACTAAATAGGTATAAGTGGGGGAAAGAACCATATAATAAATATATTGGTAAAAATAGTAATTTATTGGTACAGGAGTAGATAAAAATATAAATAAATAGCACAATCACAAGTGCTCAAAACATATAAGACAGGAACCCATAGGTATAGCAGCTCACTAATACATAATGCTGACCTGGGCAAATAAGGTGCAGATAGTAAAAGTGCAAAAATGCAGTGCTAGTATAAGGTGCAAAACACTAGTACCAAAAATGCACCAAGTCCATAATATGTAGCCCAAGAAAGAGAAAAAATCAGCATATATAAACAATAAAACCGCTGATACCACGATGCAGGGTCCCAAGGGGTCGTCAATGTTGCAATGCTCAACGCGTTTCGTCGTTAGACTTCCTCAGGAGCTTCTTCCATCTTCCTCCATCTTCTTTCTTTTAAACCAGCCGGTCCGTCTGTCCACTTCCGTGATTGGGCGTGCGTCCATACGTCACCACGCACAACGTCATACGTCATGACGCATGCGTGGCTAATATGCGCATGCGCAACCACGGAGAAACGCAAATAAACTTTATTGTTCATGTACACGGTGGCATAAAGAGCGAACTACAAAAGAGAGCGCTCTATTCCTATGCAGACCGGATTTACAAATCTGCCTACCCCCCTTCTAACCCCTATACATTGGAATGCTAAGTATACAGGGGGGAGATATAAATTGGACAGGAACCAGACTAAAAAAAAAAAAAAAAAAAAAAAAAAAGGAGAAGAAAAAATGGGAAGAAAAAATATATATATAATGTGTATTGAAAAAATATATATATTGAAAAAATATATGTATTATATATAAAAATAGAAAATGGAATATAGAAAATAATAATTAAGTAGTGGGGAATAATGTTAGAAAAAATATATATATATATAGAAAATAGAAAATAAAAAATAAAAATCTAAGAGTCCATTTATATTTCCAGATGACCATAGAAATAGTTTACAGAGACCTTACAGTATTGAATAACCATAAAAATAGTTTACAGAGACCTCACAATATTAAATTGTCTATCCAGTATTGTCAATGTGGATATGCATAAATGGATGACCAATCGGAATATGAACGGATACAGAAGACAATATCCAAATATTCGTAAAAATCATAGATATATATACATATACAGGAAATAATGTAATGATGAAAGCATATCAATATGGCTGAAGGGTAAAAGTCATATAAACATAACTGATTACACTATAGGAGACAATTATTTTTATATCATTTGTTATTCTGACATATATTTAAAAGCTTATATAGAAGGCATATATAAGTATAATAAATAAATATAAAAAACATGTAAAAAAGTCATATATAAAAAACATACGTAAAAAACATATATAAAAAAGAGGAGACAAATAAAAAAGAGGTTAAATATCGTATATCAATCAAATAAAAGCTAGTATGTCCAAATCAGTATTTAATCCTGAAGGAACAGAGGACTTCATTTTATAAATCCACTCTGTTTCCTTCATGGCTAGCCGTTTTTCGGTGTCGCCACCTCTCCAATGAGGTAGAACTAGATCTATCCCAATACAGGTAAAATCCTTAAAATCGAAATCTATACATTTATTGCAATGTCTAGGTACACTATGTTTCTCGTTTTTATTTTTAATACCATTAAAGTGTTCGAGTAGTCTGATGTGCAGTTTTCTAATCGTCCGTCCAATATATTGGACCCCACACTTACATTGTAACAGGTATACCACAAACTTACTATTGCAATTGATAAAGTGTTTTATTTTAAAAGTCTTTTTAGTTACCGTACTAGAAAATTCTGTGGTCTTGTTCCTCTGAAATTTACATGTACTGCATCTACCACATTTAAAAAAACCTTTTGGCCTTTCTATTAAAAAGTTTGATTTCTCACTTGCGACAATCTGTTTAGGTAAAATGCTGGGAGCTAAAATATTCCTCAAGTTATTGGGTCTTTTATAGATCACTTTAGGATTTGTGGGTAAAACCTTTTTTAAAAAAGGTTTTACCCACAAATCCTAAAGTGATCTATAAAAGACCCAATAACTTGAGGAATATTTTAGCTCAAGACCACAGAATTTTCTAGTACGGTAACTAAAAAGACTTTTAAAATAAAACACTTTATCAATTGCAATAGTAAGTTTGTGGTATACCTGTTACAATGTAAGTGTGGGGTCCAATATATTGGACGGACGATTAGAAAACTGCACATCAGACTACTCGAACACTTTAATGGTATTAAAAATAAAAACGAGAAACATAGTGTACCTAGACATTGCAATAAATGTATAGATTTCGATTTTAAGGATTTTACCTGTATTGGGATAGATCTAGTTCTACCTCATTGGAGAGGTGGCGACACCGAAAAACGGCTAGCCATGAAGGAAACAGAGTGGATTTATAAAATGAAGTCCTCTGTTCCTTCAGGATTAAATACTGATTTGGACATACTAGCTTTTATTTGATTGATATACGATATTTAACCTCTTTTTTATTTGTCTCCTCTTTTTTATATATGTTTTTTACGTATGTTTTTTATATATGACTTTTTTACATGTTTTTTATATTTATTTATTATACTTATATATGCCTTCTATATAAGCTTTTAAATATATGTCAGAATAACAAATGATATAAAAATAATTGTCTCCTATAGTGTAATCAGTTATGTTTATATGACTTTTACCCTTCAGCCATATTGATATGCTTTCATCATTACATTATTTCCTGTATATGTATATATATCTATGATTTTTACGAATATTTGGATATTGTCTTCTGTATCCGTTCATATTCCGATTGGTCATCCATTTATGCATATCCACATTGACAATACTGGATAGACAATTTAATATTGTGAGGTCTCTGTAAACTATTTTTATGGTTATTCAATACTGTAAGGTCTCTGTAAACTATTTCTATGGTCATCTGGAAATATAAATGGACTCTTAGATTTTTATTTTTTATTTTCTATTTTCTATATATATATATATTTTTTCTAACATTATTCCCCACTACTTAATTATTATTTTCTATATTCCATTTTCTATTTTTATATATAATTCATATATTTTTTCAATATATATATTTTTTCAATACACATTATATATATATTTTTTCTTCCCATTTTTTCTTCTCCTTTTTTTTTTTTTTTTTTTTTTTTTTTTAGTCTGGTTCCTGTCCAATTTATATCTCCCCCCTGTATACTTAGCATTCCAATGTATAGGGGTTAGAAGGGGGGTAGGCAGATTTGTAAATCCGGTCTGCATAGGAATAGAGCGCTCTCTTTTGTAGTTCGCTCTTTATGCCACCGTGTACATGAACAATAAAGTTTATTTGCGTTTCTCCGTGGTTGCGCATGCGCATATTAGCCACGCATGCGTCATGACGTATGACGTTGTGCGTGGTGACGTATGGACGCACGCCCAATCACGGAAGTGGACAGACGGACCGGCTGGTTTAAAAGAAAGAAGATGGAGGAAGATGGAAGAAGCTCCTGAGGAAGTCTGACGACGAAACGCGTTGAGCATTGCAACATTGACGACCCCTTGGGACCCTGCATCGTGGTATCAGCGGTTTTATTGTTTATATATGCTGATTTTTTCTCTTTCTTGGGCTACATATTATGGACTTGGTGCATTTTTGGTACTAGTGTTTTGCACCTTATACTAGCACTGCATTTTTGCACTTTTACTATCTGCACCTTATTTGCCCAGGTCAGCATTATGTATTAGTGAGCTGCTATACCTATGGGTTCCTGTCTTCGGGTACATTGTGGTATCACTTGCTTTAATAAAATGTGTTTTAGCAGCATTGTAATGGAGTTACACTCTCTTAATATACGGAACATTATGACATCACTATAATGATTCCCAGGAGTCAAAATGTTACTATATCACTGCTGATTTTTTTAATTTAAAAAATAACATTAAACACAACATTTATATTAAACATGAATAGTTAAAATAGCATTTTGATGTACAGATTGCACTCAGAATATCTGTGGATAAAATGCCATATATAGTAAGTACAGTTACAGTAGAGAACAGTGTAAGCTGCATTTGTAACTTGCAAAAAATTAGCCACTCATCTGTAGGACGTTGCTGGCTGATTTTGGTGTTACGCATATCCCATCGGATGCCAGAATTATTTTTAATGTAGAATAATTAAATCATTTCTGGTAGAAGTGTATTTGTAAAGCTGTAGCACACCTTTGTTATTTCTCTGTTATATATCGCCAGGATGTGTTTATGCATTGAAATAATAACTTTTAATGAACCTTAACATGCAAACCATATTATACTTAGTAAAAATAATAAACTCCATTAGAATTTTCAATATTATCTATTTAATTCTGCAAGTTTTAATTTGTTTTTCTGCTTGTACAGCACACATTTTATCTTAACCTACCAAACACGGGAGTACTAACTTTCCAACCACTTAGTGGCTTAGACTAGCACACGGCATGCAAATAAGTTTGGAAATCAGTGACCTATGCCCAGATAAAAATGAAACAACAAAACACAGATGTGTGTTACATTGCTCCACTCCAAAGCTTTGTGTTATATGTTCTCTTCAACCTTTAAAGCACGATTTCCCATCCCCTCCCCTATAGGAAGTCTCATTCATTCATATATTGCTGGAATTTCTTAATTCTCTTTCAGCAAGATTACTAGCATCCAGACCCCTTTTCCTCTTTCTTGCCTTTGCTACCGAGAGAAAGGAGAAAGGAGCAGAGCCTGCCCAGATGGTTGAAGACCAAAAAGACGGAACATTTTCTCATGCATTTAAAAAGAGTGCTTTCTTTCCTGCCCAATATTTAGCTCCTTCAAATGCAAATGGAGAGGTTTCGCTCCAAGGTTAGCATAACAATTATGGGAAAGCTTTAAATCTGAAGCATTTGTTTACACAATGAAAGGAGTCCCAACCCAAAAGCTCTGGGGCCAGGGCTTTTCACCAGTTATTTTCCATACAAGTAGTGAATTGCAAGTCAATTCCAGATAACAATGCATGCCAAGTCATGTAAACCGATTTATTGGAGGTAGAACTATATAATGTTTATGAACAACATTATTTTATGTTCAACTTCTTGCGTACAGAAAAAGTTAATGTAAAGCAGCATTAAAGGAAACGCATGAATAATGGTATCTATGAATGTAGATATCTTTTGAAAATCTAGTGTTGCACTTATTTTTATTATTATTACTATAGTGCAGTATTAGTTAATTAGAATTATCATGTAGAAAGCACCATGTTCTCTAGAGCAGCATTTTCAAACATAAAGGTCAACGATACCCAACAAACACATGCAAATTTGCAGAAAATATATATATATTCTTAAAACTTAATTTTGTTTCCTGAAAGATAATTCATAGAAAAGTTGACAAATATATGAAAATATATTAAAATTCTGTCGCAGTTGGGAGGCTACAATTGTGTCTGCTATTCACAAAATGAAAATATCTCTACAATGGAACACTTATTTTCCAAATGTAATGTTCTAACGTTGGGGCTGTCCAATTAAATCCCCATAGTCAGCAAGTGTCAAAGTTTTTTTGTTGTTGTTTTTTTTTTTTACATCTCTTCACACACTTGAACATTACATCACCGTTTTTAGAAAGTCTGATGTTCCTGCACGTGAATGGAAAGCTTGTGAAGCCAATGAAAAACAATTAAACAACTTTGCATTGAATAATTGCAAGGAGGTATTAAATGACACAAAACTTCAATGATTAAAGTTTTTGCGGCTCTTCATCTTTTAGGAAAAGTCACAGGGTGAAGTGGTTTTGTGACACATGAAGCCTTGGAATACAATCCCTACTTAGTAACACCCCCCCCCCCCTTCCCCCCCCCCCCCCAGGGACTGACTGCTTAGAATCAATTCTTGAATTATCCAGGTCAGCAGTGGAGAAAAGTTACTATTATGTGATGGCAAGTCAGTGACCTCATGTGGAATGAACTGATGTTCTCAGGTCAGCTTTTGGCCAATTGATGTTCACATTAGTGAAAAAGGACACTATTGCTGGCCATTTCACCCCTTAAGTTCAAGGATTAAAAGCTCATGAAAATGGAATAACCTATCACTACATGTAGAACCAGCGAAAAGTTCACAGAGCATATATGAATTATGTGTTTTTTTTTTGTTTTTTTTTAAAGAAATTGAATAGAAAGTTTGACAGATATAGAAAAATGTATTAATATTCTGTCTCTTTATCACACCATACATCCGTCTATCATCTGTCTGTCTGTCTATCTATTTTTCCATCCATCTATCTTTATGTAAATTTACATTATGGCATTATTTGAGCATGCTTAGCTTTTGTAACCTTTGTTTTGCCATTCTGATTTCAATGTGCTACTTAGTAAACCCACTTTTCTTCATTATCACATCATAAAAAGATCACTATATACTCTACCTAAAATATAAGATAACATCATATACATTTTTTTTAGAGTTGCTAATAAAGTTATTTTGTTATTTATTATTATTTTCTCCTTTAAGATATTATTGGAGTAGATTGGAAATGTAACCTTGTAGCCATTTTCTATTGTGACTAAAGTGACACCTTTGGTTCTCTACAATTTATCATATACATATACCATATTTTTCCGTGTATAAGATGCCCCCATGTATTTAGACGACCCCTATTTCTTGAGCCTAAAATTAAGAAATCAATATTTTAAATATCAAATAGAACAACTTTGATATTTTAGAGGTGACTTCTGAGGAGAACAACACACTTCTGATTTTAGACTTAAAACAATTTAGAAAAAAACAGTCTTATACATGGAAAAATATGGTAATTATATAACTGTAGAATTTAGCAAAATATTAATTTAACTTGTGATGCTATCTATTGAGTGTTATTAAAGGAAATTATTATGCTCTACTGCTATAACATTCCCTTTAAAATGTTATAGACGGCCAATAGAGGAACAGAAACCGATGTATAATTCTCGCACTATCTACACATTGCACTTTTCAAGCCCCTTTCTATTTAATATGGCATCACCTCTTGCCCTCCCTAAAACAACGTTTCACATTGTTGAAAACTGTTTTTTGAAGTTGTTTCTGCCTGACTAATTTTATTTTCTCTTAGACATCTAGTGTTGCATTCACAAAAGTGACCAATTAACAACTCTCTGAAAATCCTAGTGACACTTGTCTTTACATATCTTCCAAGACCTTTCTGTTGTCTTTGATGCTGTTCTCATTTCCATTGTCCTTTTGACACTTCCCTTATCATTTAGATTTTTACTTAACTTTTTACTTTTGGCCTTTTTCTCAATATCTTTCTTTTCATGAAAGGCCTTCTCTGGAGGTAAACAAGTCTGTTTTCTTTTTTCATAGAATTTCTCAGTCTATCGTTTTCTTCAGAGTTACAGAATTTGTATGAAACCAAATGCACAAGCATACTGAATAATCTCTGGGAATATCCTTGGCATCATTCTAATTTATATGAGACACATAGGGTATTAAATAATGATCGTGGGACCAATATATAAAAGTATAACAACCAGAAAGTGCTTTTATTTGTTTTCATGGATAAATTTAGAACTGTACACACAAAAAAACAAACAAAAAGAAACATTAATAGATAAGGAAGCCTAACATCCAACCTGCTTGACACTCCATATTGAAACATTTCTTTAGATCTTTGATGGACTCTAAGAATGATTAAACAATGATGATCTAGTAACATTTTACAAAAATTTAAAAACATTTATTAATTAGTAAGACAAATAAATCAAGCTTCAGATAAAGGCTCAGACAAACTGCCAGAATTGTCTAATATCTCATAACTAAGTTATCAATAAGGCAAAACCCAAAATAATGTGATATAAACCTTCCAAAGAGCACTTGCTGTCTTCCACTCCTACACACCATAATGCTTGCATCAACCAAGGATGTTCATTACTGCACAAAGATACCATCACTAAATCTCATATGAAAAAATAAAACCTACAAAGCTCCAGACGCATCACCAACCACATGTCCATGTGCAAAGTCAAAGAAAAGGTTCTAGACCATGGGTTGTCAACCTGGTCCCTACCGCCCACTAGTGGGCGTTTCAGGATTCCAGATGGGCGGTAGGGATTTCGGTGGCTAAATCCTCTTTTTGAGAGGATTTCTCCTTTTTAGAGCGGGCGGGCATGAGCGGCTTGGGGGCGCAAGATTTCAGTGACCGGCAGGAAGGAAGCGCTCCCTCCTGCCAGGCCACCTTCTGGACCCCCCGGCGCGGCAGAGTTCTAATCCGAGGCGGCGAGTGAGCTCTAACCTCTATGCTCCCTCGCGCGATGTTTGCTGATGCCGCGGGAGCCGGACTATGACGTCATATTCCGGCTCCTGGCTTCAGTAGACAGCCCGCGAGGGAGCAGAGCAGAGAGGTTAGAGCTCCCTTGCCGCCTCGGATTAGAACTCTGCCGCCCGCCGAAGTGAAGCCCTACTGGACACCAGGGACAGATCCACACCAACTCTCAAGATAGGAGACATAAACATTAATAATTTGTGTGTCTGTAAGTGTATTTGTGAGTATGTATGTGTGTGTGTCTGTAAGTCTATGTGTGTGTGTCTGTGAGTGTATGTGTGAGTGTGTGTCTGTAAGTGTATTTGTTTGTGTCTGTCTGTGAGTGTGTGTGTGTCTGTAAGTGTATGTGTGAGTGTGTGTGTGTCTGTGAGTGTGTATGTGTATGTGTGAGTGTGTGTATGTGTTTGTCTGTGAGCAGAGTACTTGTAGAATAGAAGAAAGAAGGAGCAGAGTATTTGTAGAATAGGAGAAAGAAGGAGTAGAGTACTTGTAAAAAAGGATAAAGAAGGAAAAGGAGAGAATTGTTGTTGGCTAATAATAGTAAGTGGGCTACCTAGCTCAGCCTTCCTACTGGGCATTGCTATAAGGAAGGTTAAAAAATAGAAAAAAGGGGAAAACAAAGTGGGGAGGGGAATTGAGGAGGGGAGCTGATGCACATATGAGAAATCATATTATGAGCAAACAGAGAAATTGTCTGAATATCACCGAAAGAGGAGACCTTTGTTTGTTCCTTACGAAAATCGAACCAGATATCAAATATTTAGTCTTGCAGCATCAACCTCAAGGATCTCATTAATCACTAGTAAAGATAATTTCAATTTACTTTGTTTTCTCATTAAACTTTATAAAGTTAAAAACATTATAAACATGCATAAAGTAGAAATAAAAAGATGAATGTACGCACATTAATTTTTTTTAAAACACCCTCCTTTCTAAAAAATATTCTGTACTTGCGCGAAAACTGGTGGGCGGTAAGCAAATTTTTCCATCAAGAAAGATGCATTAGTGGGCGGTAGGTAGAAAAAGGTTGACTACCACTGTTCTAGACCCTCTGCAATCTGGCTTAATAGTAACACAGAAATGGTTCAACGATGAAACATTATACAACATCTGCTAGATGATGGTAAGGATCTCATTATCCTTCATTAGATCTCTCTGCAGACCAGTATCATGGACAATGGGATACCAATTAGAATTGTAAAAAACATCTCTAAAATATACAACTGGAACTACTCCTTCCGGACTGACTGCACTCAAACAGTAAATACAAGTGGTGAAACTGCCCCAGCAATGATGAAATACAGAATCCCTAAGTAAAGTTAATAATGTCCATACTGTTCTTTCTTAAATTTATTTTTTAACTAAGGGCTAATAGGATGCTCTCAGCCGATGAACTGGGCCAGCAGTGGGGTACACCTAATATTGTTGTAAGGGGCCTCTCAGGCCCTATATCTCGTATATATATATATAAATATACATACAATATCTCACAAAAGTAAGTACACCCGTCACATTTTTGTAAATATTTTATTATATCTTTTCATGTGACAACACTGAAGAAATGACACTCTGCTACAATGTAAAGTAGTAAGTGTACAGCCTGTAAAACAGTGTAAATGTGCTGTCCCCTAAAAATAACTTGACACACAGCCATTAATGTCTAAACTGTTGGCAACAAAAGTGAGTAAACCCCTAAGTGTAAATGCCCAAATTGGGCCTAAAGTGTCAATATTTTGTGTGGCCACCATTATTTTCCAGCACTGCCTTAACCCTCAGGGGCATGGAGTTCACCAGAGCTTCACAGGCTGCCACTGGAGTCCTCTTCCACTCCTCCATGACGACATCACAGAGCAGGTGGATGTCAGAGATTTTGCACTCCCCCACCTTCCATTTGAGGATGCCCCACAAATGCTCAATAGGGTTTAGGTCTGGAGACATGCTTAACCAGTCCATCACCTTAACCTTCAGCTTCTTCAGCAAGGCAGTGGTAGTCTTAGAGGTGTGTTTGGGGTCATTATCATGCTGGAATACTGCCCTGTGGCTCAGTCTCCGAATGGAGGGGATCATGCTTTGCTTCAGTATGTCACAATACATGTTGACTCCCCAGTGTCAGCAGCATTCATGCAGGCCCAGACCATGACACTCCCGCCACCATGCTTGACTGTAGGCAAGACACACTTGTCTTTGCACTCCTCACCTGGTTGCCACCATACACGCTTGACACTATCTGAACCAAATAAGTTTATCTTGGTCTCATCAGACTACAGGGCATGGTTCCAGTAATCCATGTCCTTAGTCTGCTTGTCTTTAGCAAGCTGTTTGCGGGCTTTCTTGTGCATCATCTTTAGAAGATGATGCACAACAGTGTGCGGTGTATGGTCTGAGCTTACACCCGCCCACCCCTTCAACCTCTGCAGCAATGCTGGCAGCACTCATACGTCTGTTTCCCAAAGACAACCTCTAGATATGACACTGAGCAACTTTTTTGGTCAACCATGGTGGGGCCTGTTCTGAGTGGAACCTGTCCTGTGAAACCACTGCATTGTCTTGCCAACCGTGCTGCCGTTCAGTTTCATGGTCTTGGCAATCTATAGCCTAGGCAATCTTTATGTATAGCAACAATTCTTTTTTCAGATCCTCAGAGAGTTCCTTGCCATGAGGTGCCATGTTGAACTTCCAGTGACCAGTATGAGAGAGTGTGAGAGCGATAACACCAAATTTAACACACCTGCTCCCCATTCACACCTGATACCTTGTAACACTAATGAGTCACATGACACCGGGGAGGGAAAATGGCTAATTGGGCCCAATTTGGACATTTCCACTTACGGGTGGACTCATTGTTGTTGCCGACAGTTTAGACATTAATGGCTGTGTTTTGAGCAAATTGACACTGTTATACAGGCTGTACACACACTACTTTACATTGTAGCAGAGTAACTTATTGTTGAATGGGTAAGGCAGTGGCTGAGTAAAAGGCAACAGAGGGTTGTAGTCAATGAAGTATATTCGAAGCATGGGCTTGTCACCAGTGGGGTACATCAGGGATCTGTACTTGGACCCATTCTCTTTAATGTTTTTATTAGTGATATTGCAGAAGGTCTGTCTTTTTGCTGATGATGCTAAGATATGTAACAGGGTTGATGTTCCAGGAAGGATAAGCCAAATGGCAAATGATTTAGGTAAACTAGAAATAATGGTCAGAGTTGTGGCAACTGACATTTAATGTGGATAAGTGCAAGATAATGCATCTTAGACATAAAAACCCAAGGACAGAGTGCAGAATATTTGATAGAGTCCTAACCTCAACATCCGAGGAAAGGGATTTAGGGGTGATTATTTCTGACGACTTAAAGGTAGGCAGACAATGTAATGGAGCAGCAGGAAATGCTAGCAGAATGCTTGGTTGTATAGGGAGAGGTATTAGCAGTAGAAAGAGGGAAGTGCTCATGCCATTGTACAGAACACTAGTGTGACCTCACTTGAAGTATTGTACGCAGTACTGGAGACCGTATCTCCAGAAGGATATTGATACTTTAGAGATAGTTCAGAGAAGGGCTACTAAACTGGTTCATGGATTGCAGGATAAAACTTACAAGGAAAGGTTAAAGGAACTTAACATGTATAGTTTGGAGGAAAGACGAGACGGGGGGATATGATAGAAACATTTAAATACATAAAGGGAATCCACACCGTAAAGGAGGAGACTATATTTAAAAGAAGAAAAACTAACACAACAAGAGGACATTAAATTAGAGGGGAAAGGGTTTAAAAATAATATCCGGAAGTATTACTTTACTGAGAGGGTAGTGGATGCATGGAATAGTCTCCCAGCTGAAGTGGTAGAGGTTAACACAGTAAAGGAGTTTAAGCATGCGTGGAATATGCATAAGGCTATCCTAACTATAATATAAGGCCAGGGACTAATGAAAGTATTTTAAAACAAATTGGGCAGACTACATGGGCCAAATGGTTCTTATCTGCCGTCAAATTCTATGTCTCTATGTTTCTTTTATTTCTTCAGTGTTGTCACATGAAAAGTTATAATAAAATATTTACAAAAATTTAAGGGGTGTACTCACTTTTGTGAGATACTGTATGTCAATGGATCAAATTGAGTCAGGAATCTAGTATGCAAACATCCAATGACAGTATCCAGCATCACAAGGAGTGAGGTTATTAGCCTACTATCCACAGAACTACTTACCCGTATATACTCTAGTATAAGCCGAGTTTTTCAGCACATTTTTTGTGCTGAAAAACCCCAACTCGGCTTATACTCGAGTCATAGTCTGTATTATGGCAATTTGGATTGCCATAATACAGACAGGGGGGAGAGGGGGGCTGGCAGAGCTGTACTTACCTTTCCTGCAGCTCCTGTCAGCTCTCTCCTCCTCCGCGCCGTCCGTTCAGCACCTCGGTCAGCTCCCAGTGTAAGTCTCGCGAGAGCCGCGGCTCTCGCGAGACTTACACTGGGAGCTGACAGAGGGAGCTGCACAGACCATGCGGAGGAGGAGAGAGCTGACAGGAGCTGCAGGAAAGGTAAGTACAGCTCTGCCAGCACCCCTCTTCCCCCCACTGAACTACCAATGACACTGGACCACCAGGGAAGGAGCCCCCCTCCCTGCCATGTATCAAGCAGGGAGGGGGGACGAAAAAAAATATATAATAAAAAAAAAATAATAATAATAATTAAATAATAAATAATAATACAAAGAAAAATAATAATATAAAAAATAATAATTAATCATATATTAAATGCCCACCCCACCAACACATACACAAACACACACTGCATCACACACACTGCATCACACACACTCACACTTCATATACACACACTGCACTCACACACACTGCACTCATACACACACTGCACTCATATACACACTGCACTCACACACACACTGCACTCACACACACTGCATTCATACACACTGCATTCATACACACTGCACTCACACACACTGCACTCACACACACTGCACTCACACACACTGCATCACACACACTCACACTTCATTCATATACACACACTGCATTCATACACACACTGCACACACACACACTGCACTCATACGCGCACTGCACTCATACGCGCACTGCACTCATACGCACACATTGCATTCATTATATACACACACTTTAAATAAATATTCAATTAATATAATTTTTTTAGGATCTAATTTTATTTAGAAATTTACCAGTAGCTGCTGCATTACCCACCCTAGTCTTATACTCGAGTCAATAAGTTTTTTGGGGTAAAATTAGGGGCCTCGGCTTATATTCGGGTCGGCTTATACTCGAGTATATACGGTATTTCACACGGAACCTGGGATTTGGAGAAATCGTTTCTGTACTATTACTGTATTAAGTAACCTTTTTTTGCATATGCAAGTCACATATATATATTTTTTTTCTTTTTTCTTATTTTTTTGGAATGTTTGCATTTTATATTTTTTTATACATTTTTGTTTTTTTTGCATTGCTTTATTTTTTTCTTTCCCTTTTGGTGTACCGTATATACTCGAGTATAAGCCGACCCGAATATAAGCCGAGGCCCCTAATTTTATCCCAAAAAACTGGGAAAACTTATTGACTCGAGTATAAGACTAGGGTGGGAAATGCAGCAGCTACTGGTAAATTTCTAAATAAAATTAGATCCTAAAAAAAATATATTAATTGAATATTTATTTACAGTGTGTGTATAATGAATGCAGTGTGTGCATATGTGTGTGTGTATGAGTGCAGCGTTTGTGTATGAGTGCAGTGTGTGTATGAGTGCAGTGTGCAAAAAAATTTTTGCCGCCCCCTCCCCCCCCCCCATATGTCCTGACTTCCCCTCCTCCTCCCTCAGTGGTCCTTACCTCCCCACCCCCGTGTTCCTTCACTCCCCCCCGGTGGTCCTGACTCACCCCTCCCCTAGTGGTCCTTACCCTCCCCTCCCCTAGTGGTCCTTACTTCCCCCTCCCCTCCCATAGTGGTCCTTATCCCACCCCCTCCCTCTCATAGTGGTCCTTATCCCCCTTCTCCCTCCCATAGTGTTCCTTATCCCCCCCCATCCCTCCCATAGTGGTCCATATACCCCCCCCTCCCTCCCATAATGGTCCTTATACCCCCTTCCTCCCATAGTGGTCCTTATCCCACCCCCTCCCATAGTGGTCCTTATACCCCCCCTCCCTCCCATAGTGGTCCTTATACCCCCCTCCCTCCAATAGTGGTCCTTATCCCCCCCTCCCTCCCATAGTGGTCCTTATCCCCCCCCTCCCTCCCATAGTGGTCCTTATACCCCCCCTCCCTCCCATAGTGGTCCTTATACCCCCCCTCCCTCCCATAGTGGTCCTTATCCCCCCCTCCCTCCCATAGTGGTCCTTATACCCCCCTCCCTCCCATAGTGGTCCTTATACCCCCCTCCCTCCCATAGCGGTCCTTATACGCCCCTCCCTCCCATAGTGGTCCTTAACCCACCCCCTCCCTCCCATAGTGGTCCTTATACCCCCTCCCTCCCATAGTGGTCCTTATACCCCCCCTCCCCTCCCATAGTGGTCCTTATACCCCTTTTTTTATTATTAATTTTTTTTTTATTATTTTATTTCTTATTTTATTTATATTTTTTTTTTTCGTCCCCCCTCCCTGCTTGATATATGGCAGGGAGGGGGGCTCTCCTTCCCTGGTGGTCCAGTGGCAGTTCAGTGGGGGGGAGAGGGGGGCTGGCAGAGCTGTACTTACCTGTCCTGCAGCTCCTGTCAGCTCTCTCCTCCTCTGCGCCGTCCGTGCAGCTCCTTCTATCAGCTCACACTGTAAGTCTCGCGAGAGCCGCGGCTCTCGCGAGACTTACAGTGTGAGCTGATAGAAGACTTACACTGGGAGCTGACCGAGGTGCTGAACGGACGGCGCGGAGGAGGAGGGAGCTGACAGGAGCTGCAGGAAAGGTAAGTACAGCTCTGCCAGCCCCCCTCTCCCCCCAGTCTGTATTATGGCAATGCAAATTGCCATAATACAGACTATGACTCGAGTATAAGCCGAGTTGGGGTTTTTCAGCCCAAAAAATGGGCTGAAAAACTCGGCTTATACTCGAGTATATACGGTATATACATATTTTGTTGTCAAATCTATTTAACAGTGAACTGTTGTAGCATACCATAAAGATAACTTGCTGGCTTCAACTTAAGATTGGATACAAAATTTATGCACAGGATATTTCTTCTAGATTTTTTTGCATTTGGGTTTCCCATTGCATGTACAAGTTAGTATATAATTGTGTTGAGATACTTTAATATGATTTGTGTGATAGCTGTATTGTACTACATTTTGTCCTGAAACTTATATGACACAGGATTGGCATTGTAGGCAGTATCAGATCCTTAACTATTTTGTTAAAAGATTTAATATTACAATTTGTTGAACAATAAATATTATTTAATGAGCATTATTTGTTTGTGTATATTTCTTTGTGGGGGAATTTTTTTGGAGTGTGGTCCCCAATACCAGCACCACTAGATCATTTGAGTGCCAGTACCGTATGCAGTACTTATACCTCAGATTCCCCATATCCAGAGGTCCTCGCTGAACAACTAGATGTATGCAGCATTTAAAGTATGAATTGGCATGGATGAACATTTGTTACATCACTACCCAATTGTGTGGATGACTGGCAATGTCTGACCACAGTTGAGTCTCCGGTCTGACCACCTCTCACACAATGTGATCATGATTTGGCTATGATCCTGGCTGTGATCCTTGTACCAATCACCGAGTGTGATCAAGTCAGAATATTAAATAGTTTTGCAATGTTGCAGCCTGATTAGTGGTAAAATGGCCAATACAATCATGTTCAGACAACCCTAGATAAACACCCTGGGCTAAAAATGCATGCTTTAACATCAGTTTTGGTAGGGCTCATTTTAACACAGCCTGTTACATTTGTGTTTGTTTTTTACCGACATGGCAGCAAACTTGAACCAAAATGCTTTACTAGCTTTCAAGTAGAGCAAAAATGCTCCATAAGAAACACTACTTTATTTGGCATAAATTAGTTAGTGGAGCTGAACATAAGAGTATCAGAGAACCCCTGGCATGTAACAAAAGGGACCAAATGTTCTTTAGAAGTTGGTTCGGAACTACACCCAGTTAAATCAGGAAATAAGTAGACTCCTGGGAAGAAGACTCCCTGGCAGCTAGTGGTGGGCTCTGGGGACAAAGGGAACCAAGTCACTTCCCACGCTAAGGTCCCAGGGAGGGGTAGGGTCTTGAGATGTGACCTTGTATGTCTGTGTGGGAAACTCCTCTGCACGGGGTTATGCATAAAAGCTGTGTGTGGCCAATAAAGCGTTGTTGTACCTCCAGGACAGTATGTCGTCCAGTTACTGGGGGGAATGGGTCTTTTTATATCCTAAATGGTTGCAGACCGGCTGAAGGAAGGGAATTAGCGGTGGTAACCAGTTGGTTTACCCAGGGTTCGCTACACACATGAATGCCAAAAAAAGGCTTCCCAGCAGAACATTGCTCAGAGCATAACACTGCCTCTGCAGACCTGCTTTCTTCCCATAGTCTATTCTGCTGCCATTTCTTCCCCAGGTAAACATGCTGCCATCTCTTCCCCGGGATGACCCAGCCATCCACCTGATCTAAAAGAAAATGTGATTCATCAGACCAGGCAACTTCTTCCATCGTTCCATGGTCCAGTTCTGATGCTCATGTTCCCATTGAAGGCTTTCAGTTGTAGACAGGGGTCATTAAGGGCACTCTGGCCGGTCTGCAGCTACGCAACCCCATACTCACCTTTCTTTTAATAAAAGTTGCCCTCAAATTTAAAATAATTGCAAGAGAGTGCAATTGTAAGTAATTCCAAAATAAATTCAATGGGAGGGCCTTTATACGCTGGGAATTTAGACAGAGTAATACGAACAGCTTCTATACCTTCCACTTGTGGTATTGCCGTATATAAATTCTGAACATCAACTTTTATTTGCAAACATCTGGGACCGCTATGGGGGCGGCTATGGCTCCGTCGTATGCCAACATCTTTATGTCATGGTTTGAACAACAATACATTTTTCCCACATATGCGAAGAAAATATTGAAATATTTTAGATTTGTCCATGACATCCTTCTCTTATGGACTACTACACAACAGGAATTGGAAGAAATGGTTCAACAACTAAACATGTTACCCACTACCATAAAATTCACTCTTAACCATAATTGTGACCAAATTAATTTTTTGGATGTTTTATTATACAAAAAAACTGGTGAAATTGGCTATACTCTACACCGTAAAGAAACGGACAGAAATACTATTCTATCAGCCACCAGCTTTCACCCCAACACCTAAAAGATTATCTGCCTATTTCACAGTTCCTCAGAGTTCTGCGTTACAACAGTGACATTCCTCACATGAATGTTCAATTGGCAGAAATGAAACAACGTTTTATTGACAGGGGTTATGCCCCTCAGACATTGGATATTGCTGAACAAAGAGCTAGAGAACGCCTTGATTCCGGAAAAAACACCAGAACTACGAAGACTCAGCTATTTCTCCCTATGACCTACCATACAGCAACTGTAAAAATAAAAAATACCATACAAAGACATTGGGATGTGATACAAGCTGATAAGAATCTTCCTTCGATTTTCCAACAACGTCCTATGATCAGTTACAAAATAAACCGTAATCTGAGGGACTTATTAGTTCGCAATGATCCCACACAATGCTATACAAAGAAAACATCGATTAAAAAGAAGGGCTGCTTCAAGTGCACTGGATGTGTGACCTGTAGCCATATGCTAACCAGTACTTCTTTTGCCCATCCACATAAGGGCAAACGGATACCGATCAATCATTATATCACTTGTACGACGGACCATGTCATCTATATGGTGACATGTCCATGTGGACTATCGTATGTCGGGAAGACAGACCTTACACTACGTGACAGGATGAGGGGACATCGTTCTGGGATAATGACGGCGTATCAGGACGAAACTACGGAAAAACCAGTGGCCAAACACTTTTTGGCTATGCAACATCATTTACCCACGCTCAAATTTATTGGTATTGATCACGTACCTCCTCTGGACCGAGGTGGTGATCGATCAAAAATCCTCCTACAGAGAGAGGCCTATTGGATCCACTATTTGGACACAGTTACTCCAAAAGGCTTGAATGAAAATATTGTATACTCAATGTTCTTGTGATTATATTTTTACATCTAAATAGTGTTTTGACGTACTACATCCACATATTGTTTGTGGAGCCGCATAAGTTTGCATATACTTCACATAGTTTATTGTTTTAGAATAACATCTTCTTTATTCTTCTTTCTCTATTATTCTTTTAGCCACTATTTGAGTCTAGTACAAATGCGGTTATTTGCATATCTTTATTAGATGCAATCAGTCCTTTTCGACTGGTCTGCATCACTATGATTCTCCTAATTCTATTTATAATTATTGTTTTTTCTCATCTACGTTTTATATTTATTATTACTATGTGGTCAAGGGTAATACGTGGTGTTTTGTATGGATAGAATTTGCCTTTCTATTTATCTCACGTTCTCTAGATGTATGTAGCAGTCACATGCTACAGTTACTATTTCGTCATTTTCTATGGCATTACTATGTGGCTAATGGTAATAAGTGGTGTTTTTTATGGATAGTATGTGTCCTTTCATTTACCTCACGTTTTTTAGGTGTATGTAGCAGTCATATGCTATATTCACTATTTTGTAATCTTCAGTGACATATCTAATCTTGTATTAGCTATAGATAAAAAAAATGTTTTGATTATACGTGTTGGTATAACTACAGTTCTTATTCATAGGTGGTGTTCATTCATTCATTTATTTATTTTTCTTGCATATCTCAATACTGCCAATACATTGTGCAGTTGTTCTCACATCAAATATGGTGTCCCCATTACTCTTTTAGGCCTTTAGACTGCATATAGATTCTTTTTGAACATCTGTTAGATTATGTCCGTGTTAAGCTTGGAGATAATGTTATATTTTCTATAATCAGATTATCACACAATTAGCATATTACACACTATCTTCTAGTGTCCATTGAACGTATGAAAAAAAAATTTCTTTAGAGTGTCATGAACATAGTACTTCATGAATATCTTCTGTTCTCTGCTTTGATTTTATACATATGATGCCAGGATTTAGATTTTGTTTGGTAAACTGTATAACTTTTGTTTGCATATATTTTCACTTGTGTGTCACTATCACTTTATTTCCACCTCACAGCACTGCTTGTTCGTTTACTTGATTTTTCTTCTGGCATCCTAGATATCTACACCCAGCTGATAGTTTAAACCAGTGTTTCCCAACCCAGTCCTCAAGGCACACTACCAGTCCAGGATTTAAGGATTACCCAGTTTTGTCTAAGGTGTTTTTAGAAAAAAAAGAAAAAACACCTTAGACAAAACTGGGTAATCCTTAAATCCTGGACTGGTAGGTGTGCCTTGAGGACTGGGTTGGGAAACACTGGTTTAAACTATCAACTCTTCTCTATAGCGATTCACTTGAGCTTGGTATGTGATTTTGTATCTTTGTGTATTGTTGCCATGGTAACCACTTTTCTCCGCCGGACGTCCCGATCACGTGACGTTCCGTGCGGCTTCCATTCACTTCCGGGTTTCAACGTGCAGACACACTCCACTTCCCTTCACCATTGGGTAAGTGCATATTTACATAGATTTATATTTTATATATAAACACTTTATTGTTATGTATTCAATGATCTTGAAAAAGACCCGGCAGGGTCGAAACGTCGATTGATTTTTGTACACTACAAATGGATTAATAAAGCACCCGTGTTTTGATATATATGAAGACCTGTGAGTGCATCTTGATTTATCATTTTTTGTTTATATATATATATATATATATATATATATATATATATATATATATATATATATATATACATGAAATTATATATTTATACAAAATTACATTATGCATTATATATTATTGTATTATTGAACTAATATAGCAAATCCAAATTATAATATACCGTATATGCTTCTGTGTTTAGTACTTTCCCTGGCACAGGTGTCTCATTAATTGTGTCTAAACAGCACTATAAATTGCGGCAGTGTCTTCGTATGAAGATTAATCTCCATTGGAAGCAACAGAATTGCAGGAGTGTATAAAGTATATGGATTTAACTCCTATGAATGTAATTACATTGCTTTAGAAGAGGGATACTTTGAGGTATGTGGCAGGAGAAGACTTGCTAAGGCCATAATTTATGACTAAACCTCAAATTTTAAATCAGATAGATTTTGTAGAAATCCTTTAAGATCAATAATTTGTTCTGTATAGAGTATGCTAAGCCTCTTACCCAATAAGTATTATATATGAGTTCTGTCATGATATGATAACAAAGTAAATAGGTGATAGAGAGTACATAAAGTCTTGTAGAGTATGTTTCATCTAAGATTCCATATTTAACAGCCAGGTGTTAAAGGGACACTCCAGGCACCAATACTACTTTAATGGATTTGATGGGTTTTGGGCACATCGATATGCTGTATTTTTTGCATGCTCAATTTGTTATAGTATTTGCATAACATACCGTATTTTTCGCTCCATAAGATGCACCTCACCATAAGATGCACCTAGTTTTTAGAGGAAGAAACCCAGAAAAAAAAATATTCTGAACAAACTGTCCCATAGTGTTTCTTACTATGGGACAGTTTGTTCAGAATATTTTTTTTCTCCCCTGTCCCATAGAGTCCCCCCCTCCCACAGTCTTCATCCCCCCCTCCCCATAGTCTTCATCCCCCCCTCCCCATAGTCTTCATCCCCCCTCCCCCATAGTCTTCATCCCCCCCATAGTCTTCATCCCCCCTCCCCATAGTCTTCATCCCCCCCTCCCCATAGTCTTCATCCCCCCCTCCCCATAGTCTTCATCCCCCTCCCCATAATCTTCATCCCCCCATAATCTAAATCCCCCCTCCCCATAGTCTTCATCCCCCACCCTCCACATAGTCTTCATCCCGCCCTCCCCATAGTCTTCATCCCCCTCCCCATAGTCTTCATCCCCCTCCCCATAGTCTTCATCCCCCCCTCCCCATAGTCTCCATCCCCCCGCCCCCAATAGTCTCCTCTTCTCTCCCATATTCTCCTCTCCCATATTCTCCTCTCCCATACTGCCCCCCTCCCCTTGTCCCATAATTACTTACCTGTCTTGTAGCGTTGGCCGGCAGCACAGGGCGCACCGCGGTACTGGAACTTCAATTTCAGGTTCCGGTTTCCGGTGGGACTGAAAGGAAGTGTGCACACTGAGCTGAGTGTGCACTTCCTTTCAGTCCCGCCGGAAACCAGAACCTGAAATTGAAGTTCCAGTACCGCGGTGCGCCCTGTGCTGCCGGCCAACGCTACAAGACAGGTAAGTAAAGCTTCACATTCGCTCCATAAGATGCACAGACATTTCCCCTCACTTTTGAGGGGAAAAAACGTGCGTCTTATGGAGCGAAAAATACGGTAAATACATGTTTTGTAGAATGCTGCACCATAAGCCTGCCTCTTTAGTCACTCCCCTCACTCAAGAGAAATACTTCTTTATCAAAATGGTCTGAGACCATGTGCATACCTTTGATAAGGAAGTCTTTCTGCCTTAAGGGGCGTGGCTAAGGAAGCTTATGGTGCAGAATTCTGCAAAACATTGATTTATTTTTTGCGAAAACTATAAAGATTTGACCAAGCAAAAAATACAGAAGATTAATGAAGCCAAAATGAACCAAATGCATTAAAGTTTTATTGGTTCCCAGAGTGTCCCTTTAACCCCTTAAGGACCAAACTTCTGGAATAAAAGGGAATCATGATGTGTCAGACATGTCATGTGTCCTTAAGGGGTTAAGTATGTACCCCCAAGTACTAGCATTTACTTTTTCACATGTTTTTCAATATAACAAGTGAGAAATAATGTAAAAATAACAATTTATTGTACAAAATGATGTCATATACCCATCCTTCTATAACTAAAGTTATGCAATAAAGAGGCTTAAAGACTTTACACTAAACTTCCAAAACATATGACAGACAGAAGTGGCAGGAAATAAACTACCGTATATACTCGAGTATAAGCCGACCCGAATATAAGCCGAGGCCCCTAATTTTACCCCAAAAAACTGGGAAAACTTATTGACTCGAGTATAAGACTAGGGTGGGAAATGCAGCAGCTACTGGTACATTACTAAATAAAATTAGATCCTAAAAAAATTATATTAACTGAATATTTATTTACAGTGTGTGTATATAATGAATGCAGTGTGTATATGAATGCTGTGTGTGTGTATGCAGTGTGTGTATGAGTGCAGTGTGTATATAATGAATGGAGTGCAGTGTGTGTGTATGAGTGCAGTGTGTGTATAATGAATGCAGTGCAGTGTGTGTATGAGTGCAGTGTGTGTGTGAGTGCAGTGTGTGTGTGAGTGCAGTGTGTGTGTGAGTGCAGTGTGTGTGTGTGCAGTGTGTGTGTGTGCAGTGTGTGTGTGTGCAGTGTGTGTGAGTGCAGTGTGTGTGAGTGCAGTGTGTGTGAGTGCAGTGTGTGTATGAATGCAGTGTGTATATAATGAATGCAGTGCAGTGTGTGTATGAGTGCAGTGTGTGTGTGTGTGTGTGTGTGAGTGCAGTGTGTATGCAGTGTGTGTATAATGAATGCAGTGCAGTGTGTGTATATGAGTGCAGTGTGTATATGAGTGCAGTGTGTATGAATGCAGTGTGTTTAGAATGAATGCAGTGCGGTGTGTGTATGAATGCAGTGTGTGTATGTGTGAGTGCAGTGTGTGTATGTGTGAGTGTGTGTGAGTGCAGAGCATTGGTGGGGGGTCGGCATTTTATTAATTAATTATTATTTTAATATTTTTTTTATGTTATTATTTTTTTTAGGTAACTATTTTTTTTTTCTTTTATTATTAATTGTATTGTTCTTTTATGTTATTATTTTAATATTTTTTTTAATTATTATTATTTGTTTTATTATTAATATTTTTATTTTTTCGTCCCCCCTCCCTGCTTGTTAGCTGGCCAGGGAGGGGGGCTCTCACTCCCTGGTGGTCCAGTGGATGGGCTGTAGGAGGGGGGCTGTCAGGAAGCTGTTACTTACCTTCACAGCAGCTCCTGTCAGCTCCCTTCTCTCTTCTCCGGTGCGTGCAGCTCCCAGGTCAGCTCCCTCTGCAACTCTCGCGGCCGCGCGGAGCGTTGCCACGGTAACCCGTGGCAACGCTCTGACCCCGCGGCTCTCGCGAGAGTTGCAGAGGGAGCTGACCTGGGAGCTGCACGCACCGGAGAAGAGAGAAGGGAGCTGACAGGAGCTGCTGTGAAGGTAAGTAACAGCTTCCTGACAGCCCCCGGTCCTTGTCTGTATTATGGCAATGTAAATTGCCATAATACAGACAACTGACTCGAGTATAAGACGAGTGGGGGTTTTTCAGCACAAAAAATGTGCTGAAAAACTCGTCTTATACTTGAGTATATACGGTACTTAAAAACTAAGCGCATACCACGGCATAAAATACTATTTTGCTGCATTTGCAAACCAAACAAAACTGAAGTAAAACACTTAATTAAAGAAGATGCATGAATATTTTAAAATTAATTGAGATGCTACATTTGTGTTTGCATGTTTTAAATTTGTGTGGAATACTGCATAATACATATACATATTGTCAAGGTTAACTAGCGTTTGTTGCTCACTTAAGCAAGCTTTTGTGTTTTAGAGTAAATTGAATGACAAGGTCAGTGGTTAAGTGTCTTAATTATACTCAATACGTGAAATTTAAATATGAATCACCCATTAAGTGTCTGCATATGTAAGATTTCTTATATTGAAAGGAGCAGCAGCAAGTTTACCTGTGGTTGGAATGAAGAAACTAAATTTGACTTTCAAATAAAGAAACATGAATATGGGCAAAATATGCAAATGTGTTTATTTATTTTAACTGAATATGTAGTTCTCAATTGTGATTTTATTGTGACTAATTATTTCTGGATGCTTTAACAAACTCAAGAATTAATATATGTATGTCTTTGATAAAAGCATTATATTGGGAACTAGTGCAGATTATACGTTTTATATATATGTATACATATATACACACACACACACTTACACATATACATACGAGCACATGTACAAATACATTCACATATATTTCATTAACACGGTGACACTGACATTAGATTGTCTGAAAGCTTCGCCCTTGTCTAATATAGCTGGATCCCTGCGTTACAATTCCTTGTGCAGATATAAAAAAAAAATTACATTACATTTTTTCCATTATTTTCGAACGGCATGACCCAAATTACCTTACATGAAATGTGTTGTTCAGCGCAGCTGAAGGACTGAAGGTTAAATTGGTTTATAAAAAATAAAAAAAAAAGCTCTACTCCTCTCTGCATCAGCAAAACCAAACGCTTAATCTGTAAAATCAGAAACGAAAATCTTTAAAATAAAGGGCTCCTATAGCCCACTGTTTAGTGATGTAGCCATTACACATTACTCTTAGGATTGAGGAATTCATCAGCCCCTTTCTCTCTCCCTCTACTTGCATCATCCTTTCTAACATGTTCCCACTGATACATTAAAGGAATTAATTACTCATAATGATCTCACCATCTGTTAGCAGAGGTTCATACCTACAGGCTGGTGGCATGTGGTGGTCCTATTCAGCTATCAATAGGCAATGCTGAAGGAACGCTTTCCCACATTGCCATCCATTGCAGTCTGAAAAGGGGAATAAAGTTCAGTGCTGGCCATCTGCTCCATGTCTTTCTGTATGAGACCTTGATGCAGTTCTGCTCAGCTCTGATCTGACTCCAATCTGATTGGAATGTGGCTGATCTGAGAGCCTCTCAAAGCTGTGAAAGTGAGTCAAAAGGAGATCCCCATTGTCCAGAATGGCTGAATGAAAATGATCACTTTAAAATTCATAACTCACAGGTGCCTGCCCTCCATTCATGGGAAGAAACTCTCTGAACTTCTCTTCATTAGAAAGAACTTTTTTTCGGTAGAAAGGAGAGAAAGGGAAGTCGTTTGTGGGAATTTGCTGGAGATTTTCAGGCTAAACAAATGAGAAATTTGGAATGTTCTCTGGCATTATAAGACAGTCATTAGAGCAATGAACTCTTGTCATTCCTTCCCTCATCTGTATGCAGGCATGCTGAAGTTGTTTTCTTTTCTCTCATTATTCTTTTCTGTAAACGCTGTCTTTTCACATAGCATAGGCAAATGATTTCCCGCCAAAATTTTGGGCGGTGTATTTATCCGTGTGTGGTATATATTTTATTTTTATTGTTTATTTAGAAATGTATTCGTTGAAGTGTGTGGAATAAATATTGAAACAACTTTACACATTTTAAGATATAAATCAATTTGTTATACGTTAGCAGGTATTACTAGTGTGTAGTAAATAGAGACAGACACCTTTACAGAGTTGTCAAACTTGTTGAAGCTTTGAGGTTTTCTGGAGGATGTCATGTGGTTACTAAGCTCAATATGAGAAAGGCGCGCAAGTTCCTTGTGATGTGGAATAATGAATACCGTTCTAGAATTAGACCAGAGATTATAAGGCGATGGGAAGAGCTGGAGTGATCATATTGCGCAGTTGGTGTGGTATTTTGAAGAACCAGACAAGAAATGTAAAATCTTCAAGTATTTCACAATAACAAGTATAGCAATAACACTGCAGCACTACGTGGTATAATGAATTATAGAAAATGTTGCATTTAATGAAGTAGATTTGTGATGAAGATTTGTATTTTATATCACTATAGTCAATTAGTGGCATTAGAACATGCCGCATTATCAATTAAACAATATTTATTTCAGTACAGAGCACCATCAAATGCTATGATCTTTGATTCAAATAAAGATAATCAGATCAAACCTATGTCACTAGCTGTCAAACAGAAGACAAGTTGCCTGTGTTAACTTTCTCAAGGAGACTAGAATCAGGGCCGTCTTTAATATGGATTGGACCCTGGGCAAACATTTGCTTGGGCCCCCTAAAACCCTGTCATCCCCTCCCTGGCATGCAATCATGCCCCCGACCCCAACACAGAGGCAGATGTAAAGTAGAGAGGGCTCTGGTGCATGAATTATTTTGGGCAAGAGGGGGCAAAAGGTAGATCCCCATCTGTCATGCAACTCCAACAATGCTTTGACAGCTGGGGCGCTACCATTTTCCCATGCATGCAGGGTTGTATTTAGCACTGAGCAGTATTTGTGTGTTTGAGCGTAAGCATGTTTTTGTATGGAGTATGTTTGTGTGAAGGTAGGGGTGTGTTTGTATGTGGAGATGGCATTTAAATGCAAGTATGCATTTATGTGTAGTGTTGGTTTATGAATACACTGGTGTGTTTATATATAATTTTGTTGTTTAAAAAAAGAGGTGTGTTTATATGTAGTGTTGAAGTTTGAATGCAGGTGTGTATTTGCGTGTAGTGTTGAATGCTGAGATGTATGCACAAATACACATGCACGGTCACAAGCACACACACTGTGATACACATACACACACAGAAACACTTGATACACAGATGCACAGATATACACAATCATACAGATGCAGCTATACAGACACATTTACACACACTGACACACACACATACAGACACACAACCTGGCACACATGCAGACACACTGACAACATAAAGATACACAGACACACACAATGACAACATACAGACACACAGATACATAACCTGACAAATGCAGATACAAACACTGACACACATGCAGATACACACATTGGCTTCTTACAGATACATGCACAGGTATACACACTGGCACACACACAGATACATACATACTGACAACATACAGATACACACTGACACACACACACAGACACTGTGACAGACATACATACTGACACATACACAGACATACTGACTGGCACACCGACATACATACAGACATACAAACTGACACACAGACATATACTGACTGACACATACATACTGACACACACACAGACATACATACATACTGACACACACAAGACATACTGACACACACAAAGACATACATACTGACACACACACACAGACATACAAACTGACACACAGACATATACTGACTGACACATACATACTGACACATACAGACATACATACATACAGACATACATACTGACACACACAAAGACAAACATACATACTGACACACACACAGACATACATACATACAGACATACATACTGGCACACACACAGACATACTGACACACACAAATACATACATACTGACACACACACAAACATATTGACACAAACAAAGACATACATACTGACACACACAGACATACAAACTGACACACACACAGACATACATACTGACACAGACATACATACTGACACAGACACAGACATACATACTGACACACAGACAGACATACGGACACACACATTCATACTGACACACACATTCATACTGACACACACACATACATACTGACACACAGACATACATACTGACACACAGACATACATACTGACACACACACAGAGACATACTGACACACAGACAGACATACTGACACACAGACAGACATACTGACACACACACAGAGACATACTGACACACACACACAGACATACTGAAACACACAGACAGACATACTGACACACAGACATACATACTGACACACACACAGACATACTGACATAGTGACACACACACACACACAAACAGACATACTGACACACAGACAAACATACTGACACACATACAGACATACTGACACACACAGACAGACATACTGACACACAGATAGACATACTGACACACACACACACACAGACATACTGACAAACACAGACACAGACATACTGACACACACAGACAGACATACTGACACACACACACAGACAAACTGACACACACAGACAGACATACTGACACACACACAGACATACTGACACACACAGACAGACATACTGACACACAGACAAACATACTGACACACACACACTCAGACAGACACACACACACACAGACATACTGACACACACAGACAGACATACTGACACACACAGACATACTGACACACACAGACAGACATACTGACACACACACACACACACACACACACACACAGACACTCTTCAGTTTCCTACCTTTGAAAGAGGCTTCCTTCCCTGGGGTCCAGTGTGCTGGCTGGGGTAGTTGGGAGTTGGGGGTCTGGCTCTCCTTGCTCACTGGATGCTGGCTCAGCAGCCTTCTGCGCGGCCCGATGTCTGTGAGGTGGGAGGAAGTGATTCGCGGACGTCACTTCCTCCCATGCAGCCTTCAAGCAAGGGCCCGGTCGCGCTGTTAAAGGGCCACAGCGCCGACCGGACCCCTGCTGGAACATGCTCACTGGGTGGCCCTAAGGGTATGGGCCACCCGGTGGGCCCCCTTAGTGGGAGGGCCCCGGTGCAGCCGCAATACTAGCACCGCGGGCCCATTAGGTAGGGAAATATTTTAAAAAAAAATATTGCAGGTGGCGGGGCCCACGGGGCAGCTGCTTTGGGCCCCCCATGAGTAACTGGGCCCAGGGCAGCTGCCCCGTTTGCCCCGCCTTAAAGACGGCCCTGACTAGAATGGACATTTGAGGTGTACTAGAGGGGTCTATAAGAGACCATTACATCAAATTCGCACATTTTCTAGTTTTCTAGATTGCTAATGTGAGTACTCTTACGACTACAGGGTTCACAGGCTAAAATTACTGAGGAAGAAAAAAAGAAGATAATTAATAAAACCCATGACAAAATTGTTGCTATAGTAAGGGGGGAAATACCTGTTTCGTATTGAGAAGATGAAGCAGACACCAAGCATAGTGTAAAGTCAAGAATGCAGTTGACAGTGGGGTTCTTAAAGATGACAGAATTTCAGTGGTTCATCCACAAGTAGGGAAACACAATTACACCTTGTCACGCCGCCCGCCGGCGCTGCTCCTGTCAGAGGGCAGCATGGGTCCCGGCAGGCGCGTATCGCTACAGCGTTATTCCCACAAACTAACCCACTGCCAAACACTCACCAGAGGTGAACTCTCCTCTCTCAGCAGCCGGGTCTGTATCATTAAGGACGATGCCCACTGCAGCTGTGAAATATAACGGGTTTCCTGTTTAACCCTTAAAGGGCCAGATCAATTAATTTAATATGGGTGTGTTACACATATGAGCTTGATCACATGTTTCCCTACAGCCTATCAGGAAACACCTTTAGCTATTTAAACCTAGTTTGTCCATTTCTCAGTGCCCTGTCATGGTTTCTAGTTGGTTATCCAATAGCGCGTTCCTTGTATTGATTTCTTGTGTATCTGACCCTGGCTTCCCTTATTGACTATCCGATCTCTGTATTCCTTGACTTTTGGCTTGGCTCCTGACTATTCTGGTATCTCCATTCCTTGACATTTGGCTTGTTTATCGTTTGCATTATACCTTTGTCTTGGCTTTTCCCTATCTTGTGTCTTTTGCCTTTTTACGTTAAATCCGGCCATTCTAAGGTCCGGTAATATGTCTTAGGTATTTGCTTTATATCTACTTTAGTTCTGCGTGTTGGGCATCTACAGAAATCCTGACATTACGACAGGGCCATGGACCCTGCAGACTTAAGTAGACAGGTGTCATCCTGCGAGTCTAAACTGGAGGAACATGATCGCCGTATGGATCAGTTTGCCCAGGCCTTCCAGACTTTATTGACTCGTACTGCACACCTTCAATCGGAGACAACCTCTGTTCAGGCTTCACAGCATGCCGCTGTGGCAGCATCCAGTGGTCAGAGAGCCCCAACAATAAGCTTATCCCCTCAGTGGTGATTTTCAGGAGAGTATAACCAGATAGAGTATCACTTTAAAGCGTCTCCTGGTTCTTTCCCATCTGACAGGGCTAAAATCGGATATTTGATGAACCAGATATCCAGTAAAGCCGCGGGATGTGTTGCAGTATTTAATCCATTGGAAGGGTTATGGTCCGGAGGAGCGTTTGTGGGTTCCTGCCCCCGACGTTCATGCTGCTCGCTTGCTGCGCGCTTTTCATGCCTAGTTTCCTGAAAAAGCCGGCCCCTTCCCGCCCAGTGGGCTGTTTTAGGGGAGGGGGTACTGTCACGCTCCTGTCAGAGGGCAGCATGGGCCCCCTCGGGCGTGTATCGTTACAGCGGTATTCCCACAAACTAAGGGGAATACTGCCAAACACTCACCAGAGGCGACCTCTCCTCTCTCAGCAGCCGGGTTTGTATCATTAAGGACGACGGTCCCTGCAGCTCTGAAATATAAAGGGTTCCCTTAAAGGGCCAGATCAATTAACTTAATATTATTTTTTCTATGTATCATTATTGACATACTACATCATAGAAATCAAAGAATGTAGCTTTTTTTTATTCTATATCCTAATGAATGCAAAAAAAGAACTGAATTTCCACTACACCCACAAGCGGGGATTGCACCACTTGCACCAGCTCTGAAGAGGTAAATGCAGTGCTATATTTAGTGCAAGGCTGGCAAAGCAATTGCCTTGGGTGGCACTTTCAGGGGGTGGCAAAAAAAGCTGTCCCCAAACGGTCTGGCAAATGCCTTGCCAGCCTCTTGTCCATGCACTGATGCAGGAGGCGGGCGGCGAGGGAGCACTCTCCTTTGAGCTCTTCCCTGCTCAGCTCCCTCGTGCGCACTGCAATGATGTCGGAGCAGGAATAGGATGCCACTCTGGCCCCGGCATCACTAAGAGGCGCCCGATGGAGTTGAGCAGGAGGATTGGAGCCAGCCCACCTGTGCCTGCCGAGCCAGCCCCACTGGACCACAGGGAAGAATACAATCCAGCAGTAATGTGAGTAAAAATAGTGTTTTGTCTGTTAGTGAGAGTGTGTGTGTCTGTTAGTGAGTGTGTCTGTCAGTGAATGTGTGTGTCTGAAACTGAGTGTATATATGTCTGTCAGTGAGTGTGTATGTGTGTTTATTAGTGAGAGTGTATATGTGTCTGTCTGTGAGTGTGTATGTGTGTCTGTCAGTGTGTGTATCTGTCACTGAGAGTATGTATGTATGCGTGTTTCAGCGTGTCTGTCAGTGTGTGTATGCGTGTCTGTCAATGAGAGTGTATGTCTGTCAATGAATGTGTGTGTCTGTCAGTCAATGTGTTTCTGACACTGAGAGTATAAATGTCTGTCAGTGAGTATGTGTGTTTGTCAGTGTGTATCTGTCATTGAGTATTTGTGTCTCAGTGTGTGTGTGGCTGACACTGAGTGTGTGTTCATCTGTCAGTGAGTGTCAGAGCTGGACTGGCGCACCGGGATATAGGAAAATTTCCTGGTGGGCCGGCACACTATCGAGCTACCGAGTGCGCAAAGGCCCGCAGGTTGCACGGCACAATTACAGAGTCACCGGCACTAGGGGACACGCTCCCCTCCTGCCGGTCACAGAATGTAGCGTGGATGAGCAGGCAGACCGCGGGTAGAGGACCTTCTGTTCCCCTACCCGGTCTGACAGGAAGTGCTCACAGAGAGCACACAACTGCTTCCTGTCAGACCGGGCTCAGTGAGCAGGAGCTCCTCCATGTGGTCTGCCTGCTCGGCCACGCTATAGGGAGAGCTGGGGTGACTAATGGGTCACATGGTGACTGGGGGGGAACTAATGGGACACATGGTGGTTAGGGGGGAACTAATGGGACACATAGGAGCTGTGGGGAACTAATGGGACACATGGAGCCTGGGGAGAAACTAATGGGACACATGTGGGCTAGGGGGCAAACTAATGGGACACATGGGGGCTGGGGCGTAACTAATTGGACACATGGGCGCTGGAGGGGAACTAATGGGACACATGGGGCTGGGGGGAACTAATGGGACACATGTGGGGGGTATTAATGGGAGCCATGGGGGCTGGGGTAGCATCTTGCTTAAGAAAGGGGCGGATGCGGGCTATGTTTTTAAGATGGAATCTAAAGGATTTGGCAACATACTGGATGTGAGGCTCAAAGGTGAGGTCAGAATCAAGTATGACACCATGACAGCGCGTTTGCAAAGATGGGCTGATGTGGATACCACTAACTTGAGAGGATTATCAGTATTAGGAGGAGTAGAGACAAGGAGTTCAGTTTTAAAGAGATTGAATTTCAGTAAGCGGGAGGAAATCCAGTCAGAGATGGAAGAAAGGCAAGCAGTGACACGTTGCAGGGCGGCAGGAAAGACGTCCAGGGAGGAGAGATATATCTTGGTGTCATCAGCATGCAGGTGGTGGTGGAATCCAAATGAGGTAATAAGTTTGCCAAGAGAGGCAGTATAAAGAGAAAATAGAAGGGGACCTGGGACACAGCCTTGGGGGACTCCAACAGAGACAGGACGAGGGGAGGAGGTATCATTAGAAAAGGAGACACTGAATGAGCATTGGGAGAGATAAGAGGAAAACCACAAGAGGGCAGAGTCACAGAGACCAAGTGATTGAAGAGTTCGAAGAAGGAGAGCATGATGGTGCCAAAGGCAGCAGAGATGTCAAGAAGAATTAGTATGGAGTAGTGGCTTTTGGATTTAGCTGCAATTAGGTCGTTAGTAACTTTAATAAGAGCAGTCTCAGTAGAGTGGCGAGGGTGGAAGCCAGATTGAAGAGGGTCACGGAGAGCGTTGGAATTGACGAAGTGAGACATACGGGTAAAGACAAGTCTTTCCAGAAGCTTTGAAGAAAAAGGCAGTGTTTACATTGCTGCCTAGGAACATCTCTAGTGACAGTCACTCAGACGGCCACTATAGCTGCTTCATAGTCCAGTGCTGCACAGTGTGCAGCACCCATGTTGAGAATCTCCACTCTCTGCATGGAGGCGCTGAACGCTCCCCATAGAGATGCATTGATGCAATGCATCTCTATGAGGAAATGCTGATTGGTGAGATGAAGCGCAGCGTTTTGCCACACATGCGCAATAACCTCCCAATGCTTTCCTATGGGTATTAAATTGGCATTGAGTGAATAGTAGTAGGTAGAAAAGCCTACACGTACTAGGAGATCTCTTACCAGGTAGAAAAGCCTACACGTAAAGGGCCCATCACTCATACTATTAAATTGGCATTGACTGACATCACTCAGTTGTCAGCCAAAGTGAAGAGTACACTCTTGTTACTTCAAAATAAGCAAGATAACGTAATTTTTTACTGCTGTGCAATAACATACATTCACAATTTCAGTCCAATTACAAAACTTTGATTATATGCAAATGAACGTCTGCTTACAATGAATCCGCTATTTTGTTTATTTTGAATGAATGCAAACTATGCTGGAGCGATGCATTATGGGACTGGTATAGAATTTTTTTTTCCAGGGCTGCTTTTCATTCCCAGTCCAGCCCTGGTGAATGTGTATGTGTCTGTCGGTAAATGCATGTCTGTCAGTTAGTGTATACGTGTGTCTGTCGGTGAATGGAGTGTGTGTGTGTGTGTAACTGTAGGTGAGTGTAACTGTGAATGAGTGAGTGTGTATGTCTGTGAATATGTATGTTTCAGTGAAAGTGTGTGTTGGTTAAACAGTTTGTGTGACAATGACTGTATATCTGTAAGTGAGTGTGTGTCAGTGCATGCATCAGTGAGGGTGTGTGTCTGTCAGGAAGAAAAATTTGGAGGGGGGGAGGGGAGCCTGAGTTTTGTCATGCTTAGGGCAGCACAAAACCAGAATACACCACTTGTTAAATGTACCTATGTCCTCACTAGTATCTCATCAATCGAATATACTACACTTCTGGATCTCTCTTGTCATTTATTTTACATATCTCCACTGAGATTATGAGGTGAAATCCTATCCTCCTTATAAATTGATATATGTTTAGTAACAATGTAAACAACATTGATATCATGTGACCTCTTTAATGATTCCTTTCCCTTCTATTTCCTATTTATACACTCTACATATGTTAGTTACTGGGTGTGGCACTTTAGCTTGAAAAAGAGCATTTTTCGGTTGCAACGTTGTCCTGCTTAGATTGTGCTCTTTAATGAAAGGTCTTTGAGGAATTAAGGACATGCTGGAGTATTACTTTTTAGAATTTTATTAGTGGTTGAGTACTATTTCAAAAGCAAGGTTTACCAAGACAGTGGGGTGTGCAAACAATTATGAATTGGTTGTATAGAATATTCAAAGTGCATGGAACTTCCTGCAGCAATATTTTTCTGCAAGTAAACATCTTTGAAGGAATGGAGTTATCTTCATGTTCCATGGCTGGACATGGGCCAACACTAAGGAATGGAAGGGAACAGCTCTGCAGATTGTGTTTGTTCTACCATATCCAAGATGCTAGACAGGACAAAACAATAATTGATCAGAATTCAACAATCTCACCAAGCACATCAATACTACTGAATGTAAGTTCCTTTATTACTTCTTCTTTTGGTCTTACATGGTAGGCAAAGTGAGAACATAAATTAGAAGATTGGGTTGAGAGAGAAATTATTATAAATTACCTGTTAAAATAAATAAAAAATGCAATTTACCGCCAGAAAGGAAATGTATGGGCCAAAATCATTACTATTGTCATAGACTAATTTTTACAATTTCCACATTATATTTGTTCATATTTTTATTGAAAATATCGACATTTTAGATTCTAATAGTTGCAAACATGTGATAGATCATACTCATTATCACAGTGGTTTATTCAATAATCCTAGAGTTGTGGAGAATTGGCAAGGGGATTGCATTTTTAGGCCAAAATACATTTTATTAGATAGTTAATAAATTAGATAATTTACAGCATATGCTCTGGGATAAAGCTGTAGTTTATGTTGCTATGAATCAATGTAGAAATACACACACAATTTTCCCTTTGACAAATTATTAATAATAATCAATAAAAAAATATTTAATAATTCCATTTAATCAAAATCAATAGAAAAAAATGCAGAACACCGACAACGATAAAGTAACAACCATCATCTTACATATTTCCCTCAATTTAGTGTAGGAACACAAGAGGTAACAATAGTTAAAAAAGCAATGGCACTTTGGATGTTCCTCGTGTTGTAGGAAGAGCAGCACATGGGTTCACCAGATTGGCACAAATACAACCCTGCAAAAATAGAAAAAGTATAGGTCTGCAGCAGGCAAAGCATTGTGGGGGTTGCCCCACTGCTTGAATTCAATGATTAAAGAGGTCCTCTAAGCAATATAGTCAGTTTATATCATGCTAGTGGTTTAGGTTTGTTGCTTAGAAAGTGTTGATACCATCTACTGGTTTAATAGTTTGACGTAAACCAAATCTCTTCATGACATTCAGTGACCATCTATCCTCAGCCACATTGCTACTGTGGATTTAATATCATTAATAATAATAATAAAAAAAATAATAACAACAAAGTATTTAACCAGGAAAGGTACATTCAGATTGCTTTGGTTTCCAACTAAGTCCAGGGGATCTAACTTTTGCCCAACATCCAGGGGATTTTACTATTACACAATTGAATATACATTATGAATGCTATTTTCATAGATCCCTGATCCTTGATGACACTATTTGGCTAAGAGCACTGGGCTAACTCTCCCCCTGGCAATTTCAGCCAATTGCCAACATCTAGGTTGGACACAACTGATACTGATAACTAACATCCAAAGAGATGCTGCAAAGAGTCCCAGTTTAGATCAAACTGTTGCTAAACATGTTGACATTAATGTCATAGTGCCTGGAGTCTGTTTGTGTTTCACTATTAAATGCTGCCCATACAGAGGTTAGCCCCTCTGCTGACAGAAATGTAACTCCACTTCAAGACACGTAATCGGGGCGTCATTAGGCAGCCCAGAACAAGGGCTCTATGTGGTTAGCCTGAATCCTGTGCAAATTTTGAGTCTGACAGTCTGACACCTGACAGCCAATAGCAGCCTCCCACCCTTACCACCCATGTGCTCCTTTCAGACCGCTTTCCTTGACCTCTGCGATGGTGACGTCAGCTGTGGAGGATCGGGGTGCAGGGAAAAACTCAGTCTTGAGGTGAGTTTTAGCTTTCTTTTTTTCCCATGGGGGAGAGACCAACACAGCAAGAGTTACTATAACAAAAAACATTGTTTAGCAGTTGGAGTAACCATTTTTGACATGTCCCTTCACTTTCTTGAATGAAGCCAAGTGAAATATAACAAATGTTTTCCTTTTAGACTGGTTGGACTTCATCCACAAAGTTTATAAGTCCTCACTGGTTCAATTTTAATAAGAATTTTTATACAACCTATCTATCTAGTTAGGTACATTATGCACTGACAGTTATGTTTTGCCAATTGGCTAGAAGTGTGCAATATAACTTTTTCATATTTTGTTTAATTTTTGTTTGGTCATTTACTAGTCAATTCTATAGAATTTCTGACTTAATTAAAAACCCAAAGTAATTTTAATATTATACATTTCATATGTAGACATCTAAAAATAATACATTAGTGAAACCACTTGACAGATGTTTAATCTGTGTCCTTAATTACTCAGTTAACATTGTGAAACAATTCTTTTCTGTTTACACTTTTGAACACCACCTTTAATAATCTCAAAGACCGGCATATTCTACTCTGAATTGTATGCCCTTGGTATGTCCAAAAAGTAGATCTCCAGAAATTCTAAAAATACAAGTTCTGTGATGTTTTGTCAGCCTTCAGATTGGCTAAGCATCAGTGATATTATAGTTTGGTGGGGGTCTACTTTTTGAGCACCCCTGTGTTAGATTAGAAATGTGCTCAGCAGACCAAAAGTATTTCCTCTTCCCTAATTGACCTCTTGACAGCCTGTGACACAATGGATAACCTAATGTGCCTTAATTTGAAACATTCAGAACAAGGCAACTGCTTCATATCCTTTTTATCTTTAATAACCTGGATAACATGCTATATTGTTTTGATCTTGTAGTACAATGCTAATGGATGTGATAGTGTTTGACCTCTGTGTTCCAGGACACTGTCACTCATAACTCAATGACTTTGCTATTTCAGCATTGTAACATTCAATTTATTAAAAATGTATTCACAAAGGGTAATTTAGGACAAAAACAACATTACCTCTGCAATTCCCAGATTTTACTATTAACATGACGTAAAGTCATGATTTTATTAAAGACACGGAGTAGAGTATTATGCATAACTCTTTCTTTATTTCCTCAGCAGCAAAGATAGAGGAATATAAATATTATCAAAATATGGAAAAAACTGTATAGGTACACAGGCAACCAATCACATAACAGAGGAAGTGACTATATAAGGCCTGTGTCTCCCACAATCCCCACAATCTCTTTCTTGCGAAAACCGAAGACCATGCAAGATGAACGATATCCCACTTGGCCATAACAGGAAACGGGAACAATTCGATAACTTCAAGCTAAAAAAGAGAGAGAAATATGGTAATAACCAAACTCCAAACTGTGGACTTACCAAGCAATACTGTCGGTTATTCATAGGGAAAACTGAAATCTGAAAATATAAAAAATATATAATTAATATAAAATTGTATAAATAGCATACGCAATTCACATAAGGCAAACCAAATTGCAACATACCTGAAGAGACCAATCGCATCTCACCCTCATATCCCACACCGGGAGGGTGGGAGGGAATAATACTCGCCTCCGTGTCTTTAATAAAATCATGACTTTACGTCATGTTAATAGTAAAATCTGGGAATTTTATTAAAGACACGGAGGCTCATGTTATGCAAGTTTAAAGCTGCGTTATCACCTGGGATGCGATGTGTTCATTTGGTCTGAAATAGAAGTTACGTAAGGTCGATTCCCGAGACCAATCCGCTGCTCGCATGATGTCCTCTAGACGACAGCAGACTGCAGATGCTTTCGAAGCCATAGCACCTCGCACAGAATGAGGTGTAAAGATAGAGGTGTCAATTCCCGCTGAAAATAAAAGCCAATGCACCCAACGTGCTAGAGTTGGTGTCGAAACAGGTCGGTGAGGCTAAAAAAAATTAATAAGGGATGTAGATCTGACGAGCGAAGAGACTGTGTAGCTTCCAGATAAGCCTTTAGACAATCCACTGGACAGAGTGCTGGACACCCCGGGAATCTGGGGTACACGAACGATTTGGATGCTGACTTAGTCCTCCTGGAAATGTTGAAAGTCACACCTTCAGGAGTGAAAACAATGGCATCCCAATCAAGGGCCCTGACGTCGGAAACCCTCTTACACGAAATCAAACAAAGTAACATTACTAGTTTGGAGGACAATTGCTCAATTGCTCAATTGTCAGTCCTTGGTTAGGGTACCATGACGATAGGAACTGCAACATCACGTTAACGTACCAGAAGGCAGAGAAACGAGCCCTAGGTGGACGAGCGAGGCGAATACGCTTGAGAAGGCGACACACAAAAGGGTGCCTGCCTACGGGTGAACCATCCAAACCATTATGTCCGGCTGAAATAGCTGAGCGGAAAAGGTTGATAGTGCGGTACGCTTTGCCCGAATCAAACAGGATCGTGAGGAACTCCAGGATCAGATGGAGAGGGGCAGATACGGGATCCATTGCCCGTTCCATGCACCAACTAGACAATGAGTTCCATGAAGCACGGTAAGCTGATCTCGTACCTGGAGCCCAGGTGTCATCGAGGAGCAGGAGAGTTGTTCGCGGAACGTTCGGGACAACCCAGGTTACCCTGAAAGGAGCCACGCTACCAGAGGTAATTGATGTATTAACACCAGCCCGTGTGAGTTCCCATCCGGATCCAGAAGGAGGTCCTGGAAGCTCGGGATCAGCCGAGGGTAGTCTATCGACAACTCCATCAGGCGTGGGAACCATGGTCGGGATCTCCACAGAGGGGTGATCAGCGTCAGGCAACAATCGTGACGGACCAACTTCGAGATTGTGCGAGCAATCATGTTGAATGGGGGAAAGGCATACCGGCGGCCCAACGGCCACTCTTGGAGAAAAGCGTCCGTCGCCACCGCTGCCGGGTCCGGCCTCCAACTGTAAAACTCCGGTAGTTGGGTGTTCAGGCGTGATGCAAACAGATCCATCTCGAACCGTCCCCACAGTCTCTCCAGGCTTTGAAATACCGAAATGTGCAAGTGCCAATCTCCCGAGTCTCTTAAATGTCTGGAATTCCAATCCGCTCCCGAATTGTCCAGACCTGGAATGTGTTCCGCTGTCACCGAGATGTTGTTGTAAAGGCAAAATTGCCAAAAATCCTTCGCCAATAATGCCAACATCCTGGACTTGGTTCCCCCCAGGTGATTTATATATTGGACCGCCGACACGTTGTCCATCTTGAGGAGAACGCAGCAGTTTGCTCGACCTGGGGTAAGGCTGTGAATCTCAAAGGCCCCTGTCAGAAGTTCCAGACAGTTGATGTGTAAGGACCTCTCTATTTCGGACCATCTGCCTCCTGTGGAAACGTCGCCACAACGAGCACCCAAGCCGTGTAAGCTGGCATCGGATTCTATTACTATATCCGGGATCGAACCGAAAATGGCCCTTCCGTTCCAGGCCGCCATGTGAGCCAAACACCACACTAGTTCGTCCCTGGATTCTTCGTCCAGTCGTATCCGGGATTTGTAGGAACGACCCGAACGGAGGTGCGAACCTTTGGAGGGCACGGTAATGTAGCGGGCCCGAGAAAATCGCTTTAATGGAGGCTGCAAGAAGGCCGATAATTCTTGCTAGCTGCCTGATGGACATATCCGGTACTCGAAGAGCTCATCGGAGCTCTTTTTGGATGGTCTTCATCTTGGAATCCGGTAGGTATAGGAATTGTCGGACTGAATCCACCTGGAAACCCAAGAATTCCATCGATTGTGCAGGGATCAGGACCGACTTGTCCCAGTTGATCAGGAAACCCAAGTTCTGAAGTAGGTTGATAGTCCAATTGTAACGGATCGCCTGGCACACCGACTGGGTACCTCCGTTAATGGATGCTCCTAGCGCTTCCTGAGGACTCCAAGCACTCTGGCAGACACCACAATCACGAACGGATGCAGCATATGAATCTTCTCAAGCATAGGAATGCTGTAGACCGTTGAATAGGAACCATACGAATAGGCTTACACTCCTAGCAGTCAACTGGAACAGCATGCAATAAATCCTTCCCCCAATAATGAGATGACACTTCACTTTGAGGGTAAAAGAGGAACTCCAGACTGTCACATCCAAAACTCCATTACCCACATGGCAGACAAAAAGACAGTAAAAGACATAAAATTACATACTGATACATTTAACACATAAAACACACATTTCTACATATCCCCAGTTTAACCGAACACATAAATACCTACATAATATTTAAGACAGTATTACTGTGATATGTTACAAAGTCTTAAAGGGACATTATTCCCAAACGTCACCTTACGGGCACCAGGCACAGTCTGGGCAGAGGAAGGGGTCCCCTCACCCAGGAGGGCAGGGGTCGCTAGGGAGGGCATAAGCATTGAATGCAGTAACTGAGAGAAGGAGGAAGATACAGAACCCATAGCTGAAGCAAATGCCTTTTGCAAGGAAGATGCCATAGTGGCATCCAGCAGGGCCTGAAATTCCTGGGAGGCCATAGCCCCTTCAGGATTGTCAATGTTAAAATCACCAGTGGGGCCTTCTGGCCCTTCCTCCCTATCCTGCATATTGGCAAGGTAACAGGTCTTTAAGTAACAAAACTAAGAAAATATATTTTAAATGGAAGGGTTGATTAATCCACAGAAAGCACAAGGAAAAAGGACCTGAACGCTGGTGCACCCAGGGGACCCAGAGACCGAAAGCCAGACCGCACGGCAGCAGAGTGAGCGACCGATCAGCAAGAAAGGACCGCCCAAAATGGCCGCCGCACGTGCAGGAGATCAATCGCAGACAGACTCCCGGCGGGGGAAGGGGCGCGTGCACCCTACCCCGCGGGCAGCCCGCGATCGAGGAGAAGACAGGAGAGCAGCACACAGCCGCGGTAGATGAAACAGCCGTGGCTACGAGTCAGCACCGGGTCCTGCGCGGAACCCGCAGGGAGAGCGCAGGGGAAAACAAATAGCCGAGAGGGAAAACCGAGGGAACAAGTCAGGGGATAGCCCGAGCACACCAGCGTGAGACAGGTACAAAAATACAGGAAAACCCAGCTGCACAATTAACCCCTTAAGGACGGAGCCAAATGTACACGTTGTGAACGAAACAAAATGTAAACAAAACCTGGCATTTGCGCTATATGTCTGTCCAACCGTAATTCACCTCTTTCAAATTAAATGCACCCCCCTTATTATATATCATTTTATTCCGGGGAAACAGGGCTTTCATTTAATATCAAATATTTAGCTATGAAACATAATTTAATATGAAAAAAATGGGAGAAAATAAGACATTTTGTTATTTATTTAGTTCTACATGACATTTTAACTGTCAACGTCATAATACTGTTTGCTTTTACTGCAATAAAATACACATATTTGTATTCAGCAAAGTCTCACGTGTAAAACAGTACCCCCTATGTACAGGTTTTATGGAGTTTTGGGACCTTACGGGGTCAAATATAGCACGTTACATTTGAAATTGAAATTCGCCAGATTGGTTACATTGCCTTTGGGACTTTATAGTAGCCCAGGAATTAAATTTACACCCATAATGGCATACCATTTGCAATAGTAGACAACCCAAGGTATTGCAAATGGGGTATGTCCAGTCGTTTTTAGTAGCCATTTGGTCAAAAACACTGGCCAAAGTTAGCGTTAGTATTTGTTTGTGTGTGAAAAATGCAAAAAACGCCAATTTTGGCTAGTGTTTGTGACTAAGTGGCTACTATAAAGACTGGACATACCCCGTTTGCAATACCTTGGGTTGTCTACTATTGCAAATGGTATGCCATCATAGGGGTAATTTTCATTCTTGGGCTACCATAGGGTCTCAAAGGTAACAGACCCAATCTGGCAAATTTGAATGTGAAAAAATGAAACACAAGCCTTATATTTGACGCTGTAACTTTTGAAAACACCATAAAACCTGTACATGAGGGCTACTGTTGTACTCGGGAGACTTCGCTGAACACAAATATTTGTGTTTCAAAACAGTAAAACGTATCGCAGCAATAATATCGTCCGTGTAAGTGCTGTTTGTGCGTGAAAAATGCAAAAAACTTCACTTTTACTGGCGATATCATCATTGTAATACATTTTACTGTTTTGAAACACTAATATTTGTGTTCAGTGAAGTCCCCCGAGTAGAACAGTACCCCCCATGTACAGGTTTTATGATGTCTTTCGGCATGGGTTGTCAGGCAGGTCCCGCTAATTGTAATTAATTAAGATACCCAATTATGTAAAAATATTACATAAATATATATGTAGAATTAATATATGTATATATATATACGTATGTGAATATATATGTATATATATATATATTTTTAAATATTTTTATTTATATATAGGTATATATAGTGATATATACGTATATATTTATGTATATAGATATATATATTATTTCGTTCTACATGTTTTTATATAAATATATATATATTAATATCACAATACAGTTAGAACGAAATATCACACATCTATATATTTTTTAATTTATTTTTTTTAATTATTTTATTTATTTTATTTTTTAACGTATTTACATATTTAATTTTTTCATATTATATATAAATATATATATAACAATAATTATATATATATTTAATCAGTATCAGTCTACGTGTAATTTGATATTAATATATATATATATAATTATATATATATATATATATATATGAATAGTAAAATACACCTATACAGTGTACGTGTGTGTATGTATATGTGTATATATATACTTAGATCATATATATATATGATCTAAGTATATATTATTATTTTTTTACACTTTTAACATTTATTTTATATTATTTTCAGCCAGCAGGGGGACCACCTGTCATTACAGACAGTCCCCCTGCTGGCAATACAGAAGCCAGCTATCCCGGCCATGTGATTGTGAGGTCCTCGCAAGGACCTCACTCTCACATGGCCGGTGAGGACCGGAGGAGGGGAGGGGGCTCCCTGGGAGTCTCCCCAACTGCGATCGTCGGCGTGGGACCGCCGGCGACCGGGTAATTAAGGAAAGACCGGAGGGCGTACTATTACGCCCTGCGGCGTTTAGAGCCGCTTTAAAAAGGACGTAATAGTACGCCCTCCGGTCTTAAGGGGTTAAAGGCAACAATAAACAATAGTAATAAACAATAATAAACAATAATAACAGAAAAAAACACCATGGACAGGAGAAACAAGGAGCAAAATACTTAGCTGTCTGAGGAAGCAGCAAAGAAAGAGGGGGATTGTGGGAGTCACAGGCCTTATATAGTCACTTCCTCTGTTATGTGATTGGTTGCCTGTGTACCTATACAGTTTTTTCTTTTATTTTGATAATATTTATATTCCTCTATCTTTGCTGCTGAGGAAATAAAGAAAGAGTTATGCATAATATGAGCCTCCGTGTCTTTAATAAAATCTGATTTAACTACTTGTTCATTCCAGTCTATTGTCTGTATCCTGTCAGGGTTATTTGCAAAAGACAAAGTGTACCCAAATGTCCTTCTTTTCTGTTATCTACCTGGCATATGGATTGAAGCCCATAGGCAGGGTTATCTACTTATATACATAAAAATTACATTCCTTCCAACAGTCCTGATTTTGGCAAGATAGCCATTACCAATGGCGTCCAGACTTTTGAAATGCCGGGGTGGGAGGTATGAATTTAGAAAGATACCCTGCATTAGAACTGTAAATAAAAGAAAATTAATTAATAAATATGTCAGTTTGTGAATATTCTCACATATAGCAACAAGACATCTATGTAACCCATTTAGGCTGCAGTATAAAAGCAAAATGGCTGACATAAGTAGTGACATGAACAAAATGAGCTGCATTTGACTGAACTAGGCAGCGGTGTCAAAAAATTCCACAGAGTCCAATGTTAAGTTAAGTAAGAGGACTAAAGCAGGTTCTGTTTGCCTTGTTAGAAAGTTTAAATAAAAAATAAAACAAATTTTCTGCTGAGTTCTTAATGAATCCAGATTAGAGTCAGATGACCAGGAAATTAATTCAGGCCGTACAACAGTCCTACATCTAGAGACAGCAGAGAACCTTCCCTGGATAACATAGGGCAAGAGCATCATCAGATGCACTCATGCTGTGCAGGAGGCACTGGGACCACACAGGGAGTGCTGCTGAAGGTCTTGAAGGTGAGAGGCCAGCCAGATAAAAAGGACAGTGGGCAGGAAAGTGACGAGCCTGACTATTAGGGATAAGGCTAGTGACGTGGTTCGCGTCACTGTCAATGCCACCTCAACTACCCACCTAGCTGTCCCGACTCTTCCCTCCCAAATGTTGGGAGGTTAAGGGGTCTAAAATTACAGATTTCACAGTGGCTATATAACTAGGTTACATGTCTAAAAGCCAGAATGGTAGGGTCAATCAAAAACACTGTCCATGATAAAATGTCAACTAGTGTATTGTTTCTTTGCTTTGTCAGTGCACCCTTAAATGTTTTTCAGTAGTACATTGTGTTTTTTTTTGTTAGAATTAGTGTGCATTATTTTGCTTTTGACATAAATAAGCAGATTGATGAAGCCTTTGCAATCCTACCAACCTTCTTCCATGCTGGGAAAAACAACAATCAGAAGCTTTTCATTGAGAGTGAGTATATGTGCACATGCACAATTCCTACGCTTTACTATGAGCTGTAGTATAGCTTATTAAAACGAGGGAAGACAGGTGCATGGTAGCCCAATTGTCAAATAGGACAGTTGACTAATAGTGATGTCGCAAACACAAAATTTTCGGTTCGCGAACGGCGGACGCGAACTTCCGCAAACGTTCGCGAACCGGCGAACCGGGCGAACTGCCATTGACTTCAATGGGCAGGCGAATTTTAAAATCCACAGGGACTCTTTCTGGCCACAAAAGTGATGGAAAAGTTGTTTCAAGGGGACTAACACCTGGACTGTGGCATGCCGGAGGGGGATCCATGGCAAAACTCCCATGGAAAATTACACAGTTGATGCAGAGTCTGGTTTTAATCCATAAAGGGCATAAATCACCTAACATTCCTAAATCACAATGGATATGGATTGACACCTGACATATGACATATTGACACCTTGACATATGGATTGACACCTGTCCTCAGAGACCCTGATACACACTGACACAGAGCAGAATAGGGACTGTTCCCCCTACATAGGGTCACTTGGCAGATATGGATTGACACCTATCCTAAGGATCCCTGATACACACTGACACAGAGCAGAATAGGGACTGTTCCCCCTACATAGGGTCACTTGGCAGATATGGATTGACACCTGTCCTCAGAGACCATGATACACACTGACACAGAGCAGAATAGAGACTGTTCCTCCTACATAGGGTCACTTGGCAGATATGGATTGACACCTGTCCTCAGAGATCATGATACACACTGACACAGAGCAGAATAGAGACTGTTCCCCCTACATAGGGTCACTTGGCAGATATGGATTGACACCTGACCTCAGAGCCCCTGATACACACTGACACAGAGCAGAATAGAGACTGTTATCCCAACATAGGGTCACTTGGCAGATATGGATTGACACCTGTCCTCCGAGCCCCTGTTACACACTGACACAGAGCAGAAAAGGGACTGTTCACCCTACATAGGGTCACTTGGCAGGTATGGATTGACACCTATCCTAAGGATCCCTGATACACACTGACACAGAGCAGAATAGAGACTGTCCCCCCTACATAGGGTCACTTGGCAGATATGGATTGACACCTGTCCTCAGAGACCATGATACACACTGACACTGAGCAGAATAGAGACTGTTCCCCCTACATAGGGTCACTTGGCAGATATGGATTGACACCTGTCCTCAGAGACCATGATACACACTGACACAGAGCAGAATAGAGACTGTTCCTCCTACATAGGGTCACTTGGCAGATATGGATTGACACCTGTCCTCAGAGATCATGATACACACTGAAACAGAGCAGAATAGAGACTGTTCCCCCTACATAGGGTCACTTGGCAGATATGGAGTGACACCTGTCCTCAGAGACCATGATACACACTGACACAGAGCAGAATAGGGACTGTCCCCCCTACATAGGGTCACTTGGCAGATATGGATTGACACCTGTCCTCAGAGATGATGATACACACTGACACAGAGCAGAATAGAGACTGTTCCCCCTGCATAGGGTCACTTGGCAGATATGGATTGACACCTGTCCTCGGAGCCCCTGATACACACTGACACAGAGCAGAATAGGGACTGTTCCCCCTACATAGGGTCACTTGGCAGATATGGATTGACACCTATCCTAAGGATCCCTGATACACAATGACACAGAGCAGAATAGGGACTGTTCCCCCTACATAGGGTCACTTGGCAGATATGGATTGACACCTGTCCTCAGAGACCTAATTGTGTAATAATAGTAATACTATTACCTATTATATAATATTGGCAGGGGCAAGGAAATTCCCTCTAAATAGATGGGTATAGGCAGAGAGTATGTAGACCGGAGTGATAAAGTGTCAATAAGGTGATGTAAAGTTAAATGTATCACAGACACACAGCCACCCTTTCTCTTGGCTAGTTTCCAGAAATGCTGGATAGGTAGAAGGGGTACAAAAGACTCAGAGAGGTCTAAGAAGAATCCTCTAAACTAGCTCTAATCTCCTTAAACACCTTCAAGGGTGTTCTAAGCTAAAGCTCAATCTAAACGTTTAGATGACTGCCTGATTTCCCATCACAGATGCTGGCTAGGAATAACAGTGTGCAAGACAAAGAGTGGATCTAAGTGCCCATAGTGCAGTAAAGTGTCCCTAGTGAAGTGAAAAAGAGAATAACGAACTGGCGCCCGAGAGAATAACGAGCTGGCGCCCTATCAGGGGACGTGTATATGGCATCGATTTTAGGAACCGGGAGATGGAAAAAGATGCTTGGTCGGTCCTCCTAATTCAAATTTGGGGCACTGCGCATACAATCTAATGTGCCACCAGATAGGAGTGGTGTGTTAAGTAGTACTATTCCTATCAGTTTAATCCCTGTTATGTGCCTTTTTTTGGTTTGGTTTTTGAAGCCACAGTGCAGCACCAGAGGGCCGAAAAATTAGGCATGTACACATGCCTGAAAAATTAGGTATTGTTTCAGCCGCTGCTGTAGCAGCGGCCATAAAAATTGATGTTGTTTCCCAGGCAGAAAGTGCCCTAAAACATTGAGGTTTGAACCCTAGTTGGTGGCGGATAAGTCACGCAAGTCAACCGGCATTCAGAGCTAAAATACAGCAGCGTGTGGACCATTTTTAGCCCAAGGCAGCTCATCTCATCAGGCCTTTTTTAGTCGAATGTATCGCCCACTGTCAGTCCCTTCGGGATCCATCCCTCATTCATCTTAATAAAGGTGAGGTAATCTAGACTTTTTTGACCTAGGCGACTTCACTTCTCAGTGACAATACCTCCTGCTGCACTGAAGGTCCTTTCTGACAGCGGGGCAGGCCAGAAGTTCTATCGCAAATTGGGATAGCTCAGGCCACAGGTCAAGCCTGCACACCCAGTAGTCAAGGGGTTCATCGCTCCTCAGAGTGTCGATATCTGCAGTTAAGGCGAGGTAGTCTGCTACCTGTCGGTCGAGTCGTTCTCTGAGGGTGGATCCAGAAGGGCTGTGGCGATGCGTAGGACTTAAAAAGCTCCGCATGTCCTCCATCAACAACATGTCTTTAAAGCGTCCTGTCCTTGCCGGCGTGGTCGTGGGAGGAGGAGGATTACTTTCACCTCTTACCCTGTTAGATTCCCGTTGTGCTGTGACATCACCCTTATACGCTGTGTAAAGCATACTTTTTAATTTATTTTGCAACTGCTGCATCCTTTCCGACTTGTTGTAATTTGGTAACATTTCCGCCACTTTCTGCTTATACCGGGGGTCTAGTAGCGTGGACACCCAGTACAGGTCGTTCTCCTTCAGCCTTTTTATACGAGGGTCCCTCAACAGGAACGACAGCATGAAAGACCCCATTTGCACAAGGTTGGATGCCGAGCTACTCATTTCCCTTTCCTCCTCCTCAGTGATCTCAATGAAGGTATGTTCTTCCCCCCAGCCACGTACAACACCACGGGTACCAGATAGGTGACAACGAGCACCGTTGGATGCCTATTGTGGTTGGTCTTCCTCCTCCTCCTCAAAGCCACATTCCTCCTCTGACTCCTCTTCCTCACAATCCTCTTCCAGCGTTGCCGCAGGTCCAGAAAGAGATGCTGATAAGGCTGTTTCTGGTGATGGTGACCACAACTCTTCCTCTTCACGCTCATCTACGGCCTGATCCAGCACTCTTCGCAGGGCACGCTCCAGGAAGAAAACAAATGGTATGATGTCGCTGATGGTGCCTTCGGTGCGACTGACTAGGTTTGTCACCTCCTCAAAAGGACGCATGAGCCTACAGGCATTGCGCATGAGCGTCCAGTAACGTGGCAAAAAAATTCTCAGATCCCCAGAGGCTGTCCTAGCACCCCGGTCATAGAAATATTCATTAACGGCTTTTTCTTGTTGGAGCAGGCGGTTGAACATTAGGAGTGTTGAATTTCAATGTGTCGGGCCTGTCGCAAATCAAGCGCCTCACTGGCATGTTGTTTTGCCGCTGGATATCGGCAAAGTGCGCCATGGCCGTGTAGGAACGCCTGAAATGGCCACACACCTTCCTGGCCTGCTTCAGGACGTCCTGTAAGCCTGTGTACTTATGCACAAAGCGTTGTACGATCAGATTACACACATGTGCCATGCACCGCACATGTGTCAACTTGCCCAACTTCAATGCCGCCAACAAATTTGTTCCGTTGTCACAAACCACTTTGCCGATATCCAGTTGCTGCGGAGTCAGCCACTTTTCCACCTGTGCGTTCAGGGCGGACAGGAGTGCTTGTCCGGTGTGACTCTCTGCTTTCAAGCAAGTCAAACCCAAGACGGCGTGACACTGCTGTATCCGAGATGTGGAATAGTACCTGGGGAGCTGGGGGTGTGCCGTTGATGTGGAGCAAGACGCAGCAGCAGAAGAGGACTCAGCCGAGGAGGTTATGGAAGAGGATGGAGTAGGAGGAGTAGAGGAGGTGGCAGCAGGCCTGCCTGCAAGTCATGGTGGTGTCACCAACTCCTCTGCAGAGCCACGCATTCCATGCTTGGCAGCCGTCAGCAGGTTTACCCAATGCGCAGTGTAGGTGATATACCTGCCCTGACCATGCTTTGCAGACCAGGTATCAGTGGTCAGATGGACCCTTGCCCCAACACTGTGTGCCAGACATGCCATTACTTCCTTTTGCACAATCGAGTACAGGTTGGGGATTGCCTTTTGTGAAGAAATTTCGTCGGGGTACCTTCCACTGCGGTGTCCCAATAGCTACAAATTTTTTGAACGCCTCAGACTCCACCAGCTTGTATGGTAAAAGCTGGCGGGCCAATAGTTCAGACAAGCCAGCTGGCAGACGCTGGGCAAGGGGGTGACTTTCTGACATTGGCTTTTTACGCTGAAACATGTCCTTGACAGACACCTGACTGTGGGCAGATGAGCAGGGAACTGCTCGAGGCGAGAGACGGAGTGGCGGATGGTTGAGAGGGGGCAAGGAGGACAGCAGTGGTTGATGTGGCTGAAGATGCTGGACCAGGAGGAGGATGGCGTCTTTGAGTTTGTGTGCTGCTTGTACTCATGTGTTGATCTCATAGGCATTTGTGATGTGCGATCATGTGCCTACGCAAAGCAGTTGTACCTAGGTGGGTGTTGGACTTCCCACGACTCAGTTTCTTTTGGCACAGTTTGCAAATGGCATCGCTGTTGTCAGAGGCAGACACACAAAAAAAATGCCACACTGCTGAGTTCTGCAATTACGGTATTCTGGTGGTGGACACAGCATTCGTTGATTGGCGTGCTGTCGGGCTGACCCCGGGTGCCGATGCATGCTGTCTGACTGTGCTACTAGCTCCTTGTGACGACCTCCCCCTGCTTCCAACTCGTCTCCTCCTCCTCCTCTCTGTCTCCCCATCTGAACTTTCGCCCTGTTCTTCTTCTTGCCGAGCGGGCACCCACGTGACATCCATGGACACATCGTCATCATCAACCGCTTCACTTGTATCTGACAACTCAGCAAAGGAAGCAACAGCGGGTACAACATCATCATCATCACACCGTACGTCCATGTGTGTAATGCTGCCTGCCTGAGATATATCCCTGTTATCTACATCCTCTGGCAATAAGGGTTGCACATCACTCATTTCTTCAAACGGATGTGTAAATAACTACTCTGACAGATAAAGTGAAGCGGCTGTGGTGCTAGTGTTGGTGGTGGCGGCAGGCGGGTGAGTGGTATCTTGAGAGGCGCCCGAAGCTAAGCTGGAGGAAGATGGTGCGTCAAGGTTCCGAGCGGAAGCTGTAGAAGATTGGGTGTCCTGTGTTAGCCAGTCAACTATGTCCTCAGAACTTTTCAAGTTCAGGGTACATGGCCTCTGAAAACTGGGCATTATTCTATGGCAAAAGGGAATCACAGCACAATGACCACGATGGACCATGCGGGGTGACCTGCCTCTGCCTGTCCCTTTTTTTGGATTAGTGGTACGATGCGTGCAAGCTACTGTGCGACCAGATATGAGTGGCACTGTGCAGTGGCAGAGGTTGGCAGAGTACACACTGTAGGCCTGACACACCCGCTTGAAGACAACTAACTGCTATTCAATCTATAACAGTGAAAAAAAATATTTTGTTTTTAAATCAACGCTATTGTGACACCAGATATGAGTGGCAATGTGCACTTGCAGAGGTTGGCAGAGTACACGCTGAAGGACTGACACCCGCTTTAAGGACACTGACTGCTATTAGCTTACAGTGAAAAACTTTTTTTTATTTTTAAAGGCACGCTATAGAGACACCAGATATGAGTGGCAAAGTACACTGGCAGAGGTTGGCAGAGTACACGCTGAAGGCCTGACACCCAGACGCTTGCAGACAACTAACTGATATTAGCTTACAGTGAAAAACTTTTTTTCTTTTTAAAGGCACGCTATAGAGACACCAGATATGAGTGGCAAAGTACACTGGCAGAGGTTGGCAGAGTACACACTGAAGGCCTGCCACCCAGATGCTTGCAGACAACTAACTGCTATTAGCTTACAGTGAAAAACTTTTTTTATTTTTAAAGGCACGCTTTTGTGACACCAGATATGAGTGGCAAAGTACACTGGCAGAGGTTGGCAGAGTACACGCTGAAGGCCTGACACCCAGACGCTTGGAGACAACTAACTGCTATTAGCTTACAGTGAAAAACTTTTTTTCTTTTTAAAGGCCTGCTATAGAGACACCAGATATGAGTGGCAAAGTACACTGGCAGAGGTTGGCAGAGTACACGCTGAAGGCCTGACACCCAGACGCTTGCAGACAACTAACTGATATTAGCTTACAGTGAAAAACTTTTTTTCTTTTTAAAGGCACGCTATAGAGACACCAGATATGAGTGGCAAAGTACACTGGCAGAGGTTGGCAGAGTACACACTGAAGGCCTGCCACCCAGATGCTTGCAGACAACTAACTGCTATTAGCTTACAGTGAAAAACTTTTTTTATTTTTAAAGGCACGCTTTTGTGACACCAGATATGAGTGGCAAAGTACACTGGCAGAGGTTGGCAGAGAACACGCTGAAGGCCTGACACCCAGACGCTTGGAGACAACTAACTGCTATTAGCTTACAGTGAAAAACTTTTTTCTTTTTAAAGGCACGCTATAGAGACAGCAGATATGAGTGGCAAAGTACACTGGCAGAGGTTGGCAGAGTACACACTGAAGGCCTGCCACCCAGATGCTTGCAGATAACTAACTGCTATTAGCTTACAGTGAAAAACTTTTTTTCTTTTTAAGCACGCTATAGAGACACCAGATATGAGTGGCAAAGTGCACTTGCAGAGGTTGGCAGAGTACACGCTGAAGGCCTGACACCTGCTTTAAGGACACTGACTGCTATTAGCTTACAGTGAAAAACGTTTTTCTTTTTAAAGGCACGCAATAGAGACACCAGATATGAGTGGCAAAGTACACTGGCAGAGGTTGGCAGAGTACACGCTGAAGGCCTGACACCCAGACGCTTGCAGACAACTAACTGCTATTAGCTTACAGTGAAAAACGTTTTTTCTTTCTAAAGGCACGCTATTGTGACACCAGATATGAGTGGCAAAGTGCACTGGCAGAGGTTGGCAGAGTACACACTGAAGGCCTGACACCCAGACGCTTGCAGACAACTAACTGCTATTAGCTTACAGTGAGAAACTTTTTTTCTTTTTAAAGGCACACTATAGAGACACCAGATATGAGTGGCAAAGTATACTGGCAGAGGTTGGCAGAGTACACGTTGAAGGCCTGACACCCAGACGCTTGCAGACAACTAACTGCTATTCAATCTATTACAGTGAAAAAAATGTTTTTGTTTTTTAAATGCAAGCTTAAGCTATTGTGACACCAGATATGAGTGGTGGCACTGGGCAAGTGGGCACAGTATCCACTGTGAGCCTGACACAGAAGCTGGCAGGCAGGCAACTGCAATTACATTACACAAAAAAAAAGCAGACTGATGTTCTAGCCCTAAAAAGGGCTTTTTGGGGTGATGTCCTTACAGCAGAGATCAGATGAGTCCTTCAGGACTGTAGTGGACACTGAATACCCTAGCCTAGCTATCAATTTCCCTATCAAATGAGCAGCAGCTACACTTTCCCTCCTCTATCTAAGAATGCAGCTTCAGAATGAATCTAAAATGGATGCTGTACAGGAGGTGGTAGGGTCTGCTGCTAATTTGAATGTGTCTGCTGACCGTGAGGCACAGGGTCAAAGTTTACTCAATGATGACGAATAGGGGGGCGGATCGAACCGCGCATGTGTTCGCCCGCTGTGGCGAACGCGAACACGCTATGTTCGCCGGAAACTATTCGCCAGCGAACAGTTCGGTACATCACTATTCACTAAACTCTTTCAGTTTATGCTTTGAATAACACAGCTCTACTCCAGGCTATACACGTGGCAACTTTAAAAAATAGCTTTAAAAGCAACATATGAACCAAGCTAAAAAAATATTAAAAGTTAAATTCTACTTATTTGACAAAAATTATGTTTATTAGCAGAGTTCCTAAAACAACAGTAAAGTAAATACTACCAGATATTGTGCTACAAAACAATATGCAATTGAAAGAACACACTCGGAGAGACTCTGATATCCACAAAGATCAAGCATTTGTGTATGCAATTTAATTTGCTATCTGTATCCTATACAGTACAAAGTGTCTGTGCATGCAGGGCCTCATCTCCCTTTTTTGGGTTGATTACTTACAGACATCATGTATGTTGCCTAAAAGCTCACAAGCTATGTCTAAACTGGTTTCTGCAGGTCACTCAATGCAAACTACTTATGCACACATTCCATTTTTAAACTAAAGAACTTTCTCAAAGTATCCTGATTAAGTTTCTGTATTTGGAATGAAACGTGTTGGTGTACAGTTTGAGCCAAGCGATAAAAAACAATGAAGACCTCTTTGTAATATTCATTAGAAAATCCACTGGGGTAACAGATAAAAATGAGGGGCTTAACCTCTTCTAGTTGATTGATATTTGTAAGATTGCACACTAACTGGAACAAATGGCTTTTAATCCACTTGCCAAAGAAACAAGAAAATGGGACTAAGGAGCAGAGGTATCGGAATTTCCTTCATGTGTTCTCTTGTATTATATTTAATGTGAATATTTTAATCCTGATGTAGCAAGATCCAGCAATATCCACAAATTGGAGAAATGTTAAGTTGCCCTGTTCCTGTTGGACACATATATAATAGGGATGTGCATAGCCAACAAATTTGGTTCGGTTCAGGTATTTGGGTAAGTAAAACAATTTGTCTGCTTCAGCAATTCAGACCAATGGCATTCGGTTCGGTTGAGCACTTCGGCAATTTGTCACTTCGGCAATTTGTCACTTCGGCAATTTGGAACTTCGGTAATTCAGATTCTAACCCTAACCCCTAACCCTAAACCTTAACCATAACCCTAACCACTTGTTTTGCCCTTAACCCCTAATCCTAATCCTAACCCTAACCACTTGTTTTGCAACTTCGGAACTTCGGCAATTCAGAACTTCGCACTTCAGAGATTCGGCAATTCGGAAATTTGGCAATTTGGCAATTCGAGCTTTGGACATTCGTAAGCACCCGAATGTCCGAATTGCACGAAATTCATCTGAATGTACATTCAGAAGGAAACAAATTGCACATGTCTAATATATAATATGCTGGACAAAAGGGCAAAGCTTGAAAGCTCTGTCTGGCATTAAGTAATGGAATTCATGTGCTCTTAGTGTGAATGAAATAACTTCATCACACTAGCTCGTTTTGTGATCCCTTCAATTTTATGCCCTGTTTAAAAGCAGGCAGAATTCCTAAACATCCTATAAAACAATAGTGATCTAGCGACCCTAAACAAAGGTACATCATGAAAATGGTCTGTAGGTGAAAGATCTCTAGATGCCTTGATATGCAGTCGGGGGCAATAGATGAGGCACTGCAGGAGTGAACTTAAAGAAATATGTCTTACTAGAAATCAGTTTGTACTCAAATATGACTTACCAGGACATTCCCTGATTTATTAAAAGCAGCTTTGTATATGTTTGGATTTTTCATTACTTCTCTACCTACTCACACTTCAAAAATGTATTTTCGTTTATAGCGAATTGTGTTTGCATTGTGTCTTATTCACTTGTGAAGAATTTTATAATTAGAAAAGTAATTTTTTTAAATGTTTTCTTAGTAGTTAAACTTAAACTGGTATAAAATGAATACACTGTGTAAGTAAAACACATTAGGTAGTTGCTGTGATTTATACGTAGTTTATTCTATGCAGATTTCACAGCTTTGCTATACTCTTTCAGAAAAATGCAGAAAATGTTAGTTGGTTGTACTGAATGCCCTCTGCGGCACAAATCTTTATTATTTTGAACTGGAAAAGGAATACGAAGAACAAATTCAGAAAGAAGTGAACTAAAGAAGAAACTCATGGGAAACTGTAACAGGTGCTGCAACCCAGTGGGTAGTAGTTAAATAAAGGAAGAAATATAGACTTTGTTCTGACACAAGGGATTCAAACAGATAAAAAAGAAATACAATCTGAATTGGATTCGTAGTCCTGGAAATTCTGTTTCACAAACCTGAGCACTAAAAAAAAACCAAAAAAAAAAAAAACCTTTGCCGTTTAAGCTCAGAATCTTTTTAGTCAAACCTTTAAGGTAGAGTTTTACACCACCGCACTAAACAATAATTTGACTCATTAACATAAATTAGGGTTATAATTGTTATAGTTATATCTCTTTCATTTCTCTTTCATTACAAAAATCTTACTAAATAATCTCTAAATTACTGCCTTAGTTTCATGCTAGACATGAATTAGCAGCATTATCTATTCTTAAATAAAGCTAAAGTGTGCATAATATTAACCATTTATATTATATTAGATTAGATTTTTCAGGTGGCATTCATTATGTCCTTTCAGTGCTTACCGCTCCTATATTTGATAAGACATTAGATCCACAAAGAACATGCACAGATAATATGGAAATCGAATGATGCTTTATTAACTGAAATGCAATTTTCACAATTGCAATTATTGCTGAGTAAATATATCATTTTTATCCAATCTATATCCATAGGTTGCATGCAAAAATAATTTAGTAAGTCATCTTTTAGCTACTGAAATGCATCAGAAGAACTACAAAGACAAATTACTGCATCTTCTACCACATCTACTACAGGCTAGCACTGATGGTTGTTATTGCTGTGTCACAAGTAAATGCACATATAAAAGTGTGTGAAAGAGCTTCTGATGAACATTAGGTATTAAGTAAATGGAGATTTAACATGTTAAACATCTCGCTAATATACAGATTGTTTGATCATTTTAGACCGTTGCTGTTTGTTCTATGTTTTTAAGATACAGCTTGACATCTTTTGTCTTATATCCTATTCTTGTGCCTTAAAATTTGACTTATAACATGTGCAATGCCAGGTGTATTTCTTCTTCGTTGTGAACAATTTTAAATAATTTATTGAAAAAGGAGTCAAAAAGACACCATTTAAGATGCAAAATATATACATCATAACTCTTTATACATACATCTTTGAGATCACTACTACAAATTCAGTCTGTTCTCTGCATATACGATAGGAAACATAATAATAACAAAGTATAGTACACATCTGCCATCAGGTTTAGAAGGAGGATCTTAATGACATATTAATATAACCAAAATAAATATTAGTTTTAGTGATGTTTTGCTTTATTGACCCAGATTGGATTTCTGTGAGATGATTTTGCTACTTCCTTGTTCCTATTCTTTTTCTTATTAGAAAATTGACATTGTAACTCTAGGCTTTGTCTTGTTTGCCTTTGAGTGGTCTTGAATTAAAACTGGGATTTAGAACATAATGGAAGAGGATTTCTTTGTGTTTGAAACAAAAGATGAACATTATTTCTCCTGAGTGTGATATGTCCCCCCAATTTCTTAAGGTTTTTATTCTAAAATAAGGATATTTAGATTTTTTTTTCAAGTAAACCAGTTCTGCTACTCCATTTGAATTTGTATTGATATGCGTATATACAGTGGGACCTCGATTTACTAATTTAATGCGTTCTCCGGGACGTTTCTTATTACGAAAAATGTGTAAACCGAAACGCAGTTTCCCATAGGAATGCATTGAAAACCGATTAATCCGTTCTGGAGGTCAAAATGAGCTGGCATGGAAACCAACCCACAATGCAGAACACGCAATAAAAGGCATGCAAACGATGAAGCTCCGCTCCCTACCTTTCAACAGCTTGAGAAATGCCCCCAAAAGTCCCAAAACAACTGCAGACAATTTCCAGAATGGCTCCAAAACTCGATGCAAAAGCCGCTCAACACCTCCACATTCAACGCCACGTGCTACCCACAGGCTCCAGCATGCAGGGGGCGGTGCTATAAACCTCCCAGGTGCAATGCATCCTGGGGAAACTTGTTTGTATTGCAAAAAAAATTTGCAAACCAAGGCATTATTTTTTATGGATTTTCATGTGTAAACCGAAAATTATGTTAACCGAGTCGTTTGTAAACCGAGGTACCACTGTATATATATATATCACCAGTGGTCCTCCATCAAAATGAGGGGTATACCATTCAATGTATCCAAACTGGATTTGGTTTATTAATTTCTATAGAAACAAATCAATGTTCTCTTGATTTTACTTTTCTATTGATCTAGATATTAATTTATTTCTGTGATGTTAGAAAACTGTGAATTCCATAACAAATCCAGTGCCTTTGTGGAAAGGCAGAACATATTGTTTATGTTCTCTATTTCTCCTCTGCATGCAGAATGTGCATATACAGTACCTTGCAAATGTATTCACCCCCTTGACTTTTACCTATTTTGTTACATTACTGCCTTAAATTCAATGTTTTATTAATCTGAATTTTATGTGATGGATCAGAACACAATAGTCTAAGTTGGTGAAGTGAAATGAGAAAAATATACACATAAAACTTTTTTTAGAAATAGAAAACAGAAAATTGGCATGTGCGTATGTATTCACCCCCTTTGTTATGAAGCCCATAAAAAGCTCTGGTGCAACCAATTACCTTCAGAAGTCACATAATTAGTGAAATGATGTCCACCTGAGTGCAATCTAAGTGTCACGTGATCTGTCATTACATATACACACCTTTTTTTGAAAGGCCCCAGAGGCTGCAACACCTAAGCAAGAGGCACCACTAACCAAACACTGCCATGAAGTCCAAGGAACTCTGAGAAGTACAAGTCAGGGTTAGGTTATAAAAAAATATCAAAATATTTGATGATCCCCAGGAGCACCATCAAATCTATCATAACCAAATGGAAAGAACATGGCACAACAGCAAACCTGCCAAGAGACGGCTGCCCACCAAAACTCACGGACTGGGCAAGGAGGGCATTAATCAGAGAGGCAGCACAGAGACCTAAGGTAACCCTGGAGGGAGACTGGAGTATATGTACATAGGACGTCAATAAGCCGTACGCTCCATAGAGTTGGGCTTTATGACAGAGTGGCCACAAGAAAGCCATTACTTTCAGCAAAATGGCACGTTGTGAGTTTGCGAAAAAGCATGTGGGAGACTCCCAAAATGTATGGAGGAAGGTGCTCTGGTCTGATGAGACTAAAATTGAACTTTTCGGCCATCAAAGAGAACGCTATGTCTGGCGCAAACCCAACACATCACATCACCCAAGGAATACTATCCCCACAGTGAAATGTGCCCATGGTGGTGGCAGCATCATGCTGTGGGGATGTTTTTCAGCAGCCGAGACTGGGAAACTGGGCAGAGTTAAGGGAAAGATGGATGGTGCTAAATACAGGGATATTCTTGAGCAAAACCTGTACCACTCTGTGCGTGATTTGAGGCTAAGATGGAGGTTCACCTTCCATCAGGACAATTACCCCAAACACACTGCTAAAGCAACACTTGAATGGTTTAAGGGGAAACATGTAAATGTGTTGGAATGGCCTAGTCAAAGCCCAGACCTCAATCCAAAAGAAAATCTGTGGTCAGACTTAAAGATTGCTGTTCACAAGCGCAAACCATTCAACTTGAAGGAGCTGGAAAATTTTTGCAACGAGGAATGGGCAAAAATCCCATTGGTAAGATGGGGCAAGCTCATAAAGACTTATCCAAAGTGACTTGGAGCTGTGATTGCCGCAAAAGGTGGCTCTAAAAAGTATTGACTTTAGGGGGTAAATAGTTATGACTTTTTCCATTATTTTGTCCTATTTGTTGTTTGCTTCACAATCAAAAAAAAAAAAAAAATCTTCAAAGTTTTGGGCATGTTCTGTAAATTATATGATGCAAATCCTCAAACAATCCATGTTAATTCCAGGTTGTGATGCAACAAAACACGAAAAATGCCAAGGGGGGTGAATACTTTTGCAAGGCACTGTATTGACTATGTACTGAATTCCAAGTTCTATTTGCAGACAGAATGAAATGGTGTAAATGGAGAATGATGGAGAAGGATATTATGACACCTTTATCAACTCGTAATGTTTGAATGGTGATATCCACACTAGGAATTACAAATACAGGAATTGAAAAGCAAACACAAAAGTAGGAGCTTCTGGATTGGATGAAAGGAAACTGGCTTTGTTGGAAAGTAGAGAAACATGTGATGTTGGATGACAGTCAGGCATAACTTGATGGTATAGTGAGATAGCCTAAATTGAAGGTGGCAAAAATAGTAGCGAACACAACCAGAGACATATGTAAACACAAAGAGGTGTGGTTGTGGTTGGCACTTATTATAATTTATACAGTGTATTTTTTAGCTGATATAAACACTCCGTGGGTACCCCCAATATCCCACCATAAGATAAAAGACACCAGAAAAAAACAAATAACTTGAGGTGTGGTAGGTGTTTCCACCTTCCAATAATAAAAATAAAAATAAAAATAAAATAAAAATAAATATAAATAATAATAAATAATAAAAATAATGTATTTTTATTTTTAATTTTATTTTTATTTTTATTTTTGTTTTTATTTTATTTTTATTTTTATTTTATTTTGATATTTATTTTTATTTATTTTTATTTAATTTTGATATTTCATATTTTCTATTTTTTTATTTTATTGTTATTTTTATTTTTATTTAATTTCATTTTTTATTTCATTTTTTCAAATTTTTTCATTCATTGTTTTTAATTTTCATTTTTCTTTTTCCTTTTTTTTCATTCCTATTTATTATTATTATTTCTTAATGCTAGGTTAGCCTATAAGACTGCCTGCATTAATTATTTACTTAACCGATTCATTGATTTTTCCTTCCTCTAAAGTAATATCTACCTCAGTATATGTCTATTTTTTATTTTATATATTTTTTATACTGTATATATGTATATATATATATATATATATATATATATATATATAAAACTGGAATATATATGAGGAACACACACACACAAGCAATCTGCATATTTTTTCTATTTATTATCAAGATGTACAGTAGGTCCTCTTTATGCCTTTATGGATATATTATATTGAGATGTAAGCAAAAGCTATGTATCAATGTGTTTTTAAAGATGCAATTTGCTTAATAAGATACAAAAGGATGTGACACATTTTTGTGAACACAGATACACAGAATAAATAGGCATTTTATCCATAACACTTAAGGCTAAAGCATCACCTTGAACACAGATACACAGAATAAATAGGCATTTTATCCATAACACTTAAGGCTAAAGCATCACCTTGAACTCTTTGTCATGTTCCTCAAACCATTCCTCAACAATTTTTGCAGCATGGAAGGGTGCATTATCCTGCTGAAAGAGGCCACGGCCATCAGGGAACACCATTGCCATGATGGGGTGTATTTGGTCAGCAGCAATCTCTAGTTAGGTGGTACATGTCAAAGTGGCATCCACATGAATGCCAGTATCCAAGGTTTCCCAACATTGCCCTGTGCATAACACTGCCTCCGCCAGCCTGAGTTCTTTCCATAGATCACATAGTGCATCCTGTTACCATCTCTTCCCCAGGTAAATGGTGGCCATCCACCTGATCTAAAAGAAATTTGATTAATCCGAGCAGGCAACTTTCTTCCATTGCTCTATGGTCCAGTTCTGACTCTCACGTCCCAATTGAAGGCACTTTGGCTGTGGACAGGGGTCATCATGGGCACTCTGACTGGTCTGTGGCTACGCTATGCCATACACAGAAAACTGTGATGCACTGTGTGTTCAGACACCTTTCTATGATAGCCATCATTAAGTTTTCCAAACATTCTAGCTTTAGTAGCTCTTCTGCGTGATCAAAATAGATGGGCTAGTCTTTGTTCACCATTTGCATTAATGAGCCTTAGGGGTCTATGTTCACCGGTCGTCCTTCCTTGCACCACTTTTGGTTGGTTCTACCCACTGCATTCCAAAAATAACCGACAGACTTGTCGTTTTGAAAAGGCTCTGACCCTGTTGTCAAGCCATCACTATTTGGCCCTTGTCAAAGTCACTCAGATCCATTTACTTATTTTTTCCTGCTTCCAACACACGAAATTGAAGGACTGACTGTTCACTTGCTGCCTAATATATCCCACACTAGACATGTGCAAGTTGTTTTGTTCCGAATGTACATTCGGATGATTTTCGTGAAATTCTGTCATTTGAATGCTTACAAATGTCCGAAGTTCGAATTGCAGAAGTGATGAATTTCCAAAGTGCCGAACCAAATTGCCGAAGTGCTTCGGATTTCTGAAAAGTGGCAAAACAAGAGATGGAGGGAAAATTACGTGAATGATGACAGGAATCTTGACCAATAAGCTAATTCCTGGCACTGGGAGCCCTGTAGAGGTGTAAGTGGTTGTTGTGGTTAGTGTTAGAGGTTAGGGGTAAGGGTTCAGGTTAGGGGTTAGAGGTTAGGGTTAGGAAGCCCTATGGATGTGTAAGTGGTTGTGGTGGCAGTCCCGGCACTGGGAGCCCTATAGATGTGCAAGTGGTTGTGGTGGTTAGGGTTAGGAGTTAGGGTTAGTGGATAGGGGTTAGGGTTAGGGAGCCCTACAGATGTGCTTTGGATTTCTGAAAAGTGGCAAAACAAGAGAAGGATGCTTACGAATGTCCTAATTGCTGAAGTTCCGGATTGCCGAAGTCCCGAATTGTCAAAGTTCCGAATTTTGGAAGTTCTGAACCGAATGCCATCGGTCCGAAGCAGACACATTTTTTTACTTACCCGAATTTCCGAACCGAACAAAATGTTTTGCCCATGCACATCCCTATCCCACACCTTGACAGGTGTCATTGTAATGATATAACTAATGTAATTTACTTCACCTGTCAGTGGTTTCAATGTTGTGGCTGATCAGTGTATATCTAATGAAATAACTAAATCATTGTAATTAAATCAAGCTCTGCAAGTTTGTCTAGTACCTTTAAGCTTAATTTGTAACCAAAACCAACTTGATAAATGTTTTAAGGTTTCACAAACAATCTTATCATAGATAAATTAAGTATAGATCACATAAAAGATAAAGAAAAGAACAAATGCAGCGTCATATCTGTCCCCAGCCATAGCAAGATCTATTTGTACTGCAGGTTGCAACATGTGAGTGGGTTATTCTTGAATTTTAGCTGCTAATTTAGCAGTTGTCGGTAACCAGAAGGTTTAATTTAGTTGTGTTTAGTTTAATTTGGTTAGTTTAGTTACATTAAATTATTAGTTTGTTTCTTTCGTATAGTGAGATTGCAGTTATGTAGTGGTTCTGGTGTCTGTAGCATGTCCCTACAGGCTTTTCAATGTAAACTCTGTCTTTTCAGATAGAAGGCAGTGTTTACGTTGGTGCCTAGGAACACCTCTAGTGGTAGCCACTCAGGTGGCCACTAAAGGTGCTTCCTGTGTCAGTGCTGTATGCCGTGCATGGAGACACTGAAGGTTAATACATCTTTATTAGGGGATGCCGATTGGCACAGTACAACGCTTTATAGTGCATGTGCAATAGCCTCCCAATGCTTACCTATGGAAAAGCATTTGATTGGCTGAGATTATCAAAATGACTTATCCCAGTCGCGGAGGCAGAGCCAGTAAGGGACAGCCGCAATGAGGTCAGTGCTGCATGGAAGAAAAGGTGAGCAAACGATCTAAGGTGGGCTGGAAACCTAAACCGCCTTACAGGCATTATAGTATAAGGAATACATGTTTGCATTCTTAACACTATAGTGTTCCTTTAATGTTGCTTTAAATTAAACCCTTTTTAGCTAGGGTACTTTATATAAAATAAGATAGTCACTTTAAATTTAACTTTGAGAGTCTTTCTTTAGTTTTTTTGTTCTGAGGTGTCCGTTTTTGTAATTTAGGTTACATTTCTGTTGAGATGTAAATGCAGTACAATGTTACCAACTAATATCCGAAAACAGGAGACATCCTTTGAGATGATTAAAAAAAACAAAAGTCAATGAGCATAAGATATACATGAAGAGAGAGGTATAAGAAAGAATTGTGCAAGAAGAAAAGACAGAGCTGATGACCAGATGCACCAAGTTAAGTCCCCACACCAAATGACTATACCAGAAGAAGATTAAAGCTCAGACTCTGTGGAGCAAAAATTCAGGTATTCCATATTTTCAAGAAGCGATGAGTGGTTTCATTGATAGTCATTGTCAACTTCTCCATCCTGGTCAGGTCTCAGATCTTTACATTAATCTGGGCCTGTGAAGTTGGGTACGCCTTCCAACTCCTAACCAGGCAAATTTTCAAGGCTACATTGACTTTGTATATTAGCTTATATGCAGCATGGGAAATAGATAAATGTTTATACTCTCTATTTAAAAAGAAAACACAAAACACGTTTGGATATAGGGTCTCGCCAAGATATCAGGGTAGTTTGACTAACAAGGAATACCACAATGGCTTGACTCCTGGACAGAACCACCAAGCATGTAGTTATATTCTCTGATCCCCACAGCCCCTAATGCATGCAGAAACCATACCATACTTCTGGTCTGGTGTGCCAGCACCTTGTAACAGTACTCTTTAACTAAGGTAGGTTGGGTGATGTGTAAGCTGTGTAAGGGAAAATGTTGGTCCATTCACATTCCTCAGGATTGTTCCCTAGTTCGTGTTCCTCTTTGAATGTGTAGTGTTGTGTGGCTGAGTGAGGTAGGTAATTGAAATAAAATGGAAATACAGTATGGAAATCAAACTCAGCTTTTTATGTGATAGTCAATTAACCTACTAAAACGTGGATTGCCTCTCATGATAAGTCCTTGAGGGATATCGCACATAGTGGAGGAGCTAATTTGCCTGAAAGAATTCAGAGGTGGGGCAGGGGGGTCGGGAAGCTGACACTAAATATGATCTTATAGCCACAGAATCCATGGACAAGCAAATGTATCCATGATGATTTTTGTTTATTTTTTTTAAATGCAAAATTATTTAGTTTTTTCAAGTTTGTCAGCTGAACAATATTTCACAATAGAAGTAAATTGATACACAGGATTGTCTTGAACAAGACATACAATTCACACAGGTATTGTAGCCCAATAAAGAGAGCTCTGGTAGCGGTACAGTATTTTCAGAGGTCCCCTTATTGTGAATCTGGACATACGTAATCTCGGTACCAGAACTTATGCCTGTGCAGTGGAATAAAGGTTGTGTCAGGGAAAAAAGAGAAAATACAAGAAGAAAAGCTGTTCAGTGGAGCATGTCACAGCAGGGTCAGGTAAAGAGAAGGGGAGGGGAGAGAAAAGATAAAACAAAAAACACACAAACCCACACACATACCCATTCTTTCATGATCCTGAGCAGGTCAGGTAGGAAACAATTGCCATAGTTAACATCAGGATCTGTATTGCTTGATTTGGACATTTATAAAATAAACAGTATATCCGCTAATTGAAATAATAGGAAAGAAACAGCAAACAGATCTGAATTACTGAATTTACAGGTAAGGATAACTAGGTTATGAAAATAAAGGGTTTAGACAAAAAAGGTCAAAGTGGAAATAGGATAACAGGTAAACCTATAAATGAAGTTCTAGGTTGGAGAATTAAGTATAACCTATAAGAGAAATTATAGGCAAGTAAGTTGAAGCTATACCGAAAACAGGAGTTAGGCAATATGCCCCAAATAGAATACAATCAGAAATGGAAGTAAATAATAAGAAAACCTATAGATATTAACCCCTTAACCCCTTCAGGATGGAGTCAATAGTGCACGTTCTGATCAAAACGTAAACAAAAACTGGAATTTGCGCTAAATGTTACCCGTAGTTCCCCTCTTTCATATTATATGCACCCACACTTATTATATATCATTTTAGTCAGGAGAAACAGGGCTTTATTTATCATTAACTATTGATATATGGAACATAATTTATTATGAATAAAAAAAATTAAAAATTGAGAATTTTTTTTTTTTAAATTTGTATTTCCGTCTGACATTTTAGCTGTGAATGTCATAATACTGTTAGGTTTTACTGCACAAAAATGCACATATTTGTAATCAGCGATGTCTTACGAGTACAACAGTACCCCCCATTAACAGGTTTTATGGTGTTTGGGAAAGTTACAGGGCCAAATACAGAACGTTCCATTTTCAAATTGAAATTTGCCAGATTAGTAATGTTACCTTTGTGACGGTGTGGTAGCCAGGAATGAGAATTACCCCATAATGACATACCATTTGAAAAAGTAGACAACCCAAGGTATTGAAAGTGGGGTATGTTTAGTCTTTTTTAGTAGCCACTTAGTCACAAACACTGGCCAAAGTTAGCATTCACACTTGTTTTTGTGTGAAAAAAGCAAAAAACTAATATTTGGCCAGTGTTTGTGACTAAGTGGCTTCTAAAAAAGACTAAACATACCCCACTTTCAATACCTTGGTTTATCTACTTTTGCAAATGGTATGCCATCATGGGAGTAATTCTCATTCCTGGGCTACCATATGCTCTCAAAGGCAACATAAGGCAACATCTGGCAAATTTCAATGTCAAAAAAATGAAATGCAAGCCTTATATGTTATTCTCTAACTTTCCAAAACACCATAAAACCTGTACATGGGGGGTACTGTTATTCTCGGGAGACTTCACTAAGCACAAATATTAGTGTTTTAAAACAGTAAAACATATTACAACAATAATATAGTCCATAAAAGTGCTGTTTGTAAAAAAATGCAAAAAAAGTCACTTTTACTTAAAGTATCATCGTTGTAATACAATTTATCATTTTGAAACACTAATATTTGAGTTCAGCGAAGTCTCCCGAGTAAAACAGTATCCCCTATGTACAGGTTTTATGGTGTCTTGGAGAGTTACAGGGTCAAATATAGTGCTTGCAAATTAAATTCTCTGCACTTTCTCCCTGTGTTGTCAGGCATGTAAATCAAATTTGAATTTATCAAATCACATAATTATGTTAAAAGATTACTTAAATATACATGTAGAATTTTAATATATATGCATTTACAGATATTTAAATTCTACGTGTATACTAATGTAATCTTTTATGTAATTATATATATATATATATATATATATATATATATTTGCGGTTATTTGTATTTTATATATATATATATATATATAGATATATAAAGAATGTCATTCTAAGTGTATTTTGTTACCAATATATATATATATATATATTAATAACAAACTACAGTTAGAATGAAATTACATTTAAATATATAATTTATATTACATTTTGTTTCAATATTTTATTTATTTATTTTATTATTGTATTTATTTATTATTGTAATTATACGTATATATAGAATATATGTATATATATCTATTATATATATATAATATATATATTATATATATATATAACGTCATTCTAAGTGTATTTTATTACTTATATGTACTTATATTAATATTAAAATACACTTTGTATGACGTTACATATATATATGTATATGTATTATATATATAATATATATACATATATTATATATAAATACATTTCTATTTTATTTTAAACATGTTTCATTTTTTTTTTCACACCTCCCACCACCAGGGGGACTGTCTGACATTTTAGACAGTCCCCCTGCTGGCAGATCCACAGCCAGCTATAGGGGGCCATGTGATCGCTCTCTGAGAGTTATCACATGGCCCCCAGAGGCCTCATTTGCCAGGGGAGGGCTGCCTGGGCTGTCAGGCAGTCCTCCCGAAGAGGATCGCGGCGGAGGTGAGTAAATTGGACCTCCATGGGGCTCAAACCCGTTACGCCGTTCTACTCGCCACAACAGCTTTAAAGTCCACTTAATGCGGGACGGCATAGAACGCCGTAACGACATTAATGGGTTAAGGACCGGACTGTTTTTGCAATGTTGTACATTTGCGACCAGGCCTCTTTTTACACTTTTGTGGTGTTTGTGTTTAGCTGTAATTTTCCACTCTCTCATTTACTGTTCCCATACACATTATATATTGGTTTTTTTCAGGACAAAAAGGGCTTTCTTTACATACCATTATTTATAAAATCTCATGTAAATTAATTTTAAAATATTTAAAAAAAAATTAAAAAATACATGTTTTTTTTTACTTTTACTTGAAAATTCTTTTACTCATCAACAAAAGCTATTGAAAAAAAAAATGCTAAATAGATCCTAAATTCTGTCCTGAGTTTAAAAATACCCAGTGTTTACATGCTTTTTTTGCAAGTTATAGGGCTATAAGTACAAGTAGGATATTGCGGTTTTAAAACATACATTTGTAAAATTTATCAATAGTGACATTATAACACTATTATCTGTCAGAAATCTCTGAATCACACCCCACATGTACATTTTTTTTTAAAAGTAGACAACCCAGGGTATTTAATATGGGGTATGTCCAGTCTTTTTAGTAGCCACTTAGTCACAAACACTGGCCAAATTTAGCGTTCATATTTGTTTGTGTGTGAAAAAAGTAAAAAACTAAATTGAACGCTAATTTTGGCCAGTGTTTGCGACTAAGTGTCTACTAAAAAAGACTGGACATACCCCATTTGCAATACATTGGGTTGTCTTCTTTTGCAAATGGTATGCTATCATGGGGGTAATTCTCATTCCTGGGCTACCATACGCTCTCAAATGCAATGTAACCAACCTGGCAATTTTCAATGTAAAAATATTTGACCCATATATTTGACTCTGTAGCTTTAAAAAATGCTATAAAACCTGTACATGGGGGGGGGGGGGGAGGGGGAGTACTGTTATACTCAGGATAATTTGCTGAACACAAATATTAATGTTTCAAAACAGGAAAATGTATCACAACAATTATATCATCAGTAAAAGTGCTGTTTGTGTGTGAAAAAAATGCAAAAAAAGTCACTTTCACTGACAATATCATCGCTGTGATATGTTTTACTGTTTTTAATCACTAATATTTGTGTTCAGCGAAGTCTCCCGAGTAAAACAGTACCCCCCCATGTACTGGTTTTAGGGTGCCATAGAAAGTTACAGGGTAAAATACAGTGCCAGCAAATTAAATGCTCTGGTCTTTCGGCCTGGGTTGTCAGGCAGGTCCCTCAAATTGCAATCAATAAAATTACTTAATTATGTAAAAAATATGACATAAATATGCACGTAGACTTTAAATATATATGCATATTTATATATTTGAAGTCTACGTGTATATTTATATAATCATTTATGTAATTTTGTATATGGACATATGTATATTTCGTAATTTTTTATTTATGTATACATAGATATATATACACAATTTCATTCTAAGTGTATTTTGATATAAATATATATATATATATATATATATATATATATATATATTAATATCAAAATACAGTTGGAATACAATTTCATATAGATATATAATTTTTTTTAATTTTATTATTATTTTTACATTTTTTTATTTAATTTACTTATTATTTGTCTTTTCTAATAATATATATATATATATACTATATATAGTTATTATATATATTATATATACACGTGTGTAATTTAATTATAAGTGTATTTTTATATTAATATATGTATTAATGTATTAAGTGTAACATACACTTAGTATGACATTATATATATGATATATAGACATATATTATATAGATATAATATATGTCTATATATCATATTTATATACATATATAATTGTATTTTTTTAAGTAACATTTACATTTTTTATTTTTTTTATTTTACACTAGCAGGGAGACTGCCAGTCAGCACAGGCAGTCCCCCTGCAGGCAGACACATGGACACCTATTGTGACCATGTGATCGCTCCGTTGAACGATAACATGGCCCCAGGGGTCCTAATATCTGAAGAGAACTATTGCAGCCAATAAAACCAGGTTTCATTGTATTTTTGGGCTTTCCCTCCACTGAGAGGATCAGCTCTTCAATTTTCTGGATTTCTTCCACCCTCCCAAACCATTGGGGTAGTTTTTGTCCTTCAGTAGCATGGCACTATACTGCGGGGTGCGTTGATCAGATGCAGTGTAATTTTTTTTGTATTTGCTGGTGGGGCTGTCAGTGAGGTGCCTTAAAAGGACCTCCGGGGTATACACCAGCTTGGTGTCTGTAAATGAGTTCAGGATCCATGATGATTTTCTGTATCCACCAGAAAGCTGAAGGAAATACAAGGTTATGAAATAGAGGGTGCAATCTACTGCCCCCCGAGGAGATGATTTCTGTGACAAACACTCTTTCCCACAAACGTTTGCCATGAACTCCTGGAGGGGTGTGGAAGCTGGCCTCCTGCCCACAAACTATGGTCCATGCCGGAGACCCCGTTCGGGAGTTACCCTGCCCAGCCGCCACTAGCAGCTTTCCCTCGATGCCTCTAGTTCAGCACTTTCCCTTAATTCGAATGGAACTAAACGCTAGCTCCCTGGCAGCCATTCGCATGAACCAAACCCACAAATGGTCCTCATCGGTACTTAGCCATGACCACTATGGTACTAATTTTGGCATGAGGACTTCGTTCCCGGTCACTTAAGCGGAACTTAGCCGCAAATGTTATGGAACTGTTTTCAGCATGACGTGACCTTGCAATTCCCAGACAACTTGGTCCGGGGTTTTAAACCACTTTGCGACCCGCCAGGAGAGCGCGTTTTGGAGGGAAGGTGCCTGAGACTAAGTGTAACAAATGCTCCCTGAGAGCCAAGCAGAGCACACGTATTGCGGCCGCAGGAGCTCCCAAAAGTTGACCAGCCAAAGCACCAAACGCCCTGGAACTATTTTCGGCATAGGACCACGTGTGCCGTTAGAACTTTAACATAATGGCGTTTCTCCTACACTGCATGGATCTGAGTGCTATTTGGACAACTTGGGCAGTCAGATCAGGGATATTTGGGGATGTAGGATATGTGGGGTTATTGTATGTTTTTATTATGTTTTGGGGTACTTTTATGTTTTTATGTTTTGTGTTGGGCTCTCTGTTCCTGGGAGATAATTAACTTACCGGTATTAAACGTAATTATCTCCCTGGCCCAGATATTCCTGGCAGGGGCTTGCATTGTATTGTTTGGAGACCCCCTGCTTGTGTCTGTGCATAAAAGGCAGAGTTTGGCTCGTTACTATCAGTTGTACTCCCATAACTGTGTCATCTAGATAATGGGAGGGGAAAGGACTATTCACTGCTCAGCAACTTGTTCCAGCTCATGGAGGATTCAGCTGGGAAAGTCCTTTTAAGGACTAGAGCTCCCAGGACTGTGTGTCATGCAGTCCCTGGGAGGGAATAGAGCTAGTCCCATATCTTGTTCCAGGACGGAGAGGCTCCAGGAGGAACCACAGTTGAGCCACAGCATTTGTGTCTGTATCTGTGTGTCTGTATGTGTTTGTGAGTGTTTGTATCTGTGTGACTGTGTATCTGCATGCTTGTCAGTGTGTGTCTGTATCTGTATGTGTGTCAGTGTTTGTATATGTTTGTCTGTGTACATGTAAGTATTTCAGTGTGTGGTTAAAGAAGAAACTGTCATCTCATATTTTGTCTACTCTAGTGGTACTATTAAGACAGATCATGTTTTTCTGTTTTCCAATGTACAGCCGTCTGGTCTTAAGCAGAGATGAGAGACTGGGACAGAAAGATAGTAACACAGTATGGCAAGCGAGGTCAGTGGGAAGGAGAAGCGGCAAAGTCAGATGGTCCAAATTCAGCAACAGGTTAAACAAACAAGAACAAGCTTGATTAGAGAGTCACAATAATCGGACAAAGAGCCAAACACCTGACCATGGCTTGTAGAGTCAATGTTATCGGAGCTCAGGCAAATCTGCAAAAGCCAGGCTGGCAAACTGGTAAGGCAGAGGACCAGCAATGTGGAAATAAGAGCTGAAAGCCCGACAGAGTCAGTTACACACACACACTCAGTGGCGGTCGCAGGGGTCACAGCTGCAACTGGGCCCGGCCGCCCTGCGGACTCCTGTGACTGGGTGCCCACCGCCATTTGTGTTGCGGCCCCAGCCCCGCAGTATAATTGCCGGGGCCCCAAGTGAAGGGGCCCATCGGGTGGCACATGCTGTTAGGGCCACCCGATGGAAATGAATATCATCATCAGAGTGGGCCCGATAACAGGAAGTGTTAATGGATCAGTTTTGCACCAGGTCCCCATGGACTGTGTGTACGCCACTGCACACACTGTGTGTGTGTGGAAGTATATTTTTATATATACACTACACACAAATAGAACCCTGCATTCAAATGTCAACAATACATACAAACACACCTATGTATTAAAACATGTATTTAAACATCAACATTATAAATAAACACACCCCTGCATTCAATAATCAACACTACACACAAATGCATGGAACTTTTTTTTATTGCTTATTTCCTTTATTTTGTATGTGCTTGTTTTATTGCTATAATAAAAACATTTTTTTTATTTTAACCTGCTTGAAATCCTGAATCCAACTCATCGGGTGACTTCAGGGAAGGAAGGAGGCTATTGGCCCCTAACTACTATCGGGCTATTTTATTACAATATTACACATGTTCTGTTTTTTCTCTTAGAGGTTTTCCAGCTTTATCCCTGTTGTATACAAATATATATATTCTGGATTTTTAAGGATTGCCAAATGGGAGGTGACCTTGGGAAACTGGATCTCTTAAAGGGACACTATAGTCACCAGAACAACTACAACTTATTGTATTTGTTCTGGTGAGTATAATCAATCCCTTCATGCTTTTTGCAGTAAACACTGTATTTTCAAAGAAAATGCAGTGTTAACATTACAGCATAGGGAATCCTTCACCGGCCACTCCTCAGATAGCTACCTGGGGGTTTGCAGCACAGTTTGCAGCACTACCATTAAGTGTCTCCAGGAGATGATGACTGGCAAGGGCTCTGTTTGGCTTGTGCTGGTTCTACCCCTTACCTGCCTCCTTGACAGTCTCAGCCAATCCAATGCTTTCGTATGTGAAAGCATTGTGATTGGCTCAGAACACCACTTCTGATGTGTCAGCCAATCATGCAGATCAGGGGCAGTAGCAGGAGACTGGAATACAGATAAGGTTTTGCTATATTTAGGAAGGGCAAGGGGGCCAGGGGAGCTACATGGTGGTTTTAACACTACAGGGTCAGGAATATATGTTTATGTTCCTGACACTATAGTGTTCCGATAAGTAAAAGTCAAGGTATTTTATTGTATTTTATTGTATTTTGCATCTTTACTTGAGGGTAAAAGGTGATATACACAAATGCATGTCTGCATATAAACGCCAACACTACATACAAACACACCACTACATTCACTCACACATACTCCATACAAAAATATGCTTACATTGAAATAGATAAATACTGCCCAGTGTTAACTACAATCCTGCAAAGATGGGAAATGGTAGATCCTTAGCTGGCATTATGGCAGCTGTACGACAGATGGAGATATACCTTTTGGCCACCTTTGCAATAGGTAGGGGCAAAAAAATAAATCTTGCACCAGAGTCCTCTCTACCTTAGTTCCTATAGTAATATAGTTACATAGCCGAAAAGAGACTTGCGTCCATTAAGTCAAGCCTTCCTCACATATGTTTTTGCTGTTGATCATAAAGAAGGCAAAAAAACCTAGTCTGAAGCGCTTCCAATTTTGCAACAAACTAGGGAAAAAATTACCCCAAAATATCAGTCAGATGGCTCCTTGGATCAAGCAGCTATTACCCCACTAATTAGAAATTATACCCCTGTATGTTATGTTTTTGCAAGTATTTATTCAATTGCAATATAAACATCTGTATGGACTCTGATAAAACCATATCTTCAGGCAGAGAATTCCATATCCTTATTGCTCTTACTGTAAAAAAAAACGTTTCTTTGCCTTAGATGAAATCTCCTTTCTTTCAGCCTAAATGTGTGACCTTGTGTCCTATGTATAGCCCTGTTTATGAATAGATTTCCAGATGGTTTGTACTGGCCCGAATATATTTGTATAATGTTATCATATACCCTCTGAGGTGCCGGTTTTCCAAACTAAAGAGATTTCAATTTTTTAACCTTCCTTCGTAACTAAAATGCTCCATTGCTTTTATCAATTTAGCAGCTTGACTCTGCACTTTTTGTGCCATGATATCCTTCTTTAGAACAGGTGCCCAAAATTGCACAGCATATTCAAGGTGTGGTCTTACCAGCCTTAGCAACTGCAGATTGACGTTGCATATTGTTGCCTAATTTGTTGTCTATAACAATTCCCAAATCCTTCTCGTGTGTGGTTATCCCTAATTCACTACCATTTAGGGTGTAAGTTGCTTGTGTATTCTTGACCCCGAAGTGCATAACTTTGCATTTCTCTACATTAAATTTAATCTGCCATTTTAGTGCCCAGTCCCCTTCTCACAGCCTTCTGCAGCAAAGCAATATCCTGCTCACATTTTATTACTTTACAAAGTTTTATTTCATCTGCAAACACTGAAACATGGCTTTCAATGCCTATTTCAAGATCATTTATAAATATGTTAAATAGAAGCGGTCCCAAAACAGAACCCTGAGGGACACCACTTACCACTTTTGTCCAGGCTGAAAATGTACCATTAATGACAACTCGTTGTACTCTATCCTTAAGCCAATGTTTTACATAAGAGCAAGAATATTCATCTAGACCAATTTATTTTAGTTTTAAGACTAACCTATTGTGAGGAACCATATCAAATGCCTTGGCAAAATCCAAGAGGATCATATCCACTGCAACACCTTGATCTATACTTCTACCTGCTTCTGTGTAGAATGCAGTTAGGTTAGACATGACCTATGTTTCATAAAACCATGTTGATTATTGCTAATAAGAAAGTTCTTCCCAATGACTTCCTGAACATTATCCCTTAATAGCCCTTTCAAAGTCACAGAAGTTAAGCTCACAGGTCTATAATTTCCAGGCAAGGATTTTGAACCCTTTTTAAATATAGGAATGACATCTGTCTTCCTCCAATCCTCCGGTACAATACCTGAAACAAATGAATCTTGAAAAATTAAATATAGAGGTTCACTTATTTCCCCACTTAGCTCCTTAAATACTTGTGGGTGAATACCGTCAGGCCCCAGAGCTTTATTTACATTAATTTTCTTTAACTGCTGTAGCACCTTGTCTGGAGTCATCCAATCACATGTTATCTGCAAGCATTTTGCAGCAATCATTTGCATATCTCTTGCCATAGGATCCTCATTAATATATACTGAAGAAAAATAGTTATTTAAAATGTCTGCCTTTTCCTGGTCTTCATTAGCTAACATACCTATCTCTGTTTCCAGTGTACCTACACTTTCAATTTTTTTTTTTTTTTTAGAATTGATGTACTTGAAAAAAAATTGGGGGCTGGTTTTGCATTCTTTGGCTATCAATTTCTCATTTTCTACTTTAGCCACTTTTATTGCCTTTTTGCAAGCATTATTGGCTTCCGTATATCTTTTGTAGGATGCCTCTGATTTGTCATATTTAAATGCTTTAAATGCCCTTTTCTTATTTTTAATCTCTTGTTGTACTTCTCTATTGGTTATTTTCTATTGGTTCACATTGGTTTCAATTTGTTTCTTTTATATTTATTACCCAATTGTACATACTGAGAAATGTACCTTTCTAATATTTGTTTGAATAGTTTCCATTTATCCTCAGTGTTTTTTTCACTAAGGAGTTTATGCCAGTCGATATGTTGTAGAGCTGCCCTAATCTTATTGAAATTGGCTTTTTTAATATTGTACATTTTAGTATACCCCACGTGATTTTGCTTTTTTGAGTTTATTTAAAAAAAATACCATATTGTGATCACCATTTCCCAAATGTTCCCTACTACTTGAATGTTGGTCAAAAGATCAACATTGTTTGTTATAATGAGATCCAGACAAGCATCCTTTCTAGTTGGTGCTTGTACCAGTTGTGACATGAAGGTGTCATTTAACACATTTCAAAAACCTGATTCCCCTTGCTGAAGTACTAGTTGTCAGGATTACAATTGATACAAGACCCAGTATTAGTATCACACTTAGGAATAATGATAACGTCTAACCGGACCTTAGAATGGCCGGACTTAACGTTGAAGAGAATAGTCTAAATACTAGCCGGGGTCAGGAACACAGAACGAAACACAGTTGCAAGGAATAGCCAATAGTCAGGGATACCAGAAATCAGGGAAGTAAGAATAAATCCAAAGTCAAATACCAAAGAAACACGATCAGGAACGCACTCTCGGAATAACCAGCAATGGGAAACCATGACAGGGCAATGAGCAGAAGAAATTAGAGAGTTTAAGTATCCCTCTTGTGAGGATAATAAACTCTAAATTAAACAGAATTTGCACTAAATTACTCCTAAATTTCTGAGAACTGAGCTGTGAAATTGCAGGGGCATGATCTATACACTAAGCAGTTTCATTGCGCTATAGCTGTGTTGGTGACTATAGTATCCCTGTAAAGTGAATTCAAATTTATGGCCAAAAACAGTCCATTTGGAAGAAACTGTCCAAGTCATATATGCTGCCAGTTTGGCTATTTTGGTCTGACAAATTTAAAATCCACTTACAGTCTTTGAATGTGTTTATGTTCATATGTGCTTCTTGTCATATCTGCTAAAAGTCTCTCAAAACGCACCAGTTCAAATTCAGCTTGGGCTTTGTATAAAATGTATCACAGTCAGTTTTTTTTTTCTTTATTTTACAGAGTCTGTATTTCTATATATTGAAGGTGAATAATTGGAACCCCAGTGGATCACATAAATGTGCATGGCTCAACCCATGCAAAACATTACTCGCTCAATGACAGCTACTGACATTCCCTCTCCACCAAAGCTGTCTTTTGCCTCAAAAGAACTCAGCCAACTTAGATAATTATATAGTGCCATAGCAAGTGCATGGTTGCTCATTCACTTACTGTAAGGTCAGAAAAGAACTAAATATTTATGAATGTGCACATGTTAGCAAAGGAGCTCTTTGAAAATATTTTTAAAAATATATGTAATTTGCTTATTGATGTTTCTACAGTATTCAATTATTTCTAATAAACTAATCTTATTGCATACAACATTTGCAAACTTACATATAGTAAAAGAAAAAAAAATTATATTTTTTTTTGAAGAATTTTTTTTTTTTCCATGAGCAATTTTGATAATTCCTAGAAAGAATAGTGAATGCACATACATTCCATCCAAGTCATGTATGGGGCATGCAAAGTGAGCACACACATAATGGATCCAATTAATAGAGCTGAATTCACTTAAATGTTAGTATGAAAGCGCATACATAGAGTAAACTATAAAAGATGCCCAGCATGCGGTTCCACAGAGTGTTGATCAGATTTGGCTAATTAGTTCAAGATTATTGTAATGCATTTATCAAGATATACTTTCATTTAAATTTTTATTGGTTGATTGTGCAATAAACCATACAATCTCTGAGGCTATAACCTTATTTGTATTGTAAGCATTAATGACTCTCCTTAACCCCTTAAGGACACATAACATGTGTGATAGACATGTGCAATTCGTTTCGGTCCGAATATGAATTCGGACGATTCGGACATTCGGGTACTTCCGAATGTCCGAATTACCGAAGTGCCGAAATGCCGAAGTGCCAAATTGCCGAGGTCCCGAAGTTCAGAAAATACCGAATTTCCGAAGTGTCGAAGTGCCGAAGTTCTGAAGTGCTTTAGTGCCGAAGTTCCGGAGTTGCCGAAGTTCCGGAGTTGCCGAAGTTCCGAAGTGTCAAAGTGCCGAAGTGCCGAAGTACAGTATTGCTTAAGTACTAATATACTTACCCAGTGAAAGAAGAAGAATGTTACATTGTAAACAATTTTAAATAAAAAGTATACAAACATAGCCAGGATTCAGCTGTAAGCATTTGCAACACTTACAACAATCAAGTAACATACATTCATATCAAATGTAAGTTACTTGGCCAGTCAATGTAATGACAGGAATGAATAAGTAGATGACTCCCTAATTCCCACGGTATTAGAGAGCTATCTACTAAAAGGCTGAAAGACCTAAAAAAAAAAAATTATAATTGCGTTGGTTATTATGTTTTTTTTTTACAGGTACTTAGTTAAAGGCCCCCCCTCATTAGTTTTTAGGGTGAGAGGGTAGGTAGGGGGATAATTTTTATTGGGGGGGAAGGGGTGACTAGGGGTTTGGGGACCCCTAGTCACCTGGGGGATGACACATTTTTTTAGGGCCCCCACCCGCCGCTCAGGGGTGGGGGCCAGGGGGGAGGACACTAGGTCCCCCCCTTATTAAAATTTTGGGCCCCCACCCACCGCTCAGGGGTGGGGGCCAGGGGGTGGACCTTAGGTCCCCCACTTATTAGTATTTAGGGTCCCCACCCACCGCTGAGGGGTGGGGGCCAGGGGGAGGACACTAGGTCCCCCCTTATTACAATTTTGGGCCCCCACCCACCGCTCAGGGGTGGGGGCCAGGAGGGAGGAAATTAGATCACCCCATTAGTATTTAGGGCCCCCACCCGCCGCTCAGGGGTGGGGGCCAGGGGGGAGGACCATAGGTACCCCTTTATTAGTATTTAGGGCCCCCACCCGCCGCTGAGGGGTGGGGGCCAGGGGGGAGGACACTAGGTCCCCCCCTTATTACAATTTAGTGCCCCCACCTGCCGCTCAGGGGTGGGGGCCTGGGAGGAGGACATTAGGTCCCCCCCTTATTAGTATTCAGGGCCTCCACCCTCCGCTCAGGGGTGGGGGCCAGGGGGGAGGACACTAGGTCCACCCCCTTATTCTTGTTTAGGGCCCCCACCCACCGCTCAGGGGTGGGGGCCAGGGGGGAGGACATTAGGTCCCCCTTATTAGTATTTAGGGCCCCCACCCGCCGCTCAGGGGTGGGGGCCCGGGGGGCACTATTTTTTATTTTTTTTGTTTTTTTTAAACAGTGAGCAGTCACAGGCTGCTCCCTGTTTACTAGATATGCCCCTACTCGTGGTATAGCGAGTAGGGGCAAAATTTACTAATACTAAGTAATTTTTACTTAGTATTAGTAAATTTGGCTGGAAGACCAATTTAGGTCTTTCAGCCTTTTGGTAGATAACTCCCTAATACCGTGGGAATTAGGGAGTTATCTACCAAGCGGCTGCAAGAGAAGTCCCGAGGTACCAAAGTCCCGAAATTCCGAAATGCCGAAGTTCCGAAATTCCGAAGTGTCGAAGTGCCGAAGTTGGCGAATATCCGAAGTGTCGAAGTGTCGAAGTGCCGAAGTGCCGAAGTTCCGAAGTTACCGAATATCCGAAGTGTCGAAGTGCTGAAGTTCCGAAGTGCTGAAGTTGCTGAAGTTCCGAAGTCTTGAAGTGCCAAATTGCCAAAGTCCCGAATTGCGAAAATCCTGAATTTCGGAATGCCGAACCGAAAATTTTCCCCATGCACATAGAAACATAGAAACATAGAATGTGACGGCAGATAAGAACCATTCGGCCCATCTAGTCTGCCCAGTTTTCTAAATACTTTCATTAGTCCCTGGCCTTATCTTATAGTTAGGATAGCCTTATGCCTATCCCACGCATGCTTAAACTCCTTTACTGTGTTAACCTCTACCACTTCAACTGGAAGGCTATTCCATGCATCCACTACCCTCTCAGTAAAGTAATACCTTTATGTCATCAGAAATAATCACCCCTAAATCCCTTTCCTCAGATGTTGAGGTTAGGACTCTATCAAATATTTTGTACTCTACCCTTGGGTTTTTACGTCCAAGATGCATTATCTTGCACTTATCCACATTAAATGTCAGTTGCCACAACTCTGACCATTTTTCTAGTTTACCTAAATCATTTTCCATTTGGCTTATCCCTCCTGGAACATCAACCCTGTTACATATCTTAGTATCATCCGCAAAAAGACACACCTTACCATCAAGACCTTCTGCAATATCACTAATAAAAATATTAAAGAGAATGGGTCCAAGTACAGATCCCTGAGGTACCCCACTGGTGACAAGCCCAAGCTTCGACTATACTCCATTGACTACAACCCTCTGTTGCCTGTCACTCAGCCACTGCCTTACCCATTCAACAATATTGGAAACCAAACTCAAAGATTGTAGTTTATTGATAAGCTTTCTATGTGCAACAGTGTCAAAAGCCTTACTGAATTCTAGGTAAGCAATGTCTACTGCACCACCCTGATCTATAATTTTATTTACCCAATCAAAAAAATCAATAAGATTAGTTTGGCATGATCTCCCTGAAGTAAACCCATGTTGTCTCTGGTCTTGAAATCCATGTGTTTTTAGATGTTCAACAATCCTATCCTTTAACATGGTTTCCATCACTTTCCCCACCACTGAAGTAAGGCTTACTGGCCTATAGATGCCCGACTCCTCCCTATTACCTTTCTTGTGAATGGGCACAACATTCGCTAACTTCCAATCTTCTGGGACTACTCCTGTTATCAATGATTGGTTAAATAAATCTGTTAATGGTTTTGCTAGTACACCACTAAGCTCTTTTAATAGCTTTGGGTGTATTCCATCAGGTCCCATTGACTTATTTGTCTTTACTTTTGACAGTTGAAATAGAACCTCTTCCTCATGCTTAATGTGTGGCATGTCATGATTCCCTTTTATTCCCGAAGTTTGGTCCTTAAGGGGTTAAAGGACCACTATAGGCACCCAGACCACTTCAGCTTAATGAAGTGGTCTGGGTGCCATGTCCAGCTAGGATTAACCCTCTCTTCTATAAACATAGCAGTTTCAGAGAAACTGCTATGTTTATAATAGGGTTAATCCAGCCTCTAGTGGCAGTCTCATTGACAGCCGCTGGAGGCGCTTCCGCGCTTCTCACTGTGATTTTCACAGCGAGAAGATGCCAGCGTCCATAGGAAAATCTTTGCCTTTGTACCTTCTTTCTCTAATATGTATGCTAATGTAATAATAAACAAAAGAAGAAAATGTTATATTTAACTACCAAAGTTTTGCTTGTAGATTTGTTTTTCTACAGGAATAGAAACATAACCAAAAAAGCTACTACTATAATCTGCAACCTGAATATGAAAAGTACCCCCCCCAAAAAAAAAAACAACAACAACATATATATACATTTTATTTTTATATATTTATATATATATATATATATATATACACACACATTTGCCAAAACAGGTTCTTAAAATATGTTAAAGGACCACTATAGTGCCAGGAAAACATCTACTGCTCGTGCCGCGCATGCGCATTCAGCCCATGACGATGAGAAGGAGGAGGAGAGTCCCCTGCTCGGCGCTGGAAAAAGAGGTAAATGTAACCCCTTCCACCCCCTAGAGCCTGGCAGTGGATGTTTTCCTGGCACTATAGTGGTCCTTTAACATATTTTAAGAACCTGTTTTGGCAAATGTGTGTATATATATATATATATATATATATATATATAAATATATAAAAATAAAATGTATATATATGTTGTTGTTGTTTTTTTTTTGGGGGGGTACTTTTCATATTCAGGTTGCAGATTATAGTAGTAGCTTTTTTGGTTATGTTTCTATTCCTTTAGAAAAACAAATCTACAAGCAAAACTTTGGTAGTTAAATATAACATTTTCTTCTTTTGTTTATTATTACATTAACATACATATTAGAGAAAGAAGGTACAAAGGCAAAGATGTGGATAAAAAGGGAAATGGTAACAAAATAATAAATGAAGGGAAAAGGTAACACAATTTACCAGACAGTTGTGAGGAGCCCGAGAAGGCGAGCAAAATGCAAGGGGTACGTCATAGAGAGGCAGACCCACGAGGCTCACGTGATCGTGAATCGGCGAACTCAGAAGAGACTGTGTGCTGGTGGCATTTTATGTTTTTAAAGGACTCCAAATTGGTAATTAAGGAGGCGGATAAGGGAGGGGGTACGGTTATTATGAGCAGACAATACTATATGGAGGAAGCTTACTGTATTTTGGGTATTTTGGGAGATAATACCACATATATTAAAACAGGATCCTACCAAGCCCTATTTGGAGGACCTTCGATCTTTGCTCCAAAGGGGACTTGATAGTAATATTATCTCTATTGAGGAATTTAAATATATTTTTAATCCTTCATGTAAGATAGCGATTTTTTACTTTCTCCCAAAAATCCACAAAAGTTTATCCCCCCCCCCCCCCCCCGGGCCGCCCTATTGTCAGTGGTATCAATTCGTTGTCCTGCAATCTTTCAGAATATGTGGAATTGTTTCTTAAACCTTTTGTGTCTTTATGCCCTTCTTTTATTAGAGATACAAAACATATTTTGCAAACTTTGGAGTCTTTTACTTGGAAATCCACTTATATTCTGCCCACTGTGGATGTTACTTCCCTGTACTCCAATATCCCTCATGATAAGGGTTTGGAGGTGATCAGAGACGTACTTGTTCAACAACAGACTATATGTCTTACACAGATTGACTTTCTATTGGCATGTATTCATTTTGTGTTAACTAAGAACTTTTTTTGGTTCAATTCTACGTTCTTTTTACAGCTATGTGGTGTCGCCATGGGGACGAGGTTCGCTCCTAGTTTTGCCAATCTGTATGTGTCTCACTGGGAGGCCTTGTGCATACAGTTGGGACCTCAACTGGGGGGGAGCCTCATCCTCTGGCGACGCTACATAGATGATGTGCTTATCATTTGGGAGGGTGATAAAACAAGCCTGGAAGCTTTTATTGAAAATATTAATTCTAATCAATATAATGACTTTCTGGATTTGACCCTATATGTTGAAAGGGGATCGCTTAATACCAAAACCTTTTTCAAAAAAACTGATTGTAATATGGCAATTAAAAAGACCAGTCTACACCATCCGACTTGGTTAAACAATGTCCCTAAGGGACAAATAACCCGTATGCAAAGAAACTGTTCTAACGTGCAAATATTTGAAGAGCAATCTAAAATAATAAAAAATAGATATTCGGAAAAAGGGTATAATACTGAACAGATGGAAAGGGATATTACACAAATAAAGAGAAGAGAACGTTCAGAATTTTTAGGTGATAATGGATTAAAAACCAAACGAGACAATACTCATGTAGAATTTGCATTTATTACCAAATATAACACACATGCCAAGAAAATAGAACAAATCCTTAAAAAACATTGGTCCATCTTAAAAAAGGATGAAATCCTAGGTAATGTTATCCCTGAAAAACCGACAGTTATTTATAGAAAAGCTGATAATCTTAAAAATCAATTAGCACCTAGCCTCCTACCTATACAGATTACGAATCCTAATAATAATTTTTTACTTTCTCACAAGACTCCAGGATTTCATAAATGTGGTACCTGCTCTACATGCATTTACCAAAAGAAAAAGACCATAACTTTTACAGGCACTTATACTAATAAGACGTATACTATTACGAAATTTATACACTGCACATCCACATATGTAATTTATTTGTTGCAATGTGGATGTGGAGCACAATATATAGGCAGAACCACTAGGACATTACATACCAGATTTCGAGAACATTTTAATAACATTAAAACTAATAAAGTGGAACATAGTGTTCCAAAACATTGTAACACGTGTACACTTTTTAATTGGTCTACCTTTATTGTTATTGATTATTCCCTTGAAAGACACTGGAGAGGAGGAAATAAAATGCATGAACTAGCTAGAAAAGAGGCACAGTGGATATATAATTTAAAAACTTTAAAGACTGGTCTAAATCAAGACATTGATCTAGCAGGACTCCTTTGATACTCTAGTTACTATCCTTATAGAAGTTTTTTGGGGGTATAATTAAATACACCTTTGGTTTTCTATTTTCACTTGGTGGGTTCATTAGACCACATTTTCGAATAATATATGAACATATATATTTTATACTAATTTGTTTTTTCTTTTTTGTAGAATATTGAGAAAGCTCTATATCTTCCGTATGAATATATTTTTGTGATGTGATGTGGAATTACCATTGTGGCTGATATGTACATATAAGCGGACTCACATGACACCTATTTTTGAACATTATTTCCTTTTGTTTTTTGTTCCTTTTGTTTTGGTTTATATATACAGTTTTTGTGGTATATATATTTTTTTGGTAAATATATATATGTATATATTTTCTTTGATATATATATATATATATATATATATATATATATATATATATATATGTTTGGCCAATTCAAATTTGTTCTTATTATTCTCCATATATACATGTACATTTTTATTTTTATTTCTATTTTTATTTTTATTTCTATTTATTTTTATTATTTAATTTTCATATGTATTTTCATTTTTAAAGTTATTATTGTTTTTCATTATTTATTAATTTTATTTTATTTTACTTTGCATTCATTTTTATTTTAACTTGTATTTTATTTTTATATTATATATTTTTTTTCCATTTATATATTATTATTTGTTCTACTTGTATGTTTCTTTATATATATATATATTTTCATATATATTTTTTATGTATATATTTTTCCATATGTATATTTTTTATATATTTTTTCCTACTTATTGTTCAGGTCTCTGGTGTATCCGCATATGTATCCTCTTTCTGTATTTGTTTCTGGTTATTTTATTTTGTATGATGATATATATGGACACATATGTCCAAGATGAGAGTGGGTTGTTTTCGTTCACCCACTCTAATCTCGATTGGTGTTTTGATCTCTGCTCCTGATATGCATTCCATTATGGAATGCTGTAGTGTGTGCTATGCGGAAGTTCCGTTATGCGTTCCACTCTGGAACGCGGAAGTTGCACAGACGGCCGCAGGTCACATTACGTCTGTAGGGATTCGCCCAATGAAAGATACCTGACGTCAGACCCCGGAAGTATTCAACATCGCGGGAAAATCTGATTAATGAGGAACATCTGCATCTGAAGATATATTTAAAAAAAAATTTTGGTCTGTACTCACATCCCTGAAGAAGTCAACATTGACAAAACACGTTGGATTGAGTATTTAGAAGGATTTTTACTTCTATTTTATTTTATGATTGTATTATTATTATTATTATTTCTAGCACTTAGTGTGTTGTGATCAGCTTTTGTTACATCTTCTGCATAGACCCATTATCATCTCGGTCCACTTGTTAGTGGAGATATGCTTGCTGATTGCGACCTGAATGTAAGTGCAATCAGTGCAAAAAATTTATAATTTTTTAACAGTACTATTCTATGTATATCTTTTCTTTCTATTCATTTGAGGACTTCAGACTTGAGGAGAATTTTGTTTCTGCATACAGATACCCCTAAGGGGAGATAAGCACAGACCATCAATACTTCTTGTAAGTTCTCTACCTCCTGGATGTTATTATTCCTTTTTATACATACTTCACTATGTACCATTTATTATCCTTTAGATTTGCTAAAGATCACGTCCTGTTATACGGGTTGTATTTTCTACTTTGTATCCTCTATATTGTATGCGCTATCCCACTTTTTTTTAGCTCATATTGCTTTTTTAAGCTGTATTAGCTAACTTGTTGTTTTTCGTGTATTTTATATTGAGTGAGTGAGGTACACTCTTGGTGATGTTTTCACTTCTGAGATTACGCTATAGTACATTTTCTATATAATCCTTTATGTTTTATAAAATGTTTTAATCTTTTATATGAATAAAGATATCTCAATATTATTCAATAGGGGGTTCCTGCCTCTCTGTTCATCTCCTACACATATAGAGGATTGATATACATCTAGAATAATACATCATCTGGGGACATCCATCTGAATATCTTGTTGTGGGAGTTATCCCTTTCTATTGGAGCACTTTAAACCCAAGAGCCAGGGATGATAGGGATCTAGTACATGTGAGTTCCCTCCTATACATCCCTTATATGTGGCTTTATAAGATAGTCTGCACTATGTATACTTATGTTATTTTATTTTGGAATATCGTTAATCTGTAAAGATAAAATATAATGAAACAATGGTGCAACATTGCCAGTACAAATGCTTAAAAGTAATAAAATTTGGATTGTCACTCACAAGTGAAGAGCCATTAACTTGATATAGCTTTGATGGAAAGCGTAGTAGGACACTTAGAGGAGGTCCAACTCCAATTGCTCCCGGTCTGTTTTGTATACCTCTGGTAACCTGGACACAGGATGCTGGAGATTTTGCTTGTCAAAGATGCTTTATTAAGAAAATCAATAAAATCAAATATAAATATATATTACAAAAAAAATAAAAAAAGATGTGCTGTGTCTTTAAATAGAGACTCAAATATTTAGGTGCCAATGAATTAATGCATGGGTGTGGCATATAATCCCAATTAACCAATTTTGTGCAAAGTAGCAATTATGTGCAATCCAACAAGAATATAACAATTTCTATGATGTTTTAGTGTTATAGTGATACAAAACCACTTACATAAGTTAAATTTTCAATGCATATAGCTGTGTATATATATATATATATATATATATATATATATATATATATAAAAAAGTCTGGACTGTGCAGAATAATCCAAAACACGTTTTGCCGGTTCGGCGGTTGCGATACGTCAATTCCTCTGCAATGGAACGCAGTGTACGTTCCAGACGTCACATAGATGTAATTCCGATGTCCGGAAACCAAATATTACTTGAAAGTGTCCGTGCTTATTAAAGGAAACAGGAGTGCAATTGCATATATATGCTATATATTCCTGTTACTACAATTTGGCATATATAGCAGAAACAGGTAAATAGACATAATACATCTTTGGTATCTTTATTTTTTATACAAAGTCTATTCTTAATAATAAGTCTGTTACTTATTATAAATTCCATAAAATTGTATACCCTCTTAAAGACATATATTTAAGACAAAATAAAATAAGATAAATAATTATATTTAAAAATTGATAGGAGATAATATTTTCATTGAGACAGTAAAGAAAACAGAAGAACAAATAAAAGTTATATACTATTCCCTATTCATGATAAGTTTAGTTCATAAAGGGACATAGCTCAAAATCTTGGTTGAGACCATGGGGGATCATTGTATTAAACTTAAAAATGAGTCTACTCAGCCACCGTACTGACATACACTCCCTCTAACCTAGAAATGGACCACTAACGTTCGAGGGCGGGATATTTAACCTACCCACTGGGGGGAGTCATTTCCCCCTGACAATCCTCTAAAACAGGCGAAATGCGGGTTGGGTTGTGACATTGTTCTGACCTGTCTCCGCCACTTTTGTTTGCTTCCCTTTTCTTTTTATTTGTCGTAGTCTATCTTGTCAGCTTGCGATAGCCCAGTGATCCTTTTTGAGTACCTCTAGGTTTGGGCCGTATTTACAGCCATTCTAGTTAACGTGAAGTGACATATGGAGCAGTCTTGAGATTACTGTCTGTATCCCTCCCCCTTCACGGTATTCGATTTGTGTTTTAGACTGTTTATTCTACTATAACCCAGTGATTATTTTGGGCAACCTTAGAATTTGGCTGATTATGAGCCTACTTCTAGTTATTGGGAAGCAAAATACCGATCAGGGTATTGTTTAAAGCTTAGTTAATTGCCATTACATGCTAACATTAGCAATCTTCGAGCCTCTTGCTTGGTCATACTTTACTCTCCTTGTACTTTACTGTTACTAGTGTCCATGAAGGCACTATTTCTATTTCATCTTATCTGTTCTTATTTATCAGGTGCTTTCTATTTATTCATCTAGGTATTTTTCAGATTTATTATTTAGTAATCTTTTATGGACATTTAGCGATTGTACGGACCGCGCTATATTGGGGTCGTGCGGTGCTACTTGTTTCATTTAATTGTATCATTCCTATACTATTTAGTCAGCTTGCTAGCACAGGACTAGTTTTTAGGTCCTATATTTACACGAATTGTTATCAATTACCACATTGTACATTGTACTTACCTAGTGATATTTTCCTGTAACACTTGTAGAAAGCTGACAACATTGATCTAGCTATTTACATATTTAATAGTTTCTCTCCCATTTTACAGTCAGCTATGTTTGCACAGAACTAGATTTCAGGTCTTCAATCCACAGTTCACCCTGGCTCGATATTACCTAATGTTAAGCCTCTGACTGTTAAAGAATTGTTACGAATTACTATACTATACATTGTACTTACCTAGTGATATTTTCCCGCAACTCATGTAGCAAACTGACGACATCAAGTCAGCTATTTCCATATCTAATAGCTTTCTTCTCACACTAGAACACTTGATTCTATTACATAGCTTATAGTAGCCTCGCCTGTCATTTTGGTCTTTCCAAATCAGGACCTTGGAGATTGCGGTTATTAGCTCTGCTCCAGATTACTTGTCTGGATGTATGTGAATTATTATTATTAATTTTTTTTCTTGTGTTTTCTGTATCTACTCCCCTTTTCCCTTGTTTGTATGTCCCTTGCTTATATATATTTTTTCTTTGTCTGAGTTAGACAGTTATATTTAGATGTTTTAAACTTTTCTGGTAAAAATAAAGTATATTCTAGATTTTTATTAATTCTCTATTATAGGGACAGATCTTTCTCTCTCTTTGTAAATTTAAAAATGAATTGCATCCCTTCAATTCCTATTTTTTTGTTAAAATTCCCCCCTTCTCCAATCTTTTTTGACTAACTTTATGGCACAGAAGAATAACCCTCCTGGGTTCTGGTTGTGGTGTTGTTTAAAGTGGCAGGAGATGCTATGTGACCCTTTTCTGATATTCCTGACATCCTTATGTTTGTACAGTAAATTGTTCTCCCTATATTCACTAAACTACAGGGGCATTTAAGTGCATATATTAAACCCTTAGAGTGACATGTTTGGTGATCTTTAACCTAACTTTTTCAATGATTGAGAGACATGAACACCTCTCTGTTACATGCTAGATTCTCAAAGACCCCAGACAGGTGTTTTAACATGTTTAACATGTGATTACACTGGTCTCTCCCCAGCAGGTAGATTTAGATAATTGCATTACATCATCTATTGTGTGCCTGTGTTCAGCATCCTGGGTACCATTATTCCTTTCTAACCTGCTGTCTCATGAAGCAGTATACATGGCCTGCTTAGTTAACAGAGTTAGACATGCTTTTATTATCATTGTGTAAATAAATCACCATTCTCTTTCACACCCATGGGCACTATATGGAATCCAGTGGAGATACTGCAATAAAATATAATTTAATATGACATTATTTAGTGGATACACAAGGGTCCATTAGTTTCAGCAAAGATGGATGGGATCACCCATAGTTCTGGCTCATTACCAAGAGCCGTTAATAAGGAGTTACATCTATAATGTAGCAGATTAATATATAAAGATGTGTTTCGTTAGAGGAACACTATAATGTCCCGTAGTGTCCCGCTACTCCGCCAAGCAGTTGAAGGGTTGAAACAAAACCATTTCTCACTTACCTTTTTCCAGCACTGAGGTCCGTTTCTGCCTCCTCCAACGTCAGTGTCGAGGGGGAAACTAATGTGTGCGCATTAGGCCTTCCCCATATGAAACCATTGAATCACTGATTTCCTATGGGGGATTTAGAAGACACTGGAAACAGCAAACTCTGTGAAACAGCAGGAAGTGCCTCTAGTGACTGTCTGGTAGCCAGTCTCTAAAACTGCTATGTTTTACATTGCATGGCTAAGAGTGACAGGGACACTGCGCCCAGATCACTTCAATGAGATGGAGTAGTATGGGTGCCTATAGAGTACCTTTAAAACATGGAATTTGTTTTTAAAAATCAAAATAAATCTAATGTGGTGAGAGCCCTCCAAAATATAATTTTTATTTATGAACATTAAAACATTAAACATCCCATAGAAGGGTATAAAACTATAGTCTAAATATTCTATATATATATATATATATAGAAAGAATAAAGATAGAATAGCTCCAGATATAGGAAAAACCTACGCTGATGCTAAAAATGGGCAGAGCAAATAGCAGAAATAAACCAAACAAATGAGGGTCAGAGCCTAAAAAAAGGTTCCTAAACTCACTAAGATTACCTCCAATGTTAGAACATTCCAAGGTAATATCAAATAACGTTATTAGTAACAGAGAATCAGTAACATACAAAACACACCAAGGCCCCCCCCTCCCTCCCCGCAAAAAAAATAAAAAATTGAGGTGAATTAAATAGTCAAGATCTAGACTACTTAATGCAGTTTAAAAGAATGGGGAGCCACAGGTTAAACTGGGATGTCTACAGCAAGACTTAGGTCACTAAGTGGTAATTGCATGTAATAAGCAACCATATTTCGTCTTGTATTTAAATCCCTTAATACAATTAATAGATGTACTAGTAAAGATGGATAAACAGAGGGGTGAAAAACAGTACATAAAGAAGAACCCTACTTTAATTATATATAAAAGGAGGTTCCTAAGAGAGTGTCTGTAATTCTTAATTAGATAAAGTGTATATAGTATGACCAGCCCCCTCAATGGTTACAAACAGTTATAAATAGAGAAACAATTATCGCATATGGAAATAGCAGGCACAGAATTATACTTGATGTTAGAAAAGGCAAATTGTGGGAATATAATTTAGGCAATTGCCCACTGTATGGTCCTACTGCCAACCAACTATCAGAGATCTCCTCCCAGCCTGCTGCTTCGAGGCAGCCCCCCTAATCCAATTTAACTGTAAATAACCTAATCCAAGTATTAAAAGAGTAAACACGCATTATAGTACTAGAAACCCCATCCTAAGAAGTGAAAAATAAAATCAATGAAAGTGCATCGGCTTAGCAGCTCGACACGCGTTTCGGCGTTCGAAGTACGCCTTTCTCAAGAGCAAACCACCAACTGAGATGCACTTGTTTATAAAGGTAAGTGGATCACTCCCACTCATAAGGCTCAACCAATCATAGTCAATCCTACTCAGCCAAATCAGAAATTGCTAAAATGAGGGATCCTAGGTTGTGTAACATATAAATCCAGAAGAAGGGGTTGATCTACTAAATGAAGATTCTCAAACGTCAACTTACTAAGTAATAGGACCTAAAATGTAACTCCCAAAGAAACCCAGTTGCTCAATAAAACAGTAACAAGAGTTCCAAAGAAACAAGTCACATAATGTATATGGTGCTAAATGGAGTCACAGTAGGGGTTGATCCACTAAATGAAAATTCTCATAAGTCAACTTACTAAGTAATAGGACCTAAGGACCTTGAGAAAGGCGTTGGAAGTCTTTTAATTTGGTTTTGTTTACTCTCTGACTTTTCTCCCCACTTTTGGGTTATAGGGGAGTATTAACTAAGCGCTGATACTATGTGTTTTTATTTGTATTGTATTTTGAAACTTGGGAAGGTTTTATTGTATCCAGCAGCTTTTTTTATTATTTTTTATCATTTGTTTTAACGACTGTTTCCATCATTTTTCATATTTTGTGTCTTATATGTTACTGATTCTCTGTTACTAATAAAGTTATTTGCTAGTACCTTAGAATGTTCTAACATTGGTGGTAATCTTGGTGAGGTTATGATCCTTCTTTTAGGCTCTGACCTTCATTTGTTCGGTTTATTTCTGATATATAAAAAGAATATATAAGGTAGAAAAAAAAGTATTAAATCCAAGTATCTCTCTGAGTAGGTGGGATACAGAAGGTGTCAATAGTTAGTAGTTCATATTGAGGAAAAGTAGGCACAGATATTTAGTTAAGATAGTGGAAAGTCAAGTATCAAATATACCATTATGCGCTGCAGGAATAACTGTTGCAACTATGTATCACATAGTTCCATGAGAAAAAGCTAATAGTGATATGTCCAGCGAGTTAAATATTTGCTTTAGGGTAATAGTGGTATAGGCAGAAGTGGTTAAACTTGCAGACTGATATCAGGGCATACATAAGTGGGATTAACAGTGAGGGTGCATGTAACGGTTTATCCCTAGTCTTGTTTAATATAGATTTCTAATCCCTACATATTTTGCAACCGCCATATGTCCCCTCCATGTTCCCAATTCAAAGTTTTGGAAAAAATATGTTCAAATTGTAGAAATACCAACGTTCCCAAATACATCTAGTTCAGAGTAAGTACCCAAGTTATCTAAATACTAGTAGTGGAGCCCCAGGAATATATATATATATATGTTTCTATTTAATATTTAGACTATAGTTTTATATCGTTCTATGGGATGTTTTAACATTCATTAATAAAAGTTATATTTTAGAGGGCTCTCACCACATCAGATTTATTTTGGTTGTACAATTATAGGGCTCAAACCCCTTGACGAAGTAGTGAAGCTAATTTTCTCACTTGCAAATGCTAATTCTCACTTACTCTTTACAGCCTTTGAGTGGATTATATATTCAGATAAATATATAAATATCTATATGTTTCTATCATCACTCGCCTCATCATGCAGCTATCAGTGATATATCCAAGCTTGTGGACAATGACATATATCTCTAAATCATTAACAGTGATGTACATTTACTGAAGCAGAACAGATCATCCTCCTGTGTATGGTAAATAATTGGAGATATTTATCTTTTTTGAGTAATTAACAACTCTATGAGAGCTTAGTGAATTATACGTAAGTATATAATAAAGGGGAACAAAAACTCAGAGACCCAAAAATAGACCTTCCTAGAGACATCTTTTAGTGAATGTCTAATCCCATAATTTTGCTGGTTAAGCCTACACTTCAAAATTCAGGGGCCTTATTGGATTTATGAAAGATATATTTTCAGTTGTTTAACCCCTTCAGGACGGAGTCAATAGTGCACGTTCTGATCAAAACAAAACGTAAACAAAAACTGGAATTTGCGCTATATGTCTGTTCAACCGTAATTCACCGCTGTCACATTAAGTGCACCCACACTTATTATATATCATTTTGTTCAGGAGAAACAGGGCTTTAATTTATCAATAACTATTCATATATGGAACATAATTTATTATGAATAAAATTTGTAAAAATTTGAGAAAATAATTTTTTTTTTTTAAATTTGTATTTCCGTCTGCCATTTTAGCTGTGAATGTCATAATACTGTTAGGTTTTACTGCAAAAAAATGCACATATTTGTAATCAGCGATGTCTCACGAGTACAACAGTACCCCCCATTAACAGGTTTTATGGTGTTTTGGAAAGTTACAGGGTAAAATATAGAACGTTCCATTTTCAAATTGAAATTTGCCAGATTAGTAATGTTACCTTTGAGACGGTGTGGTAGCCCAGGAAAGAGAATTACCCCCATAATGGCATACCATTTGAAAAAGTAGACAAGCCAAGGTATTGAAAGTGGGGTATGTTTAGTCTTTTTTAGTAGCCACTTAGTCACAAACACTGGCCGAAGTTAGCGTTCATATTTGTTTTTGTGTGAAAAAAGCAAAAAACAAATATTTGGCCAGTGTTTGTGACTAAGTGGCTACTAAGAAAGACTGGATATACCCCACTTGCAATACCTCGGGTTGTCTACTTTTGCAAATGGTATGCCATCATGGGGGTAATTCTCATTCCTGGGCTACCATACGCTCTCAAAGGCAACATAACTAATCTGGCAAATTTCAATGTGAAAAAAATGAAATGCAAGCCTTATATGTGACTCTCTAACTTTCCAAAACACCATAAAACCTGTACATTGGGGGTACTGTTATTCTCAGGAGACTTCACTAAACACAAATATTAGTGTTTTAAAACAGTAAAACATATTACAACAATAATATAGTCCATAAAAGTGCCGTTCGTTTGTAAAAAATGCAAAAAACTTCACTTTTACTTAAAATATCATCGTTGTAATACAATTTACCAGTTTGAAACACTAATATTTGAGTTCAGCGAAGTCTCCCGAGTAAAACAGTACCCCCTAAGTACAGGTTTTATGGTGTCTTGGAGAGTTACAGGGTCAAATATAAGGCTTGCATTTCATTTTTTAGGGAATTAAATTCTCTGCAATTTCTCCCTGTGTTGTCAGGCATGTCAATCAAATTTTAATTAATCAAATCACATAATTATGTTAAAAGATTACTTAAATATACATGTAGAATTTTAATATATATACATATATATGTATTTAAATTCTATGTGTATACTAATGTAATCTTTTATGTAATTATATGTATTTATCTATATATATATATATATTTGCGGTTATTTGTATTTTATATATAGATAGATATATATAGAATGTCATTCTAAGTGTATTTTGTTACCAATATATATATATTAATAACAAAATACAGTTAGAATGAAATTACATATGGATATATAATTTATATTAAATTTTGTTTCAATATTTTATTTATTTATTTTATTATTTGATTTATTTATTATTTTAATTATACGTATATATATATAATATATATATCTAGATCTATTATATATATAATATATATACATATTATATATATGTAACGTCATTCTAAGTGTATTTTAATACTAATATATATACTTATATTAGTATTAAAATACACTTTGTATGACGTTACATATATATAATATGTATATATATTATATATATATAATATATATACATATATTATATATATAAAAATGCATTTAATTTATTTTATAATATGTTAAAAAAAAAAATTTACACTACCTACCAGCAGGGGGACTGTCTGATATTTTAGACAGTCCCCCTGCTGGCAGATCCATAGCCAGCTATAGGGGGCCATGTGATCGCTCTTTGAGAGCGATCACATGGCCCCCGGGGGCCTCATTTCCCGGAGGGGGGCTTCCTGGGCTGTCAGGCAGCCCCCCAGAAGAGGATCGCGGCGGAGGTGAGTAGTTGCTGGCTCCTGGGGGCTGCAGCCATTACGGCGTTCCATGCCGCCGCAGCGGTTTTAAAGCCCATTTAAAGCGCGACGGCATGGAACGCCGTAACGGCGTTAAGGGGTTAAAAGTTGTTGTTGCAAAGAGAGCTTGTTCTCCACATTAAATCATTACATATATTTTAACATCTTTATTAACAATACGTTTTTGTTTTTTTTTAAACTTGGGATACATATCTTGCACATAAATGAAGGATTGAACAGCAATTTTGTAAATATAGCTTTGTTGAGGGATACAAAACAATGTACAATTTAACCCCTTAAGGACAAAGCCAAATGTACACGTTGTGATCAAAACAAAACGTAAACAAAAACTTGAATTTGTCTATATGTCTGTTCAGGCGTAATTCGCCTCTTTCATATTATGTGCACGCACACTTATTATACATCATTTTATTCAGGGGAAACAGGGCTTTGATTTAACATCAAATATTTAGGTTTGAAACATAATTTAATAGGAATACAATATAAAAAGAATGGGAGAAAATTTCGATTTTTTTTTTAGTTCTACGTGACATTCTAACTGTGAGTGTCATAATACTGTTTGCTTTTACTGCAATAAAATACACATATTTGTATTCAGCGATGTTTCATGTGTAAAACAGTACCCCCTATGTACAGGTTTTATGGTGGTTTTGGAAGTTACAGGGTCAAATATGTCATGTTACATTTTTCAGTTTTTTCACATTGAAATTTGCCAGATTTGTTACGTTGCTTTGAGATCATTACCCCCATGATGGCATACCATATGCAAAAGTAGACAACCCAAGGAATTGCAAATGCGGTATGTCCAGTCGTTTTAGTAGCTACTTGGTCACAAACACTGGCCAAAGTTAGTGTTAATATTTGTTTGTGTGTTAAAAATGAAAAAAACTAATTTGAACGCCAATTTTGGTCAGTGTTTGTGACTACTAAAAAAGACTGGACATACCCCATTTGCAATACCTTGGGTTGTCTACTTTTGCAAATGGTATGCCATCATGGGGGTAATTTTCATTCCTGGGCTACTGTACTGTCTCAAAGGCAACATAACCAATCTGACGAATTTCAATGTGAAAAAACTGAAAAGCAAGCCTTATATTTGACTCTGTAACTTTTAAACACACGATAAAACCTGTACATGAGGGATACTGTTATACTCGGGAGACTTCCCTGAACAAAAATATTAGTGTTTCAAAACAGTAAAACGTATCACAACAATTATATTGCCCGTGTAAGTGCCATTTGTGTGTGAAAAATGCTAACAATTTCACTTTTACTGACAATATTGTTGTTGTAATACATTTTACTGTTTTAAAACACTACTATTTGTGTTCAGCGAAGTCTTCCGAATAAAACAGTACCCCCCATGTAGAGGTTTTATGGTGTTTTGGAAAGTTACATCGTTCAAGATTTGTATACTCTAACCTTAGTAAATTGCTATGTGATGTCTAAATAATATATGTCGTACATCTAAATAAAGTTGTTGTTGTTTTTTAAAATGGTCATAAGGAATATAAAAGCATTTTGGAAATGTAGCTCCTAAAAATGTCACCTGAATATAGATAATTCCTGTGTTTTGGTATAATCATGGGTGAAAATATTGGCAGTAGCCTGTGCAACCACAACAAGGCCCACAACATTTGCGGATCCTTTCAAGTGCCAAGGCCAGGATATGGTGTCAATATATACCAGCCACAATGAGAATCATTAAACTGCAGGACTGCAGCAAAAATGTTGAACAGAAGTAGCAGATGAGTCAAATCCTGTGGCATGTTATAGTTGTAGTGGTTATGGTGCCTTTAGGTATATTCAAAGAAAATCATGAGGTCAATAAGCTATTCTTGCCCTAGGCCCATCTGCTCTTAAAGGACCACTATAGGCACCTAGACCACTTCAGCTCAATGAAGTTGTCTGGGTGCCAGGTCCCAGTGGACTGGCTGAATGCGTGTGCAGCTCTTGCCACGCATGCGCATTCAGCCAGGGACGTCAGAAGAGGGAGGAAAGTCCCAGCGCCGAGGGAGCCCGGCGCTGGAAAAAAGGTAAGGGATTAACCCCTTCCTCCCCCTTCAGCACCACGGGAGGGGGACTAAAGTACCAGGGGTCCTTTAAGTTGCATGAGGGTATAATGCTATGCTTATCTCTTTCCTGGTTATTAGATGTATAGAAGAAAACCCAAAAGACATTTACTGGTAGTCACTCACCTACTTGCTGAGTGAGGGAATAGAAGTGAGTATGGGACACTCTCCTGGTTTGAGAATGATTTTTCCTTCATAAAGTGTGAGAAAATTAGGGAGCCAATCCCAGCTCCCTCTTGGTTATGGGGACCTAGGCTTATTTTTCTACAAGAACAGAAAATGATAAGCAGCACCAAAACAAGTGTATAAAATATTCTGAAACAACCTTATGGTGTAATACATATAAGAGATTACATAAATATACGTACTCTGATCAAATGGATAATAGTTAAATTTGTGTAACCTCAAAAAGAAAAAAAACAAAGATAATAGTGCAATATGTAATGTCAAATAAATTATATATAAATTGTATAGGGAACTAACTCACACTCTAGCGAGCTACTCGGAACTCTTCAGTCAAGTTATGTGGGGCATGACATCCTCTAGTTTTTATTCTGATATGATCTAATTAGATCTAGCCAGGGACTATGAGAGGCTTTGTATATTGCTTTCTTCCTTACCATTCCTGTTATCCCCTTATTTAGCTTACGTCACCCATGGTATATTCACTTCTGTACATAGTTGTCCCTTCTATTTTTCTTATTTAATTTTCCTGATCTCTGTATGTAATGCTTTATGTATGTTATTCATTTACTTAGGAGTGTAATATGATGTTTATGTTTATCTATATCATTACAAGCACACCGTTGTTTGGTCCATGAACAATAAAGACCATGTTTATCAAATTACTTTCGCATCTGCACATCCAACATATTTATCACCCTCCTATACATCCCAACCTTAGTGACATTTGGGCCTCTTTGGTTCTATAGGTTGTTCTTGTATATTGAGTGCCTAAACTACCTTATCTTGCACAACTCACATTTTTACATTTATTGGATTTGTTTCAGTTCTGTTTATCTGCCCTCTGGTAATATATACTTATTTGTACTTACACAATAAATGGCAAGTTCTACCTGCTCACCATTAACTTACCAACCATGGAAGTAAGTAGCTTAGGACTGCAAATATGGCTCAAATAAGTAATAGAAAATACGTTATAGCTTTTTCTTGCTATTATATGTGGTAACTCTGAGTATTTTTTATTACATGTTAACCTAATAAGAATAACGAATTGTCTGTGTAACAATCTGTTCTGTAATGCTCATTTGACAACAGCAACTGTCCCACTAATTCAATTTTAGAATTTTAACAATCAACAGAGCAGTTGATAGTAAATAAACAGAAAATTCAACCCGTTAACAGAGTCTGGATAGCAAGTAAAGTTGTTGGTCTTTAAGGTGTTAAATATTGTCTGATCTTATGCTGAAGGATCTCCTAAAATAATTAAGTCAAGATGTCGTATGGTTCACAGAGCTGGCTTTTCCTATAGCTTACTGCCTCACTTTACCTCTTCAATTTTTATGAATAGCAAATGTACAATATGTAATTACATTATCAGCACCAACCCTCTTCAATGGAATAATACATATCTCTATTTCCTGACTTTTACAGCTTGCGCTCATGAGTTAAAACGCTTTCCCTTACTTAAATAGCATCAACGTCATATTAATTCAATTTACCTAAAATCTTTTTTTTTTTATAAACAAATATTAAAGAAAATGTAAAGATGCTACATAATGTTATTGTAACCCATCACTCAAGGCATGCTGTGGTATGTAATTTACTTATCGGTAAAATATATACGATTTTGAACATGTTCCTCACGGTGTGTTTATGGATTAGCAAACCTTTGCATGTGTTACTTTTCTGCTTGACGTAACCTGGTCTTTTCACTTGCACAAGGGGGTTACACGTGATAGGCTTTAATTCTTCTTACTGAGATTTTAATGACTATATACAAATTAGTAGCACATAATGTTTTCAACATTACACATTGACTTGAACTCGGCTATATAGTTGGATCAGAGAACCTCACAATAAGTAACATTCCATCTCGGCAGCTATTTTCCATAAGAGCACAGTGTGATATCAGACAGTTTCCATGACTGCACAGTATGATATAATGCATTAAAATGTTGGGAAAAAAAATCTTTGCTGGTATGTATGTCAGTCATTTATGACTGAAAGAAATATTCAGATTGACTATTGCAGACATCACAACCATTTATTTAAAATGTCTGCCTTATAAACAATTTCTTTTATATGTAGATATTTGGCTTATGTTGACTTCTGTAACTGAAGGTCTAGAGAAACCTGACTTCAAAATGTTCTGCAGAGCTATTAGGTATACAATTTGTTAATTAGCTCATTTATGCTTAAGTCCGGTAATGTGTTGCAAAGTACCCTATAAATCCTTAACAGCAAAGGAACCCAAATTAACTAAAGTCCATAAAAAGGTTATTGGAGCCATTTAGAAAAATGAAAAAAAAAAACGAAAGAACTGAATAAAAGAAACCCTTCAGAGAGCTGTAAAACTGCCAGTTACACATATATACATAAAATTATAATGCATACCTATAGATTATCTAAGATTTTGTTTAAAGGGACTATGTCATGCATGTTCTAATTATATACTCTAAATGATTCATTTATACATTGGGCTAACACAATGACAAGAAAATGTATAAATGTATAAATGTTAGTAGGTAGCCAATACATTGTCAAACACAGATCTACACATGTTACAAGCCTGTTATTAGACCATATCATTCAAAAAGAGTCATGGCATTTGAGAGAGACATTACAGTTTCTGAGAGATAAAGTAGCAGATTGCCTGCAAAGCCCGTAGATACCACTTGAATTTCTTTTATATTTGTGGAAATGTAAACATGTCTAATAAGCGGGTCTAAGGCTATGTTAAATATAATAGGTGACAGAGGGCAGTCCTGTTTCCCTTTTCTAGAAATCATGAGGTCTTACAAATCTAAACCATTATTGTTGATTTTAGTGGACTGTTGTGTGTATAAATACCTCATGAGACTATAGAATGGGATGCTGAAGTAACAATATTTTAGTATTATAAAAGATGAGACCAGGCTACATGGTCAAAGGCTCTCCAAGTGTCTAAACTAATTTTATAATGTACTACCTCTGGTTAATCCCAGTTGTTGAGTATGTAAAATAGAGGAAGAAAGAGAGGAAGACATCGTTGGAGTCTATTTGCCAATATTTGTGCGAGGAGTTTGAAATCATTCTTTAGTAGAGTAAAGTTGGAAGGGCTGGATCTTTGTTGGGTTTGGGAATTAGAATTGTTCTAGATAGCATGAGGGTCATAACTGGTATTTTGTCTAGATAATGGCTTTAAAAAAGGAAGTTAAAATGCTGGTTATCTGGCTTTGCAAAATGTACTAGTAATCAATCATAAACCCATTCCGGGGAAATACTGTTGCCCATTCCCTATGTCCCAGCCAATGAGGAGAGCAAAGAGATAGTGAGAGACTAAAATGCTACCAAACAAAATAGGCAAATTTACTGTGGTGGAGAGCATAAGAACAAGTAACAGTAAAAATAAACGAAATAACATTGAGAACTGTACCTCCAACAAGCAGGGAATCTCCAGAAAATAGCCCATACAGCCAGCGATCCACCAGTTCATGTTGTTTGGTGATCAATGAAGTCTGGATATCAGATGCTTCAGGTGAAGTCAAGAGTGGAAATCAGCTTCTAAGCCTCATTAGGAGAATCAAATAGATAGGATCCATTTCCATGAGTAAAATTTAACTTGCATAGAATCAAAGTTGGAATTCGATCTTCTTCTCCACCAGTGTTTTGCAAATTGGAGAAATTGTATGCCTTTTAGTCACCACTTGTGTTGAAAGATGAGGACTTTATGTTCTTGGTAGAGTAATGCATTTGTTCTTCTATATGCTTGGAAAATGTATTGCAGATGTTTAAAAGGCAAATAATTCATGGCCTTGGTCTTGTGTGGTTTAGATTTAAAGTTCTCTCAAGACCCTGGCAGTGTTCTCTTTTAATCAGTAGTTGTTTATCCAAGTCATATGGAAGGTTTAATGCCTCTGATATCCATGACCCACGAAGCGTAAATTATTCCTTCTACTCCTATTTTCAAGATCTTTCACCTTTATGTGGAGTTATGATTTAAAGTTGGATTGTTGTTTGAGTTGGTTTTGTATTTGAGTGGATGAATCCTCAGGTCACTTTGTCTATTTGTAAGGCTGTCAAATATGGAGAAGTTAGCTGCTACTTTGGTATCCAAGCCCCCAATAGTGTGATGAATGGCGTTAAATTTCACCTCCAGTTTAGACCACAAGGAGGCAATGATATAAACTGGCAATAAGGATGTATTGTGGTTGAATGAGTCTGGTGTGAAGAGAGTTTCTGAGGTAACTGGACTGCATGGTGCTGAGAAAGTTTCTTCTATATGGAACTAGATGAATTTTAGAGAGAAACTTAGAGTGTTTTGTATGAGATTTAGTTTTAGCTTTTCCAGATTGAGCAAATTTCTCCATTACAGATAGAGTAGTGGGAGTTATAGATTAACTGTTCCTTAGGAGACCTGAAGACCTGAAGATCTGATGCATACTCACTAGCTGTTGAGCCATGTTGAGCCATGGAACTGGTAGTGTTGAAAATGGGAGATATATGTCATGGCTATTGAGCATAAGCGGGTACCTCCTAAACTGTGAGCATTACTAGAGAGAGAACTTATGCACAAAAAGAAAAACATAGAAACAAAATATATACAGTTCTTTGTCCCAGTTGGGCCTAAGGACTTTTTCCTTAGTTTGTTGTAAAAATAGTCTATGCAATAAATTAAGTGTGGCGCTCACAGTTGATCAAATTAGCTGATTAGAATATCTAATGGTGGTGTAGAAGTAGCTGAATATTTAGAAGTCATGGCCTATATCATTTGCTTTCTTTGTGTGATCAAAACAAGAACCATGAGAAGAAAATAATAAATGAAATCCCATTTTGTCCCCCCTAACGTAGGTATATACAGAACAGTGCATTTGGAAGTGTGCTAGGTCCAGGCAGAAGTTCGGCTTCTTGGTATATTATTAATCAGATCCATTCAATGTGGGTTTCTGTAAGAATTGAGTAGAATGAGGGCCTTGTGGCCTTTACATCCATGTGGCAGTGAGGACTAGTGTTTGCAGCACTGAAGGGTAAAAAGGCCTACCAGCCATCTAGTCATTGTTATTTAATATACATCATAGTTCAATTTCTCTAATTTCCTTTAATAAAACATATATTATGACCATCTGCTGTAATTAAGAAATACAATGGCTAATTTCCTTAAAGGGTATATTTTTGTTGTAATTTACTTGCAGCAATGGGAGATTACAATCCATGCTCAACAAATAGGATGCAAGAGGACATGGTATCAAACATGCTTTTGTATCAGTTCCATCACTGCTTCGGAGATCTTTGTTGATCTTCATGCTCATGGGATGCTAGAGGTTTCCATAAACATCAAATACTCGATTTTCTGACACTGGAGACAATGCTGAATTCCTACAGACTGGGTGAGGTTTGTACGCTGTGAGGTTTTCAGAAATTGTAAAAGTAAGCAAAAGGATTAGTGAGATTTACCAAAGGTTGGCACAGATATCAAGTCAACAAGCAATTGTGACAATACATGGAGTCACATTTATCATTTATTTAACAAACGCCAACACTGAAAGGACAGAAAAACTTTTGCAACCAATAATCTTAATATACAAAGCCGAACAAGGCCACAGCTAAAACAGATCGCATGCTGATTTCAATAACTACACAGGGTAAACACAGTGCAGTCTAGTACGAATATAAAGCATCACTCAAAGAAACACAGTAGGTCGGGACCTCCGAAACAATGCAGAACCAAATTATGCAGCGCTGTGATGTGAGGATTAAATAGAACTCGGATATCAAGAGTGACTTTGACTCAAAACTGCATATACTGGGCTGTATATAACACATGCCACGTTTTCATCTTCGAAGCCCCCCCTGCAGCTTGCTAAAGAAAAAGAGATAACATTTACTGAATCTAAAATTCAACACCATTTTAGTTTGCCTAACAAAAATAAATAAATAAAAAAAGATTGTGTTTTGTTTCCCCTCATTTAGCTCTTGCTCCTAAATGGCAAATACCCTGACTGTTTTGTTTACCAACTATAAAGATGGAGAATATATTTACTGCTTTGTAAACAAAATAACATGAATACGTTTAGTTAGGTAATATGGTATTCCATTATCATAGGCGTGCGCAGCCTATTGTATAAGGGTGTGCACCCTAAAGCACAAACACACACGCCACGTATATATATATATATATATATATATATATATGTATATATATATATATATATATATATATATATATATATATATATACATACACACACACACATACACACACATATACTGCTGTGTGTGTGTGTGTGTGTGTGTGAAGGCGCTGTGTGTGTAAGGGTGCTGTGTGTGTGTAAGGGTGCTGTGTGTGTGTGTAGGCGCTGTGTGTGTGTGTGTGTAGGCGCTGTCTGTGTAAAGACGCTGTATGTGTGTATAAGGGTGCTATATGTGTGTGTAAGGGTGCTGTGTGTGTGTAAGGGTGCTGTTAGTGTGTATATGTGAGGGTGATGTGTGTGTGAGGGCGCTGTGTGTGTACGGGCGCTGTATGTGTGTGTAAGGGCGCTGTGTGTGTGTGTAAGGGTGCTGTTAGTGTGTATATGTGAGGGTGATGTGTGTGTATGTGTGTGTGTAAGGGTTCTGTATGTGTGTGTGTAAGGGTGCTGTTAGTGTGTGTGTGTGTGTGTAAGGGTGATGTGTGTGTGAGGGAGCTGTGTGTGTAAGGGCGCTGTATGTGTGTGTAAGGGTGCTGTTAGTGTGTATATGTGAGGGTGATGTGTGTGTATGTGTGTGTAAGGGTGCTGTATGTGTGTGTAAGGGTGCTGTTAGTGTGTTTGTGTGTAAGGGTGCTGTTAGTGTGTTTGTGTGTAAGGGTGATGTGTGTGTGAGGGTGCTGTTAGTGTGTATGTGTAAGGGTGAGGTGTGTGTGCTGTATGTGTGAGGGTGCTGTGTGTGTAGATGCTGTGTGTGGGGGGTGCTGTTTGTGTGCTGTATGTGGGTGCTGTATGTGTGTGCTGTATGTTTGGGGGATTGTGTGTATTGTGTGGGGGCCGTTTAGTAAATATCCCCCCTCCCTTCTTACCTTATGTAGGGAGGGGGGACTTTGCTGCTGCTACCTTCCCTGGTGGTCCAGTGGGGGTGGGAGCAGATTGCTTAATATCCCCCCTCCCTTCTTACATTATGCCTGGGAGGGGGGATCATTTCTGCTGCTGCCATCCCTGGTGGTCCAGTGGACGCAACGCTCAGATCTCGCGAGAGGAACCCGGCGGAGCTGCCTGTGGGCCGGTGGGGAGGGAGGCTGAGAGCAGAGCCGGCGCTCGGATAGCGCTGGCTCTGCATGGACCGACAGGGGGGATCCTGAGATCTCCCCTGCCGGTCTCACTCCATAGGCATGCCGCGGGGATTAGAGTGTGCCCAGGCACACCCGGCACACCCCGTGCGCATGCCTATGTTTATTATCTGTAAGGCATAAACTGCTACTCTCAGGAAGCTATGCAAGCCGGATGTCTTATATATGATAAAGTTAGTTTCTAAAGGAAAATGGTCACTTTTATTATCACTGAAAAGAAAAGACTGCATGCTATATAACCTTGCTGTATATTATTTTGTAATGAATACATATGTTATCATTTATCTCTTTTATGCATTCCCTGGCTGATCATTATTAAGTGGGGTGATCATATTTAGCTCTCAATGTAGCACTTGTGTATGATATCAGTGTCAATTATGAATGCATACTCGCTATTAATTTCTTACACAAAAAACAAAAGCAAGTATGCATTTCTGATCAAAGACAACTTAAAGATGGCTGCCCTTACAGAGCATGTATAGGACAAAATAAGTGTTAAAATAATAAAATGAAAGAGAGAGAGAGGTGGCAGGTGCTAGAGAGGGCAGTTGAGAATGACAGGGCTAAGATCCCGCGAGACTTCAATATCCAGGTAGACACTGACCAACTAACCCGACAAGCAATGGAAGGTGGATTTATTAAGTAGAATGGCAACTCACTTGACTTAGAATGGTAAGCTGCTGAAATACATGATTCTATATGATTCTATCCATCTTGCCTCAGGGTAGAAGTGGATAATTTTTTAATGGACCCTACAAAGGGTGTGTATTTGCAAATCTGGTACAGGATAAGCTTACATTTACATGTTCAGTGACTATAACATCAGAAAGAAGGAACATGAGAATATGGACAAATACCAAGGGCTGAAAAAGGAGCTAGAAAGGATGTAAAAATTAAAGGCAGTACTTGCCATGGGCGTAGGAACCGGGGGGGATGGGGGTGACGCATCCCTCCAGCAAATCATGCGGGGGGACAGGTTATGGGGAAATCCCCCCCAGCTCAGCCGGCCCCCCTCATGTTGCAGCCGCTCTGCAGAGAGCCTCAGGCGGCTGCAGCTTTGCCCGGGCTGGTGCGTCCATGAGGGCGCACCGCCTGGGCGCAGCATGAGGAGAGCGGCTGACAGGAGGGAAGCGCTCAGCGCCCTCACTGTAGAGTGGCCGAGCACTGTATGGTCCGCGGGTACAGGGAGAATCTGTCTCCTGTACCGGACCGGACTAACAAGAAGTGCACACTTCCTTTTAGTCCGGCCGGGTACCGGAAACAAAATCTCCCTGTACCTGCGGACCATACAGGGCTCGGCCACGCTACAACAGAGGTAGGGGAGGGGGGAGGAAGAGAATGACAACGGAGGGAGGGGGAGAAAAAAGAGAGTGACAAGGGAGGGAGGGGGAGAAAAAAAGAGAGTGACAAGGGAGGGAGGGAGGGGGAGAAAGAGTGACAAGGGAGGGAGGGAGGGAGGGGGAGAAAGAGTGACAAGGGAGGGATGGGGAGAAAGAGAGTGACGAGGGAGGGAGGGGGAGAAAGAGAGTGACAAGGGAGGGAGGGAGGGAGGGGGAGAAAGAGAGTGACAAGGGAGGGAGGGAGGGAGGGGGAGAAAGAGAGTGACAAGGGAGGGAGGGAGGGAGGGGGAGAAAGAGAGTGACAAGGGAGGGAGGGGGAGAAAGAGTAACAAGGGAGGGAGAAAGAGAGTGACAAGGGAGGGAGGGGGAGAAAGAGTGACAAGGGAGGGAGGGAGGGGGAGAAAGAGTGACAAGGGAGGGGGAGAAAGAGAAAGAGTGACAAGGTAGGGAGGGAGGGGGAGAAAGAGTGACAAGGGAGGGAGAGAGATTGACATCCATCACACACACACAATCATGCAACCCTTACACACACAGAAACACACAATGCATTCCTTACACACACTCAATGCACCCCGTGCACACACACACACACACACACACACAATCACACAATCATGCAACCCTTACACACACAGAAACACACAATGCATTCCTTACACACACTCAATGCACCCCGTACACACACTCAATGCACCCCTTACAGACGCACACACTGCATCCCGTACATACACAGAAACACACCTTGCAGCCCTTACACATACAAACACAGATTCACACAATGCATTCCTTACACACATATCAGGACATCCCCTACACACTCTACCCCTGTTGAACAAACTCATTGGTGGAACATGAAGGTGGACCCTGGGACACAGACCTTGAGCTGTGTAAAGGGCCCCCAAAAAATGGAGCTGTTTCCCGTTCTCCCAGAACACTGATTTTTGTGACCACAGTTACAAACAGCCTCCAGAGAGCCTGTTCTACACCAGACTAGTGGAGCCAGACTGCAGCTAGAGCCCATCATCATCCTCATCTGGTTGTAAGTAGGCAATCTAGCATATTATTTGTGGCACTAATCTCTAATTTACCTCACATTAAAGAAACACTATAGTCCCCAGAACCACTGCAGCTTAATGTAGTGGTTCTGGTGTCTATAGCCTGTCCCTGCAGGCCTTTTAATGTAAACACGGCGGCACTCCAGCACTGGCGTTAGTTAACATGGCATAAAAATAATTGGAAAGGGTTAGGGGGGCTACTAATAAGGATAGGGGGGAGGGGTAGGTAGAAAAATAATTGGAAGGGTTTAGGGGGGCTACTAATATGGATGGGAGGAGGGGGGAGGTAGAAAAATTATTGGAAGGGGTTAGGGGGTACTAATATGCATGGAAGTGGTTAGGGGGTACTAATATGCATGGAAGGGGTAGGGGGTTAATATGCGCGGAAGGGGTAGGTGGGGTTCTTTTGTGCATGGAAGGGGTAGGGGTGGTTCTAATATTCATGGGAAGGGTAGGGGTGGTTCTAATCAGGAGGATCCCGGCGCTGTATACGGGTAAGTAAAACCCCTTCCCTGTAGTGACCCTTTAATGTTATTATTTAATCATTTATATAGCGACTGCAAATTCCGTAGTGCTGTACAATGGGATAAACAACTCCTAGTTTACAGAATAAGAATATACCCGGCGAGTAAAAATGCTATCCCCCCAGATTGTTTTGGGTTCCTACACCCATGGTACTTGCCCAATTATGACCGGAGCACTTGGGGCTGTGACTCCCAAGTTGGGAGAGTGACTTCAGTTATTACATTATATGTATCAGCATCTTTACAAAGTAGGCATTTAGGCTCTGCACCTATGGTTTTAAATCTAACCCTGCAGGGGGCCCCAGAAGGACAGATGTCCATTGTAAGAGGGTTACTCACATAACAGCAGTAGTTTCAAGAAAATGAAAATAAGATTATGTGGTCATCAATAGTCACCAATTGCCTATGCTGATTTAATACATATAAACAAAAAATAAGAAACACATTTTACAGGATGATGTTATGAAATCCATATATAGTTAGAGCTATTAACATTTGTTTAACATTAGTTGAATTTTCATTTGGATACATTTGTTCATTTCTATTGTGCATGTGTAAAGCTGCAGCTAATGCCAATGCAACAGTAAGCACTTTCTGGCCAATCCTGTGACTACAATCATGGACTAGTCATCATGTAGAGTGTTTTATCAACCAATCATTTGTAAATTCCCTGAAAAAGTAGACCTATCTAAGACTACCTGTCAGGTTTTCATAATATCCCCAATATGAAAAAATAAGAAAGGAAAAGGGGTGGCGCTAATTGAAGAATGTGCTGATATTGTAGCATGCAGCAAAAAACACCTTAGTGCAGGGGTCAGCAACCTACGGCACGTGTGCCATGCACGGCACTCTAGGTGCTTTTAGACGGCACTCAAGGCTGCCAAAGCTAGACTGGCTCTGGCCCATCAACAGTCCTTAGTAAAATTTTAGTGGTTAGGGGAAATCATCAATTTACGCATTTCAGTACTTATAGGAAGTAACCTCAGATCACTTTATCCCAGTACTTGTGAATGGGAATCTGCACTGGATTAGAGCAGCCCACAGAAGCTATTGCAGCTTCTGTCCTTAACCTGTACCTGGTCAGCCCGGTCCCCACTGGACCGCAGGGAAGCCACCCACACTGATAGGTATACACTGAACTTCCGAATAAGTCTCCCCCTCATACAAATAATACAAACATCCCCCACACACAAACACATTCCCACAACACCACTGACAATCCACACACATGCACACAGCCCCACAAGCAGCCTGTCACATACACACATTGTGACATATTACACAAGCAACCCTCATACACAGCCCACTTTTACAGGGATCATATACAATACCACAAACTACTCATGAACGAATACTTTACAATATAACAGTTCGCACATTCACAAGTACAATGCTACAAAGCAACTGCAGCACCCATGAATAACACAAGCAAAATATGGCAACATATTACGCACGTCAATTTTAAAACAGAGGATCGGCACGCCGAGAGACTTCAAAATCCTTTTTTGGCACAGTACTACGGAAAGGTTGCCTATCCCTGCCTTAGTGTATAGTCACTCAATACACTTACATATACAAATGAGAGAACAAGAACAGGTGATTGCGCAGACAGGATATAGCTCCACAAATTTGTAGGACCTCCCCAAGTTCTGTAAAAATAGAACGCCAACATAGGGTAATATGTTTAACACATAATATTAAATTTGTAAAGCTTGATCAAACTCACAATTTGATGAGCATTTATACGTTTGCTCTAAACTGTGTAGGCAGAGTAAATCATTCAGATGTGCATAGATCAGAGCTAGGTCCCCCAAGAGGTGTTTGCAGTCCTCAGTCAGGTAGATCAGGAACCAGGTAGCCAGGTACAGGTGAAAAATACATTTATTCTCAATAAAATACACTAAAAAGCACAACGCGTTTCGACCCAATAAAGAGGGTCTTCCTCAGGTGCAAATACAAGTTTCAACTGAAAACATTCACATTTTTATAAAGCAAACAATTAAAAATTAATTACAGGTGTGTATTAATCAATCCCTCCCCTTATTTCCATATAAGGGATATTTCCGGTCCTGAACTGTGTATTCCCGCCACCTCCAAGATGTCAGCCGTCACCACAAACTCCTAAAACGTCTTCTTTGACCTTCACAAGATGGCCACGGTTCACGGCTAATTCCGGTTCGTCACTTCCGGTTATCGGTTTACCGATTAAGTCACTTCCGGTTTCGTCATTCTTGTGGGACTGTCTGGCGATCATATGCTGACGTATTAAGGTTCGCTCAGAAGAGTGGGGGCGGGATATACAGCAGTTAGGTGATCAGTTCATAAAGCAGCCATATTTAGTAGCGGAAAATAGAAGGGCAAAAATAAAAAATTATTAAATATGATAACGAAAAGATATAATAAAAACTATTAATAGCTAGAGCTTACATATGATAAGCTTAGGCAATATAGCTTAATAAAAATAAAAAATATATATATAAAACCAAAAGAATAGTAACCTTCATAAATAAAAGCATATAAGACATAAAATATGTATATTACCAAGATATAAAATACACAAGTGAAATAGGCTAAGAGTATATAATTAAAACAAGAAGGTTAAGACTAATTGACTCCATTATTATTATAGGATAGAACCTATCTCAAAATCAATATTTAACCCTTTAGGACATAAGGTTTGAAGTTCAAAAATCCAACTAGATTCCTTTTTACGTAAATTAAATATAATATTCCCTCCTCTCCAATGAGTATGGACTTGCTGTATTGCTAAATATTCTAATTCATTAGGGTTTGAATTGTGTTTAGTTAGGAAGTGATTTGATACACTATGGTTAACAAAACCATTTCTTATATTTCTAACGTGTTCATACAACCTTGTCTTAAGAGGTCTGGAGGTCTTGCCTATATATTGCAGGCCACAAGTGCACTGCAGTAGGTATATAACATTTTTAGACTCACATGTAATAAAATAATTAATATTGTATCTTTTTTTTGTTATATTGGATACAAAATTATCTTTCTTTTTAATGCCTACTTTAGTATTCTAGCAAGCATGGCAATTCCTGCAATGGTAAAAACCTTTAGTTGTCTTGGACCAATTACTTAAAAAAATATTACTCTCTCCTTCCTGTTTGTCTACATAATTAGATGTTAAAATCTGCTTAAAATTTTTTGCCCCTCTGAAAATAAACTTATCACTGATATATTCCTGGACATCTTGGTCTTGCTTTAAAATATTCCAATTCTTATTTATGATCTTTTTTAGTGTCCCTATATTACTACAGTAGTTGAAGACCAGCGAAATCTGTTTGGTTGATATATTTTGATCTCTCTTTCTGTAATTAAGTAATTGGGGTCTATCTAGGTTACTTACTTTATCTATATCTTCCAAAAGTTTTTCTTCGCTGTACCCTTTTTGTAAAAATTGTTGTTTTAAAATTGACGACTGTATAGTAAAATCTGCGTGATCTGAGCAGTTTCTTTTAAGTCTTAAAAATTGACCCTTGGGGATATTCTGGAGCCAAGGATCATAGTGACAACTGCTAGTTTCTATAAAGCTATTTACGTCCACTTGTTTAAAAAAAGTTCAAGTCTTTAGACATTGATCAGAGACATAAATATTGAGATCTAAAAAATCCATGGTACTTGGGCTTACATTTTTCATAAGATTTATCCCCCAGTCATTAAGATTTAAATAATTAAAAAACAAATTAAAATCTGCTTCAGACCCTCTCCAGATGATAAAAATGTCGTCTATATAATTCAGGAGAACTGTTCGTACGTGTGTTTGCATTGAGTCCCTCATTCGGGACTTTTCTCCCACCGAATGCCGTTCTTCTCATACCAACGGAACCGAACATATGTAGAGATGGAAGTCCCAGCAGTCATGGGCGTCCGCAGGAATTTTTCCAGGGGGGGCATAATTGTAATGACATCTATGCTTGGCCCCTTTTTGACAGTGTCATGAAGGGGAGGAGCATAGTCGTTATCACATAAAGCCAGGGTGAAAAGCGTTTTCACAACTATGGTGTCAGGAATACATGTTTGTATTCCTGACACTATAGTGTTCCTTTAAGCAAATTAAAGGAACATTCTAGTCACAATAACAACTTCATCTAAATGAAAATGCTATGATGCCAGGAGGCCCCTGGGTGCTCTTTCCTTTAACGGGTTAAACCGTTCTCAAATGGTTTAACCCCAAAGGGCTTCCTCCAGCTCCAGGTCCCTCAGTGGTATTCGGCATCTGAAACGTGTGTCAGGAAGTGCAGATTGACGTCAGTCATGGGTGCCGCTGATTGGCTAGAGTAACCAATCGCTAGTTCCCGGTTCATAATTTTTTTAAACTTTTTTATGATTGGGGAGCTACTGATTGGCTTAGAGTGCCAGCTGACCGCTCTAGCCAATCAGCAACACCCCTACCCAGCGGCATTCTGTGCTTCCTGACACTCAGTAAATAAAAGTGAACACATTAACATTGATTTTTTTTTTACCTGGGGAGATGAGAAGGTCCAGAGTTTCCCTGCCAGGCCCAGGTACCAAAGCCTTATGATGTGGTGTCCAGAATAAAGTGGAGGGTTCACTTCATTTGTCCTTCCTGCTCCAATCTCCTTTTCTTCTCCTTCATTTGACAGTCTTCTTTTCTTCTGACACTGTCTTCTATATTTGGCTCCTTATGCTCCTTTACCTTTCGGCTCCTTTCCGCTTATTTTGCGCCCTTCTGCTCCTTTCTCGTTCTGGTTCCTTTCTGCTCCTTGCAGAACCGTTCTGCTCCTTCTCCTACTTTACCTTTGTGCTCCTGCTGATTCTTTCTGCTCCTTTACCTTTGTGCTCCTTCTGTCCCTTTCTGCTCCTTGCAGACCCTTCCTGCCCCTGCTCCTTGCATACCCTTCCTGCTCCTTGCTGCCCCTGCTCCTTGCAGACCCTTCCTGCTCCTTGCTGCCCCTGCTCCTTGCAGACCCTTCCTGCCCCTTGCTGACTCTTTATTTAGCCCCCCACACCTCACTTGCCTAATCTATAGGCTGTCCCCCATGCCTCACTCCCCTAATCCATAGGCTCCCCCCCATGCCTCACTCCCCTAATATATATGCTGCGGCCCCAAATGCCACACTCCCCTAATATATAGGCTGCTGCCCCCCATGCCATACTCCCCTAATATAGAGGCTGCTGCCCCCCATGCCATACTCCCCTAAAATATAGGCTGCTTCCCCCCATGCCATACTCCCCTAATATATAGGCTGCTGCCCCCCCATGCCATACTCCCCTATTATATAGGCTGCTGCCCCCCATGCCATACTTTCCTAATATATAGGCTGCTGCCCCCACATGCCATACTCCCCTAATATATAGGCTGCTGCCCCCACATGCCATACTCCCCTAATATATAGGCTGCTGCCCCCCCATGCCATACTCCCCTAATATATAGGCTTCTGCCCCCCCATGCCATACTCCCCTATTATATAGGCTGCTGCCCCCCATGCCATACTCCCTAATATATAGGCTGCTGCCCCCCCATGCCATACTCCCCTAATATATAGGCTGCTGCCCCCCCATGCCATACTCCCCTAATATATAGGCTGCTGCCCCCCATGCCTTACTCCCCTAATATATAGGCTGCTGCCCCCCATGCCTTACTCCCCTAATATATAGGCTGCTGCCCCCCCATGCCATACTTCCCTAATATACAGGCTGCTGCCCCCCATTCCATACTCCTCTAATATATAGGCTGCTGCCCCCCCATGCCATACTCCTCTAACATATAGGCTGCTGCCCCCCATGCCATACTCCCCTAATATATAGGCTGCTGCCCCCCCATGCCATACTCCCCTAATATATAGGCTGCTGCCCCCCATGCCTTACTCCCCTAATATATAGGCTGCTGCCCCCCATGCCATACTTCCCTAATATACAGGCTGCTGCCCCCCCATGCCATACTCCCCTAATATATAGGCTGCTGCCCCCCCATGCCATACTCCCCTAATATATAGGCTTCTGCCCCCCCATGCCATACTCCCCTATTATATAGGCTGCTGCCCCCCATGCCATACTCCCCTAATATATAGGCTGCTGCCCCCATGCCATACTCCCCTAATATATAGGCTGCTGCCCCCCCCATGCCATACTCCCCTAATATATAGGCTGCTGCCCCCCATGCCTTACTCCCCTAATATATAGGCTGCTGCCCCCCATGCCATACTTCCCTAATATACAGGCTGCTGCCCCCCCCATGCCATACTCCCCTAATATATAGGCTGCTGCCCCCCATGCCATACTCCCCTAATATATAGGCTGCTGCCCCCCATTCCATACTCCTCTAATATATAGGCTGCTGCCCCGCCATGCCATACTCCTCTAATATATAGGCTGCTGCCCCCCCATGCCATACTCCCCTAATATATAGGCTGCTGCCCCCCCATTCCATACTCCCCTAATATGTAGGCTGCTGCCCCCCCCATTCCATACTCCCCTATTATATAGGCTGCTGCCCCCCATGCCATACTCCCCTAATATATAGGCTGCTGCCCCCCATGCCATACTCCCCTAATATATAGGCTGCTGCCCCCCCATGCCTTACTCCCTTAATATATAGGCTGCTGCCCCCATGCCATACTCCCCTAATATATAGGCTGCTGCCCCCCCATGCCATACTTCCCTAATATATAGGCTGCTGCCCCCATGCCTTACTCCCCTAATATATAGGCTGCTGCCCCCCATGCCTTACTCCCGTAATATATAGGCTGCTGCCCCCCCATGCCATACTTCCCTAATATACAGGCTGCTGCCCCCCATTCCATACTCCTCTAATATATAGGCTGCTGCCCCCCCATGCCATACTCCTCTAACATATAGGCTGCTGCCCCCCATGCCATACTCCCCTAATATATAGGCTGCTGCCCCCCCATGCCATACTCCCCTAATATATAGGCTGCTGCCCCCCATGCCTTACTCCCCTAATATATAGGCTGCTGCCCCCCATGCCATACTTCCCTAATATACAGGCTGCTGCCCCCCCATGCCATACTCCCCTAATATATAGGCTGCTGCCCCCCCATGCCATACTCCCCTAATATATAGGCTTCTGCCCCCCCATGCCATACTCCCCTATTATATAGGCTGCTGCCCCCCATGCCATACTCCCCTAATATATAGGCTGCTGCCCCCCATGCCATACTCCCCTAATATATAGGCTGCTGCCCCCCCCCCATGCCATACTCCCCTAATATATAGGCTGCTGCCCCCCATGCCTTACTCCCCTAATATATAGGCTGCTGCCCCCCATGCCATACTTCCCTAATATACAGGCTGCTGCCCCCCCATGCCATACTCCCCTAATATATAGGCTGCTGCCCCCCATGCCATACTCCCCTAATATATAGGCTGCTGCCCCCCATTCCATACTCCTCTAATATATAGGCTGCTGCCCCGCCATGCCATACTCCTCTAATATATAGGCTGCTGCCCCCCCATGCCATACTCCCCTAATATATAGGCTGCTGCCCCCCCATTCCATACTCCCCTAATATGTAGGCTGCTGCCCCCCCATTCCATACTCCCCTATTATATAGGCTGCTGCCCCCCATGCCATACTCCCCTAATATATAGGCTGCTGCCCCCCATGCCATACTCCCCTAATTTATAGGCTGCTGCCCCCCCATGCCTTACTCCCTTAATATATAGGCTGCTGCCCCCATGCCATACTCCCCTAATATATAGGCTGCTGCCCCCCCATGCCATACTTCCCTAATATATAGGCTGCTGCCCCCATGCCATACTCCCCTAATATATAGGCTGATGCCCCCCATGCCATACTTCCCTAATATATAGGCTGCTGCCCCCCATGCCATATTCCCCTAATACATAGGCTGCTGCCCCCCATGCCATACTCCCCTAAAATATATGCTGCTGCCCCCCCATGCCTTACTCCCCTAATATATATGCTGCTGCCCCCCCCCCATGCCATACTCCCCTAATATATAGGCTATTTTAACCCCCACCCCATCCCTCACTTACCTGATCTGTAGGCTGCCTCTGCCTGCATGTGTTGCTCCCCTGCGGTTACACTCAGCAGAGAGAAGCAGGGATAGATGCAGCTTCCTGTCCCTGTCTCTCTCCATACACAGCGCCGCTCCACCTACTGGCTGGCACCGGTATTGCAGTTTATTTTAAATCACACCAAAAATAGCAAAAACAAGCTTGAAAATCCAGGGGGGGCAAGTGCCCCCCCTTTCCCTCCCCTGCGGACGCCCATGCCAGCAGTGTTCATGCCGTCGAGTGCCTGAATATAGTTCCATACACTCGATGACCAAACACAGCTGTATGTGTTGATGGCTAAAGATGACCGCCGCCACTTGTTCACACATACGAACGGCGACCACCCAACCGACCGCTTAGAACGTTGAGTTAAGTGCAGTTAAGGAGGTGAGAATAAGGGTCACAAGGGTTAATTGGCAGCACAATACTCCCCCGGGTTGTCCAAATGTTCGGGAGTTTGTTCGGTATACGAATCCCCACACTTATAATCCATTTGGGGGACTCCAATTACGGAACCAGCTAAGTCCACAATCCAAAAAAAGGGCAAATACTCCAAGTAGCTGGCTGGTTTCGCCACAGCCTCTGCTCCTCTGCTGACGTTGGTGGGGAGACATAATGCACGTGCGCGGCGATTGTTGCACACACATTAGGACTTCCCAGATAGAAATCCCATTGGTTTTTGGGTGACGCTGAATGTTCTAAAGCATAGTGTAAGGATGTCCAGCGTCAGTTAGGTGACCAAAAGTCACCTAAACAGCTGGAAGTCCCTCTAGTGGCTGCCTGGTAGAGACAGGAGGTGGAGTAAACCGAAGCAGGTCATTATTGCAGTTTATTAAAAACTGCAATAATTACCACTGCAAGGTTAAGGGACTTGGGACACTGTACCCAGATCACTTTAATGAGCTGAAGTGGTCTGAGTGAGTATATTGTCCCTTTAAGGGGTGAGGAGAGCTTAGTTTTAGAATGATAATTGTAAACGTTTTTCCTTTTTGTTCTGTGGTATTATGAAAAATTGGGAGCAGGATGCATTTTAGGTTCAAAATTGGGGAATTTACCACCTACTCATCCCTTCCACCGTGAAAATAATACAGCTTTGTCTGTAGCATCAGTGACTGCACATCAGTGTGTAAAAAACACAGTGACCTATCAGCTCCTTACCAATTTTGTCAGTGGAGGGACCAGGCACCAAAAGAGTCAGCTAACCAGGGCAAAACCTCTAAAATGAAAGATATTTGAAAAAAGGGGAACAGCAGCAGCAGGAGAATTTTCTTTTAAGAAACAACTTTGAAGGGAGAGGTAAGTGGAAACTTGGATCTCAGGTAGCAGATTATGACACCTCAGTATTAAACTAAATAGCAGGGTAACTCGGGTTGGGGAGAACTGAGGAAGGCTTCATCAGTTGCGAGAATTGTTGTGATTTACAATGTTCCCTATAACAGAAAACACTTGCTCACATTAGACAGTGGTCGGTGGACATGACAATAGCTGCTGGGTAACCAGTCACAGAGCAGGAAACACATTCTTATTCCCATTCCACTAGCTGAGTAGTAGGCAAAATATGTTCAGACAGGTTAGCTCTGACCATTCCAGAGGCACTATTCTCCTTTTGGCTGCTTGCTGCTTCACTTGTTCCCACCAAACTACAAACAGCATTAATCCAAAACTTGGGTTTTGCTGCCAGAAGTAGAAGACCAACATGGTAGGTTCAATGCACACTTTTTCCTCATCCAGCCTGCTTCTCTTTCACCACAAATCATTGACCAGGTTAATAATTCTGTCCATCCAGTATGTCTGTTTTTGTTATCCTGGAATTACACAGGGGAGCTAGCATTATTAGCAACTTGTAATCAGTATTAAGTAGATAATTCTGCTTCCTATTGTCCAATCCTCACTCCCCAGTGGGGAGTCAGTGCCAATGAAGTGGTGGGAAGCTATACTGTGGATTACTTTTTGCTGTTCCAACATTATTTCCAGCATGATAAAGAGAAGTTTTTACGAGTGCGCTATTTTTATTTCTTTGTGTTGGCTTCTTGAATTGCGTCCTCACTACAAGATGTAAGATGTGTACAGAACAGTACACACTTGCAAAAGAACCCTACCAAAGAGCTTTGACCCTGTTAACAGCTCCAGCGGTGACTACAAAACCAACGTACAGATTAGTGCCTGCCGCATGCTGATAAAGCATCAGGACAGGCGCGAAATGCATCCAGGGTTACTGTAATTTTTTTTTCAGATTTTTGTCCCCCCCCACCTTTTGGCAGGTGCATGTATTTACTTTTTTGTATTTTTTAAACCTTGGGTTCCCCAGAGGCAGAAGAAATCTACATTAATTGACATGTGTTTTAAGATTTTGGATTGTCTGTCAGTTATGAGGTCTGCACATGTTTTTATGGCATGTTGTTAACCATTTATTTTACAATAAAGTATGCACGTTCTATAATCTACCTTGTGGATAACTCTGAGATCCTTATAAGCATGGACTGGTAATTTCTACATGTGGGATTATTCCAGCACCAATATTAGTATCTGGGATACTACTAATTATAATCATTTAATTAAGTAAAGTTGCAGTAACAAGTAACTGAAGAAAGTGTGTTTTCTTGTAATTCAGCTGGTTTTATTGCTTAAAAGGCTCCCTTTCTAGAAAGAAAAAAAGAATCTCCCTCTACAGAGATCAGCTGGGCTATCAGGATGGTGAGCTTGTTAGCCTGCTGTTTTTACATGTCATGGCATCAAATCCAACAAAATATTAAATAATGGACTGGAGGGCACATCTATGGGCTAACGTGGACCAGGAGTCTCTCTGTCCCTGCCACCTAGTGGCACTAGGCTCAACATCCCCCCCTCTTCCTAAGGGTGGTAGTAGGAAGCATATTCATCATCAGTGGACCTGCTGCCTGCCCTAGTGCCAAATATTTGTGCGTTTTCTTTCAGTAATATAGACTTATCGTGTGTTTGCACATGTTGGTTCATATTGGCACTAGTGAGATGATCCTTCTCCTTCCTGTATTCACTTCCTTGTCACAGAATTTATTTGCAGTTTACAACTCGGTCTTCTGGGAGGCTGTCAAATATTGCCAGTCTGGTATGATCAACTGGCCTCAACCCTTGACCTTGTGACTGAAGAAGATGCAGGTGGATTTGCTTCTTTGAAAGTTGTTGCAATGCTAGCTTCTTCACTAGCACTTCGTTGACTGATGCTAATGGGCACGGGGTGGTGGTGTGAATTAATAAGCTACTACTGGAACTGGTAGGAAATGAGGCTCCAACTGTTTCTATTAAATTAGGCGATTCTACTGCAGATAGAAATTGGCTAAGACACAGTGGCAAGTGCACAATAGGTGCAAAAAATATTGCACAGCAGCCTTTGCTCAGCCTTTGCCTCCTGAGTGTTGAATCAAACTTAATGGACATGCTGCTAATCCCACTATCCTGAATTTGAATACTACTAACAGTGGTGGCAGCACTAGTAGAGGCAGAGTTGAAGGAGGTGTCAGCAAAAAAAAAAATTTCAAATTGGACTGACAATGCTTCACTTACTTTAATTTAGCAGCCGCCACCTCAGCGTATTCCCCTGAGTCCACTTTTCTGCTTTTTAACACAGGCACCAGACCAGGTACCAAGGTCACCAGGAAATACAAATAATTATTGAAGCCAAACTCTAGGAACTTTATTTATAAAGAAATCGGGCAACAGCAATATTATTTGCAATTCAAAGTCTTTGTTATATAAATTAGTGCCCAAAAGGGGCACTAGACTCTTGTTTATTCTAACGCATTTTTTGTGTTTAAAGGCCATGTACTCATAGATACATACTGCTCAGTCCATATATAGGAATCTAATTATTTGCCTCCCCACAGGTTAGCAAGGAAGTCAAATAAATCAACTTTGTTAAAGCCTCACAAAATAGCCAAACCACTGACAATGAGCACATACTGCTGCGCCCACGGCCTACCTAATATGGTGGATGCCACATGACCCCCAGCTACCAGCAATGATTCCAGAGATATACCTGGCTGGACGCGCTATTTCTTAACTTCTGGCGGAAGCTCGAACGCAGGATCCATCCATCTGCTCCACTGCAGCCAACAGCTATTGCTCATCGGGGTCCCTTTCAAGAGTCTGGTGCTCCACATGGGGAGAGAACTCCAGCATGGCGGCAGAACAGGCGACATTCTTCACTCAAGTGCAAGGCAGCACGAAGCCCTGTCACAACCTGGGGCCTCCATGGTGAGCTGCAGTAACTGTGGAACATTTAACAATGCAGGAGCCCCTGCAGAGTCTACAAGCACCTACCCTGTATGTCAGGATGGTCCTCTCCAAACCTTACCGGTCTTTACCGCAATTATCTCCCAGGCCAGAGATTTCTGGGAGGGGCTTGTGGTGAAGACAATGGAGACCCCCTGAAAAGGGCTGTGCTTGGATGCATTAAACCAGTTGTACACCCAGAACTATATATCGTCTAGTTACTGGGAGGGGAAAGGGTTAGTGGCAGGGGAAAGGGCTAGTCACTGTTCCAGCTTGTTCCAGCTCGTGGAGGATTCAGCAGGGAAAGTCCTTGCAAGGACTACTGCTCCCAGGACTGTGTGTCGTCCAGTCCCTGTGAGTGAATAGAGCTTGTCCCCTATCCTGTTCCAGGACGGAGAGACTCCAGTAGGACCCCAGTCAAGCCGCAGAGACTGGGGAAGAAGCGCTGAGGTTTTCCCCTATTCCAGCTAGGAAGTGGTCCTTGGCGGAGGTACCCAGCTTGGGTACAGGGAGCTCCACTACATACATGTATACCTTACTCGAGTTCACTATATACCCAAAAATTGTGCAAATTTCATATGCCATGCCATTGTTTCAATACACAATTGTCTCATTATTTGTTCTGATAAGCTTGCAATTGCCATCGTGCCATTGTCTGCCTGTATGCGATACCTATGCACAACAAAAATAAAGAATATTAAAAAAAAAGAGCCAAACCAATCTACCCCTGCATTGCCCTGAGTGGCTTTGATACACAATATTGTCAGATGTGGAAACCCAAATCCAACGTAAAAAATACATAAAATATTAGTATTTACATAAAGTATTAGTATTAGTATTTGCAAATCTATAAAACCAAATCTAAACAGACAGGGAATGAGTTAAACATCCCTTAATTCACTAGACTGCATCATCATATAGAGTTTCAGAGCCAAATTAGATAAATGTATGTGTATCTACCGGGCAGCGGTAACGCACCAGTGGTAACTGCCATCTGTGAATACAGATTACTGGTGCTACATAGACACATTGCACTCACACTGACACACAAAGGCATTCTGCACTCTAACTGACAGGGACACACTACACTCACACACTGTATTCTCACTGAACTCACTCACACTGGATTCACTAACACAGGCACACTGTAGCTCATTAATACATACTATGCACACACTGACAGAGTCTAACAGCACTCCTGCTACACTGACTTCCCAAATCCAAGTTTCCTTTCATAAATTCTACTAAGAGGGCAGTTGCTCAGAATTCAGAAAAATGAGAATCGGGCTTTTGGCAGATGGTGATATACCGTACTTTAAGATTTTATACACATTCTAGGTGCTTGTTTTTTGCTTTTCCCTTCCTTGTTTCTAACAGGGAGTGTTCTCATAAGATCCATAGGAGTAGTTTAAAAATATAGAGGTGGAATATAGTGCCCCCATCGTTAAACTTCACTAGCCGCCACTGACTAAGAGTCTGCTCTTAAGAGCCGCAAACCTTATCTTGCTCATTATTTAATTTGGTAACCCTTTGCTTGCCAGCAGAGATGTTGACATGCAGACCCTAGTTTAACCTGGCCAACCCTTGTATGTGATGGAAGACAGTAAGAAGATTCCAGCTGTTAGGTCTATTTACACAGTACTCTGATCCCTTGCCATTCCTGTCAGAGATGCAGACCTGTTGGCTGACAAGTGTGTAAATAGACAGTCTCTTCCTCTCCCTGTCAGGCACGGAACAATACTTTAAACCCGTTTATGTTGGAAAATGTTATGCCACTTTAAAATGCAATCAACTCTTCATACTTTTCAAATTACATCAGTAGTTGTCCAAGAACCTTCCATAGATGGTGTTTGATGAACCAAATTTCTGTTAACGCTGCCAGTACAAGAGAGTACTGTTTATGCTATATCATAATCATGGGTATTAGAGAGCATTGTAGGAGATCCAATTAGTTACAAAAGAACACTAAATATTGTACTGTAACAGTGCTAGCCCAACAGAACTTCATTTTCTTCATAACATGGCTGGATTATCCAAAAGCTGCAACATGTTTTATTGGGGAATGGAAAATCATGTTTAGATGTTAGACATGATCTTTTTATACCCATTATTCCACCATAAAAAGAAACATCTGATCTACATATTTTTTCCTACAACATTGTCTATGTACAATATTTATATTAACACAAACACAATATATTTACCTCAAAACAGATATGAAAATGGAAATTGTGAATACTGGAATGTTTATTGGTAGCTCCCAGCTTTGTTTCAGATGAGTCTGATTTTAATAGTTTAAAAGTTGAGCAGAAGTGTGGGAACATACAATAAGTACTACGTATTTATGGAATCCAGTTAGCATCTTTATGGTGTGTGTATATATATGTATTATAAATAAAATCAAGGATCTTTGTTTTAATATATAAATATTTTTACGGAAATACCAGGATTAGTCAATATATATATATATGGCAGGATAATTCACTTGACACCAGATTTTGTCCGGATAGACAATATCCAGTGAAAATGGCTGATTTCCAACAAGAATGGCAATTATCATATTTACTAAAGCCAAACCTATTTGGAATTCAGACTGTCCAACCAGATCTGTAGCAATCGCCCAGATGAGTTAGATGTTCGAATTAAAATCAGTGTTTTCACATCCAAACCCTGTACAAAGTATAGGTTTCAGAATATTCAAAATTCAGGACTGAATGCATCCATCATAATGCACATTTGCAAATCATCTTTCTTTTTGCAAGCAAAAGGGCTTGCAGCCAGTGGGCAAATAGATGAAAAAACCTTGGTGGCATTAGTTTGAAATCATGGTGGCTTGCCAGCACTTGCAAGCCTGCTGCCACATTAAAGTAAAAAAATAAAATCCTATAGCGATTAATGTGATGGTTATATTCCCTCTACAGCCATGCTGCATTGTCCACCCCACGGGACCTAATGTACTCACCCCAGTCCCGGCTCATAACTGGAAGATTTAATTATTATATACCGGGGGAGGACCTAATGACATGACCCTACCAGCCCAAATTCACAGGTGGTGGATGGGGGCTCTAATATCCCAGGGGGAGAACCAAGTGTCCCCTAAACTCCCCACCCATGGGCAGTTAGAACAAGGGGGGTGGACATGCCATTGTCCACCCCCAAATTGGCAATAATAAAACCATTTAAATAATAAGCCCCTATTCACCCCCTTAAGATAAATTCAGCTTACCTATCCCCCTTCACATAATATTAGTGAGGGTGCCCAATAAAACTAATCCATGCAAATATATGTATAATGGGTGGGACACAAGGAAGACTAGAGCCCCCAGTTGTTTTTCAAGCGCATTCCCCATGGGATGGGTCCATTATAGCAGGTAGCTTTAAAGGTTAAATTAATATAAAATCATATAGAAGATATGCTCCACCTGCCATGCACAGGAAGCTTAAAACCCTCCGTTATGGTAATGTGGGCATCATATCGACCCTTATATTTTAATTTTTGTTTTAACGTGGCAGCTGGCTAGCAGGTGCTGGCCAGTCACCACATGGTTATCCCAAACATTTTTTATTCTTTTTATTTATTATTAATATTTTTAACTGTTTGCTTTCTGCCAGCAGGCAAATAGTTAGATTCATTTTATTAAATATCTGGGTCCAGATTTTAAGCACCTTAGCCTGGAGTTGAAGCATTCGGGTCCAGATTCCAGCTGTCCAGACAAAATTCAGGCCTATTCAGAGCCTGCCGTCCAAAATCCGGACATTGTTACATAGTGTGAACAATGTCTGGATTTTGCAGTCTGAATGACCTCTGTACAGCAGCAGACAGTAGTACCCCATTTGATAGAGGGCCGTTCACCATTAATTGGAAGAAGATCATGTCAAAGGAAGCGGATTATAGCATATGAAATTACCAAGAAAGCAGTACTTTCAGGGTATTTTATTTGTTTAGTTTATATTTTGTATTTAGTTTCAGAAGAACATCATTGGTACCTACAGGTTAGGGGTGTAAGTTTAGTTACAGTTAGAAATGATGAAGACCTCCCACCATTCCTGGACTGGGACTGTCCCAAGTTCGAATTCCTGTCCCATTGTCCTGGCTTGGTTTTCGCACACCCAAAGACACGCTGGAACTGTCCCCAGCAAGCACAATGGGAGGACATTTGCACATGGTCTACTCTGAGTGGAGCTAGACAGGGAAGGGAAGTCACTAATTTCGCATAATTCTGGGGGTTATAAATGTAAATTCAGTTAACTCCAAATTGTTGCCAACTGAAATTTGAATGTCCAAATAGCAGTAAAAATAGCTATGATGTGCATATAGCGGACTTATTACTTAAACTAATATAGCAATAATTTATTCCGCAGGGCTTTACAATATTATAAAGGGGGAAATTTAACAATAAATTAGACAATTACAAAATGTCACAGGGACAATTAGTTTATGAGGACCCTGCTCAAACGACCTTACAATCTAGAGTTTGAAGAATATTTCCAGATTAGCAATTTTCCTTGATTTTAACAGTTCAGACATTCATAGTAAAGACAAAAAATTATTGGGGGCACACCCGGAAAATTGTTTGCAGATTGTTTGCTGAGATAGGTGATTTTAAATAGACTTATAAAATGTAAAAATGTATTTTTATATGTGAGCTGTTCCTTAATCTGTAATAATTCAGACTTTAGTGAAAAAACCTGTAAATGTCTAACTTTTATCTCTGAATTACCCCCAAATCGTTTTCTATTGGTTTTCCTCCTCCAAGTCTGGAGTTTAGTAAAAAAAAAAAAAAAACTCTCTAGACTAAAATCATGTACAGGCTAGAGGTTGGATGTAGATAATCTTTATGAAACCCTCTCAAGCAATCTCTGTTTGTTTTCCCCATAGCTATCTATTCAGTTTTAGCCCTGTGGTGAAAATTATAGAGTTGATGTCCTTGATTACAATAAATAAGCAAACGGAGAAGTCATCCCCCCTGTGGAAAGATGCATTTAATTTCTAACATGTTATATGATTTCCCTCTGTCTGAAAAGCAACTTGGAAGATGAATTGTTCATTTTAATTGGATAGAATTACTTACATTTGTGCTGATTTCATTTTCCTAGCAAAGAATGTTTTTTTCTGCCAGTAAAGTTCAGCAAATGTGACCTTGATTTGTCCAAGTAATATATGTGAAGAATAAAAGAAACACAGTAGCAGTAGTGGTCTTTGGTGACTATAATTAAATGCAGGTTTCTAAGACATTATAAGTCTCATATTTCATCCCATGTATGGAAGAAAAAATGTAAAATATTATTTGTTCAGAAAATAAATGTAGCCTTTTTGGGGGCTCTATTACATAGTTTCTAAAAATCAGTAGACTTCTGCATTAATTTTAAGACGAATATGAATGAGCATTCTTGTTTTCGTACATTTTGTTTGAAAACGAATATACAAAATCAGAAAATACCAGATAACCGAATTTTCGCTTAACACCATTCATTCGGTCATTTGTAGCCTTCCACATGCCCCCACACAGAATGCCACAAGTGGGGACCTCTCTGCTAAACAGCGAGCAGCCAGTGGCTAATGCTGCCCAGTCGCTCGTAACATAACTGTACCATATCCTCCTTGTGCCAGGCGGGGGGCTTTAAATGAAAGAACGGGGTTGCATTGGACTCCCTCTCCCTTATTAATTAATTAGCACCCACCCCAGTCCAGTATGGAGGCTGGAGGGGGCAACCTTATTTTCCCATAATAAAGTAATTAACCACTATTTGCCGCCCAGGGGTGGGGCTGTGAGGGACTTTGAGTCCCCCCCCCCATATTACTAATTTATAGACAAACCCTCTACCCATGGGTGCTAAGTCACTATTTTTTTCTTAGAGCAAGCACCCAATGTCTGCTTGCTGTTTAGCAGACATGCCACCTTCCTTGTACTATTGTGGAGGTCATATATATATATATATATATATATATATATATATATATATATATTTATTTATTTGGGTTTTTTTTTGGTTTTTTTTTGTTTATTGAACATGAAAGCAAATGTTACTTTTAATGGCAAGAGTGTTCATGATAACAAGTGAGAGGCTCATGTAGTGGCCTTTACATAATCCCATTATAAAATACCCCACACAATAAAGGTTTTTACCCATTGTGCCAGATGAAAGGTATAAATGTAAATGAACAGGAGGGTCACAAAATCCTTCTGACTCCTTCCATCCTCAAGAATGAAGCAGAATCTCAAATCTCTTTTGTCTCTCATAAACCATTCAACCCTAAAATACAGTCCCAATAGGTGCCCAGACACTTGGCACTTAAAGTTACAATAAAAAAAATACAATGCAAGGAGATGGCCAGCCTTAACACAGTAATAGAGTTAATATCTTCGTATTCCTCGTTCCACTTATTTTACAATACCAGGGTAACCCTAATTCCGCAGCACTAGGTGCAGCACATAGGGACACTATAGTCACCTGAACAACTTTAGCTTAATGAAGCAGTTTTGGTGTATAGAACATGCCCCTGCAGCCTCACTGCTCAATCCTCTGCCATTTAGGAGTTAAATCCCTTTGTTTATGAACCCTAGTCACACCTCCCTGCATGTGACTTGCACAGCCTTCCATAAACACTTCCTGTAAAGAGAGCCCTATTTAGGCTTTCTTTATTGCAAGTTCTGTTTAATTAAGATTTTCTTATCCCCTGCTATGTTAATAGCTTGCTAGACCCTGCAAGAGCCTCCTGTATGTGATTAAAGTTCAAATACAGAGAAAGAGATACAATTATTTAAGGTAAATTACATCTGTTTGAAAGTGAAACCAGTTTTTTTTTTCATGCAGGCTCTGTCAATCATAGCCAGGGGAGGTGTGGCTAGGGCTGCATAAACAGAAACAAAGTGATTTAACTCCTAAATGACAGTGAATTGAGCAGTGAAATTGCAGGGGAATGATCTATACACTAAAACTGCTTTATTTAGCTAAAGTAATTTAGGTGACTATAGTGTTCCTTTAAATTTAAAAAAAAAAAAACATCTTCCCCAAACCACTAAATATATGTGGGTATAATTTACCTGTTAGACTTGATTTGGCAGGGAAAAAAATAATCAGTTTTTTTCTATTCGGAATTTGTTCATGTGCCATTTTGGCGTGGACAACTATTGCCCATGCAACTGTTTTGCACCAATACAATGTAGCGGAACCAAAAAGGTGCAAAAATGGCCCAGAGTACTGCTAAACTGTATGTATGTATTTTGGAGTACACTTATTATATATATAACATTTAAACAAAAATCGGAGCCTCCTTTTTTTCTTTTTATTGGTCTCTTCTCACTTGATCTGTGAATAAAATCACTATTTAGTAATTATCCCTTAGCCAACAATCATCTCTTTTTTTGGTGCTATGGACGGAACTCCAAATCACTAAACTGTCTATCACTTGTCTGTCTCATTTGTTTAATTTCAAACTAAATTAATAAGACTGCTATTTATTTATTTATAAAATATTTTCCCAGGATAGATAAATTGAGATTTCTCTCGTTTTCAAGTATGTCCAGGGTCCACAAAACATTGCATTCTTACAAGAGGATACAATATTAAAAAAAATATATATACAAACAACATACACATATATAAATTAACACATAACATATTTATCATAACAGGTGATAAATATATTCAACCATGACAGGTGCATTCTGTGCTGAGGTATATTGCCATAGATCTCTTAAAAGATTTTAAGTTGAAACGTTATTTGGGTAAATAAGACAGGAAAAATAGTTGCACATACATTCACAAATACTGTGTGTGATATGTCGGTCTTATATATTTTATCAATAATCCCTTCTCTATCACAAGGTGAATAATGATTATTAACACAGTTTCAGAAAATCTGTCTAGATTTAATTCATGAGTCTCCATTCCTCAATCATGTCCAGGCTTAACGGCTTTGGTCACAAGAGTCACGAAATGTATTCAATGGCAAATAAAGTTGTTTCAGATGATTCGAACAATACTTAAACAAGGATTAGATACTTTCCTATAAAATAGAAGCATTAAGAGGTATAGAAATAAAATGAATGTTAGGTAATGTTGAGCCAATGAAAATGTTTTTTACATCCTTTGGATTAAATTGGAAAACGTTCTTTGCTGCTTTTGGATAAAATATAGCTACTTGGGATGGCTGGACGTAATACACCCATGGGTTTCTTTCTATGTTATAATTATCAACCACATATTTATGCAAAGCACACACAAACATGGAATACACACATTCATTTTAATACATTATAAATTATTGAAAATATATGCAAAAAATATTTATTAAATATAAAAAAGTACTAAAAAAATATTCACATGTTAGTTGCTTTGCATGGATCCCTAGACTTTGCTGTTCTGCCAATAAGAGTCACAAATAAGTCATTATGCTCCTTTACTTTCTATGGTACTGATTAGTTTACATGATAAAAATTTTCACCACGTTAGGGGCACAGCAGGATTTTTTGGGAGTTGTAGTTCAAATGCCAGCTTTCTACAGCAGCGTGCGAACATCTGAACAGCAACTCAAATAATCATTTTTTTTATGCAGCCTGATGACATCACATACAATTTAATACAAGGGAAATAATGCTGCTTGAGATGGGCAGAATGGCTTGTAAAAAAAAATATAAAAAAAACTACATTCAGATTACATTAACACATGCCAACACATGCCAATTACCAATTATATCCTAACCTCACATATGATGCCTGGTGTATCTACTTAAAAGGTTTTTATGGCTCTTTCTTCACTGGCGTAACTATTAATCTATTGTATAACCTCTGCCAGACAAGTCTTTCTCTCTTAATATTCCCCATTGACTATACCTGCATCTGGGTGGAGCCAGAGGTCAAAGAAAATTAAAGGAGAAAAGATTAGAATACAAGAAACCAAAATGAAAACCAGAAACATAAGTTGGGGATAAAGAGGCTCTATACTACAGTATTTTCACATAGAGCGATCTGTGTTATGAAGATCTGTGCAAAACACTTTGTTTCTGAAGTTTCTGAACTGAATACCCTGGAGTATTTTTTTGTAAAATACAATCAAATGCTGATCAGACAGTGACTGCAGCATAGCACATGGATATTGGTAATATGGACACTTTTAATTTTCACTTTTATTAACACCCACTATGAACCATTAGGAGAGTGCTGTTATTTTCACTGTTAGCTGAAATTTCTGTGGATGTGTAGAATTGTGCCCTCACATCTCTCAATCATATAGCCCAATGTATAGCCTGTAGCAAAACTCACCGCACTTATAATAATAATAATAATAATAATAATAACAACAAAGTATGGAAAGGCACGTTCAGATTACTCTGGTTTTCTAGTACGTCCTGGGGATGTTACCTTAGCCCAACATTGTTGGTTGTTACTATTACCCAATTTAATAGTAGTCATGTTATCTACCTCGGAAGGATGAAGGGCTGAGTCGACCCAAGGGTTGAGCAGATTCTACTGATCATGCATTAGCCCACTGAGCTATCTCACCAGCTTACAAAAATTGTGTATGGACTCTTTGCTATTTGTTAGAACCAGTAGTTATTTCCATGCATGCACAATATCCATCAAACATGCAACCTCAATTCCTTCTGTGCACATGTTTGTATCAGAAAAGGCACAGGTGTCCTCCATGGACCTTTCGTGGAAACAAAAGCCCAACACAATCTCCTACAGCTCAGATCTGTAGAAAAGAAGAGGATCATGTCTTAGAGTAAGGACACTTTCCCAACATTAAAAAAAACTTTCTTATACCACTGTGCCCATCTAGTGTCCCATATCTTACCACTTAAAGCCACATGCTTATTCTAACATCATCCATTCTTTCATCATCCCTACATTATGCAACTGTATTTGTGACTACTTAATTTCCCAAAGAACCTACTTTGCCCATCAAGAGTTCAAGTAGTCTAGTCTGCCCTGCACATTGCATAGCAACAATGCTACATTGCCACTTTGAGCAGAATCCACTAATGTTTGATGCAAACATCATGGACATACGTCTCCACAGATTTCTCATGGTGCATAAAACATGCTGCTCAACGAAATAAACCCTTAATCACATGTAAAGCCAGCAATCACTTTACCACCAACTCTAAATCACATGTAAAGTCCGCTTCACATTTGCACAGTCTTAAAAAAGCATGAAATACACAAATTCTATGCTTTTAACTACTGACTCTAAATTGGGCTGATGGTTTTGGCAGATGTTAAGCATTTAATATTGTCTCTGTTTGAGCAATGAGTATTCATGCAAACATAGACTATGCCAAGTAAAGTAGGATATGCTGTAAATTTAGCCAAATAGGAAAATCCCATGTGTAAGACAAATTGTCCTATTTTAAATAAAAAGAGAAAAGTAATTGGTTTTCTTTGAAATACTTAATATTCTAAATTAAAATATTCCTTTAATTACTTCATGTATAAAGATGAGCATGATTCTAATTTATTTGAGCCTGTTTATTTTCAATGTTGGATGATGAGTATTGTTCTTTCCTATTATCTTTTTAACAAATTATGCTGCCACATGAAAAATCAAAAATGAATAGACTGTGAATGAGCAATCTTCCTTAGTTAACAGTCAGGAGCAAAACAGAAATTATATAATAACAACTGACCTCTGAAAAGAGAACTGTCATGTTTCTATTTATGATGATCTATAGCGTGTTTATTGCAACAACAAAAAAACAACAACAACAAACGCACGCACTATACTGCTGTGCTTGATTTTGTAAATAGCAAACAAATGTAAAAATAAAATCAAGTTATGTCTGGTGACTGAACCAGGCAAAGGGTGACGCCATTTTGAATAAATGAAATTCGCATTCTCCTGCTCTTGTGCAAATCTATTTATTTTCCACTGATTCCTCTAAGTTTAGCATTATTGCCATTATTCCAAATGGACAAACAAGGACAAATAATTTTAGGGATGTAAGTGAGGTTGTGGCCATGGGCGGAGCTGTTCTAAGAAAGTTTAGAGAACTTACTAATAACAAGTTATCCATCAAAAATCTACGGTAATTTAGAACAAGAGCAATATATCTTATTTATACAGACTGATTTCTAAATACATCTATTGCAGTTTAAAGGGACACGATAGGCCAGTGGTGTATCCTGGTTTTGTGCTGCCCTAGGCGCGCGAGGGAGCTGAGCAGACAGCTCAGAGGAAGTGCTCCTTCTCCAGCCGCCCACCAGCGCCGCCCGACCGCCCAGCAGCCTGCCGGCAGCCCAGCATGTCTGTTAGCTGCAAGGCTAACAAGACATTTGCCTTGGGCATTTGGGGGCAGCTTTTTTTGCCGCCCCCTGGAAAATGCCGCCCAAGGCAAATGCCTTGTTTGCCTCGCGGCTAATACGCCCCTGCGATAGGCACCCAGACCACTTTTATTTCAAGGAAGTGGTTTGGATGCCACGTACTCTCACATTAACTCTACTGCTGAAAACCTTGCTGTTCTACAGAACAGCAATGTTTAAATGCCTCTAGTAGCTATCACTCAGACACTATAGGCTATTTTACCAAAATATCACACTAAAACTCTGCTATTTCTATCAGATGGGCATGCACACTAGCCTCCTAATGCTCTCCTATAGGAAAACATTAGATTGGCGGGGATCATCGATCTCAATGACCTCAGCCAAGGAGGTGGGGTCAGCCATGGAGATCGGTATTGTAAGGAAGAAAAAGTAACTAAAAAGTCGTTTTTTTTTCTCCATGCATGTGGGGGCGAGTCACCTAAATGGCCCCTGGGCACTATATAACATTAGGAATACACATTTGTTAATTACAAGTTTAGGTTTACATAGCGAAACTGAAAAATTGCTCTGTTGGGGAATGTTTCTAATCTAGCTCATTTGCAATTACTTTATCCATGCAACATGATTACCACTTTAGTGATAAATATGCAAGGATAATATGTTACATGTATTAATGATGAGATCAAGACAGACACACAGATAGATAAGAACTATTAATAGCCCTGGCCTATAACTTATGATTTCTTACATTTATATTTTAACTTCTCATTTACTCAGGGTCATTATAAATACAGCTACTAACCACACAAGTTCCTGAACTCTTTGTTGATCATACTGGATTTAGTCAAGAGCACTGCTTTTTAAATAGACAACTGATTTATGGAGGCAAGTGTATTAAAAAGGAATAATATTCTATTGTAGTGAGCTATAAGACCAAAGGCCTACAATACTACCCAGAGGAGGATAAGATCCCGCACAGCCCTAAGCAGGTTGCCGGTTTGGGCCCCTCTCTTTATTCATCACATACAGTAGGAAAGGTTCATGGGGCCAAGAAAAATCATGTTTCCATGGCCCCTTTCTCTAGGCAGCTGCCTATGGTCAGGTTATGGTTACTCCTGTGCTGATACTACCATGTCCTTTATAGTGTCCTAAAAATCCCAATGAGGCACCATGCTTGGTGAGTAATAGCTGGTGCTGGTAGCTTAAGCAAAGCCATTATGTACAGATGGGTAAAGGTGTTTCTAGAGCAGTTCGATATCAAACCATGTGCTGGTTTTATAATTACTCAAATAAAATTAGTGCAGTTCATTTTGTTGGTATAGACCTGTGGCCTACAGATTTCACATAGATGCATGCAGTTGGCATGCTATATCAATCCGCTAGTTTACTACCCATATATTACATGCCAGTGTTACAGAATCCTTTGTTCTAACATGCATACTGAGCTATTAATGAGAAGGTAAGCAGGCATGTTCACAAACGCATGGCAGCAGGGCCGGCCGGTACATTGGTCCCAGTGGGACCACGGCTCCAGGTGGTACTTTCACAGGGGCGGCAATTTGCCGCCCCTGTACCTTTAAGAAATCAGCTGTAAGGTGCCTGGGCCGCCTATGCATATATCTATAGCGATTACCGCTATAGATATATGCTGTTCCGGGCCCCTTACAGCCTTTGTTAATGAAGAGGGGGCCCAGAGCTGTAATCTCTATTCCAGCAGCAGAAGGTACTTTCCGCTCTTCCCTCAAGCTGCGAGAGCATTGCCGCAGGTTACCATGGCAACGCTCTGCGACATGCAAAGCATGCCGGAGCGTTGATGTGGCAACCCAGCAGTCTTGCTCTCTCGGCTTGTGGAAGGAGCGGACAGTACCTGCTGCTGCTGGAGTGGAGATTACAGCTTTACTGGGCCACTGGACCACTAGGGGGTTAAGTATCCTCCCTCCCTACCCACAGGTAAGAGGTAGGGAGGGATGAATAACCATAAGTAAAAAAATATATAAAAATAAAAAATACTGCACACCCCCCATTAACCCCTTAAGGACACATGACATGTGTGGCATGTCATGATTCCCTTTTATTCCAGAAGTTTGGTCCTTAAGGGGTTAACATACACACTATATACATACACTATATCCACTATACACACACAATGCATACAATACACATGACATGCACTACACTATAATACACACATTACATGCACCACATACACTGTCTCCACTATGCACACACACACACTGCATGTACTACACACACATTACATGACTACACGCACACTACATGCACAACACGCACACGACAAACACTATATGCACTACACAAATACTGTATCCACTATACACACTGCATAGGTTTTGGTGTGGGGGCGGGGGGAGGTAGCATTTCCCCCTTGGACCCAGGCAGCACAATGTCTTGTGCCGGCTCTGCATGGCAGCCATATGTATTGGGCCTCCAGTTGGTTGCCAAATGGTTAATTAGTTTAACAGTGGGTTGCATGGCCTGTAGCCAGCTCTGAGTCTCAATCTAAATCAGTTTGCCCAGTGCATCCCCCACCTCTGTAAATGTATTTACACAGTAGATAAAGCACAGATCCTTGAGTGACTTCAGATAAGGTCATGGACAGTTTTTGTTGGGGCTGTTTCTCATGTGAAGTATGACCTAAAATGCATGTCTTATAGAAATACCATGTAAACCTTTGCAGTTAAGGCAATGTGGACTTAAAAAAATTTCATTAGTACGAGAAAAACAAGATGTTGCATCTGCTATTCACCATCCTATACAAGACAGTCTCATTGTGCCGAGATTGAGTGACTAGAAAGACTTTAAATCAATAGGATTTGACTGCTTAACCCACTGCAGACAAATGTATTTGTCTTTAGTATAGATTAACTAGGTAAGACTCCTGTTCTAGTGTTTGTTGAAATTAGCTGATTTATGTGTCTGAGTAAAAGACAATAGGGTAAAGGAGTTCATTTTTCTTTCAAGCAAATGTAAGTCAGCCTGTTCTTCATTTATTTATTTTATGCAGTACCCCTTCCACATAAAAAGGAAACAGCCTTTTTTATCATTTCATTGATTTTGGTTTTATTTTTTATTTTTTTTGTAAATGGCATATATGTACATATAATTGGAGTCCTGATGAAAGTCTGTGTGTAACAGACAGAAATGTCGATTTTTTGATTTGGAAGATTAAAAGTTACGTTTTATATTTATTCAAGTCCTGTGAGTGCTATCTTGATTATCCATTCTTGTACATATAATTGTATATGTTGCAGTGTGTGTAGAACAGTTTTTTGCTTATGAAAAAAAGATTTGTCTAACTTAAAAAACATACTGCATGATTTCTTTTTCCCGATTTCCTGTTTCACGGTAAGTTTATGGTGGCACTTTGGATGCTTAGATGTAGTGTAAATCCTGTCAATCTGGGAAACATAGTGTAAGGAAAATGTTGCAAATATCACACAAACACGATTATTCACGAAAGTGAGAATTCAAAGTAAATTTCAAATTTTAGTCCAGAGTTGTAAAAATGGAAGCATAGATGACTTAGAGAATGTTTGCAGCTGATTTATTTTTACCTTGAATTTGAATTCACTTAGAATTCTCACGATAGTAAATAACCCTGATAAAGTTACATTTTTATATGTATTCCAAAGTGTAAGTAGCTTTGTAGCTATAGGCAAAGTACCCAAACTATGTGCATCTAGTAGATTTTGCCATTTTACACATTGTGAGAAAGCATGAAGCATTGTGTTAGAAAAAAAAGTTTATTTAGTACTATAAAATAAAAAAAATATAGCCTGTAATATAGCACAGGGGAATATGTTCACAATTTAGAAACAACAATAACAGTATTAGAAATAATTGTGTTAGTTGCTTACTAGATAACATTGTGGGAATGAAAGAAATGGCCAAAAAAAATAAAAATAAAAGCTTGAATTAAGTCCTCCAATAGTAAGTGAGAATGGAGAGAGAATAGAGGGGTGGGTATGGATGGGAACAATAAAGATGACCAGCAGGTGGTCCAGTGGTGAAGATTAGTTTTTAAAGAGAGGGAGAGAAAATAATACAATAAAGAAGTTTTGGAAACATCGTAATAGAAAAATGACTGTTAGCAATTGTTCCCCCTTATACATGCTTGTTATGTATCTTTTACATTATTTGATTTTTAGAAAGCTACTGTCACCACTAATTTGAGCTCTCTCTTTCGATATCTTGGCAATGGAGATGGGAAGACATAATAGAGCTATTTGAGCAGTGCAATATGGAGAATCTGCCAAATAATTTAGACACACCTCTTCGAACTACTGCTACTGAATTGCATTGGTAAAGTTGTTTCCCCTGTTATAGTCAAATTTGGTAACTGTACAGTAAAAGTGTACATCGGTTCACAAAATATTGTGTGGGTGCATTGTTACAAACCAAGGTTATCTATAATAGTCTGGAGGGAAGGCGAAGACACATGGGCAATATTTTTTAGGGATGTTCTATAACTTGTGAACAAAATAAATCCAAATGGAATAACGGAGGCTAAAATAGCTGACTTGGAAAAAATCTCATTCTCAGCTATAGCCACTGCTTGTTTGTTTTTTGTTTTTTTTTCTTAGTTTTAGCATTCTGATTTAATTTCCTAAAATTCAGGAGATTAGTGAATAGATTGTAATCTCGTCAAATATCCCCTTTCTATAATTGTAAAATGCTGCTGAGTATCTTGACGCCATATAAATGCTAATACTTATCTTGTGTCAGCTTGCACATCCTTTTAGCACTCAGTTAGTTAAAACAAATTCGATTTACTCTTGCTAATTTCAACACAATTAACCCCTGCTGTCACTAAACTAACAGACATAGGGTAATTAAGGAAAGGTAGTACAGTAAGTTAAATAACACATTTATAAATATAAATAAATAAATAAATACATTTAGTGGTTACCCTTGATGTAAATACATTTTTGCTTATTTATGTTTATTGGATATCTTTAGTTCGTTACAAAACAATGCAGATTTTACCTTCAGTCACAAACCATTCTGTGTGGCTCCACTTCTTTGCATTCCAGATCCATTGTATGTTTAATTACCTAAATGGGTCTTGAAGTGATCAAGTGATATGTGACTAAAAGCATACAATACATAGAAGTGTGTGTGTATTTATATATATATAACAAAAGAAATCTTGCACTCCACCAAATACAGGTCCTTGCCTGGTGCTAGTCAGGCCAGAAAACAAAAATAATATCAGGATAGCACGCTCAGGACTTATATATAAAAAAAAAAACGTTTCAAACGTTTCAGTTTGATATTCTCAAACTTTCATCAGAATAGGATCCTATATAGGTCCTGAGAGTGCTATTGTGATATTTTTACATTTATTAAGGCCTGTAATTGTGGGAGGGGCTAATATATTACTTACCTACTTAAGGGAACCCCTTACCTTACTCCATACCATCCGAGGTCTAACGATTTGGATGACCCTCCCTCCACTCCCACTACTCAACATATGTATTTTTCTTTTTCTCTTTTTTCCTTCTTTTACTCCAGGGTGGACCCTCTTTTATGTACAGGCCTACCGCATCGTCGGTTCCGGCACACCACAACCAACTTGCTCTCTTATACTAATTTACGTCTATACTTGTCTTTTACTCCATTTACGGCTTTGTGCCCCTAACACAAATATATATATACAGATATATACATACATACACGTTGAGGTTTCAGATCCTATAGTGCGAATAGTTACAAATAAAGTGCTACTTATATATAGTGCAAACATGCATAAATGTGCAATATTATCCAATTGTGCACTAATGTGCAAATGTGCTGCCAAGTAGACTGGAACTCCTCCAAATTACAAAAAGTGCAACTAAAAAAAACAAATAGATGTCTCTGGTGCAATTTATATTGTTCCTTCAAGTCCTTCAAAAGATCATGAAAAACTCACTTTAATAGGAAAGCATATCAATTAAGCTGTTATTAGCTATTCCTCCCCACACCTTGGTAACGCACCCTGCTTCCTTTCCTGCGACTTTGACATCCAATAAGCTAGCCCTTCTAACTAACCCTGTATATTTACTTTACAAGAAGTATTTTATATATCTGAAGAATTCTCATAAATAAATAAAAAAAAATCAAGAGATACCAAAAACATATATAGTGTATTTTAATGCACGCAGACATCTAAAAAAAACAAAAAACGTGTATATATACTCACAAGTAAAAAGCACATTTATAAGCTCTGCAAAGAATGAAAGTGCCTCAAGGGTACTGGCCTAGCTAGATGCTGGTGTAGATACTGGTGTAGTACCTATTACTGTGGATACCGGTACAAATAAATACTCAATTTGGGAAAAGTGCTCGCTATAAGCTCAACGCATTTCATCCTAGCTTTTTCAGCTATCAGTTGAAATTGGAAGAGCTATAAATCGGAGTCAGAACAAGGAACAACAAACAGCTTCATGATAAAGTCAGAAGGACAAGTCGCATCAAACTTTTCCCAAATTGAGTATCTGTGCAGTTCTGTGGAGACACATCAAGAGGTGCTTTTTGCACAATTTATATTTTTAATTTTTACTTGTAAGTGTATGTACACATTTTTAGATATTAGTATGCATTAAAATACTTCCCTATATATTATTTCTTATCTCATGTTTGTTATTTATGAGACCTCTTGCTATACATACAGCTTCCTGTGAGGTAAATATACCCTTGTTTTTATTTGTTACACTTTGTGGTGATTGAAGTTGAATATATTCATACGTATTGTGCCAGAGACATCTGTTTGTTAGTTTCATAACCCCTTAAGGATACATAACATGTGTGACATGTCATGATTCCCTTTTATTCAAGAAGTTTGGTCTTTAAGGGGTTAAACAAACAATAAAGAGACACGGCTATATAGATTCTCTTTTGAAGTTATAAATAATACCACAGCTATAGTGTGGAGGGTAGGTATAGTTGATGAGTGGATTTAAAGTGACACTTGGCTTAAATTCCAACCTCTTAATGTCCAATGTTAAGGGGACAATCCAAGAACTATAACCACAACATCCAGGACTGGCTGCTCACCGAAATCACACTCTCTGAAGCCACTCCCACATAATGGACATTCGCTGAAATTTTTGAATTGTTTATTTTCTTTTGCTTTCTCTCCCACCTCCCTGGGTATCTCCCTACCTGCATGTCCACAAGGTTCTCTCGTGTGTGAATTTCCCCAGGTTCCCATGCATCTCCCACCACTATGTATTTTTCCCTCATACCCCTCTGCCAAACTCCATACTACCCCAATGCAAATCCAAATATCCCCTTTTGCATCTCCATTACATTCCCTATGCATTTTCCCCACACTCCTACCTATGCATCACCACTGCATTATCCTGTGCATTTTCTCCATATTTCCTTGTACATCTCCCACAATTCCCCTGTGCATCCTTTTCCTCACATCTCCCACAATTCCCATCACCCTTACATCTTCAAGAAATCCCACTTGTGCTTCAAATTGTAATAGGCCATCACACCAATCACACATACCGACAGACTCACAAACATACTTTCTTGCAAATTCACTGACAAACCACAGTTTCACATTCACACGTGCATACAGATTCACACACATACGCACACCACTTTATTTACTTAACAAGCATGCTGTCTCCTGAATCCTGTAGTGGGAGGTGACATGGTTTTGATGTAACCTCACACTATCGCATAGTACTGGAGCTGCTCTGTGTATTCGGGACTGGCACACAGAGTAGTTCCTGCTATGCCACAACAAGTGGAGATTAAAGGGTGTCTGTTATGCTATGTGGCATTTACCATGAATGGTAAGTGCATTGATTTGATCTATACATTGTGCTAGCCTGATCGCTAGCAAGTATATAGATTTCAGCATGAATTGCTGCTGAATTTGCGCTACCTATTCCTCCAAACAGACTGTTTGCCAATGTCTGTCTGCCTGTGTGCATGCCTGCAGGCTGTGTGTAGGCTATTCTCACGTCCACTCCGAACGTGTCATCGATTTCAGCATCATCTTTTATAAGGAACTGACCAGCGACTTCCATTGCCACTGCAAATGCACTAGCATGTCTACTCACGATTTTCTCTGTGAATGCGCTCACCCCCCAACATCCAAGCCAAAAGTTTAAACAAAGTTAAATATTCAACAACAGGTTCACTTTTACTACTTGGGATGCAAGGTAGCACAGGAAGGAAAATACTATGCCCAGAGGGACCCCTGAAGCAGGTCAACTCTAAATTCAGCTTACTGTCTGTTTATAGTGCTAGGAAGTTATTCCTCGAAACATACCTTATAAAAACTCTCCATCTCCATTCATTTTTATCTTCTCATATCCTCATCACCACCGTCAACCCCCATTTCTAATAATATCATATAGTGAATACTGCCACAACCAAACCATAGGCCTGGCATTTCCAAAAAGGACCAGTGGAACTAAATTGTGTAGTCAGAAATCCACGAGAGTGAAACTTAAATACAACTAAATAAATCAGTACAGCAAATGAGATACATCTGTGTTACGAGCAACCCCTGACACTGCTGTGTCTCCCCATGATTGCTATATGCTGATTGAAATGAATAAATCACATTTAAATAGAACTCCAGTGGAACCTTGTAGAAGGCAAAAGCCAGGAGACTATACATTAAATCATGCCATGCAAGTTGGAGGAAGGGATCCTTGATGCCCCTCAGGTGAGCCATGATTGGATCCCTTCTACAGTGGTCCCACCAGCCCCAAACCACACACTAGAGCTTACCTGCTTGTCAGGGCCTCTTATAGAGTTAATGCTTTGTATTTAATACATTTTCAGTAAGGAGTGTGTATTGCCATTTGCATGGAAAAATACACTGCAATCATCCTTTCAAACATACAGCCCAACAGTCAACTATAGCAAGTTAGGCACAATTACATGACAATATGATTGAAGAAAATGCTGCAGTGGATTCCCTACATGTAAGCCGATAAACCTTTTCAATGAGCAAACCAATTCACCAATGAGGTCAATGTCTAAAATCCAAGGGCAATTTTCTTTTTAACAAAGTTTTAGCATCAGATGACTCATTCTAGCCAGGATACGAGTGCTAAGACTACAGACATAGCTTAGCCTGGCTGAAAACACGGATATAGATGAATACAACCTTTCCCTCAATAAGTATTAGATGTTCAGACATTCACCACTCCATGGTATGAGTTATAGATCATCGTATACCATATGCAAGTTATTATATAGTAAACATGAGTTATAGTATATATACTCACTATAATGACTATTGGAAAGCAATGTACAAGCCTTTTGGACATAGGATTGCCAGGAACTACCCGCATACAATTAAAACAAAAGGTGTTATAGAATGTAGAGGAGAAATAGTGGGGAAAAAGACCAGACACGGTGCAGGAATTATGGCAATCATCTCTCAAAATCTGCAGATTTTTGGGCATAGCATTGTATGTATATGTATATATTTTATTTATATAGTCCCAGCAGGCGTGCTTAATATTTACAGATTCCATTACAGTTAATGGGAGGTATATCACATGCAGTAATTATACAGACATCATAATAGTGGGAGCAATACATAGGAACATATGGGTAGAATAGGAAGTGAATCATTCCCCTGTAGAATATGCAGCCCTACTTCCAAGCTATTAATAGCACATTATTTGGGGGGATTAAATGGTAAAGTACTCTCGATTATATCTGGAGAAATGGTCTAGTACTATCCTTCTTAAGGTATTTTGGAGGGTTTATCTCATCATAGAATAATGTAATATCAAAAATTTTCCATATGGGTCACACTGGCTACAGGCATGATTAATAAACCACTCCTGATGTCACCGGAATACTGCAGAAAATTTCCACTTCCCATTTTGAGTAATGCGTATGTGCAGGCACAACTTCATTAGGCTGGATACGAGAGAATGAGAAACTGATGTCTGTATTGACTTTTTCTGCCTGATTTTGTCATGGTAGATTTTAAGACACTGTGTCTTTCACTTTATTCTACGAAAAATAAATATTGTGCAATGAGAGGTTTTCCTTCTTTACGCGTCTGTGTACAATGGTTTTCCATTCGTTAAAACACACTCCTGTGGTGGAAGTCAACTTAGCAGTTTGAAAAGGTGTAAGCTCAAGACAGGTGAGTAAATAATTACACAGCATTGACATAACAATACAAAATAGGTTGTGCAGATGAAACAAGCTTATGACCTATAATAACTGCAGCTATTATACTGTTTGGAAAACACACACACACACACACACACACACACACATATATATATATATATATATATACATACATAGTAGTGTAGATTGGATTAGCTCTATTAGTCCAGTAGACAAGATGCCAAAATACCAGAGTATTGCAGTATCACTTGTTTTAAGTGTTAAACTCTATCAGATTGATCAGTATTGCTTCAAACCTGAAGGGACGAGATGAAAACGCTCGAAAGCTTGTCTTTGAAATATTATGTTAGTCCAATAAAAAAGGTATCATTGCATACTGCAATACTCTGGTATTTTGGCATAATATAACGTTTAATTCACATAATAAAAGGACAAATCAAATTGATTCATCCTTTTATTACATTAATTAAAAGTTATATTTTAACCTTTGTACTAAGGCCTTGGAGTGCGGTCATACTTTGGATTATTGTACTTTTTTGCCTGACCAGCACCGGCATTATATGTAGTTTTCCAGGTGTGCAAGCATTACCTATATATATATACACAAACACATACACACACACACACACACACACACAGATAACTTCCATTCTTCAGTTTGCTGGGTGCTAAACCAAAGTCTCAAATATACAATTTGTTGAAGTGTGGCAGCACTCTCGGCCTTTTCAGCTGTTTCAATCTTCATTCATGCAAATAATAAATATCAAATATTATTTGATCCTGAAGAAAGTTCCAGAATAGGACTGAAACACTGATCTGTTAAACATTTTTGCATGAATAAAGATTAAAACAGCTGAAAAGACTTTGAGTGCTGCCATGGTTCTGTATATACACACACACATATATATATATATATGTGTGTGTGTGTGTGTGTGTGTGTGTGTGTGTATACAGAACCATGGCAGCACTCAAAGTCTTTTCAGCTGTTTTAATCTTTATAATATAATATATATAATATACTGAACCTTGGCAGTAAATTTCCATAGACTGTGTAATGTTCCAATAATATTTCATTTCTCATTTTTTGGGGAGGGTGAAATATTTAATTTCAATAATATGTTATTCTTTGCATGCACTTGATCCTGCATTTAATACTAATGTGCAACTAGTTCAAAGTTGTTTCCAGATGATACAAAATATAATAAAGTTGTAGCCAATTTTCAGCTTATATATAGAAGTATAGGAAAAGGCATATAACAGTCATTCAGCATGGCTCTCTATTCAATGCACAGACTAATTAACATGTGGTGTTAATATGTTGATTTTCCAAACTGCCTCCTACCAATAGATAATTACAGATAATTTAAATATGGGGGGAGCATGGAATGCCTGTAAATACCTTTATCAGTGGTGTAAATGAAGTGTTACTAAGGTACTAAACATGAACATGTATTTGCTTGGATTTGCTGAGCTTTAAAATCAGATAAATAGAGTTTTCACATGGGGAAAACATATATATATGAAGACACTACAACCACTGAAGATGGACATTATTGACACGTGCTACAGAAAGTGTATCCTGATAATTAAAGGAACACTATAGCTTCGGAATACAAATATATATTCCTCATGCTTTAGTACCCTAGTGCTGTTTAGTTGACCAGGCCAGTGCTGCAAGGGTTTAAAAAAAAGTGAGTTTACAGATCTATTATCCCTTGCAGTGCCATTCTCCTCTATGAAGAAACATAGAAACATATAAAGTGACGGCAGATAAGAACCATTCGGCCCAATTTTCTAAATACTTTCATTAGTCCCTGGCCTTATCTTATTATTATTGGTATTTATATAGCACCAACTAATTCCAAAGCGCCTTACAATATTATGAAAGGGGGTTAAATTTACAATAAATGAGACAATTACTCAGTGACACAGGAACAATAGATAGATGAGGGCCCTGCTCAAATGAGCTTAAAGTCTAGAGGAGATAGGGTACAAATACACAACAGGGCAGCAAGGGTGAGAGCCACCAAACAAGGTGGAAAAGTAGCATAAGTGGAGGAGAGAGTGGAGTGTGGCTCTTTAGGAGAGCAAGAGACAGATATGGATAGCTATAGACAAGTTACTCTGGAAGTTCATAAGCATTTCTGAACAGGAGGGATTTTGTAAACAATTGATCAGGGGAGAGTCTGACGGGGGTAGGCTGGCTGTTCCAAAGGAAGGGAGCCTCCCACGAGAAGTCCTGCAAGCGCGAGTTAACAGTAAGGGTGCAAGCAGCGGACAGGATAAGGTAACCGGAAAGGCAGAGACATGGAGAAGGGGCATATCTATGAATGAGTGAAGAAATGTAAGAGAGGGTCTAGAGTTGGTAAGGGTTAGTATTTAGTATTTTGAATTGACACCTATAGGATACAGGAAGCCAGTGTAAGGATCGACAGAGGGGTGAGGAATGGGAGGAGCGAAGGGGGAGAAAGATTTTATAGTTAGGATAGCCTTATGCCTGTCCCACACATGCTTAAACTCCTTCACTGTGTTAACCTCTACCACTTCAAAAGCTCTGCTTCTTTAGCTGAAATCATTTAAATTGAAATTGATGATTGCAGTCAATACATAGGAAACCAATGAGAGCCTAGCGCACATGTGCAGCAAAACGCCACGCAGCCCCAATCACATGGTGTGTTTTAGACTATCTGATTGAAATATTTATTTTCTGCTATTTCACCAAAGCACCTCTAGTGGCTGTCAGTGTAGAAGCATTGTCTTCATTTAGGTTTCTCAGAAATCATAGAAGCATTGTCAAAGATTGTTGTGATCATAGGCGTGCGCACGGGGTATGCCTAGGCACACCCTAATCCCCGTGGCACGCACTATGTGCCTCCCTCTGTGGGCAGGTGAGGGAGATCAAAGATCTCCCTCACCGACCCACAGGCAGTGAAGGAGGCAGGAGAGGACCCGGGGAGCTCTTGTCAGCAGCTCCGCCGGGGTTCCTCTCGCGAGGTCGGAGCGTTGCCGCGGTTACCGCGGCAACGCTCAGATCTCGCGAGAGTGAACTCTAGCCCCACAGAGGGCTAGAGTTCACTCTCCACTGGACCACCAGGGAAGGCAGGAGCACGGTCCCCCCTCCCTACATAAGGTAAAAAGGGAGGGAGGATATTAACTAAACGACCCCCACACCCTTACACACACAGCACACACACACACTAACAGCACCCTTTACACTAACAACACCCTTACACACACAGCACACACTAACAACACCCTTACACACTAACAGCACCCTCACACTAACAACACCCTTACACACACAGCACACACTAACAACACCCTTACACACTAACAGCACCCTCACACTAACAACACCCTTACACACACAGCACCCTCACACATACAACACCCTTACACACACAGCACTCTCACACATACACACACACAGCACACACTAACAGCACCCTTACACACAGCACCCTCACACACACAGCACCCTTACACACACACACACAGCATACACTAACAACACCCTTACACACTAACAGCGCCCTCACACTAACAACACCCTTACACACACAGCACCCTCACACATACAACACCCTTACACACACACAGTACACACTAACAGCACCCTTACACACACACACGAAGCACACACTAACAGCACCCTTACACATACACACAATAGCAGCACCCTCACACACGCAGCACCCTTACACACACAGTACACACTAACAGCACCCTTACACACACACACAAAGCACACACTAACAGTACCCTTACATACACAGCACCCTCACACACACTAACAGCACCCTTACACATACACACACACACAGCACACACTAACAGCACCCTTACACACACAGCACCTTCACACACACACAGGGCCGGACTGGCCCACCGGGATACTGGGAAATTTCCCGGTGGGCCGTCGGCACCTGGGGCCAGGGAGACATTTTGGTGACCTGCGGCCGCAGGGAGAACTTGAATGGCGGCCGCAGGGGAAGCTCTTCTGGCGGTCGCTGGGGGAGCAGGCTGTTCTGTCTCTGCTCCCCCTCCCTCGCGTGCTAGAAAGAGACCCCGGTCTCATTAAGCTGTGCGCGAGGGAGGGGGAGCAGAGACAGAACAGCCTGCTCCACCAGCGGCCGCCAGAAGAGCTTCCCCGGCGGCCGCCATTCAAGTTCTCCCTGCGGCCGCCAGCACACCGATCAGTCTGCCCACCCACACAGGTAGCAACAAGTATGTATGTCAGTGGGAGTTTGTGTGTGTGTGTGTCTGTGTCATGCTGTGTGTGTGTGTCTGTGTCATGGTGTGTGTGTGTCTGTGTCATGCTATGTGTGTGTGTCTGTGTCATGCTGTGTGTGTGTCTGTGTCATGCTGTGTGTGTCTGTCATGGTGTGTGTGTCTGTGTCCTGCTGTGTGTGTGTGTCTGTGTCATGCTGTGTGTGTCTGTCATGCTGTGTGTGTGTTTCTGTGTCATGCTGTGTGTGTATGTCTGTCTGTGTCATGCTGTGTGTGTGTCTGTGTCATGCTGTGTGTGTGTGTGTGTCTGTCTGTGTCATGGTGTGTGTGTCTGTCTGTCATGGTGTGTGTGTGTGTGTCTGTCTCTGTCATGGTGTGTGTGTGTCTGTGTCATGGTGTGTGTGTGTCTGTGTCATGGTGTGTGTGTCTGTGTCACGGTGTGTCTGTATCATGGTGTGTGTGTGCGTGTCTGTCTGTGTCATGGTGTGTGTGTGTGTCTGTCATGGTGTGTGTGTGTGTGTGTGTCTGTCTGTCATGGTGTGTGTGTGTGTGTCTGTGTCATGGTGTGTCTGTCATGGTGTGTGTATGTCTGTTGTGTCATGGTGTGTGTGTGTGTGTCTGTCTGTGTCATGGTGTGTGTGTGTGTCTGTGTCATGGTGTGTGTGTCTGTGTGATGTGTGTGTGTCTGTCATGGTGTGTGTGTCTGTCATGGTGTGTCTGTGTCATGGTCTGTGTCATGGTCTGTGTCATGGTGTGTCTGTCATGGTGTGTGTATATCTGTTGTGTCATGGTGTGTGTGTGTGTCTGTGTCATGGTGTGTGTGTGTGTCTGTGTCATGGTGTGTGTGTCTGTGTCATGTGTGTGTGTCTGTGTCACGGTGTATCTGTATCATGGTGTGTGTGTGTCTGTGTCATGGTGTGTCTGTCATGGTGTGTGTATGTCTGTCATGGTGTGTGTGTGTGTCAGTCGTGGTGTCTATGTGTGTTTTTAAAAAGTGTTTTACTCACCTATATTTTTTTTTCCAATGTCGTGCTGGTCTCTGCCTCTATGACTGAGATCATCAAGCTTGATGATCTCAGCCAATCTGCACTGACACAGGAAGCGCCTCTAGTGACCGTCTGAGTGTCTGTCACTAGAGGTGTCACTAGGAAGCAATGTAAACACTGCCTTTTCTCTGAAAAGTCAGTGTTTACATTCAAAAGCCTGCAGGGACAGGCTATAGACACCAGAACCACTACATTAAGCTGTGTGTGTGTGTGTGCGCCTGCTAGTGAGTGAGCTTGCTTGCATGTGTGTGTGTGCCTGCTAGTGAGTGAGCTTGTGTTTTTATGTCAATGAGCTTATGTATATTGGTGGAATTGTTTGTCTATGAGGCTGTGTATGAGCTTGTGTGTGTCAGTGAGATTGTCTGTGTCTGCATGTGAGTATGCTTACTGTATAATTAAATGTTTTACTCTGAAAGGACCAATATTTTATATTAGAAAAAGCTATATATATATATATATATATATATATATATATATAAATATATATATATATATATATATATATATATATATATATATATATATATATATATATATATATATATATTACTCAATCATCTGGGGTGGCAAGACATAGCCTTACATATTACATGCAACAATATATGGCGCAATGACTTATGGGGCTGGCATAGATTTTTTTTTTCCAGGGCTGCTTTGTATCCTCAGTCCGGCCCTGCACACACACAGCGCCTGCACACACACAGCGCCTTCACACACACACAGCACCTACACACAGCAGTGTGTGTGTGTTTGTGTGTGTATGTTTATGTATATATATATATATATATATATATATATATATATATATATATGAAGCAATAAGAGATGCACTCTCAGGTCTTAGTAAATCATAAGTCGGTATTTATTTTCCAAACAAGGTTTACATCATCCGATTGATCGGATGATGTAAACCTTGTTTGGAAAATAAATACCGACTTATGATTTACTAAGACCTGAGAGTGCATCTCTTATTGCTTCATATATAATTTTCAACGTGGGATAGCACCAAGGCATTTAAAGTATCTTATTTAGAAAGGGTGAGTGCCAAGTTACAGATTTTTTCACATATATATATATATACGCGGCGTGTGTATTTCTGCTTTAGGGTGCACACCCTTATACAATAGGCTGCGCACGCCTATGGTTGTGTTTATGTTTATTAGTTTGTTTGTTTTTCTAGTTAGAAGTTTGTCCTATTTAGGCAAAGCTGGCTTTAATCTGCATATTTGCATTCTGATGTCTAATGAGTTATGTTGGCAGGAAAAGGCAAGAGGATTCACCCAACTGCAAGCTGCGTTCCTTATGAATTAAATGATGCTTATAGGTAACTATACAAATGAAACCTTTGCTCCCTGGAAATATTTCTGCTGATTCCCCTAGTTACATAATTTAGGGATTTGCATCTCATACACAAATTACCTTGTTACTTTCAGTACAGATCACTGATCACACAAAACTGGTACTACTAGATTCCTATGGTAAATATACAAGACAGGCAGATGTTGCTTTGCCTTATGTTTGCAATATTTAAAGTTACAGATTCAAGAGTATGCTGTGCAGGAACTCTACCTGATCCCGTCTTTTTATGGAGGTGTGTATAGGGTGCTCAGACCTGCTGATGTGCTTTATATGTCTGGAGTCCTATTTGTGATTTTAGAGTTGGGGGCAGAAACCCCTCCCTGGCTGTCAACAAGAAAAACAAGGAGTTTATTTATTTATTTATTTATTTATTTTTAAGATATCTATAAAATACACAGAGTTGAGTACAATACATGGACAACCATACAACAAAAAGAGCTGAGAAAAAATAGATATATCATACACAGAGCTGGGCACAATACATATAGCTATACAATACACATAGCTAGGCACAATTCAAATATACCTATACAATACATTGGGTACACTACAGAGATACCCATACAACAGGTAGAGATGAATAAAACCAGAGATAAAACACACAGTGCACGAATGGGCACAATAAAGAAATACTCATATGTCTCACACAGCCAGGATCACTATGATGGGTTACACAGACCAGCAATACAGATATATCTATGCAGTACATGTCTGTATAATGCTCCAGCTCTCTCTATCGGTCTCTATCTTCCTAGAACTCTCTTAGCTCACACTTTCATGGTCTCATCTCCAGCAGTGCTCCTGCTATGATATCTTTTCTTTTTGCTATGATAACTTTTTTTTTTTTATAATTGAAGTTTATTGTTTTGCATTCAGTTAATAAAGTCCATACATCTGCGGTATTCCATGTTAACATTGCCACATTAACGTTGCCACATTTTTCGGTATACACATTCAGATATAATTATTACATGTGCCAGGTCAAACAATTCAACAGGCAGTATTTCATACATAGTTCCATACATTGACCCCTATGTTGTTGTGTGCCATAGTGATTGGTGGCTGTGGAATCAATACCCTCCCATCGCTGGAGTCATGCTGTGAATGGTAGCGATGGGGGGGTATTCCCTCTCCTGTCTGATTACTTTAGGCGTGTGGCCTACGCCTACCCTTATATCCTCTCGTGTTGAACACAGCATTAGCGAGGGGAATGTGAAAACTCTGTGGCCGGAGGGCTTGTGTGCAGTTGGGCGCAGATAATAACTGTTCTTATTGTGTGACTTCAAACAAAATTAATTAAAATTAATAAACAGACATAAACATAACTTTCATAAATGCGATCAGAAGGATACTGGCAGCATCTTGTCCAAGATGTTGGTGAAGTGTGTCAAAGTGTGGGCGTAGTCTCTTTTCCTGTATACAAGCAGTAGCTCCTTGCTTGCTCATGGGGGTAGAATACAGCTTGCAAATCAAACCCCCTCGTGCCCCCTTTCCTATCTTTTTTTTTTGTTTGTTTGTTTTGTTTGTTTGTTTTTGTAGCTCTGCTTGGTTCCTCCTATCCCAGGTGTGTGGGGGTAGTGGTGTATAGGGCCTCCCATGACTCCCAGATTTGTCATGTTTTAGAGTTGGCGAGTAGTGAGAGGATAGCCATACGTTCATGAGCTTAGTTGAGTTTGATCTTATCCACTAACATTATTGCCGTGGGGCATAGGCCTGATTTCCAATTAAGAGCTATTAATGCTCTAGCTGCCATAGCGACATGTGTCACCAGGGCCCTTTCATAAAACATTACGCCCGGCGGGAACTCTAGCCAGAGGTACACCTTGCGGTCCCGTGGGACCTCAATGAGGAGCGCCTCCACCAGATCCCCCACGGCGTCCCATAGGGACCGAATTCCCCCACAATCCCACCACACATGTACAGGGGTGGTGTCAACTTCTGTATAGCTTGTATGTGCCAGTAGTATACTTTTAAGCTGAATGTATAGGAATTTAAATTTAGATGGTAACTCATATTTCTCCTGAAGTGTTGGGAAAGGGATCAACGTGCCCCCAGATATCGGTTGGGATAATTTTGTTATTCCTTGGTTTGCCCATTGTCTTATTGGGAATTCTGAGGAGAACTCCCTAAGTGCTGCCAATGGCGCCAATCTGTGGAAATAGGTGGGTGCCTGTCTCATGTTATTAAATGTGTCCCAAACCGCCAGGGACACCACTGTAGTAGGGTATGGGGGGGGGGATTTTGTGCCTCAGTGGCGGTGGGGTCCACATGTGGGATGTCAGTGAGTCCTCTGGCAGTTGCTGCTTCTCCATGTCCACCCACCCCAACAAACCGTAGGGTGAATGGAGATTAATGGCCTGGGCTAGGAGAGTCGCTCTGCTGTACAACCACACACTAGGGACACCCATGCCCCCCTCCACATATGGTCTCTGCAACACCTCCCTCGCTACGCTGGCTCTGCTTTTATGCCATATAAAGTTCATAAAGAGCTTCTGCACCTTGTCACAGTATCTTTTAGGAGTTTGGATAGGAAGCATCCTAAAAATATAAATAATGTTGCATTCTATGTAAAGACGTCTGCAACTTTGATTATCAGAATATCACAGTTCGAATCTATTATGGCAAAAAAGTCACAATTTTAGAAATCATGTTCTGTCTTCTCTTTTTTTTTCGAAACTATGTTTTTAAGATTTATTTAATAAATAGCACGTGATACAAATATATGTGTGCTAACTAGGGAAGGTCAAGAACACACACAAAAAAGGCAAAATATAAATGGTGGGAGTGTTTATTTTTTATTTGTTTTTCCTTTCCAAATGTTTGGGGATTTTTTTTTCTCTGAAAACTGGGCAGGAGTAAAGCAGTTAAAATTAAAATAACATAAGGCTTTTAAATGCCCTGGGAATCTTGCTAAACCAGGAGACAGAAATGTGGTTACCTCCCTGGTACCACAACAGTTGTGGTAGTAGGGGTAGGACAAAAGGTCCCCTAGTTCACACACTTCTCGGATAATATTAAGCTGCAACATTTTGTTGCCACATTGAGCAACCAGATTGTCAAATCACGAGAACCCACTGTATAATGAACAAACCCCCAAAAAGTTCTTAATTACTGATACTTTAACTTTTTTTCGCTGCTTCTTTTTTTCTTAAACATTTCTGACAATCTGACAAGATTAGAAACAACAGTGTAGATACTGTCTACTTTTTTACTCAAACATGGGTTCCACCAGCACGTGTGATAAACATTGCTGGGAAATCCCTCATTTCTAATAAATACCAATCGTTCCTAAAATTATTGCATATTCTTGGACGATAACCATAACCATCAGATTGGATATGAAATCACCAAATCAATCCCATGAGTTCTGCCCTTGAAAATATTTTGTCACCCTTTGTTTATCTTTCAGCAACAGGGTCACGTACAAAAGAATGCACGGTCATCAGAAGTGGGAGGAACATTTTGTAACCTTGGTCAAGAGCTTCTATCTTGCTCTTTCCCAGACTTTATAGCTAACAGACAGGAATTTGTGATGTATGCATATACTGAAAACAGTGAACTCTGCTGTGATATGAATGCATTAAAGCACAAATGACTCATCTGTGCCTGGGCAATGTGATTGAAATGTATTTTAACTCACTCACACATGTGGAGGAAGTGTCAAAATAACAGAAAACACCTAAGATCATATTAATATAAAAAGGATCTAATGAAGAGTAAGTTCAACCTTTGCCTTCCAAAAAACCTTCAGTCCATTTGAAATGCTATCATATAAGACCTGAGCTGTATGCTTGTGGGGTATTAGAGCATTCTTCCAGAAGAAAGGGTTCTATAAGTTGAAAGGTTGAAGGAGATGGACATTTAATTTGCACTACTGAACTTCTCTTCTCAAAGATGCTTAGATGCGGTGATTGGGGAGGCAGCCGAAGGTGATTCACTTTATTCTGGTATTCAAGAAACACTCTGGAATTATTTTAACATCATCCTGAAATATGAGAACAGCTTGAGGGAACCATGTTTGTCCCACAAGGTGTACTCTGTCTGGAGAAATTGGCCCATATTCCTTGGCTATCTTACATTGAGACCGTGCAATAACCGGCTTTTATGGCTCACACATGGCTGCCAATCAGTACAGATCCATCACCTTCTTTAACAATTGGCAACAGAATTACTATCGGCCGTAGTTGAGAAGTTCAGGTTTAGTGCCCGTACACCAGGATATGCATCGTTTTAATGGTCTTGGATGCAAGTGGTTTCTTAATGGCATCCTTAACATAAATTCCAGCTTCTGTGAAGTTCACATCAAAAAGTTTTTTTGTTGAGACTTGGTGACAGAGGAGCTGAGTCAGTTCTCTGTAAATATTTGAGGTAATACTTTAATGGCATTTAACAACCGTCCTGTGACGTGTTATTTTCTCTCTGTTCATGGGCCTTGCCTTGTGACCAATGTCGCCCCTTTGTTGATATCATTGATCTATGTGTGGCTTAGGATGCTGTCCTTTGAGACCTTTTTATTTGACACACAAAGCAATTTTGTAGTTTCTAATATTGTCTTGTGTTTGGTTTAAATATGTAACTTGTCGTGCTTCAGTTACTTTTTCCATGACCTGCATGTCAGCAGCACTTGTGCAATTATAGTGTGCATTTTGTTACTTCTCTTTTGCTGTATTGAGTACATCATTTGAACCTGCATTTCTAAGTATATACAATATTTTGTTTTAGTTCTTCTCTCCTTTGCCTAAACCGATATCACTTACCCCCTCTATCTGATCTTCTCGGAAATTCACTGATTATATCTCCATTCATATTGTAGTGGATTTTACATATGTTTTCAGCTAAATTGTTGCTGAAGTCCTAGGCCAATATCAGAGTGCAGTTTTGGTTTAACTAGCATCTCCTGAGGCAGTGAGAGTCAAAATGGCTGTAGACATAATGAACATGTTGCTGGTCTTCTTAATTTGGAGAGGGTGTGGGTAACACTGGCATGAACCAGTGTGCCAGTAGAGCTTATGAATCAGTGGATAGCTTATCAAGGAGGATTCCAGAAGGATAAAGTAGAGAAATAAAGAACAGAGGATTGCAGAGATACGGCTAGAAAAGGTAAATATCAACCATCTGTCCTTTTTCCAGGCATTAAAAGGGAAATTGTGTCAAATGTGTCCATTCTGCCTGATTTATTTACTCTTCCTTAAAAGGTCAATATGACAAACTTTTTCAATGCATTATCCCAAAAATTAACATGCATTAAAAATTATACTTGCCCAGGGGTGGCGGGGCCTGACTGCTGAGCAGGTCAGACGCAAGTCGCAGAAGCTCCTGAATTCTATGTAGAATTTTGCCTGATAAAAGGCACTTTTCAATATATTGCAGCTGTTAGGTGAATGGGGACCATTGGGATACCACTTAAGCTGACATACCTGAAGGAATCACATGAACATATTTTGCGGCCTACAAGCCTGGTCGGCGCGGGGGAGGAGGCCGCTCTCTCGCTGCCACTGATGACTGGCAACTCAAGACTCGACCATCATTCCCCCCTCTGGACCGGCGGGGAACATCCTGGTCCCAGGAGAAAATCTTCCCAATCTGTAATATATGCATCACCAAAGGCACTCTGCACCTACCCTGGAGATGATGATTAGCAGGCTTGCTGTCTCTGTACCACATGAGTCAACACTTCAGAAGCTGAATGCTTTATTTGAGACTTTCCTGACTCGCATGGAAGAAAGAGCGAGGGGTCCCTCTGCACCTCTAAACGACAGTGAAACTATCAAAGGCCTTGTGGGGGACCCTGCTGGCTTCAGGGATCTTGATGCAGTGAGTGAAGGTAAGGCAGTGTCTGATGACTCCGATCTTGACGCTTATGATTATGCTGACCCATGTGGTGCTCCTGCTCCCACGTCGGATGGAGATTGACAGCAGGCGCAGGAAAACGTTCCTACTGGGCACTCACTCCGCTCCTCTCAAGATGGTGGCAGTGCGTTGCTGGAGATCGGAAGTCTTTGTGGAGAGGCCTCATCGCATGTTATGCTGGATGTAGCTCTAGTCCAGGCCTGGCCTGACTTTCATGTTCAGCACTTGTGGCCCAGCAGGTCGGGTTTTGGTTAAGCCAGAGCAGCCTGGGGGATTCTTTGCACCATACCTAATGTATAAGGGGGATGGCTCCTGTTTATTCTCACTACTGACTAGGCTACCTGCTTTCATTTAAGTGCAAAATTTACTTCCAGTGCCTATGTTCTGCTCCTTCTCTATCTTTAGTTTTTTAAGCCTAGCACTGTTTTTTTGTTTTCATTTAAAAAACAAATGTGTTGTTCCTATTTACACATTCGCTTATCAATGTTTCCTCAAAATGCTGACTTATTTGTGTCTGTGACATTATTTCTAATATCAAAATGCACATCAAAAATAAAGAATTATATAAAAAAAAAAATATATATATATATATACTTGCCTCTCAAAGTATTTCTTTAAAGGATCACTATAGTGTCAGAAAAACAAAGCGGGTTAAAACCCCTTCAGCAGCTTACCTTATTCAAGCGCCAGGCTCCCTTGGCGCTGGTAACCTCTCCTCCCCTGCCGATGTCAGCTCCTTCTGGCGACGTCAGCTGAGCAGAATGCGCATGCGCGGCAAGTGCCGCGCGCGCACATTCAAAGTGTCCATAGGAAATCATTTCTCAATTCTTTCCTATGGACGCTCTGAGCGATGGAGGAATAATATGCCTCCAGCGTCGCAGATGCACCTCAAGTGGCTGTCCAGAAGACAGCCACTAGAGGCTGGCTTAACCCCAAATGTAAACATAGCAGTTTCTCTGAAACTGCTATGTTTGCATTTGAAGAGTTAAAACCTGAGGGACCTGACACCCAGACCACTTAATTGAGATGAAGTGGTCTGGGTGACTATAGTGTCCCTTTAATGGCTGTAATAAATATCTAGGCTGCTGCAAACCTATCAGCAACCGTGTTTGGGAAGTGGATTAAATAGGACAACCAATCAAATCATGGCCTCCTCCGTGAAGGTCCAATCCAATGCTCCTCATAAAGGTGCATTGGGGGCCTAATGCGCATGTGAAGTGAGTGGCGTGTGTGCATTCAAACTTTCAACAAATCATTGTTGTGCTTTTACTCAAATTGAAGTTCTACTATGGCAGGATGAACATGGTATATTCTCATTGTGTGATACATTGTGTGATACAATATACAGATTTTTTTTTAATGTACTACGACAACACCATGTTATTTTTGCATGATCACTGTATTTTAAAATATAATAAAAACAAATGGATTGACCATGGCAAAACAGCTGCTATTCAGAGAGACATTTTAAATGTTGAGATACATTCTATTTGTTTCCATTGTGATTGCTGCTTATATAGCAATACAGCTCCCACTTGTACCTTGATACAGCTCCCACAAGTTGCTATGTTTTAGATTATAGCAGTCATGTATTTTTGCATAGACTCAAATCTGGGCTAACATCTATACAATGTTAGCTGTATTACTAGCAAAGTTATTTAATAGTAGAAAAAAAAAAGTATTTATTTCTGCTTTGCTAATCGTAACCTTTATGCCACTAGTACAGAGGTAAACAACGAAGGCATAGGGACGTCCACATTGACCAGAAAGGAGTGTTCCTAGGAATTTGTCATCCAATGAACTGACTAATCTCATAGCTCCACAGTCAACTGTAATATTTCTATGTGGGCCCCAGGGTTAAACATTAAAGTAAAACTCCCAAGCTCAAGTCAACACAGCCTTTTAATATATTATATGAATGGTGTGATAAACATATGCAAAATTACATAATGCAAAATAATGAATGGGAAACTAGCTCTGACATTTCATCTCTGAAAGTTCTCTTTTGACGGTTAATATTCTTCCATAAATATATATAGGAGATGCAATAAGACTCTTTATACATGTGTAATAATTTTCTAAGCTCGCTTATAAAAAGAAAGTGGAATTGCACAGTAGTGGCCCAAATGTTTATATTGCTGCTTTGATGAAGGTTTCACCTAACAAATTTATTAATTTGGTTATTTTTGCAAAACCTGGATCACTCCCATTATGTATGTTAAGCATTGTGTTAATTTTACATTAAACTTTAAAATACCTTTCAGGAGCCTGAAATTTTCCTTTAATATCCCCAGGGAGAATAATGTGTGTAGGCCGCGACGCTTGAGGATTGATAGTTTCACCTGGTGTACTACTAATCGACATGTTTGGTGAAAAGAGGCACAATGACGTGCAGTTTGTAAGGCGCCACTGGCACACGCAGTGGAATTAATATGTGTACACTGCAAATAGACCTAAAAAGTGTGAATAAAACAGCCGCACTACTTTTTATACATAAAATGTTATATAATGTTATGGGACAGAAATGTGTAAGCACCGATCTAGATGGAAATCCTGGCAGCAAATGCTCACCTGTCACAGCCAATATACCATATGCTGGACCTCCAGACCCCTCCAAATGGATACATTATTGGGGTTCATGGTGGTACCCCTTCATTAAAAGTGTGTGAAACCCTCACATGTGACAAACTTTTTGCAAAAGGTGCTCTATTTTTAATCCTATTTATTCTATCGTCTGATGATCTGAGGAGATCACTCCCAAAAATAAAAAATAAAAACATTATGTGCATTTAGCCATTTCTACAGTGAACACTTTAGGAGGAAGGAGTCTGACTTGGGCAATTTCTGCAGCTCCACTACAGTTCCAAATTGGCTACGGTAGCCGAAATGTTATAATTCAGCACAGTTCAATGTTTAGTGGATAAACCCCTGACTTCCTTGCACACCTTATTACCACATTCTCTCTGCTTCTAGCAGTCCGTTTTTTTTTTCTCTCGCTCTCTCTCTTACGTGCGAATGTTTACATATAGCATATTAAGCTTTCCATTTCTGTTCATACACTTTATCCTACGTGTTTAATAACGTTCTGTGTTATGTGAAACATAATTTATAATTTATTTCGCAGATATAAAAGTACATTGACACAATCAGTATCTGTTACAAACACTGCATATGGAAACCACCATGTGAAACCATTATTATTACTGCACACATTCAGCCAGCTCACAGGTAGACTTTGGCACTGGGCTGCCCTCCACACCCTCCTCTCCTTCCCAGCACCTTTCTGCATATCTCAGGCAGATGCAACATTTTAAAGATATTTCCAAAGCACCCCTCCTCCTCCTCCCTTCCCATTTCTAAGTACTTTGGCACTAGTTTAACTTGCAGCTGTGCAGGTGTGCAGAGCTGAGTCTGGGAATTGTTTGCTTCCCCCTCCCTCTTCCCATGCTCTCCCCTTTGCAGGGTGGATGTGATCAGCTCTGGGCTGGCTCTGCAGCCTTGTGTGTATCCAGCTGGAAGTCATTGTGAGATTGGCGTCTGCGTTGCTTAGGCGACCGCCCTTCAGGCACCAGCTGGACCGCACTGTGAATGGGTGACATCACGGGGCAGGCGCCAGCCAGTCTGGGCTGCAGAGCCAATGAATCAGCTGTCAGGGCTCAAGGCTGAGTGCATAGCAATGTGTGTGAGAGCTTGGAGGGAGAGGGAGAGCGAGCAGCGACGGAATGTACAGAGCATACAGATACACACACAGCTGGGGGAGAGCAGAGCTTTTAAGGGCTTCACATATATGGGGCTTACATGAGTTGTAAGGGAGCAATATCCTAAAAGAACACATGACTGCAGTGTGTGGAACACTTTTATAGTTTTTAGGGGGTTGTGTGTCATATATATATATACACAAAGTATATCTGTAACGTGATAGGGATGACATATAGTTTATGGGTGGTCCTCTATGACCGGAAAAGTAGGTGAAATGTGATGTGGAGAGATGTGCTGCCGTCCTGATAAATAGTGCAGTGTGTTTTGACCCATAATCCCTGAAATCACTGTTCTGTGTTCTATATACATGGTTTGGAATTCCTGATATGCCTGTACTGTGTTCTAATTTTATCACATATGCATTTCATCTATGTATGGAAAAATAATATAGCCACAGTTTAGTTAAAAACATGATTGAAAAAAAATAAAATAAAAAAAATATTTTTCCACTTTGATAAAGTAAACAGAAAATCTTGTTGCCACCTGAGTTTATGTACAGTCTGTGAATATTCTTGTAGAAAGGGGTTTATTTGCTAAACAGAATTTGTGGAGAATTAACAAAGGTTGGGAACAAATGGAAACATTTTGCAGCTCTAGTATCTACTACACTGATCTAAAATGTGCAAGTACATTTATTACTATTATTAGTATTATTATTATTTATTATTTATAAAGCGCCATAAAATTCTGCAGCACTTTACAATAGGTATTTGTAACCAGATGAGTTGGACACACAGGAACAGAGGAGATTGAGGGTCCTGCTCAAATGAGTTACCAGTTCTCAATAATTGCCAGGTTAGTAAATAATCTTCAAATTATTTTTTCAATGATCATCATCTGAAGCAGATTAGGCTACATACATGTAGTTCCTGAGATACAACCATTATATCCTAAGCATAGATCCTCCATTCTTCAGAATGAATAATGCGGGCCATCCCAGTTGGTTATGGTTCTCAGGGTAAAAATGCTCTGTATCTCTAACAGTATGTGCCATATTTTCGTCTGGCTGAATGCAGTCTTTTTAATATTTGCATTTGTAAAGTTAAAAAAAGCCTTATCACTCATAATGATTTAATGATTTATTTTGCATTACAGTGAAATGTGCTATCATATTTCCTGATCATAGAAAACCAGAAATGGGAAGTGCTATTCAGAGTCGGGTTGCTTAACCCATAGTATCCTGGTCTTTTCTTGTAATATACAAAGATATGGAGAAATAGGAACAGCGACGTGCAAAGCTATTTTTGCTACCTAAGACCAGTCAAGTATACAAGTATCCATCCCTGAAACACCATTTGCAGAATAGAAGGAAGGAAACGTTTTGCAGCATTAGGAAGTCCATCTGAGTCCATGGTTGGACTTACAAGATTTTTTAAATCACCTATATGGAACAATTTTTATGATTTTGCCATGAAAACTCATTGAACTCAGTATGGTCTAATTTTTAAAAATCTACATCAGAGGTTCCAAAACTAGGTTCAATGCGCCCTTAATATTTCAATATTTTTCCAAGTCGCCCCAAGTCAAAACAAAGTCTTAGGTTGTATACATGTACAGCGCTGTGACATATACTGGGCCCCTGTTCAGCAGAAATGTTTCCCTGTCAGGGGAGGGTCCAGAACCTAATCTTGGGAGGGGCACTTGTAAATAATTTAAAGAGTCAATCCAGGCACAACAACCACAACAGCACTATGTAGTGGTTATGGTAACAGGAGCACCATGATGCCCTCCCAGGGTAAGTAGTCAAACTCTTTTAGAACAGTTTGATGACTTACCTAGGGTCTGCCGGGATAAGGCTGTAGTAGGAGATAGCGGCAGTAGTGTGTGTATGAGGAGTGCAATGTGTATGGGGTTAAGTGCGTGCACTGGGGTGCATTCTGTTTGTGAAGGATGTGGGGTGCAGTGCATGTGTGTGTGAGGGGTATAGTGCGTGTGTGTGGGTAGAGTATGTGTCAGGGGCACAGTGTGTGGGTGCCAGTGTGGTACAGTTTGTGTGTATGGTGGCAGTGTGTGTATATGGGGGGAGTTATTGTGGGTCTGTGGGGGTAGGAGGGAAAATTAATAAATATAAACTTTTTTTAAATAAAAAAAAAAAGAAAAACTATTTATCCCTACATCTACTACATATCCCCCCATCCCTTCTTACCTTGGCCTGGGAGGGAGGACAGTACTAAGCACTGGTGGTCCATGTGGTGAGTGTGAACTCTAGCAGCTTCTGAGGCTAGAGTTCACGCTCGTGAGATTCTGAGCATTGCCATGGTAACCGGGGCAATGCTCCGTGTTCGCAAAAGAAGAACCAGGCTAGCGGACCAGTGAGGGAGATCTTTCCGGTCCTGCAGAGCCAGCAAGAGAGAGTAAGGTACGGTTCCCATTGCTATGATCATAGCACCGGGGAAATATTTTGCGGCACCCCTGTGGGACCTGGCGCAACGCGGCACACAGTTTGGGAAGAGTGACCTATATGTCAGATAATAAAAGTGTAAATATTAATACACCTAATTTAGGTAGCTTCTTCTGTCAACAATGTCTTTTTGCACAGACATGCTCCTTTCTACAAATAACTATACACACATAGAACTTTTCTGATTCACACAAACACATGCTTATGTATACAGAAAAATACTCACACACATTCTCCCTTACAAAACCTGCATTTTTAGACATGCCCACATTCACACACATACTAATAAATGCACCCTCCTCTTACTTTCCTTACCCTGTGCCAGGAGTCTAAGCTCTTTATCCCCCAATTCCACAAGCTTCTCATCGATACGGAACAGTGCTGCTCGGCGTCTCTCAGATAAGAGAGCCTTGTTTGTGTTCCCTAGGAAGCAAAAGCACCGTTGTACCCATTCACGCACCATATCGGAGTTGAAGGTGTCCACTAGTGCGTAGGCATCGTTAGCCAAATCCATTACTTTCGCTAGAGGGCCAATAGCGTCAATGTGTTTATCGTGTACCCCTTTAAATCCGCGCTGCACCCCTTTTTGTGGGTTCCGACTGCCACGGGCGATGAAAGTCAGCATAAGCTGGTCAAAGTCAGGAGTATAAGCCTCCTTGTCAGGTAGTATGGGGTGGGGACACTCGGACCTCATGTGTTTCAATATCTCTTTGTCCAGGGGTTTTCAGAGCCAGAAATGCATAAACTTTGCAAGATGCTCCGGGGGCGCCCATTCCTCAGAGCGGGGTAGTGTATGTTCCTGGGGTCAAACATCTGAGGCCAGAGGCGTCCACAAAGACCTCAGTGTGCCCGTGTGGGGTCGGAGATTCATCGGCCATGGCCTTGGAACCCTGGGGCTCACCCAGGTATGAATCCCCTGTGTAGGTCGGATCAGATTTGGACACAGAGTCCCAGACGCCATCATCCGGTTCGGAGGCCTCTGCCTGCCATTCATTCAACACAGAGAGTACCTGACTTTGTTCTACGTCCTGCTCCGAGGAGGGAATTTGTGCAGGTCTGTGGACCGTACGGGTCGAGTTTTGCTTGTGTTTGGCAGGGGCTTTGCTTTTGGATTTCTTGGTGCGACCGTTCCCTGGAGGAGTCTGAGGTCTCAGAGTCCACCATGTAATCGGTCCTTTTGGACTTAGTTTTGTCGGCACTGTGTTCCACTGGGAACGTCTTGGAGAAGGCCTTCTCCATAGAAGCAGCTACAGCTGCAGCAATCATGGCTTGCAAATCTGATGGAGCCTGTGACTCTTCCATGGTCACTAATAACAAAATGCGGGGCTCACCCGAGGGCACTAGAGCGTGAGGATAGAAATGTATTGGCACGGAGGATAGGAGAGGCCTGGGGACCAGGGGGGTAAGAAAAATCTGAATCCTCTGGCTGTGGACTTGGATTTTTCAACTTACCTCTCTGCCTGCAGCCAGTGGAGGCGGCTGGCCTCTCCTGATGATGTCATGAGGAGGGGGCATGATTTTCACTTCTCTTCTCCCCGGACCACTGGGGAGTCTGGGAGAAGAGCAGAGGAAGTCACACCCCCTCCTCCTGACATCATCAGGAGAGGCCTGCTCCTGCTCCTGCCCAGCCCTCCCTGGTCTAAGGTAAGACTCAGGGAGGAAGGAATACACTTTTATGTTTGTTTTTTTATCCCCCTCCTCAGCCCCTGTCTCCCTTCCTAATCCTCAGCCCCTGCCCCCATTTCTCAGCCCCTGCCCCTCCTCCTTTCAGCTCCTGTCCCCCTCTTGTAGCTCCTGTCCCCTCTCCTCTCAGCTCCTGTTCCCCCCCCTCAGTCTCTGTCTCCCACTCTCAGCTCATGCCCCCCTCTCAGCTCCTGTTCCCCTTCCTCAGCCCCATGCCACCCCACCACAGCCCCTTTCCTCCAATTGCAACAAATATCTACCACACCACAGCCCCTTTCCCAAATTGTAGCCATCAACCTACTTCAGCCCCTATCCACCCACTACATTTCCTAACCCCCCCAATTACAGCTCATACACCCCCACTACAGCCCCTAGCCCCCTACTACAGCCCTGTTCCCTTACTCAGCCCCTGTCTACTGGCTTTAAAAGTGTAAAGTGTATGTGTGTGTGTGTGTGTGTGTGTGTGTGTGTGTGTGTGTCAGTATGTTTGTGTGTGTGTGTCAGTATGTCTGTGTGTGTGTGTCAGTATGTCTGTCTGTGTGAGTCAATATGCCTGTGACAGTGTGTGTACACGCGTGTGCCTGTCAGTGAGTGTGTGTTTGTTATTGTGTGTCAAATCAGCAAGTGTGTGTGTGCCTGTCAGTGTGTGTGTCTGTTTAGGTGACTGCCCCCCCCCCCCCCTTCAATCACATGGGAAATGTGTTTTACTCACCTCTTGGTGCAATGGGCTACTTGACTGGATTTGCCCCCCAGGCCTAAGGCTGCCAGTCCTCCCCTGGGTGTGTTATGGAGACAGGTGTAGGCTGACCTGTATTTAATACTGCGGCCGGTAGGCCAGTAAAGTCAGATGGAGAAGGCTTTGATAAATCACTTGGGCTCACCCAGGAGGACAATATCATGCATGGACAGGTTCCGTTTAGCAGCACAGAAATGTGGGTTACCGCGACCAGAATAAGGGATAAACCCAACTGCATTGAACCAACCCTGAGTGCAGAGCACTAACCTGGAACCTGGTCCCACGGGCATCTGCTGAAAGGAGAGTACAGGCGTAGCCGAGTCTGACAGGATACAGCACAATGCAGCAGTAGCTGTCACACAGACAAATTGGCAAAAGCAAGATGGCAGCCGCTGTCCGCCCGTGAAAACCACTGGAAGACAAGCAAAATATGAAGCCTCCTGTCATGTCAAAATGGATAACCAAACCCTGCAACTTTCCTTGAATGTAGCAAATGCCTTTCACAATTATTTTGTCGGATGCTCCAATACCTTGATTGCCAAGCTAATAAATGACACACATCCTGAAACTACAAATGTGGATCAGGCCCCACTAAATTTGCCAAGATCCAATATAGACAAGTTCAATTTTAGACCTGTACCTATTAATGGCATTAAGAAACACCTTAATAATCTAAAAATGAAAAAAACAGTCTGGACCTGATCAAATCCCAGCAATGCTGTTGTAATTGCTAAACCTGTCACAACCCCAATTAACGAATACTTAGTGTCTGGATACATACCCAAACTTTGGAAAACTACAAGAGTAGTGCATATCCATAAAAGTGGTGACACTACTTTGGTTTCTAACTATCGCCCAATATCATTGTCCCCAGTATTGTCAAAAATCTTAGAAAAATGCGTCCATACGCAACTATGTGAGCATTACCAACAACTTAACTATCTAACCCCTAATCAATCGGGTTTTTGCCCGAACCACTCCACTACAACTGCCCTCTTAAAAGTTTGCAATGACATCCAAGCTGGCATGGAACAAGGAGACCTAACTGGAACTATTTTCCTTAATTTTGCCAAGGCCTTTGACACCGTAGACCACGACATTCTACTGTACAAACTAAAAAACTCAGGTATTGGTGATTTTCCGCTAACCTGGTTTCGATCATATGTATCGGATCGTTCACAATATGTGTCCATTTCAGACAGCTACTCCCTCCCTCTCCCAGTCACGTGTGGTGTTCCTCAAGGTTCCATTCTCAGCCCCCTACTATTCACATTATTTATAAATGATCTGCCTAATGTCTGCAAATCCTCAAATGTACACTTGTACGTAGACGACACAGTAATCTATGCAAGCAAATCCAATCTACCGCAGCTTGAGGCTGGGCTCCAAGACCAGTTTACAGAGGTAGAAAAGTGGATCACAAAAAACAAACTCTTCCTAAACACTGACAAAACAGTCACAATGATCTTTGGAACAGTACCTAAATTACACAAATTACACAATTCCCATCTATCCATCAAAACAAATTCAAATAGCACACTGACCGCAGTCCACTCTTTCAAATACTTGGGTATGGTGTTAGACCCCAATCTATCTTTGGCCCACATTAATAAACTCGATACATTGTATAACTTGTTCTGACAATTTGTGCTACGATGTAATTACAGGACCCACCATTGTGACATGCTAAAAGAACTAAACTGGCTGTCGCTGGAATCCAGATGCACCCTTCATCTTTCCAGCCTTGTGTTTAAGAGCTTTTCTGGGAAGCTTCCACCCTACCTGAGCAGAATGCTCTCCCCAGCTGTTCCCACCTCCTATAACCTCCGATCCAGTACCAGCACTTTATTTAGTCTACCTCAATACAAAAAGAAAGCAGCCCGATCCTCCTTCTCCTACAGAGCACCACACTTTCAAATCTTCCCCAAGCCTAAAGTCCTTTAAGAGATACTTCTCTACATACCTCAAAACAGACTGCACCTGTTATGGTTGATTATATATTTCCTACCTGTTCTATGTTAAATTTTGTATATATTGTGTATTAATATTGTTTTTGCATTTTATTGTACCCTAATGTAACAATGCAATGATTTGTGGACCCAGGAAATACTTGAAAACGAGAGAAATCTCAATGTATTGGTAAAATATTTTATAAATAAATAAATATGTAGAGTTAAGAGTTTGTCCACTACACAAATTCACTGCAACCTCTTCACACTCTGCATCCACTATACAGTGGCGTACATACCAGGGTCGCAGGGGTCGCGGCTGCAACCGGGCCTGGCCCACCAGGGTGCTCCCTCGCGCGCCCGCCAGCCAGCCGGGTGACAGCCTGGCCAGCAACACCACTGGACCCCAGGCAATCCCCCCAGCTCTCCCACAGGTAAGGAGGCTGGGGTGATTAAATAAAAAAAAAAACGTTTGAGTGTGTTAGTGTTAGTGAGTGTGTTAGTGTTAGTGAGTGTGTGTGTTAGTGAGTGTGTTAGTGTTAGTGAGTGTGTGTGTTAGTGTTAGTGAGTGTGTTAGTGTTAGTGAGTGTGTGTGTTAGTGAGTGTGTTAGTGTTAGTGAGTGTGTGTGTTAGTGAGCGTGTTAGTGTTAGTGAGTGTGTGTGTTAGTGAGTGTGTGTGTTAGTGAGTGTGTTAGTGAGTGTGTGTGTTAGTGTGTGTGTTAGTGTGTGTGTGTGTGTTAGTGTTAGTGAGTGTGTGTGTTAGTGAGTGTGTTAGTGTTAGTGAGTGTGTGTGTTAGTGAGTGTGTTAGTGTTAGTGAGTGCATGTGTTAGTGTTAGTGAGTGTGTGTGTTAGTGTTAGTGAGTGTGTTAGTGTTAGTGAGTGTGTGTGTTAGTGTTAGTGAGTGTGTTTGTTAGTGTTAGTGAGTGTGTTAGTGTTAGTGAGTGTGTGTGTTAGTGTTAGAGTGTGTGTGTTAGTGAGTGTGTTAGTGAGTGTGTGTGTTAGTGTTAGAGTGTGTGTTAGTGTGTGTGTGTTAGTGTGTGTGTTAGTGTTAGAGTGTGTGTGTTAGTGTGTGTCTGTTACTGAGTATGTTTGTGTGCGTCTGTCACTGAGTGTGTGTCTGTCAGTAAATGTGTGCGTCTGTTCATGAGAGTGTGTGTGTCTTAAGCACTTACCTTTCTCCAGCGCCGGACTCCCTTAACGCTTGGGATCTCTCCGTCCCCATCCGCCTCTCAGCTCCGAATGCACATGCGTGGCAAGAGCCACGCGCGCATTCAAACCGCCCATAGGAAAGCATTACTCAATGCTTTCCTATGGACGTTCCTATGGACGTTGATTTTCACAGTGAGAATCGCAGAAAATCCTCTAGCGGCTGTCAATGAGACAGCCACTAGAGGCTGGATTAACCCTCAGTGAAACATAGCAGTTTCCCTGAAACTGCTATGTTTTCAGCTGCAGGGTTAAAACTAGAGAGACCTGGCACCCAGACCACTTCATTGAGCTGATGTGATCTGGGTGTCTGTAGTGGTCCTTTAAGTGTATGTGTTTATGCATGCACTGGCATACATACCGCGGTCGCACGGGTCGCAGCCCTGCGACCAGGTGCCCGCCGCCATGTGTTGCGGCCCCAGCCTGCGCAGAGTAAGCGCTCGCGCAGGGGGAGGGGGGGGGCCCTGGATCAGTTTTCGCACCAGGGCCCCATGGGTTGTGTGTACGCCACTGCCACTATACACACATGGGCTGCATCCACTACACAAACACACACTATGTATCCACACTGCAAACAATACACACACTGTATCTTCTACACAGATATGGCATTCACTACACACACTGCATAACACAATGAATGTGTGTGTGGATTTTTGGGGGGGTTAGCATTTCATCCTTGGACCCAGGGAGCACAATGTCATGGGCCGGCCCTGGTGGGCAGGAAAAAGCACCACCAGGATCCCTCAGCCGTGCTCTCCAGTGGTCTGGTAGGTTTTCCAATATTCTCCTTGTCCCTGGTGCCTTAAATCGAACATTGTAACTTTATGGTTGCTATGCCAACCTCTCAGGGCTGCGGTTATGCTCTCCCCTCCTTATTCACTCCAGGGGTGGGCGTTTTTTCGCACTTTCCCTTAAAAAAATATGAAAAATACACCAACCTACTCTCTCTCTATTCCTTGCTTATTTCTCTTACACAAACCTTTAATAAAGTAGTTGGAAGATCAATGTCATCTGGCTCTAAATATATATTTATTGTGCTCCATGGTTCAACTCTAGTCTACATGTGTTAAAATGTTAAATTCATGCCTGCTGGTAAGTCCACCCAGGTACAGTTAAAAAGTAGCCCTTCCCCTTCCCACAACAAGAACATTCATACTTGTCCTTGTCACATTTTTATTAACATGCAACACTACCACAATAAGACTTTGAGTTGGCAATAGTAAGTAAATGTTATAGGTAGTAAATGGCAGCAACTGAAGTTTAAAGAAAATATTTTTATGCCATTAGCCACCACCCCAACATAAAATATCACCCTAGGAGTAGTGCCTTTGAATAGGAAGCGCTATTCAGAATTATTTTCTGTTTGTGTGTATAGAATTAAGACCTGGATTTAATAGGCTTTCAAAATGATGTATCTACAAAAACTATCATAAGCTTTAATGGTGACTTCTGAAGATACACTATTTGGGAAGTTTTTCTAAGAGTATGCAATAATTTGGGAAACGTATTAAATCAAGGCCTAACTTAGCATTTCAAATGATTTGATACTTTTGGATACACTTTCAAAATAATAAAATATATTCATAATATACAAAATATATCAATATATAAAAAAAATTCAAATGTTACAAAATTAAAACGTTTATGCAAAAATATCAAATCAATTGAAAATCGTATCCAACAACATTAAATCGAGGCCTTACTAGCCAACAATATTGGGGTACTGTTGATGCAGTTTCTGTAAACGGTATGACTACATTCTCTTGTTTGTCAGTGGAAAAAAAAAATGTTCCTAGGTAATTGTTAAATCTATAAAACCCCATATTGTGTGTGAGCTGATCTGATTATTTTTGTGTATTTTATTTCCTATTTCATATAAAATAACCATCATCATCATCATCCTAATAATCATGGTAATAATTATTATTACCATGATTGTTATCATATGTATGGACCACAAAGTAACACATGCTCCTAGTTGCTGCCAAAAAAAGCCTTTATCGGAAGCAGGACTTGGTAACCACTTAACATCCAGATTCTAATAAATTCCAATTCTCATCATTGCCAGCCAGCACAGACAATGACTGCAACACTCTAAAATCAAGTAAAAGAAAATGTTTTTTTTTCCAAACCTGGCTTAAGCCAACATATTAATAGGTCTCATGAGGCAGAAAAGTAAACACACATTTTTCAGCCTGGGAAACTTGAAAAGGGCTTTGATATTCTATAGCAGTGTTGTCCAACTTTTTGTCATGGAGACCTCATACTACTAGGAAGCATAGGCTGGGGGAATAGTCCTGTTAAATTATTGATGATACACAATACAAACTAATGGGCTTTCAAGCAGTGGCGATGGCACACATAATCCATTAGTTGCTGTATCTGGTCTCCAGATTAGAGAACAGTTGACTGACTCTTACAGACAAAGTATGAGATGGAAAAAGAATTGTTTATGTGTTGTCTGCACATTTTTATAGAACCACCTTTGAGCAAATGTATAAAAATGAAATTAATTTTAAAAAATCAAGTCATAACCTTGAATCCATATGGTTATTTGCTAAACTGTGAATTATTAAGAATTTACCATAGAATCCAACATTTAAGGGGAAAATAGCTGAGATGGAAACAGATGATTTGTAAATTATTTTCCAGTTCAGCTATTTAGCCTGAAGATTTGGAATTCAGTGATGGATTCCTGAAAATTCTCAGTTGGATGAATAACAGTAAATTATACTGTACAATTATAGGCAAAATACATGCACTGGAAAAGCTGCCCAAAATCAGCTATTTTTGCAACTTTAATTTTTTTGTTATCTGCATTTCTCTATATAGTGAAACATCTCCACATTAAACGTTATGTTAGCAAAGAACATGCCTAGTATAATCTGATGGCCAATTAACTTATATTAGGGATGTTAAGAGGAGGAAGGAGTGTTGCACATATCATACATTGCCTCACTTATCTATGCAAAAAGAATAGGTTTTATTCACCTTTTAATTTTTATAATGCATCCTTCATCCTTCTGTGTAGATCAGATTTTGGGTTTGTTATTCTAAGTCTTCTCTTTCATTTTCTTTTAACTCATTCATATCATTGAATGCCTGGTTTATGTTATTTTCATAACATCTAAACCAAAAATCAAAACATACACACTCACTCCTGTAATGTTGGTGTACAGGGTGTGCCAACATTTAGAGTAGGGTTTAAGGAGTCAATAACTTTTTATTAATTAAGCAATTTGAATGATATTTCATACAATGAATGTTTACCGTATGGAGATTGTGTTTTTTTTTTTTTTTTACTAGGTACAGAAGATGACATCTTTTAAATGAGCTCCATTTGCAGCCTCGCAAAATCAGTCTCTATCATTTGCATTGTTAATAATATTAGTTAATGTTTGAGGCTTTAGCACTCAAATCACTACCTGATAACGTTCTGTGATATCACCTGCCCCAGACAGTGCATTTGGTAGGGTGCAGTTGGCGCTGATGAATTATCCGTGGATTTTCTGTACCCCAAAAACAAAAGGTTTGCTTATTGACAAAGCCATTTAAATGAAAACGAGCTTCATCAGACATGATGAGTTGATGAATAAATTTGTTAATTCAGTTTAGTCATCATCATCAATTTAGTCATTTAGTCATCACCGTGGTAGCCTGCAGCAATGCTTTTATACACTGAGTGGAGCGCTTCCTCTTTATAAAGGTGGGCTGACTGGTAAGGGAGATCTCTGATCTCCCCACCAGTCATGAAGTTCCCTCTTTGGGTTGATGCTCAAGGGCTAAAAGGGACTCTTGATCGACCTTGGCCCATAACCATCGTGTCCCGCCAAACATTTGTAGAGTTTTCCTGATGGCCAGTCCGGGGCTGATAATGCCTATAATGTCCCTTTAACTTCACACACCACTTTTACTAGCTTATTTCGACTCAAGCATCGTATCCATCAATATCTACTCCCTTCTGTTGTTAGTCCTCTTATATGTCTATACCCCTTCCTCACAGATTGCAAGCTGTTTTGAGCAGGGCCTTTTTCACTGGTTGTCTCTGTTAATATTTTGTATGTCAATTACGTGTCAATTATGCCCGTTCTATGATTTTAAAGCCCAGCAGAATATGTTGGCACTTTCTTATTAATAATAATAATAATAATAACTCAAGCTATTTATAAATTTGCCTAAATAACGCTCAGTTAGAGGAGCATAAAATATACCAATGTGATATGATTGTGGAAAGGATCATTAAGTGAAGGATTTATTTAAGGGTTGTATGTGCCTCTTAAGTTCAGAACTCTGGGGAAATCACCAAATTTGACATGAAATTGCAATTCCAGTATTCAGTTAGGGCAATGCTGAGTCAAAATTGGTTTCTTAGTCTAAATGTGCAAATACAATTCAGAACAAATTTGTGTCTGATAAATATATCTCCAATAAGTACAAATTTTATATGAATTATAGGAAATTTACCAAACCCATTCACCCCAAATCCAGACATTTTGAATGGAAATGAACTGAAATGACTGGAAGCTTCTTGTGGCAAAATAGTTAAAAACTAATACAAATAGAAATCAAATGAAACAAAAGGATCTAGAGAAATGTCCCAAATTCCCTCAAGCTGGGTGACAATATGACAGTTTAATAGTTTTGTTATCCCTCTCATTGCAGACCTTGGTGTGGTGGAATGGGGAGGATAGTTAAAGGAACACTATAGTGTTAGGAGCACTAACATTCTATAGTGTTCAGCTACCTAGTTAGGTATCTGTCCCCCCACACCCATCCCGTATACACTAAAAAATAAGAGTTCCTTTCCTTGACAGTCTCTGTGCTGCCTCTACTGCCTCCTATCTGAGTTAATCATTTTTTTTATAATCTTAGTCAGTCCAATGCTTCCCAATATGGAGGCATTGGGAGACTAGTGCGCATGTGCAGCAAATCGCTACGCTGCGCTAATCGACATCTCATAGAAATGCATTGATTCTATTTCTATATCTTTTTCTGAAAAGGCAGCGTTTATAGTGGTGACCTGCAGGGACTCGCTATAATATCCCAGCGCTACTGTAGCGGTTCTGGTGACGGTAATCTTCCTTAAATAGAGGGCTCAGGAAACCAGTTATTTGTTTGTTTAGTTTATTTTATATAATTAAAACTATATTTATGGTTTAATTATTATTTTAATAATTAAATAACAATTTCAGAACTTGCTCTGCAGTTATGAAGTTATGCCATTAGCAATATATGATTATATTTTCAGCTTGGTTATTTTGGCCTGTAATTTGCAACTCCTGCAGTTTAGCTGTCTAATGTGAATTTTCTTGTGAAACTCCCCATTATACATTCTGAAATTTGCTATTATTTCTTGGGCCATTTTAAGTCAAATTTGGAGATTAAGAGTATTGGAGATTAAGAATAGTTTGGTAAAAACACAACAAAAACAGTTACTTGGGCACGATCCATAAATTCCTATGCATATCTAAATAACTGGAGTTTTTTTAGTATCACTCCAATGGCCATTAAAGTGTAAGCTCACCTACCACGTCCTACACTAACAGTTCACCTTTCTTCTTTTAGCTGAAAGGCAAAATCAGATAGAGAGGGGTATTTTTCTAAACCCTTAAAAGGGAATAGTTTGATGACTGCTAAAATTTAAAGGACCACTCTAGTGCCAGGAAAGCATACTCGTTTTCCTGGCACTAGAGTGCCCTGAGGGTGCCCCCACCCTCAGGGACCCCCTCCCGCCCGGATCTGGAAAGGGGAAAGGGGTTAAATCTTACCTTTTTCCAGCGCTGGGCGGAGAGCTCTCCTCCTCCGATCCGCCTCTTCTCCTCCCCGTCGGCTGAATGCGCACGCGCGGCAAGAGCTGCGCGCGCATTCAGCCAGTCACATAGGAAAGCATTCATAATGCTTTCCTATGGACGCTTGCGTGCTCTCACTGTGATTTTCACAGTGAGAATCACGCAAGCGCCTCTAGTGGCTGTCAGTGAGACAGCCACTAGAGGAAAAAGGGGAAGGCTTAACTAATTGATAAACATAGCAGTTTCTCTGAAACTGCTATGTTTATAAAACAATTAGTTAACCCTAGCTGGACCTGGTACCCAGACCACTTCATTAAGCTGAAGTGGTCTGGGTGCCTAGAGTGGTCCTTTAAGCTCTAAAATGTCCAAATTCTGCATAAGAAATAGAAAAATTCCATTTATATAACACCATATTTCTTTGGTCCTAGCAGTCCACACTCTACTTCCCATATACCTTATGGTGTGGTATGGAGTTTTTTACATAATCTTCTGGTCACTATAACAAATATATTAAAACAATATCCCTAAACTTTCACACACACACACCAAAAAAAAAGAGTTATGTGATTCAAAGTTTAGGTTCTCCAGCTAGTAAAAAGTGATGATAATATTCTGGTTTTCTCCATAATTGCTTATAGGAAAAGCATCTATATATGTTTTGTTTTTTAGTTTTTTTTAGCTGCAAGCTATTGAATTCTGTGATCACCTTCCCAGAGACATTCTGTGAGGTGGCTTCCCAGGAGTAAACAGTACCTGGAGTATTTTCAAAAATTCTGGCAAGTAATTGAAGATGATCCAAAAAAAACACCTTTTTTAATGATTAAAATAAGCACAGCCATCATGGACTCGAATAAAAAGATGGCACTTTATTACAACTTACATGAAATATTTGTGGTTTGCCGAGGGCATCTGAACTGAAGACACATTTGCTTTTGTTTCTTTCATAGAATTCCTTGTACTAGCAGACATAACTATTTTATGTTTTTACATTTTGATAAGATTAAAAAAAGTACTTGGATTTACTTTCATTTACTTGTTTGTTGATAAAAATAAGTACACTGCAATCAAGGGCAGTTCTAGAGTTTAAGAGGCCCTAAATAAGAGAGAGAGGATGCATAACAGTGAACAGTGTATTATGGGAAATAGTGCCATTCAGGGGGTTCTGGAGAGTTCATGATAAACCACGAAATTGAAGGTTGAGCGATTTTATTAATGTCCCCAGAATCCCAAGATTATTTCTCATAATACATGATTCACTGTCATATATTTTTTATTTCATATTCTTTTTAGAACTAAGGATAAAACTGCACCAGGGATAGTGTGTTAAAATTAGTATTCAGGCTAAGGTAAGTTTTAATATTGAATTAGGCTTCATTTAATCAAAGGGCAGCATAGGAATAAACATGTCCTCATCTCTCTAGGATTAGTGGGAGTTACACTCCTCTGCAGCAGATGCCCTATATTGATATACTGGCAAAGCAGCGGAGGAAACATAATCACACTGTTTCTGCCTCCCTAGGTATTCTTCAGACGTATCTCTTTCCTCTCCTAAGAGAGAGAAACTGATGTGGCATTTCTGACAAACCTGTTTCATGTTTCCATTGCTATCTCAAATTGAAGAAAACAGTGATCCCTAAATACTTAAAGTGCTTATGTGACAGATCGGCCTAAGATTGCAGTGTGATAAACAAGATAAAATATGAATCCCACTAACAGCGGAACCAAATAATGGCAAAGCCTTATCCTGTATCTGAAATATATATATATATTTTTTTATTAATACCTTAGCCAGCAAAATGGCTACAGGTGTTTATTTCATTGTTACATAAGTAGCATTGCTCATCCCAAACAACGTCTTGTATTCTATATGTGATCCAGTGATTGTTTTCTGTGTTTTGTCAATTTAAACGAAGGATAATGAATGCTGAACAAGATTTGCCAGTATTTGCGAACTAGTTAGAGCACAGGTGTGTTTTTTTTTTTTTGTTGCTATAGTATAGTACAGAACTTGCAAGACACCTAAGGTAAACATTGACAGTCATTGTCCCACAATGCCACAGGCTTTATAGGGATTCTAAGAGCTTATTGTGCCCACGTTACCTTTTCAGTGCATGTGTATGATGCAAATGCCCCTTTTCTGTCTTTATCTTAGGACTAACAACTCCTTGGCTGCTAGTCCATTATTTAAATTTCTTTTTTCGAAAGGTGCTTGAGAACGGATCACTGAGAAGTATTGATTTTCTTTATTAGGCTCCTCCCCCATCGGCGTTCGCCCCCAACTGTTCTTCTCCCGCAGCACTGACTAGAGTTATCTTTTTCCAATATCCTATCCAAGCAAAAACGATAACCAGCATTAGTGAGATATGATTGGTGGTATTTAAAATACAGATAGTAAACAGAAATGTTGGTCATTATTGTGAATAGAGGACAGATTAGCATTATGCCTACTATGAAAATCACTCATCAATAATAATTATCGAGAACATTTCAGTATGTTATTGATACTATAAATAGCACCGATTATATATCACTAATATCAGTGATAACTTCTCAGATAACAGCAAATTAATTGTCAGGCCCATTTGAGCTCTCCCTCTTCCATTCAGATATAATAAAAAATAATAATTCTACAGTGAAATGCTGCATAGAATTTCCCAGGCCACTTTAGAATGGGCACTACTACACTCGTATAGTGGCAATTTCAACCTAAACTAAAATGTGTTTGCTATTTTGGATTTATTATCAGGATATTTTGGATATTATCAGGAAGCCTCAACATATGGAGACTATAGTACAATAATAAATAGAAACTTAGGTTATGGTCATTATTTAATGAGGGCAAGAGTGTACATAAAATAAGAATAATAGAAGAAAAAACAATAACTATATTGACAAAAATGGACAGATAGACAAATGTACAGTCGGACACGAAGTGTTATATTTACAATGAGTTACATTGTGTGACATGGTGGCAAGGCTAAATTGGCTATGTTGTGATTCATACAGCTAAAAAACCATTTCTCTTTTTAAAACCAAATGACAGGGAGATGAACAGTACATAAGAAAGATCAGCAGCACTATAAGGCCAAAGCCTCAGTTGAATTTTACGTTAGTGCCCACATTGTCAGTTTAAGTAGTGGCTTTAGCTTGTGATGATTGAGCGGTTACAGTAATATTGAATTTTTGTATTCTAATTAACACAGCAAATGTCTATTACCACAATATTTTCATTAAAAAAAATCAAATATATATTGAATCTAAAGCATCTAAAGTTTTATGACGCTAAATATGGTGAAATTTCATTGAAATGCTTAGAAAAATATTGGTTGCATAAACCTGTTTGTTTTAATACATCAAATATAAAAATAATGAAATGTGGTTCTGTTTTGGCCTTCAATTGCTTAAAGAGCAGGCAATGCATTATTTATGCATGCACAACCTTCCGACAGGCAAAAGGTTAACTTTTTAAATCTAGAAAGTATCCATCAAGATATCCTGTTATCTGCAAAACTAAGGCAAAAACAAAAACAGAATTTGTTAATGGTGTTTTTTTTTTCTTCTATTAACGTCACTGTCCTGTTATCTTTGGAATACATGCAAACCTGGAATTTTATACAGTATCTGGGAAACCAAAACTCCAGCCAAACGTGCCATAGAAAACCCAAGTCTATTCTTCAATTTAGTACATTACATTCTGTCCTACTCTCCCAGGCTTTCAATCCCTGCTTTGACATTCAGGTTGGCAATTTGTCTGTCCTCTCTCTCACAATGGATACATTTGAATAAAGCAGGCAGTATCCTTTGAATCACATAGGAAATCCAAATACCACTAGGTCACAGTAGTCACCACTGCAGTACTGCCTCCTGTGTTTATACTGAATTTGCTTGATAAATGAAGAGAAATTTCCTGATTTGGCTAGTGGGAGGACAAGTCACAAGGCTCAGAGAAAGGGAATGCCCTGAGAATCTAGATTTCTAATGCTCTTTCTTAGAGTTAAATCCTCTTTTCTACTGATCACTGTGGGCTCCCTGCTTGCTAGGATACCATGAATGGCATGCACTCTTCCCAGAGGTCAATCATTAACCTGCCCTGACAACATTTTGCATGAGTTTAAGGATGAATTAAGAAGGTAGTAGGAGGGGTAAAAGAAAAAAAAAGAAAAAGTTATATGATGTAGTGATTTTTTTTACTATCCAAAAAAAGGGATCTGGTATTGTAACAGTCTGTCCCAGTGTGGTCTGTAGCTATGCCCAACATGATATAATTATTAATCATAATAATAATAATAATAATAATAATAATAATAATAATAATAATAATAAAATGACAATATATTCCACAATGCTGTTGTAAATACGAACACATCAATCTAATAAAATATGATGAGCAATTTAAGGTGAAGAACAACAAGACATTTGTAGGCCCGGTTCAAACAAGTTTTCAATTCCAGATATCATACACACAGGCATTCCCACACTCTCCCATAGACGCATACATATGTTCAAAGGGATAGATAGATAGATAGATAGATAGATAGATACAGACTAGTGATCATTTCCGCATTGTGTTTGTGAGTGTGTGTGTTTACATTTGGGCAATGTCAATGTGGCTGAGTGTGTTATTTGCGTGCAGGTGATGTCAGTTTGCATACATGTGAGTGCATCTGTATATGTAAGGTTGTATGTGCTTGCATTTCTCTGTGTGTTCAGTGTAGCAGTGTTTATGTATTTGTAATGTGCGTGTGAACATACCAGTATATTTTTGTTCAGCCAGTGTGTGAGTAATTGTCAGTGTTTAGTGTATTTGTTTTCTTTGTTGGTGTCTTTGTATATCTATGCGTTGATCCCCCATCCCCCACCTGTCAGTTTATGGACCACTCGTCACTCCGTTGCATGTATGCAGAATGTGCCAGAGATAGGATAGTGCAGGGACATTCTGTATATATTGCAACCAACAGATTGACTGATATATCATGATCGACTGTTTGGCCACCTCAGATCCAGAGAAAAAAACAATATATTTTTAGGGAAATGGTCAATGGAGCTTACAATCAAAAGGCCCGTGGATTGATGAAGGCTTCCTTGGTAGTAAAAGGGTCAATTTCTATGCTTATTTATCCCCATCTGACATAATGGCATACTTTATTTTTTTTTTCCCAGAGATGTGACCTCAGGTTTATTCAGTCCTCACAACCATAGGAAATGTAATAAATTATGAATGTTGCTCATGTGTACAGAGGTACTGTCAAGCCAGCCTGGTAATGCAACCTTGTACTTGAGACATGCCTTTATGAATAAATGATGGAATTGACTCTGGAAAATAGATGCCTGTAGGGGAAGGAATATATGATCATCATATGAAAAAAAAATTCAGATCATTAAATTCCAGACCAGATTAACAACACCGACTGCATATAGGTAGATAGTCTTTGTGCATTGCTTGTTTGCATTTTGTTTACAACATGCAAATAATATAAAACAAATGGCAATAGAGAAAAAAAAATGAAAGCTTTAATGTGCCCAAACCCCATTACAAAAAACAGAGATAGATGGACTGCAAGGAATATTTCTGATGAAGTGAAGTGCATCCAAGTGTACATTAAAAGCTATAATTTATTATAGGAACTCTGGTGACATTTATAAACCACCAAGCGAGACTGGGGTGATTTATATTTGTCACTAAAAGCCCGGAGATAGATTGCTTTCCGTGATGTAGGCTTTCCTACCCTTTATAAAGTACAACAAACAGAATGAAGCTATACAGGCTTTTGTATTTTAAAAATGCCAAATTAGATCATTCTTAGTAATTTGCATACAGAGAGCTACAGATATTCATACATTTGCATATATATTCGTGCAGTTATATTTGTGCATATATTTCATAATAAATATGACACACTGGTGAAATATATAATATTGCATCTAGTTAATAAACCCAAATTTGCAATATTACAACAATTTATATTTTGTCATTTTTTTTGTCACAATCAGTTTAATTTAATTTGCCCCTTCTCATCATTATTATATTTTTTTGCACCAGCTTAAACTAAAACCTAAAATGAATCTGTATAAATTACTGTGATTCTATAATATATACCCTACTCTAAATTGCTTTTGCACAGAATAGCATGAATATAAAACTGATAACGATCTCCTAATGACTATAGGTTCAATTAAGTGGAGCCCACATTAACGTCTTTTTTCCTGTTAACATTTGTAAGTTTGTCCATTTTTTCCACAAAATACATTTGCATATAGAATTGATAATAATATTAACTATTAAAAAAAAACTGTGACATTGACCATGTAAGATATTCTTACCGAACATCATATTGTAACAATTTTGTTAGGTAAGATGGATGCTTTAGAGAGAGAAACTAGTAGAAAAATCTTATGCACTAGAAGACATCAGTTGTATTAATGCCTATTGCAAATGATTTACCACCGATTTACCCTGCACGGCTCCACTAAAGTTAGGTCAACGTAGAAAAATAGCTGACATGCTATTTCAAGAATAACAGGTTAGCAATTCATCAAACAATGTAATCTATTTGTGAATGTAAAGTAACTTAATTGTTCAAGCTGGTTATACAGCGTGAATACTATTGGTATTCAGTACTAAGCAAATGAATGGTGCATTGAGGTACCAGTGGCTAAAAATAAATAAGGCTAAAAACAATAAAATGATTCTATAAATGTAGAAAATCCATTGAGTTTGCCAGGACCCACGCAAAACCTGACATTGCTTTAAAATCCAGTTGGCAAACCTAGATGTTTGTGAATTGACCCCGATTCAATATTCTACAAGGTAATACCTATAACGTTTTGAAACCATGCACTCTTATTCTGATTGTTTGGGACATTTAGGTCATACAGGGTTATTTACTAAAGTAAGAATTGTTGGGAATTCAAAGTGAATTTTACATCTAAGGCAAAAATAGCTGAAGTGGAAAAATTCTCCAAGTCAGCTCTCCTTACAATTTGGCTTTTTATATCTACAATTTGAAATTGGCTTTGATTTCCGGACAATTATCACTTTAGCCAATAACCCTGAAATATTTCCAATACTTGTTTCTTGTGTTTCTATAACAAACATGATACTTTTCTATTCCCATATAAATCTGTAAGATCTAGGCCGCTTTGCATAAGAAAAAAACAAAAGAAAAAAAAACGTCATACCTCACTTTGTTCTCAAAAAACAATGAAATGTATTAAACTGAAATTATTTCTAAAACGTATTATCCTCAAATCGATAATGTTCTGACTTTTCACACTGAGAATCTAATATGATATTTTTAATTTTTTGCAGCCTGAAAATAAATTCATATCACATGCATGGCTGTGCCACTTTGTGAACCACTCTAATTGTGACATTGAGAAGGTACTTACGGGTAGGTTTAACACTTGTAATTAGGATTTCTTAAGTTGTGACAATACTGTGCAAAGTTAGAATGGAGTGTGGAATCTTCTGAATCTTCTAGCAGAAAATACTCAGTGGCATTATTTGTCAGTGCAAATGGAAACCAGTGGTTTATTATTCTTATTATCATTATTATATTATTATTATTATTATTATGTTATTATTTATATAGCGGCAACAAATTCCGCAGCTCTTTACAGTGGGTGGACGAACAAATATGTAGTTGTAACCAGACAAGTTGGACACACAGGAACAGAGGGGTTGAGGGCCCTGCTCAATGAGCTTACATGCTAGAGGGAGTGGGGCTAAAGTGACACAAAAGGTAAGGATAGCATTAGACTAATGACAGTTGCAAGAGAGGAATCAGTCAGGAGCAATTAACAGTTTAATTGATACGTTTTTATGAAGAAGTGGGTTTTTAATGATTTTTTGGAAGGAGTGGAGACTTGGTGAGTATCTAACGGAGGAGGAAAGTGAGTTCCACAGGAACGGTGCAGCCCTCGAGAAGTCTTGAAGGTGAGCATCAGAGGTGGGAGTACGGACAGACGTAATAGACTTCAGCAGAGCGTAAGGGCCTAGACGGGACATACTTGTGTATAGGGCGGATGGATAGGTGGGAGCAGCATTATGTAGAGATTTGAAAGCAAGAACCAGAATTGTAAATTGAGCCCTATATCTTACAGGAAGCCAATGTAGGGACTGACAGAAGGGTGAGGCGTGGGAGGTGCGGAAGAACAGGAAGATGAGCCTCGCCGCTGCATTCATTATGGACTGTAACGGCGCAAGTTGGGAGCACGTAAGTGCACTGAGAATGTGGAGTAATTCTAGATCCTTTCTCAGATATTTTATTTTATACATAGAGCCTAAAAATACAGAAATGTTAGTTATGCTTGCTTAAAACGGGATTCAAAATGAATGCAGAACTTTAATGGTTGTAAGAAACAAACAGGGATTAGATCAGAATAAAAGAAACTGCAAACTGTCAGAACCAGGAAATATGTTAATCATGAAGTCTTAGGGACTAAAGAACAAAGTATTATTTAACTATATACACATTTGCAACAATCATTATAGATTGACACATTCTGTAAATATATATACTGAGTGACACTATATTATCCAATAATATCCAATATTCTGATACTTTATGAAGAATCACTAATTATCCATAATAAGGTATATGCAAAGAAGATCGCACTATGGGTCCGACAAAAATAACATCTAGGAACAGATCACTCAGCTCCTACATCCGTACAGTACATATAATTAGGGCTATGTTTTTATTACTTCATTTGGTTGCTAATTATCATTTTTCCAATGTGATAGGCAAGAGCTTATTAAAACAAAAGTATAAACAGGCCCTAACCTTTTGGTGAACTAGGCAATTACCTAGAGAGCCAATTTGTACAGGGTGATGCATCAAGGCCAACCTTAGCAACTACTTTTAACACATTCATGACAGCTGGTTTTAACTCTTGTGAAAAGTTTAATAAGAAAATGTGAATGATATGTCAGTGTCAAGAAATAAGGCAAATAGAACATATATCCCTAAAATTACAACATTACAAAGGGGGGCAGCAATCAGATATTAAGAAGCCCTAATTCAACGAGATATTTTTATACTGTCTAAGCCAGTCTAGGGATGCAGCAATTGTGAAAATGGCCTAGACCACTGGTTCCCAAGCCAGTCCTCAAGGAACTCCTACCAGCCCAGGATTTAGATTCCTGTCCTATTGTATTTTATACCCCACCTCCTATAGACTGTCAGCTCGTTTGAGCAGGGTCCTCTTCAACCTATTGTTCCTGTAAGTTTTCTTGCAATTGTCTTATTTATAGTTAAATCCCCCCCCCCCCCCCCCTCTTATAATATTGTAATGCTCTACGGAATCTGTTGGCGCTATATAAATGGCAATAATAATAATAGGGATTAACCAGTTGTGTCTGAGTTGTTTTTTCTTTCTAAAAAAACACTTTAGACACAACCCGGTAATCCATAAATACTGGACTGGTAGGAGTGCCTTGCGGACTGGTTTGGGAGCCACTGGTCTAAGCTATTTTCATAATTGCAGCATCCCAGATCAGAATCAGACTGGATAGTTTACCTTACTGTATGTGGTGGCATTTTTCCACTGGGAGTTAACAAAACTGCTTTTGTACACATTAAGTAAATTCTTTATTAAAAGTTAATGTGCTTTTTAACCCCTTAAGAAAACATAACATGTGTGACATGTCATGATTCCCCTTTATTCCAGAAGTTTGGTCCTTAACCCCTTAAGGACCAAACTTCAGGAATAAAAGGGAATCATGACATGTCACACATGTCATGTGTCCTTAAGGGGTTAAGGGGTTAAACACTAAACAAGGCCTCAGTTTTTCATAACCGACAATAATAAATAGATTTTCAGGAGTGAATGGTGCAATATATTACTTCAGTTATCAGTTCTCTATAATCTATCTAGCACTTTATTCTGTGAACGCAATAACAATAAAAGCAGAATATCCTCTGGTAAATATAGAATTAGAAGGAAATGAAATACGGATCCAGTGAATTCTATGAATTTATTTCATATTCCTTATATACGTTAGGAAGGATATATAATATTGTGGGATATAAATGCACTTCTTATTCCATAAATAAGTTAGAATAATATATAATATTGCTGTGCTAGAGGCACACAATATATGTAACAAAGAATAGTATGTGCATTAAAAATTTTTACTTAATTTTCCAACGTCATTAATAGCTATAATACATTCTGCATCTTAAGGGTAAAATGTAATGCATATTCTTGTTGGAATAATTTACCCAATTTTAAGCAACATTTGGTAAAAAAACAAGTAGAACCAAATATATAGTGACAAACAAATGAATATCCTTATTTTTAAAAGCTAATACTGTATTTTATTTCAGATCATTTATATTCAGGCATTGTGCCTGAGTACCACAAGCATTTAAATCATTATATCAAATATCTATAAATGTATGTGTCCTAAAACGATCTTTTACAATGGTTAACAGATTTAACAAATCTATATTTTACAAACAGACTAGAAAGTATTTCCACAGTTTCCCATGGAATATATAACAAAATTCTTACATAATCATATTTTATGACTGTTGTAATCTTGGATATATCCAAGTTAGTGTCAAGAGGTGAGTCTCCACTTTGTACCTTCAACATCTTTTAGAGTTCTTAGTCCAGTATATCTCTCTCAACTGACTCTTTACTATGCTTTAAAGCAATATATGGTTGTGAGATCACAGATAATTCTATGAAGAAATGGTTTAAATGTCATGACTTTCACAAGTAAAGACTTTGGAAAGTTAATCTGAAGAAAGCATTGTGGTAAACTGTACACCTAGTTTGGTTAATGTAGGTCAGATTAGCAAAGGAATATCATTGAATTGGAATGCTCACCAATCAGTTTTTTTTTTCCCCAAATGTGTTTCCTACACTAATCCATTATCGGCTTTACCTCATTGACGAGACCTATCAAGGCCAAAGCATTCATCTGTGGTTGCTGTATGTGTCATGCATAGAGAGCTGGACTTCATAGAATCAGGAACTCCCTTTTGGGTGGGCTCAGTCTGATATGCAAATGAACTAGGTTCTTCTTATAATGGCACATGATGAGCTAAAGCCAGCATCAGATTTGAGCAGGGACCCACCGAAGGACAGGCTACTTGAGCTCTTGTCTGTTGTCAGTGTATTCTCTTGCGTGATGTTTTCTTGCTCTGTCCATATTTCAAAAGAGAGAGAGAGAGTATCTCTACATATATAGAGCCGTGGATCCATGACCACTGCAGGCTTATATGGTGAGGGGTCTTCTCTCTTGCGAGCTCCTGCTGTGTAATGATTAATTACTAAAAAAAGGACAGGGCTCGTGAGCAGTGGCATACACACAATCCTTGGGGCCCCGGTGCGAAACTGATTCATGGGGCCCCCCTCTCCAACCCCTGACAAACACACACACACACACACACACATACATACAGACACACATACATACAGAGACACATACATACACACACACAGAGACACACACACACACACACACACACATAGACAGATACATACAGACACAGACAGACACACACAAGACACACACACATACATACAGACTGACACACACACAGAGACAGACACACACACACACACACACAAGACACACATACATACAAAGAAACATACATACAGACAGATACACACACATACAGTCAGGCACACATACATACATACAGACAGAGACGCAAACACACATAAACACATACAGACAGACACAGACATACACACAGGCACACAGACACATACATACAGACAGACACACACACGCACTCAAGACACACCCCTGGAGTGACGGGCCCGGTTGCAGCTGCAACCCCTGCAACCCCTATATGTACGCCACTGCTCGTGAGCATAACCTGAGGTGCCAGCAATTGCCGGAGTTGCTAGCAATTGTCACCAAGTACCACCAGACCACCAGAGAATGTAATGTCACCCTTCCTGGGCCACAGGTAAGACGCAGGGAGAAGCAACACACTTACATAACGTTAAAAAAAACTACTGCCTTTCACACCTCCACAGAACCTAGTTCTATCCCACCCCACAAATGCACACACTGCATTCACGACAGGGCCGGACTGGGGATACAAAGCAGCCCTGGGAAAAAAAATCTATGCCAGCCCCATAAGTCATTGCGCCATATATTGTTGCATGTAATATGTAAGGCTATGTCTTGCCACCCCAGATGATTGAGTTTATATATATATATATATATATATATATATATATATTTATATATATATATATAATAAACAATACACAAGATCCAGCGCACTCTCATATCTAATAAAAAGCAACTTCAATGTTGACAGATTTTATTAGTTTTTAAAAGTTTTTTTAAAAACACCTAATCTAGGCAAAAAAAATAATGGGGATTTAGTTACATTATATGATCATACATTGCATAAGCCTGCCACAACGTCAATATATATATATATATTTTTTTTAATATAAAATATTGGTCCTTTCAAAGTAAAACATTTAATTATACAGTAAGCATACTCACATGCAGACACACACAAGCTCATTGATACACAGACTCATAGACAAACAATTTCACTAATATACATAAGCTCATTGACATAAAAACACAAGCTCACTCACTAGCAGGCACACACACACATGCAAGCAAGCTCACTCACTAGCAGGCGCACACACACACAGCTTAATGCAGTGGTTCTGGTGTCTATAGCCTGTAGCCTGTCCCTGCAGGCTTTTGAATGTAAACACTGACTTTTCAGAGAAAAGGCAGTGTTTACATTGCTTCCTAGTGACACCTCTAGTGACAGACACTCAGACGGTCACTAGAGCCACTTCCTGTGTCAGTGCGAATTGGCTGAGATCATCCAGCTTGATGATCTCAGTCATAGAGGCAGAGACCAGCACGACGTTGGAAAAAAAAAAGGTGAGTAAAACACTATTTTTAAAAACACACACCATGACAGACACACCATGACACAGACCATGACACAGACAGACACACACACACCATCACAGACACACACACACACCGTGACACAGACAGACACACCATGATACAGACACACCGTGACACAGACACACACACCATGACACAGACACACACCTTGACACAGACACACACACACACCATGACACAGACAGACACACACACCATGACATAGACAGACACACACCATGACACAGACAGACAGACACACACACAGCATGACAGACAGACACACACACACCATGACACAGACAGACACACACACACACAGCATGACACAGACAGACACACACACAGCATGACAGACACACACACACACACACACCGTGACACAGACAGACACACACACCATGATACAGACAGACACACACACACACCATGACACAGACACACACCATGACACAGACACACACACACACCATGACACAGACAGACAAACACACAGCATGACACAGACAGACACACACACAGCATGACACACACACACACACACATGTACCTACCTGTGTGGGTGGGCAGACTGATAGGTGTCCTGCAGCCGCATGGAGAGCTTGGATGGCGGCCGTAGGAGAAGCTCTTCTGGCGGCCGCTGGGGGAGCAGGGTGTTCTGTCTCTGCTCCCCCTCCCTCGCGTGCAGCTTAATGAGACCGGGGGCGGAATATGACGTCATATTCCGGCCCCGGTCTATTTCTAACGCGAGGGAGGGGGAGCAGAGACAGAACAGCCTGCTCCCCCAGTGGCCGCCAGAAGAGCTTCCCATGCGGCCGCCATCCAAGCTCTCCATGCGGCCGCAGGACACCCACATGTCTCCCCGGCCCCAGGTGCCGACGGCCCACCGGGAAATTTCCCGGTATCCCGGTGGGCCAGTCCGGCCCTGATCCACGATACACACTCATTGCATCTCTTACATACACACTGCATCCACTATACACATTGGATTCCCTATACACATGCACTACATTCCCTAAACACATCCATTACATCCCCTACAAACACTTGATCCCCTATCACAGCTCTTAGTGCCTGCAAGATGGCGGTGCAATGGGGAGCAGCTCCAGGCACGCAGACCTTGAGCTGTGTAAGAGGCCCAAAAATTTCTGATGGCAGCCCTGCTATTTATACTTATTTACTATATCATATAATTATCAGACATGCAAAAATAAAGTTTTCCATCATAGATTTTGCTTTAAATCTGGTAATAATATATAGCATATATTGTAACTAACGTAGTAATTCTGAGTTGCTTACTTCAATGTCCTCCTTATGCTACTAGACATGATTCAAGTTTTACTTTTTACAAGAAAAGGTTCAAGAAAGCCAAGTGTTCACCAAACCACAGTCCTGTGGCTAATTCCAATTATTTAAATGTTATAGTAAATTCAGTTCAGAATGCTTTACGGATCTTACAATTCCCAGCAATCAATCTGAACCTCTATAGGATGCATAAATGATTCTAACATGCTTGGAATTAAAGAAATGAAAATGATATGAAAGGGAAATGGGATGAAAGGAAAATAAGAAATTCTATTTTACATGTATTTTCTATAACCTTGTCCATTGTCATTTAATTGGTGGAAAAACAAAGGATATTTTATTCAATTTTTATTACGGATATCTATTAAAGGAACACTACAATTTGCTGTAGTGGTTATGGTGCCAGAAGTGGCCTGGTGTTCCTCATTGTAAGTAGTCAAAGCATTTTAAACTGGTTTGACTTCTTACCTGGGGTCTAACAAGTGCCACTCTCTCTGTACACTACAGCTGGTTTGACTGCTACAACGGAGGGTCAATCCTGGCACCATAACTACTACAGTGTGCCATGGTGCTTATGGTGCTCCTTTAAGGAAGAAACAATCCTTGCTTGAAGATGAAGAATTTGAGCATTATAGTGATCCCCTAAAGGTCAAGCTGTATTAATATGTGAAGTTATTTAGGTAATGCCAAATTAAATAAATTACTTGGTTTACAAACTATCCAAGTCAGTTGTACACTAAAAGTAAATTGGTTGCAACAGATTCAGATTGATTTGGTTCATTTAAGTTCCATATGACTTTGAAAAAAAAATAATATTCAAATATATTATACGTCTAGCGTGCCCTTTATTAGCTAGGCACCTACTTGAACACTATTCCTAAGATTGAGACTGGTTTGATGTTCAACTCAGGGATTTCTGGTTTATTGCACCGATGACAAGATGTGGCCAACTGTGAAAAGGTCAACTGGCAGTACTGAGCTGTCATTGATCAAACATATAAAAATGCAAAATAAATACATGCATACATAGGGGATCTCAAAACTGTGAGCTATCGGCATGACTTCCTCTTCTACTCCCTTGTCACATATAGTGGGAAATATTAAATGTAAAGGGAGTGTTTCACAGACATCCTTAGGTTTGTGTATTGGCTGCTCTCTATAACACCCTTTTTTTCCAAAACAATGCAATGAGCTATGGAGGCCTCTACAAGTTCAGAAGACCTTGAGATCACCCTTAATAGAAAAATGACTTAACCTCCCATTCCCATGCTCTATGTGCATGTGTGTGTGCATTAATCTCTGAAATAGAGAGAAACCACCCACATACATTGTGCAAAATAAATTCTAAGTCAAGTGCTTAAGATATACCTAGCCGCCAGGCACCAACAGTGCTCACAGTCATGTACTAAAGATGTGCCCAATTTAAATACACTAGTAATACCTATATACCCTAGGTCAGCGGTAGGCAACCTATGGCACGTGTGCCATGCACGGCACTCGAGGTGTCTTTGCACGGCACTTAAGACTGTTGAGCCAAACAGGCTCTGGCCCATCAGGAGTCCCAGTTAAACTTCAGATATCTGCTAATACGAAAAGGTGGTGAAGGACAATCCTCAATGTATGCATCGCAGCATGTAGAGGAACTGAACTCAGATCACTTCCTCCCAGCACTTGTGAATGGGAATCCTCACTGGAGGAGAGCAGCCTGCAGCTGCTGTTGCAGCTCCTGTCCTTGACCTGTACCTGGCCAACCTGGTCCCCACTGGACTCCAGAGAAGCCACCCACACTGATAGATATACACTCACTTGCAGAATAAGCCTCCCCCTCATACAAATATGAACAGCCCACACACAAACATACACACAATCCCCACAAACTCAACACCACAAACTACTCATGAACATATACAATATACGCACAAATACAACGATACAAAGCAACTGCAATATAAATAATACAAGCAGAATACGGCAACATGCACATCTCAATTTAACCCCTTAAGGACACATGACATGTGTGACATGTCATGATTCCCTTTTATTCCAGAAGTTTGGTCCTTAAGGGGTTAAAGAGAATAGGACCAGCACGCTACGGGGCATCACAATCTTATTTTGGCACAGTGCTGCTAAAAGGTTTCCTACCCCTGCCCTGGGATGCCAACAAAATAAACATATTCTTAAGCCCCTATTTCAAACTCATACAACAAAATACGTGTGACTTCTCGAAAGTTTCCGAGAAAACTTTAACATCTGCACGTTAATATATATATATATAACACTTGCCAAACCCAATATAGTCAGTTGTGAAAATATGTTGAAAAATACTCCGGTTCAAGTGATTGGGATGTTTTCCGTTTTTGCTGTTTTTGACAAACGTTTCCACTTTTCTACCATTTAGAGGTCTATTGTACAGCGCTATGGAATTTGCTGGCGCTATATAAATCAAATAACAAAATAATAATTAACAGAAACCTGACTTGTTATTCACTGCATCGTTAATAGACTCTATGAAGGTTAGTTTTATTTTATTAATGTGTCTATAATGGTTATTTATTAACGGGAAAATTCTAATTTAAAGTCAGAGTAGCCAAACTAAAAGCATAGCTGAATGTGAGATTTTTTTCAGTCCGGCTATTTTATCCTTAAATTTGAAATTCACTTTGAATTCACCTTGAATTTTCACTTTAGTGACTAACCCTGTAAGTGTTAATTTCTCTGCAAGTATTTTTATATTTTTTTTCCTTTTGTTTGCGCATTGCAGTATTTTTTTTTTTTTTTTAAATGAATATGGCCAGCATACTTTTATATGCATTATGAAGTGTATTTGTTATTTAAACCTATTGCATATAAATCAAGAGCTTAATTATAAAACCGTGGTTCTTAACGTGTTCTGAGAGGGACCTAAATTATGTAAATAACATTATCTTGGCCGATCCATTCTTCCTTTTGATAATTCGTTTAAAGACTCATACTTGAACTGTAATATAATAAATACTAAAATAAATTTTGGCCTGGGGCTTAATGAATATGACGTGCTTGTTCCAACCAATGGTGACCTACTAACTAATAGCATGGGGACTCAGCTTTCTATCCCAACTCAGAGGTCAAGAACCACTGCCAGAAATGAATGATGAAAGAAAACAATAAATAATGCTATGTAAAAAAGAAATTCTGGGGCAAAGGTCCAAAATTATACATTTGCAGGAATAGGACATTGTTTTTATACTGCAATTTAGTGTCTGGTTAGAAATGTATTTGAACTACTTTGCAACACTTGAATATAGTGAATAATAATGCTTATGACTGCCTTTGCCCACAATGATTGTCTTCTAAGTCTAAAGTTGTTTTGGTGATGCTGCATATATGAAGTCATAATAAGGTCTGTCTCTGACTCAAATTCACAGTATCGGTTTCTCCTATAAGCTGACACAAGGGCCAGGTGATTTGCTTAGGGCTGAGAAGAAGCCCATGTAAATGAAAAGATGAAAGTAATGTTTCTCACACCCCACTGACTTGGGGGGAACTCTTGCAGGCATTTTACTGATTGAACAAGTCACTTGCTGCTCCTCTTAGATGCATGCATGTAAACGTGGGATACATTTAGATGGATGCAGATTGGACTCTGTAAACAATGTTTCCTTCTGGTAAATGTCAGTGTTTTTCTTGCATTGAACCTGCAGTGTCTGTTTTGACATTTGTGTCTTTTTTGTACCCATAATAGGCTGGGACTGATAATACTGAGCAGCACCATAATTTCACTTATCTTGCTGCTGGTGTTTGGCCGAGCTTATCTCGTTGCAGTTGCCTGTGTGTGAGCCAGTGTGGGTATAAACCAGTGCTTTCTGAAATAAATAATTGCTGTTTTATGTGTGTTTCTTGAGGATACTGCTTAGTAAACTTTCTGTTTAAACTGGTTTACATAAAGTGTGTTTTTAATGCATTTGCAGCATGTGCTAGAAAAAAACAAAAACAGAACGATAGTAAATACAAACAGAATGACTGGATATAACATATAGTCAATGGAGAATAAAATTCCTTTCAGTGGAGATATTCCAATTAAAAAAACAGTATAGACCCTATAATCATTTTATCTGTCTGAATGGATTGTAGTGCCTATGCAGATGGCACTGCAGATGTTGTGGACTACATCCCCTATAATGCTCTTACACCCATAATGCTAGCAAAGCATCATGGGAGGTGTAGTGCAAATCATGTGGAGTGCCGAAGGTTGCCTATGCCTGGCCTAGAATGTCCATTCAGTGTTAAAAAAACATTTCTGACTAGTTTAACACTGGATGAGGGTCCCTGGTAACCACAGCATGGTCCTCACTGGAGATATGGCAAAGGCAGAAAATAAACTCCTCTCCTTAGTCGTACCAATGGGCGACTATCATAGGCCGAATGCAGTCAGCTGACACTTTCAGGCAATCACAGGGGGTGTGGGCTGCTGAGGACTCTCATTTAGCATTAAACCAGCAAAAACAGCAGTTCAACACTAAATGGAAGTACAGCTCCAATGGATACCAGACACTATAACCCCTCCAATGAGATGAAGCAGTTACAATGCCTTTAAGTGTATTTTATATCTAGCTTTCGAATGGTATGAGAGAATGCCAGCTACCACAATGGGTTATTTACTTAAGCATGTGAATTCAAGGCTCTCCAGGCCTAATATTTTAGATTCACTTTGAATTTTTATCAATTCACGCTTTAGTGAATATTCCTTTCAGCAATTAAAGAAGAGCAAGGTTTAGACTGCACAGGACCCTAAATACCAAATTAATAGCCCCTGTCACATCACAATTCACAGTAGTCAGGGAAAAAAGTGATTGGTTGGAACTCACCCTCCCCTATTGTAATCTATTGGTAGTTTTAGACCGTGGTTGAGTAATTACACAGCGAACCTATGGCGGGTGTGCCACAACATGCCCCTCAGATAACTCTCTGCTGGCTCATGAGACACATCATGTGATGTGTACTCTGGGAAGGTAGCCTCCTCCCTGCCAAAAAAAAGGTATGCAGAACGAGCAAAATATTTTGTCTATATAATATTATTATTAGTATTATTAAAGTAAAACAAACACCCAGGGCCAGAACACATCACACACAGCCTGACTTCTGCTTTTATGCTTAATTGCAATGCTGGCACTTTGAAATATATAAGTTGGTTGCCAGTTTGGGCAAAAGTGCTCAAAAAGGTTTGCCATCACTGGCATAGAGCAATGGTTTCTAGCTTCTTCTGAACCATGGCACTCTGAGATAACAGAAAAATCTCTAAGTCACTTCAACTATTTTTTACCTTTATCAGAAGTTTCACATTTACTTGCATTCTAGCTAGAGACTATGTAACATGCAGAGAGCATAGTTCTAGAATAACAATACATGCTAGTTTTAATGAATTGTAAGAAAGGAATCGCAAATGTAATGAAAATATTTACTGAAAATGTTTTACTTAAACACTCCATTGAACCCACCAGTGCCCTGAAATGAATGTGTTTTTGCAGCAAAGTTAGAGGTGGCTTTTGGCACACCAGTGCGGCACTGTACCCTAGATGAAAATGACTGCAATAGGGGTACCCAAAAGGGAGACCCCCAGATGTTTTAAAACTGCAGCTCCCATGACACTTTGTCATTCTGATGCATTCTAAAGGCATGCAAAGCCTCATGGGAGTTGTAGTTCTCCAACATCTGGGGATCTGCCTTTTGGGTACCCCTGACATCCTAGAACTAAAAATAGTTCTGATATATTTTACAGAGTTACTAACCATAACAAGATCTCTATAAATGATGGTGAACACTTAACATCTTTGCAAGGACTCAGGATAAAGCTAATCTTATAATTTAAAACACTATGTTTTAATCCAATTTAAAATCTGTTGTGATGTTTGGGTGGTAGGTAATCCATAGATTGCATTTCTGGTAATATTAAACAGTCGTTATACAGAGAATATGTACACAGTGCCTTATGAGTTAGTCACCTCTCTGCGTTTAATTTTTAGTGGCTGTTTTCATAACCTTCACTCCTATGGAGGCTTTGGTATTTAACATTGTTTATGTTAAGGTATCATCTTTAACTGCTGCTTGTCTTGTTCGTGTGCCAGGCAGTAAATTGTTATGAACTGAAGAGGAAGCCTGTTTCATGCCTCCTTTACTTTATAAAGGTGACATTTGTAATGCTGCTCTCACAGTGTTCTACTGGCACACCCTTTGCATCTTTTAACCTATAGATGCCTTGCATTTAACTGCACATGATGTTAAACCAAGAGTCCTCCCAAAAAGGAGAAATCACAGTCACAAGACCTTTTCTGAATAGCCCTGATCTTATACAACTGTGTTTTCTTTTTCTAGAAAAAGAAACCACACACACAAAAAACAAATATATATATTGTGTGTGTGTGTGTGTGAGAGAGAGAGAGAGTGTGTGTGTGTGTGTGTGTGTGTGTGTGTGTGTGTGTGTGTGAGAGAGAGAGAGAGAGAGAGAGAGAGAGTGTGTGTGTGTGTGTATGTTTATAGAGCAACGGCTTGTTATTTATTTATGAAGAATTATATATGATGTATATCTTTCTCTGACATATTTGAATATTTGAATTGATAATTGATAATTACTTTGATAATGTTTTAAGGGAATTCAAGATAAAGTTGTACATTTTCTTTTATTAATTTTCATTTTATATGTATTTAGTTATATAGAAATACAATCTAGTAGAGATTTAAAAATGCAGTTTGGGGGTTAGCAAAAGGGCAGCCTATACAATGCATGTGTTGATAGAAACATCAGACTTATATGAGTGAGATGTCTGACTGTTCACATTGCATCTTATTTTCATTTAGAATTTAAAAACCAAACAAAAAAACTAATAAATAATAATGAATAATACCATACCTTACATGTTTCATTGGTAAGCTATTTTGCCATCAACTGCAACCAATATATGAAGCAATTTAAATAAATTAAAATAATGACATCTCTGTGTTTTTACAGAAATGTTCTTATCTGTGCTATTCCCCGAATGAGCTACGTTATTTGTTATGCCATTTTTGTTAATGTACACATTTCAGGTAATAGTGTAGTAAACACAGTGAACATGTAATAGAATATAAGAGAAAATGTATAATATTAAGACCCATTGAAATGGCAAGTCCTGGAATCCATTGGCAATAATGTTATAAGACAATGACTAATCTTGCATATTAATCTAAATTTACTTTATTGTCACAAAGGCATTAAAGTAAAATGTTGTGTTTGATAATGCCTGATAATGGATAATTAAATTGCACCACATATATGTTGAGTCAACTATATGAATATATTGTTGTTCTCACATTTATTCCTAAATATCATTTTTAAATAAAAATCTACTTGACATATAATTCTATACATGCCAAATTATTAAACAGAAATATACTGGTGACTAAAGAAATGTTTGGATAAAATGTGTTGTGTCTTCAGCCTGTCTTATCTGTTAGTGACAGTCGTGAGGTTTTCAAGGGTACATTTTTCAGTGTCCATTGTTTACAAAGTAATAATTAAATCATTAGTCAGAAGGATAAACAATAGTATCTGATTAGTTTAAATTTAATGGACACATTGTAAAAAAAGGCTTGTCTTGTCAATGTTTTGCATACTGTAATGCATCATCTTAACACCTATTGCATCCCTTTTGTTTTGTAGAGTCTTATAATAGTCTTTTGCTTTCTTTACTAATGTACTTAACTGCTTGCTATCCATCCAGTATTTATTCCCAATTTGCATGTACTGTACATATAGGGATTTAGTAAATAGCAACCTTTAGTTTAAAATTCATGTATCCATATGGAGCATCTGTATCCGACCGAGGGCTTGCTAGAATAGACATTCTTCTAACATTATGTGTACCACAGGAGTAGTGTAGACATAGATACGACATTCAGTAGAGGTGGCCGACGCCACACAAAATGCATAATTCAAGAGAAAAAAAGCAATAGCAGATAAAATCAATAACTGCTCATATTTAGTTCCCACTTCATTTTGCTGTATTTGTTAAAGACGCACAACCTCCAAGGCATCCATAAAAAGGAGACTGGATATACACGAAAAGAGACAATTCTCAACGTCTTACTGTTGAAGCAATTTCTGTATATATTAATTAAGGCTGCACATCTTAGATAATAAATGGCTACTTGCTTCTTATCGGCATAAATGTTATGCTTCTATGGTTTTGTTTCACTTCTTTATCTGATGTATCATTTTTTATCCCAGATAGTTTGTCATTAGCATAATTAATGCAATAAAGTCACAAATCGTATAAAGATACAATTTAGGAGAACTCAAATTCTTCATCGTAACAGCTACACACTGATCATCCTGTCTCTCCTCCTCTATTTCCACATCCCCCTCCCCTTTCACTTACCCCTCCCTGTGCCTTCCCTGCAATAAATAAGCCAGCACAGAGGCTGCCTTGAAGCTGCAGAGCTAAGAGGCTTGAAGATAGAAGGTCTAACTGACTGGAGACATTGACTCCATCTGTGCAACAACTGCTTGTGCATCTTCCTGTCACACAAACCCCGTGCTTCCTCATCTACAGCAGACAGAACCCATTTTGTCACCAGGCTTCTGAAGGAATTGCATATAGAATTTTTTGTATCTCTTACTACAAGAAGATCCTTTGTTGTTTTTTTTTAACCTTATTGTCTCGGCATTGGATTGACAGTTGCATGTTCTGTTCCTGCTGCTGCTCAGTTGCAGGGTAGGTTTTAGGTGCCCACTGCAAAGCCCACCCAAGCACCCCTACCTTTTAGGTGCTTGCAATGAAAGCTGTGAGCCCAATCCGTCCCCATAGTCGAAAAACTGGGGTGTGTGGGGAGCTGGCTGTGCACTGCCTGTCTGATCACAGCCTTAGTGTAGCTCGTTACAAGATGGAAGAGGAGTGCCTGCAGTACGATATGAATGACTGCTATAGCAGGCTCAAGAGACTGGTCCCCACCATCCCCCAGAACAAAAAAGTCAGTAAAGTAGAAATTCTGCAGCACGTTATTGACTACATCCTGGACCTTCAGCTGGCTTTGGACACACACCCTGTGCTGTTAAGGCAACAGCCACCTGCCAGGACCCCACTCACAGACCTCAATACTGATCAGGTAAGTGGCTCTCACCTACCTCATTGCTCCCTTTCCATTGCAAATGTCATCTGAGTGGAAACTGGACCCAGTTAGTCATCTATCAGAGCTGTGTAAGACTTACTGTATAGGGGGTGCCAGTATGTATTATTGGGTCAGTGCCAATTTGCCCAGGATGCCAATTCATGTCATTGCCCCCTATTTTAATGGCTAGTGTTTGCCAGCTATGGCTTCATTTAGGAATGGGAGGTGGTATTGTCACCCGAGCTGGCTTTCAGTGGCAGGGCAGCAGGTCTAGGGATGGGCCCCCAGAGAGGTATGACTTGCTCCCGGATGCAGGCTGGCCACATATCCTTATGATGGGCAACTCCTATCCTTTTCTACAGACCCCATCACCCGTCTGCCGTGTAAAGCTACTGTCTCCTGCTCTTGTTTACACATCGCTTCAAGCTGTGCAATGTGTTGCAATCACCTTCAGATGTAATGGGGGGGGGGGGGGTGAATTCACGCTTATTCTTCTTTGCGATTGCCTCTTTCACAGCCCCTCTAAAAAGAGCCATGCTGCACCCTCGCCCTCTGTCCTATTCAGAAAGCTGTTAAGTCATCTGCTCCATGCCAATTGCTTGGAAGTTGAGTGTGTGTCAGGATTTTAATGAGGAGCAGACAGGCAGAGTGGGGTGATCTGTCTTTGTATCTCTATTCTGATCACTGGAGTGTGACTTCCCATTGCTACAATGTATCAGTGGCCAGTCCTAGGCAGGCACAATGGGCTGTGTTACTGGAACGCATTTATGTCTTTATATATTCTGCATCGTATCTTGAACTATTCTATTTCAAATTACAGGCTGCCTCCGTGGTGAACAAACAAGGGGACAGCATATTGTGTCGTTAAGCTGTATTTTGAAGGTGAGTCTTACCATTTGATCCTCACTATATATACAAATAAATTCAATGTATGACATTAGATCAGTCCAAATCTTTGTAACAAGGACTCCTATTACATGTCGACTATAGTCTTACTATCCCAACCCCCCTTACATGGTTTTAATGAGCTTCTCAAATGATTTACCCAATAATACATAATCCCTGACCAAACAAGGGTTAATGGTTAATGTATGAGTGTGCTCCCGGATTAAATTGGATAGATGGAGGAAGTTAACTGCGTCTGATTATATCTTCATTCCCATGCAGGATTTTACGTTTTTATGAGAGGGTTGGGATTTCTGTGTATTATGATGCATGTACTGGTTGGGGGAGGGCGGTGGGTTACCCCTTTGCACAGTGTGGCTGGAGCAGACTTCTACAGCTGTGTCCCTATGCTTGGGAGCTGTGCTTGTAGTTTTGACCTGGTTTGTTTTGGATTGTTGATCAAGCATGTCTTGTGTTTTGTTGGTGGCGCCAGTCAGTCTGGAGTGAGAATGGTTCACACACCCCCTCTATTCATTCCTCTTCCACAGGTGTGCAGCAGTCAGAGCCCAAGCCAGAAGGAGCAGAGAGAAATATATATAGAGAAAAATTAGAGCATAAGGGAGGGGAAAGGAAAAAGCAGTCATCAAACAAAAGAAAAAGAAAAGAAGAAAAAAAAAAGAAAAAAAAAAGTCTCAACACACACATCTATCATACACTAAGGAGAGTATATTTCTTTTGCAGTTTGTGCACCCTCATACCACTTAACACTGTCTTTTTCACATTCATTGTGTTTCATCAAGATGGGATAGTACATGGAATTATGGACACATTGAAAGTCACAGAACTGATGGGTAGGGGGGGTTTAGAAAATGATTATAAAATGAAGAACTGAATTTTAAAGCTTTACTAATATACCAGAGCATTGTAGATATTTTTTTGTACATCTATTGTTTAAAATAGATGCTTTTATTGGGTCAGGGAATTTTATTCTCCCTGCAGGAATGTTACATATTGTATAGAAGAAAAAAAAATCAAGTGACATTTCATACTGTATATATAGAGATGTTCTATACGTGTAAGTGATAAAGTATATGCTTTAATAGACTACTGTAATTATGAAGTATTTTTAATTAAATATTTTGTGTAAATATCAATGTGTGATTTTTTTTTCCTTTTATCTTTTTTTTTTTTAATCATGGGGTAATGGGTTTAATTCATATATGTATTATAAATACATTTGCTAATTATTTGAGATTTGATTAAAACATTAATTATGTCTATTCACTAACTTGGCTCTGACATTAATAGGTCTGCATGATTGCATGGGCTATTGTTTATGGACATTAAACTGTCTCTGGCCAATATGCATTCAGATAAATTAGTAAATCCACATAGCACACTTCTATTGAAAAAAAAATTACAATAATTGACACACCATGAATAATTAATTTGGTTCAAAATACAAATAAATAAATATTCAATTATAATCAATAATCCATATAGCATATATTCAAAATTTCCAGGTTCTAAAGAATTGTTTCAATGTATACTATTGTTCCTCTTTGTGGTACTCAAATAGTTAACCTGTCCATTTAACAATCTGGGGAAGAGGTTGTATCTGTACAAAAAGCCTAATATGAGATGGCTATATGAAACCTGTGACCATGTTGCAGTATTATTACCCATTATCACATTTCTAGAAGGCCCTTGCAGGATACACAATGTAGTCTCCTATTTTCTTGAAGGTATTTTTTTTCTTATTTCCATTACAAGAAATATATGGCCAGACAATTTATCATGGGCTTAAATATTAATGTAAAAATAGCCAAACGATTTAAAAGAATTCTAGTATATCTAAATTTCTTTTTTTTTTTTTTTTTTTTTTTGTGTTCTCTGGCGTAAAGGCTTGGCTGCTACTGACTATAGAAATACAAATAAAAAACACATTCTAATGAAACAATAATAATACATTATATATCATATGGCCATTCTTATTAATTTTCTTTAACCCATTGCACTCCTACAGTGTTTGTTTTTTTTATTTAAAATACGCTGCAATAATGTGACGCAATATACCTCTTTTTTTTTTTTTTAAATATTCATTGAGCGTACAAATATGGCCAAGTATGGTAATTGACGTCCTATTCTTATAATACTATTACAATCTGCATGGGTGTTCTACAGAAAGAGTAATTATTGTTCATTTGGTTAATCTGGTGTTCCATTTTATATATTTTTTTATTTTTCATTATAATTCTCTCTCAATGCATGTGATACATCAGTGTTTTCTATACTCTGTCTGTTTATTTGGTTTTTTTTTTCCTTCTATTTTAACCTGGAAATTCTGAATAGAAAAATCTCTTTCTCTGTCACTCTTGTCAGTGACCCACATATGCTCCAAAAGCAGTCACTTCTTGCTTGTAACCAAAGGAAACCACTGCTACATCTAAAATTGTATCTACTTAATTTAACCCTTCCAGTGCTCCAGGAGGTTGTGTTTTGATCACACCCCTCCGCCACTGACAGTGTTAAACAAATGAATGCAGATTATTATCTGATGTTGGGAAAATGCCAGTAACCTTAATTGTTAAGGTGGAACCTTAATAAATTATTTAAGCTGCTTAATTTTCCTTCAATCATGTAAGAAGCAGTTACTGGCGTTAACTGTCACATACTTTTTTTTTTATATACAAGAGTATTAAAAGTACATATTTTTATTCGTCTGAAATCTGTCCTTTTCCCCAAATGTTTTGTATTAAATTGAATTACCATTTTTGTATCAGTGCAGAAAGGAGGACGTTTCTTCTCTGTAATTTAATTATGCACAGATACATTTTGCTAAATATTCGCTGCATGTATTTTCACGTTCTTTGTAAATTACAAATTGTAACAGTTTGATAAAATTCATCCCTGGGAAATGCTTTTTTAAAAAAAAAAAAAATAATAATAATAATTGTGTAACTGTCATGTTTAACTTTTTGAATGCCAAATGAGATAGAGAGGGGATAGCAGTGTTACAAAGTAAAAAATGAATGCATGGATGACCCCTCTGGTCTTCAGTGGAGCATCATAATTCGATGTGTGTTGTCTATCTTATTTAAATAACTTGCATTGTACGTTTCATAGACACAGAATCAAATGAAACCAAAGTTTTCACTTCTGTTGATACAAACTAATAAAAATAAAAAAACAACAACTTTGTAAATGTTTCTTCAAGATTCATTTTATCCAGAGTATGTTAATGATTTTTCTTGTTGCATTTTTTTTTAATTGTATCCATAAATGCAGACATGAGTGTTTAAGACATGATAGATTGAGGTGGGGGACTTAATTAAAGGCCTCTGCGGTCTCTAATTTGTCTTGTAATAGCAGAGTCGTGATGCAGGCTTTCTTATTGCATCCCTGTTAAAATATGTGCTAATTCAGGTCACACCATGACATGTAGATTATATTAACTGCAACAAAGCCAAGTGTACTGCAGTGGGTGTGTGTATTCACTAACCTGGACTTGTGTAGAATTGACATATGAAAAGCACATTTTAAGAATCTCTAGCTGAGCTGGAAAAATAGGCACAATGGAAAATGGTTTACATTTTTCTTTTGTGGCCCAAAATTTACATTTTGTTTTAAAATTCTCCATGATTCTTGGTTTTATAAAAAAAAAACAAAAAAAAAAACAACAACAACAAAAAAAAACAACGAAAAAAGCAACAACCCAACACCATTAATTGATACCAGGTATCTCATGGTGAGGTCCATTCATTAAATAATACATTGTAGAAAATAGAAACACAGAATTGCAACATTTCTCCAATACATTTACAGAGGTAGGTGGGCTATATCTGTCTATATTTTTCAAATGTGTTTTCCTGCAATCCGGTGATAAGTGAATAAACCTTTCTTTTCAAGTCGTGTTGTATGACAGCTATTGAATCTTGGTGGTTCGAATGGCTTTCTTTCCTTCATAACAGCCATTACAGAAACAGTGGCCTAGTCGCTAATTTACATTGATGCGGTAGGGACACCTGCTTGTCTATGGAAAATTGAAAATCACTCGTGAAGATGAAGGTATCCCCTCTATTCTCTGCTGTACAAGTTTGCGAGCTTGTACAATTACTTAGGATACATAATGCATCTTAGATCTGTTGGGTTGCTGTGTTTAATGCTAATGTGTTAAAAGAACCTGCGTAATTAGTGCACGATAAGGCTCATATTTGGTTAATAGTCTGAAAGGACCACATAGCCTATTTATTGCTGATCACCAAGAACCCTAACATGAATAGTTAATGACAGCATGAGTGATGGCTCATTTCTAGCTGTGAAATAGATAATATACATGGGCCAACGTAGGAGAAATTATTACAAGATCTACCATAAACTTGTATTAGAATATACAATAGATGTCAAGGTGCTTAAACAGGGCCCTTGTCACTTCTTGTTACTGTATCAAAATGATTTTTAGATATTACCATTGTACAGTTATGTGAAATATGTAGGCATTTCATAAAAAAAAAAATATAGTGTCATTAATATCAACACAGGCAGAGAGCTAATTCCCCCCCCCCAGAGGGAATGAACAACAGATTAATGTAATTCACCTCTCTGGCACATGAAGGGTTGAGTACATTTGTGCAAAGCAATCCATCTCGAGCCAAATAACTTACATTTTCATAAATTACTGAAATAATTATTAGCGCAATAATGAAAGTCAGAGAAAATGCATTAAGAAATCTATTGTACAGCTTGGGTTCACTCCAATCCAAATTGCAAAATGGACTTTACTTACAGTTATGCAAAATTACATTATTCTCAAAGTCCGGCTTTTATTAAAAATAAATAAATAAAAATGCCAATTGCTTGGTGAATGCAACTTTCATTACGGCATTAAAATGTTAAGATAAATAGAACAAAAGCCAGTGCTAGGTACATCTTATCCATACAGCAAATAGTTTTTGCTGCTCTTTATTTTAAGTCATCAGGTAAACATGTGTATTTAAATATCAACTTAAAGCCTATGCTTTATCCAGCTGAAACCATCATGTAAATCTCTCATTTAGACAAAGATTGAAAAACATGAATTGTTTGGAATGGAACAAGTTGTGCCTGGAACTAACCCTTTATCAGCCAAACATATACATGCAGGCACATCTATCTATCTATCTATCTATCTATCTATCTATCTATCTATCTATCTATCTATCTATCTATCTATCTATCTATCTATCTATCTATCTATCTATCTATCTATCTCTCTCTCTATCTCTCTATCTATCTCTCTCTCTATCTATCTATCTAATCATGTTTCATAGCTGTTGGAAGTGTAGACTCTCCGATTCTTTATTTTGATTTATTTTCATCCAGATCACGGTCTTGCCAATATGTATCCAGCCTTTACCTATATTTTCAGCTAACTCCATGTGAGGATAAGAAGGCTGCAAAGTCATTCTTCTTGAACAAATTATGATCAACAAATGCGTCCGTTTGGCTTTTTTCTGGCTAAGAAAGTGAACATTTCATTTAAGTCCAGTACTTTTAGAATATATATCTGAACATATTTTCAAAAATCTCTAAAGGGTTACCAAGTTTATTGTACATGAAAAATAAAATGACATGGAATTTGTACTGAGAATATGCCAGTGTCATTTCAAAAAATCAAACTGCAAAAGTTCAGGCTAAAATAACCAAGATGTACGGTAACTGAAGCTGAGTTGGAGAAACTTGGACTTTTTTTTTTTTTTCCCTAATAAGCTCTTGTTGCATTAATATTCCAATATAGTTTTCAATTTACAGTAGTTTGGGGTTCACTAAATAAGTTGCTGTTAGGGTCATTCACTAGAATTTGAATTGTTGGGAATACAAAGTGAAATCAATGTGAATTTTAAATGTCAGGCCAAACTAGCTGGATTGTAGAAATGCTCCAAATTAGGTATGTTTTCTCTTCCGGTACGTAACAGTTATTAATTTAGCCTTAAATGTTAAAATTTCGTAGCAGTACCAACAATGCACACTTTGTTAAATGACACTGTAATTGTTATCAGACAGAGCTTGAAAACAGTAATGATCTATGCTGAACTACAACTCCCATGATTCTTTGAATTACATAGATAGCCAGAGAATCACGGGAGTTGTAGTTTAGCAACATCTGGGGGGGAGGGGGAGGGGGAAGCGAAGTTAGAGGACCCATGATCTAGATCTACCTAATAATAATAAATTTTTTCATATGCTGGCAATACAAATTTTATTGGCAGTAAAGATGCATCGCTAGACGCTGGAATACAACTATAATCCCCTCTTGGACTGAGATCCAAACTCAGGTGAATTATCAAATTATGATGGAAAAAGCAGTATTTACTAACCTAGGTAACCTTGAGGTATATCATAGCATATGGGAGCCCTGGGTGAATGGTGATTTTACAGTGGTGACCTAGAAGGTTTTCCTCCATCCCCACCGACAGTGTCCTATAGTGTAAATGGATTATTTGGATGGATGAATAAATGAGAAAGATTGATCCTACGTCTTTTGCGTAATTAAATATAGAGAGCACACGGATAAGGAATTAATGCTGGGGAATTTCACAAGATTTTAGTTATTTCAGTCAAAATAAAATTCCCTAGGAATGGCATAATGTTATCGAGTACTGCACAATACTTAGAGATATTATGGAATTAGAAAAAAAAAACTAATGATGATTTGGTATTTGATATCAACGCTCATAAAGACTAAGAAAATACAAATTAGATACCAATTTCTGATGTAAAAAACAAAAAACAAGAAAAAAAAACTAGAAAACTAAAAAAAAAAAAACCCCAGCAATGAGCCTAACTGCACCTAACCTGTATGGGTGCCTGGAGCTGCCTTTGAATCCTGCACAGTCATCATACTGTCCTTACATTACAGGAATTAGGACGTTTTGCTTCTTGCTGTTATACCATTATTTTGAGCCGTGGTTAATTGTTCCTTGTTTGCAGCAATAGTAATATAACCCAATGTTGTTTTTAACTACAATGCAAGTAGAAATAAATATTTGTATAGGTACCAGACCACTTCATCTCAATAATGCCCTTGTCTGTTTAACCTTGCAAGTGAAAATATTGCCATTTTGCAGGAGGTTTTAATTGCAGGGTTAGCACGCCTCTAGTGACTGTCTGTAAGGTGCAGAGGTGCTTCTGCAGCTATTTATATGGCTCAGATGACTCTTATTGAGAGCATTTGGTTGACAAAGTGGGGCGTTTTATCATGCATGCGCACTAGCCTCCCAATGCTTTGGAGGAATTGGATTGACGGAGATCATCAACATTGGCGGAACAGCAGTGAGGAGATCAGTGCACTGCGGGATGTAAGGCAAGTAAAACTTACCTTTTCAACCCTTGCAAGAGAGTAGGGGACACCAAGATAGGTAATAGAACACTATAGTGTTAGGAATAGCTTTGTATTCCTAACGCTATAATGTTCCTTTAAGCTGGAGAAAGGCTAATGAGAAGTCTTCCTCTGCTACGCCTTCAAAGCTTTATACTCCATGTGAATTTTTTTAACAGAATTATTGTCATGTAAATATAGAGTTTATAAAAATGTATTCACATGCTTCATATAATTTAAGTAGGAAATGAAAATGCATTTTAATTTGTGCAGCCAGCTAAAGCAATGACATGCCTTTTTAATGCAGAGTGCCTGTAAAAGCTGGACCTGATTGGTTTTAAGGCCTGATTGGTCTCAGTTCAGCATGACTCTACCTAGGTTTCTTGCAGTAAAAATGGCATCTAATCCTGTCTTGGCCATTGTATCGGCGTGCTGTATGCATTCACACAACTAATGTGCATGGAAATTCATGCAACTTATCGGTAGAGCCTGCTCTGCCTGCTTGCTCCAATGAGAACCATATTATTTGTAACTTTTTCCCTTTTCTCCATAGATTCAGAAAGAAACTGTTATACAGCATCTCTCATGCTGTTGGACAGGTCACACAAGTTTTATGTTATAGAATAATTTGTTAGACTAATCATAAAATAGTCATACCTCTAATCTTTCTGTTTTTTTTCATTTCTTTCACAAAATACTATTTAATACAAATATTATTAAAAAAACATTTGATTAAAAAATAATTTCATATGATTTAATAAAATAACACAAGAGGATATTGTTTGAGCAGGGCCATATTCAGCTCTGAATTATACCCGTTCTCCAAAATATGTTGGCGCTATATAAATGCTAATAATAATAACATTGCGTGCAATGTATTGTACATCAGTTCTACATCAGGTGATTTACAGGGTTTATTGCTTATTTTAGGAATGACTTTAAGGGTTATTCACCAGATATTTCAAATTTAAGGTTAAAATAGCTAAAGTGGAAAAGTTCTCAAAGTCAGCTATGCTTTCCGTTCGGCTACTTTGGCCTTTCATTTGAAATTCACTCTGAATCCCCTGCAATTCCCACATTAGTGAATAATCCTTTTGTGATGCACTCTCTGCTTTGGAGGCATCAGCAAGTTCTGGATTAGAGAAATTGTTCTATGATGTTGAACTGACCCAAGTGTATCCTTATTTTTTGGACCTATGATGCATCAGTAGTCCTGCAGTCCAGTGCTTAGTAATATCCAAATTAGACAGTATGGGTCAGAACTAGTCACCGTTCTTCTTTTCCAGATATAAAGACAATAGGGACTTTATGCAAAAAATTGTTGCGTACAGTTTTACGTTTGTATCTGTTGTGCGCATGCCCCATTTTCTTTTTCCTTGCATAGACTACCTTTAGACAATGATAATGTTTCCCTCTGCCTTTTCTGTTATGCACTAAAATAATCATTCTTTTTGTCCCTTTTTTATTCCTTGTGATTTTACCACTGATTATATTCACAACATAAAACAAATGAGTGATATTACTAGGGAAAAAGGCCGCTTTCCCAATTTGGAGGATTTTTTTTTCCTTAAACCAAAAATAAGACGATGAAAGCTCCTTACCTGTTTCAGAAATCCACTATACACTTTATTTTTATACTGGAAGGAAGCACATTTGAAGAAAACAAAATGCAATTGGAAAATAAACAGAAGAGGCACAGTAAGGATTATTATTTGCACACATATGGTAATAAATAGGCACAAATAGGAAAATGCCAAAATAACAGCCTAAAATTGAGGACAACACTTTTTTAATATACAAATCAATGTTTCTAAACCATAGCAATCACCTAAATAAACCTTGAGCTTTCATGTTAATTTACGGCAAACATGATTTACAATAAATGTTGCTGGGTGGTGGGAGTAACCTTTTCAGCTCTTATCTGTCGGCCATGAAGTCAGGCCTGACATGGAGAGACTGTGACTGAGTATAAGTCAAACATTTCCCACGTCAGATAGAGCAACACATTAAAAAAATAAAAATAAATAAAGCATGAAATGCAACAGGAAAATGAAGTAACACGAGAGGTGCAGTAAATATATTGGCACAAATACAGGAATACGTTGGCAAAAATAGGTGAAGCACCAGAATAACAGCCTAATATTGAGGACAACATTTTTTTACATACCAACCAATGTAGCTCATCAACATTGTGTTGGACAAGGCCATCTGAATATTATTTTTGATTCGTATGATTCATATCTTTGAATGCACAGCATGAATAATGCTTTAGCACTCTCTATATGAGAAGTGAGACATTTAACCCAGTTTCATATGTAAAGTGATTTTTGATATGTGGCTGGGGCAACTGTTAACTCCTAAATAGGGGATAGTATCATAACTGGGGTATCACACAATATTTACTTATTTATGCACCATGTTATTTCTATTTTTAACAAAATTATTTTGGTACCTAAAGGGTTAGTCTGTGATATTTAATAACATTTATGAGAGTTTTTATCTACAGTATCTTCTCAAGTTGAAGCAGGATCAATTTAGGAATAAAAAGAGGACCCACACAAGATTTAATGCTAAATAGATTTGCAGCCAGCCTTTATTGTTGTGTTTGAGTTTAGCATGTATCTCCTAATGTATGCCCATACACCCTTTAATTACACATGCTGTTTTAACACTGATCCTCGTGTGTTTATGTGGTCTCATGTCTAACTTGCTTGTGGCACTTGTTCTTTTGACAAACAATTAACATATACGATTGCAATTAAATTGAAATTTAACTTAAGTCAGATACTGCTAAATATGGAACCACTTCATATTTCTATTAAAATCACTTACAAAGGATAACATCCTTATAAAGAGTATACAAAGTTATACAGCTATGTCACAAATCCACAGAATGTAATGTGCTCACTAAACAGAGTGTCTTTAAATGTGATAATTTGATAGCAGCATTATAGGTTTTCATGGTATGTAACTTTAAACTAAGGGGGTTGTTATAGCAAAATCGTTTTTTTTTTTGTTTTTATTTTTTATTTTTACAGAAAGACTTCATCATTTATCTGTGTGTTCATGGGTGCGTCTTAAAAAAATGTTAAATGACTAATTGTACTTGGAGGATAATGTTAAGAACTTTTGGTCTACAATGAAATACTTCAGCATGGGATTCTTGATACTTTATATAGATTTGGTATATTGAACACCCTCCCTTCCCAAATGACGTGCTTCAAGGTGGCACGTGGTTCTTAGGAAGAGAAGCAGTTTACAAATGACTTGAAATGCTTATCTTGTCCAATGCATCAAATACACGTGTACCTACTTGATGATCCATGCCATCATCAATAACCAACAGTAAAACTAATATTAATTAGCCAAGGGTATTCAAAATGTAAGACAGAAGAAAATGTGAATATAGGAGACTTTCAGCTTTGTTAGTATAACAGCCAACATACCAAATAATAGCAGCAACTTTTAAATGAACAGGAAAAGGACTCCCAAGTAGAATTTAATTCATTCTCCTCATGGACACTTAATAGTAAGTGAGGTAGAAAACAGATTCACTTATATTAGTAGTACAACTACCCTAAAGCACACACATAAAGCACACATTATATGCTTTGTGTACAGTGACCAATCGCAAATCTGGTTCCTATCAAAATGGTTTGTAATAGAATCTTGAAACCAGATATTCAGGTTGTGAAAATTAGGTTAGATGTCCCAACATGAAAAACTGGAACAGGCAAGGACTCTGCAGCTGTCTCCTCATTTTCACAACAAGTGTAGTGAAGTAGTGGAAAACAAATGAGTAGGATCCCGCCCATGCCATACTAAACAAGGAAGGGGATATGGGAATTGACACCTTTTCACTCCTAGTAGAACTGCTTAACTCGACATTCCTATATACACTGATCAGCCACAACATTAAAACCACTGACAGGTGAAGTGGTTAGTAAGTATCAAACGTTTTGTAAGGAAGGACAGCCAGTGAACTGGCCTCAGGGTCATGGGCACCCAAGGCTTATTAATGTACATAGCCAGTGAAGGCTAGTCCATCTGGTCCGATCGCACAGAAGAGCTACTGTAGCTCAAATTGCTGAAAAAAATACTGGCCACAACAGACAAGTATCAGAACACAAAGTGCATTACAGTTAGTAACGTATGGGGCTGCAGGCAAGTCAGAGTGCCCATGATGACCTCTGTACAACCAGGGCCGGCCTTAGGTCTTTAGGCGCCCTATGTGAAACATTTTCATAGCGCCCCTCCCTGTTCACACCCACTCATCATGTATCACATATTTATAAGGATGTAGTATTTGTATGCGAGTATTTCATTCAGATTTTTAAAAATGCACGTAGGCCCATGTGTGAATGCTAGTGTGTATTTTTGCAGTGTCATATGCACACATTCCCACAGTCAGACATACAACCAGATGCACACAGTTATACACATATACTGTCAAATATAGGCCCATGCACATATCCACTCATTACAGTCTTTAAGTCTCATGCAGACAGCCAAACACAATCACAAGCAGACAGTAAGAGGCAGTCACACACACACACACACACACAGGCAGATAGTCACATACACAGTCAGTCATACATACACAAAGGACAACAGAAGGTAAGCGCTAATTCACAAACAATACATATGTAGGCTGCAACGTTAACAAAGGGAATCCCTCAAACCCTTCAAAAACACGGAGTAGTACAAAGACAGGTAAGGCAGTTACACACAGTCAAAGGCAAACAGTCACACACACACACACACACACACAAATTTACAGGCAGACAGTCACACACACACAGTTGCAGACAGTCTCACACACTTACCGGCAGTCATACACACACACACACACACACAAATACACACATAGTTACAAGGCAGACAGTTCCATACACAGTCAAGGAAGGCAGTCACACACACACACACACACACACACACACAGTTACAGGCAGTCATACACACACACACACACACACCACACCACACCTACAAGCAGACAGCCACACACAATGTCACAGACAGACTGTCATATGCACATAGTTACAGACAGTCACACACACACACACACAGTTACAGCATTAGTCCCACCCAGGCATATTTAGCTCCACCTCCTCTGTCAATTTAGCCCCGCCTCTTAATCCGTGTGTGAGCTGTGTCACACACCCCTAAGGTCGGCCCTGTGTACACCTAAAAAAAATGCCTTCAATGGGAACGTGTGCATCAGAAATGGATCACGGAGTAATGTGAGAAGGTTGCCTGGTCTGATGAATAATATTTGCATTTATATCAGGTGGATGGCTAGGTGTGTCATTTACTGGGGGAAGAGAAAGCAACAGAATGCACTATGAGAAGAAAGAATGCTGGCAGAGGCAGTGTTATGCTCTGGGCAATGTTCTGCTGGGAAATCTTGGATCCTGGCATTCACATGGATGTTACTTTGACACATACCACCTGCCTAGAGAGTGTTACAGACCATGTAACCCCTTCATGGCAATGCTTTTCCCTGATGGAAGCAGTCTCTTTCAGCAGGATAATGCATCCAGGTACACTGAAAACATTGTTCAGGAATGGTTTGAGGAACATGACAAAGAGTTCAATGTGTTGCCTTGACCACCTTAATTATGGTACAAAAGACAATACAAAGAAGCGTTTCAGCTGTGAGGCCTTAATCATGTTTTTCTGACAGCCACTAGAGGCGATTCTGCCTCCGTAACTGAATAAAACTCAGTTTTTCAATCAAATTGGAGGAGCACAGCATTTTGCTGTGCATGCTTTTGCCAATCCAGAGCTTTTCTTGTTTTTTGTTTTTTAAATTCTTTATTTTCGTGCATGGCAGGGTATCAACATGTAGAAACACATAATATTTGGTACATGTATAAATATGCATTGGAATGGGTGTCACAGCACCCTAAGCATCATAAAGCAAAGGGGGGTACAATACAATGGAACATAGTTTATATTAAGTGATATTCCACGTTACGCGTTACCCCAGTTGTTTATACACGTCTGCATCAGCTTGTCAATTGCCTGCATGGTTTTCTTATTTTGTATGATGAGTAGTAACAAAGAAAGAGATATGAACCAGTTTGGATCAGAAAAGCACGATCCGGATGTCTGCTGGTAGTTAGCCCCTCTCTTGTGAGAGCCGAGCAGTATTGGTCATCATCACTGCAATCCAGAGCTTTTCTATTAGCCCTTTTATTGCTATTTCTATAGGATGTTTGACCTCTGTGACAGGTTTTCTATCATTCATAGTGAATATATGAAAGTATGTTGATAAGATGGTTGACATATGTGCTTGTATATACACACAAATATTTCATTATACAATATAACTTCAAAGTACAGGATGGCAAGGACCACAGAGGTCAGTTCAAGTCCATACCAAGGATATCAAGTCTATGGGCAAGTCCCCAAGCCTCTCCTCCTACTACAGAGTCATACCCTCATAGGGGAGTAACAATGATGGAATGGGAGGGCTATCTCTGGAACCCTGACATATGACAATAGTAGAATTCAGAGAGGGGACATTCCTTTACAGTTACTGACAGTTTGAAAACTGTAGATGAAATTACAAGATGACCATCTCCTCACAGAAAAACAATCTTCAATCTCAATAAAACTAAAATGACTTGTTTCTTAAACTGTCTTGCTGAAAGAAAATATCAGTGATACTGCAACTTGAATCTTTCTTAGAAAACCTTCTCTGCTGTGGAACAATACCTATAGAACCTATCTACACTCACAGAGTCTGAGCGTGGTGTGGTCTTTAACCTCAGAATTTTAGCTCCATTCTCAGTTTTGAAAAACAACGTTTCATCTACTCACTAAACAAAAGAGGGCTTTCACTATTGTATTTATAGAAAAGAACATTAACAAATTAATTAATAAATGTACTGCTGTAGAGCATGGTGCTACATTTATACACAGCAAATAATTTGAGCATAGGGAAAAAAAAGAATAAAAGAAAGAAAGAAAGAAAGAAGTCTGGACCACAAAGGGGCTCTGTACTTCCAATACGAGGATATTGGGGAGGTATTACTTTATCAGAATTCATAATAACCAATATATCAAAATATGTCATCACAGCATACAACATACTTGATCATATCAAAATAATTCTATTGAAATGCACTACACTAATCAACAAGATTGGGGTCAGAATCGCAAGTTTGCTCTACAAACTTGAAAGAAAATTGTGAACTCAAATTCGACTTCAAATCAAGAAGGATCTAATAAAGTATAACCATTAAACATTTCTGCTTAATATATACTACATATCTATTTTTAAAATCCCAATACTGCCCTTTTCTGCATTTTCTACAACAGTAACCAGAGCTACTTGATTAGCTAATTTTTGAGAAACATTTCTTACATACATTGGCGAAGTGCATTGTAATATTGACTTTAATAAGCCAACTGCTTTCCTATTTGAGTAAAATTGGAGGATCATGACTGCCAGGGAGCGCTGCTTCAACATATGTTGTTAAAGTAATTTATTTTTATTGAAATGTACTAAAGATTGGAAAGACAGAATGAACTCAGAAGCGATTATTCCCATTATAGTATGAAATGACGCTGAGTAAAACTAAGTGCATGCTCACTGTGCACTGTGGGACTTTGTACACCAATTATATTGTGCTCTTGTTATATCTGTATTTATGGGAATTGAAAAAAACTTACTAAAGATAATAATCATAGCAGTAACTTTAGTCCTTCTTTTAGATAGTTAATATTTAATAATGATGATGCCCAATTTAAAGGACTTACATAAGGAAAAAAAATACACTATCTGATCAAAAAATAATAATGATTCACACATTCTATACTAGCAAATCAATATCATATTTAGACCTGTCAACACAACTCCATTATAGTTTCTACCTGCACTAATGGAAAATAGCATTTGGACTATACAGTTATTAAATGTGATGGTTGCTAACTGTGCAACAGATAAACTGGCCAATAATATAAAAACTAGTAAATGATAGTGATGCAGAACATGTACATTAACCAAACAATGATTTGAAATTATCTAAAAACCTGACTGAATTCCAGAACTTGTACTAAAGCTCAAGAAAGATGAATAGCATCTCACTGAGCTTCAGCTAAGCAATTGCTAATTATGGCTACACAGCTATCTACAGACAATGGAGCCATCACTATAATGATTAGAGGTGAGGTACTATCTGTCGGCAGTACTTCACAGACAAATACGGTATTCTAGTGGTTGTGGGTTATTTCAGATTCCACAAGAACACTACCTGCTTGACTACAAATTGCCAATGGTGAATTCTTTTGAAGAGTAATAATGGTCTATTTTTTCTAGGCCCATTAATTCAAGGGGAGTTACATCTTAATGTTACCATATACAATGACATTCTACTTGATTGTGTGATTCCAAATTTGTAATAAGGAGTTTAAGAGAAGGCTCTTTTTTGTTGTAGTATGACTATGTCTTTGTACACAAAGCATATTTCAGAAATGTTTATTTTAGGTGGTAGAATAAGACAGGTAGGTACAGAATCCAGATATCAACCATATTGTGCACTTTTAGAATTAGTTAAATTGCTTACTGCAAGCCAGGTTAATTTGTTCAACATCAATGCAAAATCAACCTCACTAATACTGTTCTGGATAAATGCATGCATATCCCTTGAGAAAAAAAATCAGATGGAAAATTGTCCCAGAGGAGTGAAGTTCAATATTACTGCAAAGGAGTTGACTCATATTAATACTCATAATTTTATGTGTGAGTGTTTAGTACTTTGGCCATATATTTTGGCCAGGGGATCAAAAAAAAAAAAAAAAAAAAAAAATATACAAAGATATACTAATTTTATGTAAATTTTGTTGTTGTTTATTAAAGTTTTGTACATTTAATACTTGGTTTGGTCTAAGTGTGCTACAGAGAGGTAGAGATTTAAATCACTCTGACAACAGTAAAGTACAATATCTATTCACTTTATGTCACTTATTACAAGTACAGTATAACACTATTCAAGGCCGGCTTTCTGGGTAATTCTCAGAAGCTGACCTACACTGTATAACTGAAGTGGAGATAATACCGCTCCTGGTAACAGTCATTGAGCTTGTCGGATAGCTGAAAACAATGTTATAAAGTTACTATCATGGATTTCCATTGACCTTGGTTTAATATTATAGGATAAGCTTTCCAAATGATTTAATATTTTTTTGACAAAATGTGAAAATTACTTTTTTAACATATTACAATATCAAAACAATATCAAATATAAGGCGAGCATGGTTGACCGCCATGCTGAACAGTTGCAGCAAGTGTGTGCTCCTCAGCAAGCTTAACATTCTAAAGTGTTATTTTATTTAGAATATCGATATAAACTGCTCTATACCAGTGTCTGTTGATCATCGGGCAACCAAGTTGCGAGCTCAAGTTCCTTTCAAAGCTGTAGCCTAGGAATCTTCAATATTTGGAGCTTGTGTGTTCTCTAGCGGGGAGAAACAACTGATCACTCTGACTGGAACAGCCACAACTTTGTTGACACTCTCATGGGCCCTGCACTCTCCCCCCTCTGAACCGGTGGGGTTATCCCGGTCCCCACCAAGAAAGCTCTTTTTTATTACTTGCTCTTAGACATAATCAAGCAAGCTAGTTTCCATGCAGGTAATCCAGGTAATCCAAGATGACTGATGCCTGTGTGTGTCTCTGTTAAGCTCCAAGAGACACAGACAGTGGTAGGAAGAAAGCTTTCATTAGGCATTTGATGCCCTCTGCACGTGGTTCTGGAAGAACGTAAGTGGTCTATTAAATCAATCCACTCCAGTTGTTGCAGTTTGTACCAAATCGATCTTGACAATGTAGTCTTGATTACATATCTCCTTCCTCGGCGAGGAGACACAAAGTTGTTTCCACACGAATGCAGTCCACATATCTGGGAGATCTGTCATTGTCCAGATGTACACCATAATCAAACATGATTTGGGAATGGAGACAGTGGTCTACTATATATGATGAAAATATTTCCCTGGAACTAGGGGATTTTATTTTTATATAATTTTTTTTATTTTTATTATGGCACACAATTATTTTTTCTTTGAAACAATTTTTTTTTTTTACAGGTCACAGAGATGTCTATGGTTACCAAGTCTGCCCTAGCTATGCCAACAGCTATATGAGGGGTGGAAGGAGGATGATATCTATGTAGTTGGAGCATGTCTGGAGGGAAAACATGGTACAATGATGGATGTTTATTGACAAAATCATTATTATTTGGAAAGGGACGTAAAAAAAGAGTTTAAAGCTTTTGCATATTATTTACATCACAAGTAATTTCATTTAAAATTCACTTGGGAATGAAATAAAAACATATAAACTTTCTAGATGTAACCCTCACAAACAAAGATAAAGACATAATTTCCAAAAGTAAAAAAAAATAAAAAAGGACGGAAATAGTTTTGTCCATAATAAGAGTTGCCACTATGCACCCTGGCTCAGAGGGATTGCTAAGAACCAAATACCCAGGGTGAGAAGAAATTACTCAAATATAGAAGATTTCAAATAACAAGTGGACATTGTTAAAGATAAATTAATTTATAAAGGATATAACAAAACTAGTGTTGAAAAAGAAACATGGATAGTCTTGTAAAAGGATAGAAAGGAAATATTAAGGGGTAAACCAAAAGGCAACCCTATACACAATTTTGAATATGCATTCATTACCAAGTACAATGTCAACCACAACAACATTCAAAACATTTTGTTGAAACATTGGCCATTCCTCCACCAGGATGCAATATTGGGTCAGTTTATACCTGAATATCCACCTATAATTTACAATAAGAATAACAATTTTAAAAAGTGTTCTTGCCCCCGACTATTACTATAAAGAAAAAATTGTGTTAAACCACAAAATAAGTGGAATATGAGCTTCAGGGGATGTCAAGCCTGTACTAAAGAGTGTGGTAAAAGGAACACTAAATTCCTAAGTAACATGACAGGGGAGGGTTTTTTCAGTAGATCTGGTACTGATTGTCGCATGAACTATGTTGTTTATATATTGCAGTGTCCGTACGGCAGTCAATACGTAGGTAAAACAAAAAGAGTTTGCACCCTGGAACATCTGAATAATATTAGAAAGAAATTAACTACACACTTAGTTCCAGTCCATTGTAACGCATCCCCCAAATTCAATAGTAAGGATCTTAACTTCATAGGGATAGATCGTATTGAAATGTATTGGACAGGAGGAGATAGGGATAAAAAAAAATTGTCCCAGAGGGAGACATATTGGGTCCAAAGGTTGGGAACCCTAGAACCTATAGGTCTTAATGTAGATATGGATATAATGTGTTTCCTGTAATATGCAGTTGACATATCACATTGAATTATAAGTGAAGGGAAAATAATAGTGCACATATTATACTGTATAATTGAAAAGAGAAAATACAAATTTTCTTTTTTCACCAAAATATAGAAAGATTAGAGAATTAAATATATGACATAATTGCACTCTACATTTGTGTGATGAAACACAAATACAAAATATGATATGGATGTTCAATAGCATTATAGCATCAGCATTATAAGATACAAAGCTGTGTAAAAAAACATTTAAGAATATGGCATTCATGTTATGAGTCAACTTCATAATGATAAACTTTATTTCACTGTGGTTTTTTGTTGTTTTTTTTAAATGCTATCTGGGATGTAAGAGTTGAATCAAAAGTAAATATTGTCATATTCTATAATATATTGATTCATGGGTTATATTAATATCACTGAAGAATTCATTTATATCTAAGCATTTTTAGGTGTGATTGATATAGCATGTAAACTATGCATGTTATCGAGCCAAAATGATTATGCGCAATTTATTTCTCTCCTTTGAATAAAATCATGAGTCATAAGTAGAATGCATAACTTGGGAGAAAGGAGCACCTAATAGTCGGCAGAGTAAGTAAAGAGCACAGTGGAATGCATATTGCTGCTGCCATGCTGGATCGACAGTGGAACACAAAATGGCAGCCACATGGAATGCAAGCGTAATTTCCAGCGGACTAGAGAGATTGCGCCGAAAATGACATTACAGCATGATGAATGCGGACTTCAGATTGAGATAGGAGACCTGGAAAAGAAGACTTGAATACAGCTGGGAACCGGGATCCACCCATTGGAACAACAAATTAACTTGGGACTAGTCCTATATATTGCTGGACTCCGGAAAGGGTAGGACTGCTATTTTAGGTTTTATATTGTGCTTTTATTTGTTTATTATTATTATTATTTGTATTTACTTTGGTCCCTGAGGAAGTCCCATGTTGAACGAAACATGTAGGACCTTTTTTGTGTTTTTTTATTTTGTATTGTTTTTTATTTATATTGATTTATTTGGAAAATAAAGTGATACCTTTAATACCTACCCTGAGTCCTAAAAATGGACTACCGAAGGAAGCAGGAGGAGATCTTTGGATCAGCCCCCCAGATATCCAAGGGGAGGCACCCTGAGGAGATATAACAATCATCAATTCTGTGAGTGTATTTCCAGCTGTGCAGTGTCTTAACTTATTTTAATTGTATTACACTATGCAATTATCTTTTTGTAGATCAACAGCTGTATTGCCTTTATATTTTGTATTATGAATAATTTGAATAGGCTGAATCAGCAAGGACGCATAACTAAGCAGAGCTATCTGGCCATGGTTCTGCACTAATATCCTACTAAAGAGTTATTTTTTTAAATTCATTTTTATACTGTTATTCCTTATATTTTTGTTTTTGCAGATGGACAATCCACAATATGTATTTACAGCCCAGAACACTATCTACTTGGTGGGTCTCTCACTCTTTACCTATCTTAATAGCTTTAATTTAAAATGAGGAGTAATAACTTGATCTATGTCAGAGAACATCTCATCCACCTGCATCATATGCTGCTATATGTTTTTTTTCTGCATTATCCTTCTGCGGTTCGTAAATATATAACAACCAATATATTGATGTCCTGCAATAGCTTTGTTATGCCTGTACAATTTGTCATACCAATATATCAGTAAAAAATGCACTGAAGAAAAAATATATACCATATATAAATTAATGTTATATTATCAGTAAAAAAAATTAAATTGTTTTCATAATATTGAATCATTTGTAAAATATATCCAAAAATATTAAATAATTTGGAAAGCGTATCTAACAATACTAAATCAGGGGCCAATATCTGTTTTCTTCAAATTTCTTGCTGAATTGATGTCTACAATCAACTGTATCATATATTGCAACATATTGGCACTATTTTAAATTCTGTTATCTGTATTTTTGTTTTCTTGGCAAAAGGGTTTTGCTGTCTTTAAAGTACTTTTCTCCATCAAGCACTGTATTTATTGCCTGTCGTTCACACATATATGCATATCGTTACCTTTACTTCTACTTTATATATCCATACTATCCTTACCTTTTGTGTCACTTTACCCCACTCCCTCTAGCACAGGCTTCCACAAACGCTGGCCCTCCAGATGTTGCTGAACTACAACTCCCATGATTCTCAGCCTATCTATTTCATTCATGGAATCATGGGAGTTGTAGTTCAGCAACATCTGGAGGACCAGAGTTTGGGGAAGCCTGCTCTAGCATGTAAGCTTATTGAGCAGGGCCCTCAACCCCTCTGTTCTTGTATGTCCAACTCGTCTGGTTACAACTACATATTTGTTCGTCTACCCTCTGTAAAGCGCTACGGAATTTGTTGGCGCTATATCAATAATAACATAATAATAATAGATATATAAAACATACAAGTCCCAGCGCATTTGCTTATTCACTAAACAGCAATTTGAAGTTTTACAGAATGTAATAGATTAATTTAAAAACATCTAACCTAAACAAAAAGTTTCATACACACACAGACACGCATATATATATATATATATATATATATATATATATATATATATATATATATATATAGTGAAAAATAATGAACAAAAGCTTGCACTTACGGTCTTCTGTAAAAGTATGCTTTCTTTATTCCATTTCCATTAAAAAATCGACGTTTCAGCCATCGTCCGTGGCTTTCATCAGGAGTGCTGATGAAAGCCACGGACGATGGCTGAAACGTCGATTTTTTAATGGAAATGGAATAAAGAAAGCATACTTTTACAGAAGACCGTGAGTGCAAGCCTTTGTTCATTATTTTTCACTTTATAATTCTTTGGCTGTGGCTGAATGCACCAGGCACTTATTTGATAGAAAAGTGTGTGTGCAAGGAACAAAAGCGAAATATATATATATATATGTGTGTGTGTGTAACTATACACACATACACAAACACGCACACACACACGTACAGTTGTAATCAAAATTATTCAACCCCCATTGAACATGAGGTTTATTGTCAACATTTACAGATTTTTAGCTGTTTGCAATGAACAAACCAAACAAAAGCAATTGAAATAGATCAACACAAAGAATGCTTTAAGTGTTTTCCCCAAATTTAACTGAAAATTCAACTTATAATGACCTCTCCAGTCTTAAAATTATTAATTACATCAACCCCCTGAATAGAATCCCTCACAACAGCACAAATATGCAAAACAGGTATTTTCTCAAGCACACCTGATGCAACTAATCAAGGGCTTCACCAGGTGTGCTTGAGCTGGAACACTTGAAATACCTGAACTGGCTAGGGGTTTGTTGTGTGCCACGTTTAAATGCATGTTAGAAATATGGCTAAGTCAAAAGAATGGTCCACAAAGTTAATTGAAGAGATCATTGCCCTTCACAAACAAGGAGCTGCATTCAAAAAGATAGCGAAGGCATTGAATGTGCCTAAAGACACAGTTGGAAGTAACATTGAAGGAACAGTAGTTACACTACCTGGATGGGGCAGAAAAATTAAGATATTAATGGCTGCAACCAGAGTTATGTCAAGGGAGGTTGCGAAAAACCCTTGAGTGACGGCAAAAGACCTGCAGCAAGACTTGGTGGCATCAGGCACTGAGGTTTCAGCGAGCACAGTAAGGCGCATACTAAACGCGTAAGGATTTCATGGCAGAACTCTAAGATATACACCACTACTGACCCAAAATTACAAGAAAAGTCGGCTTCAATTTGCTCAAAATCATATAAATAGGCCACAGAAATTTTGTACTGTGAAGCGATGAAACAAAACTGAAACTTTTGGCCAATAGATCAGTGGTATGTCTGGAGGAAGAAGAATGAATCATACGCTGAAAAGAACACAGTTAATCGTGGTGGTGACTCTGGGGCTGCTTTGCGTCCTCTGGCACTAGAAGCCTGCAGCGTGTGGAAGGCAAGATGGATTCATTGAAGTATCAGGAAATGCTAAGAGAAATGTTGTGCATTCTGTAAAATAGGGACATTTAAATTTTCTATTACTGCTAATTAAAATAATGAAGATATTGATGTAAAAACACAGGATTTCAACAGCACAAACGTTTTGCTGTTCTTATGTTCTTAATAATTTTACTTCAGATAGGGTCACATAAATGTGTACCGAAGTAATGTATTATGGTATAGGGAAACAGGATACAACTTTATATGTTCTCTACCCTCTTCTAAGAATTATGTTTCTGTTACCCATAATGCATTTTTGAAACCTGCTGCAATCTCTAGGAATAAAATATAGTATGAAAAAGTGAAGGCCTTCTCCTCTACTTATTTAAACATATTAAGCTTAATGGAATGGATTAGTGCAGAGACAATATAGGCATAATGAGAGTAAAGTATGTATGATCTCATGTATACAGTTGTGATTAATGCAATATTGGAATAATTATTAAAAAGGGATTTTAATTTCACATGTTGGAACTAGGTCCAGTGAGAATAACTGCCCAAATTTGTCAAACATCATGAAATATGTAGTATGCTTTACAGAGGTTACATAATGTGATTTATGCCCATTTCAAACTCTGAGTTTGCTAACGTCAATAAGAATAGAACAATAAAATAAGGAGAGTAGTAAAGTTAGGACCTGAAGATTAGATCCCAACTACCCATATTCTGAACAAGCTGAAACATCCCTATGCTCTGTTGGAGGATGGAGTCTATGAACTTAAACTAAATTCCCATGGCAAGTCTCGAGAGAAGTGAGCCTTGCCTGTCAGAGCGCTCTGATTGGTTGGCTTACAGAGTGCTCTAATGAGATTTCAAAGTATTGGAAGACCTTTATAAAGTATTTTCCCATCTTAAGGCTTATTCTGTACGGAGCCCTTTTTGTTGCTTCTGTTATTTTGTGAATTGGGTGTATTTTATGTTCAATAGGTGTGTTGTGTTACTATGGATTTTATTTTGGCCTATTTGAGGGACTGAAGAAAAGAAGATTTAGAAGAAATAAGACTTCTGATGATATTTTTTTTTTTTATTTTAGAGGTATTAGTTTTAATGGCCCTACTTTACTATTATTATTATTATTATTGGAAAGTCCTACCCAGACAGGGGGGAAATATTTTCAATTTTGGGGGAGGTAGACAATGGCATGTCATCCCCTATTTGTATATTTAATTAGAGCACCCAGGTGGGGGTATAAGGTGTATAACTTCCCTTATATTAATGTGGATTTATAAGCTCCCTTATAGTAATATTGTGGTCATATTAACCCCATAAGCTTTTTTTCAATGTTTTTTTTTGTTTTACTTTAATGTGATGGCTAGCAAGCAAACATGAACCATTCACCACATGGTTAACCCTTGTGCCGCAAATTTTTTAAAAAAAGGTTAAAGGGATACTATAGTCACCTGAACAACTTTAGCTTAATGAAGCAGTTTTGGTGTATAGAACATGCCCCTGCAGCCTCACTGCTCAATCCTCTGCCATTTAGGAGTTGTAAACACCTCCAACATAGCGGTGAGTTATTAGTGCTGTATTTATTGGCATCCACGGGTGTGATATACCACTGGGAGAGAAATTTAAAATTCGGTTCTTGTATGATTATACTAGAATGTGACTGCATCATTTTGACGAAGATCATGGGCCATTGATTCTCTTCTATCGAGGTTGAGAAGCATTGTTGGATTTTTGGAAAGGTTTAATTTTATTTCAGACTACATTTAAATCACTTTAATGAATTGAAGCATATAGTTGAACTCCCCTTGAAAGTTTTCAGAATATTAAGCATTTATATTAATCATGTGTTATCCAATCCAAGAGGACCAACCTAGATTAGCAATGTAATTTGCAATTTGTAAATTGCATTACCCATAATGCCAAAGAACAGGCTGAGCTGAACTGTAAATACTGTAAAACATTATTTCTATTTCAAATGTCAGATTTATAAAATAATAATCAGAAGGATTTATTATATAACGTTCTTCCTTGTGAACCATAGTTACTCCATATTTGAAAAACAGGTTGTTGTACACATGAAACCTACATTGGGTGTACACAGTTCCAGGTCCAACCAGGCTGCTTGTGTTTGTATGGATTCACTGAAATTTTAAAACAAACAGTTCACTGTATGCTGAGGAAATGTTGTCTGACTGCCGGGGTTATATGCACATTAAAACAAATCGTGTTTGTTCTCTGTGCAACAGGTGTTATTGTATAACACGTGTGCAAGTTGCAGGGACGGGGGATCCTGCTTAACAAGGATGTCAGCTAAGAGTTTTATCAAAAGAATATGTGGTGGAATACTGTGGGCAGGCGGGCAAATAAGCAAACCTTACTTACCACCAGATTTCCAATATGCAATTCAATAGAAGCTTTTATTAGAATGTACAGACAGAGGGTGGACATGGTGTCAACAGTAGGTAATAGCTGGATTATTTGTACAGGTGTGTGCACTGTTGCTATTGTTAGACAACAGGAAAGTGACTAAGATTAGTTAATTTTGAATAAAATTGTTGGCGAGCAGAGGGCAACATCATTTGGAGCATTTATTTAGAGAGCAGCAAGATCCCCAGTTGCCCGCAGCTGTGTATTGTGGGGAGTAATTTATAGCACCCTGTGCTGCTATGTTTTGAGTAACAGACATCAGGCTGGCTGGACCCTATTATTTATTCAAAGTTTGCCACTGTTTATATCGTAATCATTCTGCCTTTGCGCAAGGCAGAGCCAGGTATATGTGCTTCTGCAGCTGTTATCTGACTTCAGTTCTCATCAGCCTCAGGCAGCTGGAGATAATGAAGTATAAGGGAGTAACAGATGGGGTGTGAGCAACATTGATCAAAGTTGGGTGTGTGGTGAAGGATCACCTGTTACTGCGATAGCAAGGCAGTTATTTCCAGCTGCAGTATTGTGTTGCCATTCTATAGCAAACGGGCACCTGAGTTGGATCCTGCGTATATTGCATGTTCCCTTATTTATTATCAGTGATTTAAAGGGGACAGTCTTTCATAAGAGTTTTTTTTGTACAACCTGATAGCTAACTAAAAGTTAACAACATATAGACTGTAAGCTCGCCCTATAGACTGTCAGCTCGTTTGAGCAGGATCCTCTTCAACCGATTGTTCCTGTAAGTTTTCTTGTAATTGTTCTATTAATAGTTAAATCCCCCTCTCATAATATTGTAAAACGCTATGGAATCTGTTGACGCTATATAAATGGTAATAATAATAATAATAATAATAATAATAACATACTATACATGAAATGTATTTTGTTCATTTAACAGTTCTTATATAGCAGTCTTATCCTGAGAGATTTGCAGCATATAGACACAGGGATAAACAGCCATGGGAAAAAAAGAAAGTACACCCTCATTGAATTCTGGGGTGTTATATCCCAGGACATAATAACAATCATCTGTTCCTTCGCAGGTCTTAAAATTAGGAATAATACAACCTCAGATGAACAACACGTGAAATATTACAACATGTTAGGATTTATTTAACAAAAATAAAGCCAGAATGGAGAAGCCATGTGTGAAAAACTTAGTACACCTTATGATTTAATAGCTTGTAGAACCACCTTTAGCAGCAATAACTTGAAGTAATCATTTTCTGTGTAACTCTATCAGTCTCTCACATCGTTGTGGAGGTATTTTGCCCACTCTTCTTTACAATGTTGTTTTAGTTCATTGAGGTTTGCTACGATTTGTTTATGCACAGCTCTCTTAAGGTCCTCCCACAGCATTTCAATCAGGTTGAGTTCTGAATTCTTGTCAGGGCCTTTGCAACACCTTGATTCTTTTCTATTTCAGCAATTCTGTTATAGATTTGCTTGTGTGCTTGGGATGATTGTCCATGACCCAATTTCAGTCAAGCTTTAGCTGGCCTAGACATGGCTTCACATTTGACTCTACTTACTTTTGGTATACAGAGGAGTTTATGGTCTACTCAATGACTGCAAGGTTCCCAAGTCCTGTGGCTGCAAAACAAGTCCAAATTATTACCTCTCCGCCATTGTGCTTGACAGTTTGGTATGAGGTGTTTGTGTGGATATGCTGTGCTTGGTTTTTGCCAAATGTGGCAGTGTGCATTATGGACAAACATCACCACTTTGGTCTCGTTTGACCAAAGCACATTGTTCCAGAAGTAGTGTGGTTTGTTCAGATGTGACTTTTTTCTTTTTAGAGAGAAGAGGCTTTCTCCTGGCAACCCTTCCAAACAAACCATACTTATTCTGTCTTTTTCTAATTGTACTGTCATGAACTTTAACCTCTTAAGGATAACGGAAGTACTAGGTACGTCCGACAAAAAACAGTCCTTAAGGCGTGTCCTTATTACTTACTCAATCGCCGCCGTTCCCCCACCGGCGATCAGTGTTGCTCCCGGTGTGGGGGGACTGCCTGACAACCCAGACAGTCCCCCCTCGCAAATAAGGCCCCCGACAGGCCATGTGAGCGCTCTAAAAGAGCAATCATATGGCCGCAGTACGCGTCCATAGTGCTGCCTGCAGGGGTACTACCTAAACTGACAGGCAGTCTCTCTGCTGTAAAATAAAAATAAAAAATGGTCATAAATTGAAAAAATAAATAAATATATATATATATGTATATGTATGAGATATATACATATATTATATCTATATATAATATGTATACATATCTTATATATATATAATGTCATACTAGGTGAATTTTTATATTAATATATATTAAGTAAATATAAATAAGTAAATAAAAATACATTTTAAACATTTAAAATAATAAAATAAAAAATTATATATATATATATTCTAATATATCTTTATATATACCGTATATACTCGAGTATAAGCCGAGTTTTTCAGCCCATTTTTTGGGCTGAAAAACCCCAACTCGGCTTATACTCGAGTCAAGGTCTGTATTATGGCAATTTGCATTGCCATAATACAGACTGGGGGAGAGGGGGGCTGGCAGAGCTGTAACTTACCTGTCCTGCAGCTCCTGTCAGCTCTCTCCTCCTTTGCGCCGTCCGGTCAGCACCTCGGTCAGCTCCCAGTGTAAATCTCGCGAGAGCCGCGGCTCTCGCGAGACTTACAGTGTAAGCTGACAGAAGAGCAGAACGGACGGCGCAGAGGAGGAGAGAGCTGACAGGAGCTGCAGGAAAGGTAAGTTACAGCTCTGCCAGCCCCCCTCTCCCCCCCACTGAACTGCCACTGGACCACCAGGGAAGGAGAGCCCCCCTCCCTGCCATATATCAAGCAGGGAGGGGGGACGAAAAAAAAATATAAATAAAATAAGAAATAATAATAAAAAAATAATAATAATAAAAAAAATTAATAATAACAAAAAAAGGGGTATAAGGACCACTATGGGAGGGGGGGGGAGTATAAGGACCACTATGGGAGGGATGGGGTGGGTTAAGGACCACTATGGGAGGGAGGGGGGTATAAGGACCACTATGGGAGGGAGGGGGGGGGGGATAAGGACCACTATGGGAGGGAGGGGGGTATAAGGACCACTATGGGAGGGAGGGGGGGATAAGGACCACTATGGGAGGGAGGGGGGGATAAGGACCACTATGGGAGGGAGGGGGGGGATAAGGACCACTATTGGAGGGAGGGGGGTATAAGGACCACTATGGGAGGGAGGGGGGGGGGATAAGGACCACTATGGGAGGGATGGGGGGGATAAGGACCACTATTGGAGGGAGGGGGGTATAAGGACCACTATGGGAGGGAGGGGGGGTATAAGGACCACTATGGGAGGGGGTGGGATAAGGACCACTATGGGAGGGAGGGGGGGTATATGGACCACTATGGGAGGGATGGGGGGGATAAGGAACACTATGGGAGGGAGAAGGGGGATAAGGACCACTATGAGAGGGAGGGGGTGGGATAAGGACCACTGGGGGGGGGTGAAGGAACACGGGGGTGGGGAGGTAAGGACCACTGAGGGAGGAGGAGGGGAAGTCAGGACGTATGGGGGGGAGGGGGCGGCAAAAATATTTTTGCCTACGGCGGCAAATATCCTTGCACCGGCCCTGCACACACTGCATTCACACACTGCATTCATACACACACACACTGCATTCATGCACACACACACTGCATTCATGCACACACACACTGCACTCATACACACACGCTGCACTCATACACACACGCTGCACTCATACACACACACATACGCACACACTGCATTCATTATACACACACTGTAAATAAATATTCAATTAATATATTTTTTTTAGGATCTAATTTTATTTAGAAATTTACCAGTAGCTGCTGCATTTCCCACCCTAGTCTTATACTCGAGTCAATAAGTTTTCCCAGTTTTTTGGGATAAAATTAGGGGCCTCGGCTTATATTCGGGTCGGTTTATACTCGAGTATATACGGTAAATAAAAATAATATGAAATATATATATATATATATATATATATATAAATAGTTTCATAAATATACACGTAGACTTCAAATATATAAATATGTATATATATATATTTAAATTCTACGTGCATATTTATGTAATATTTTTACATAATTAGGTAATTTTATTGATTGCAATTTGAGGGACCTCCCTGACAACCCAGGTCAAAAGTCCAGAGAATTTAATTTGCTAGCACTGTATTTAACCCTGTAACTTTCCATGACACCCTGAAACCTGTACATGGAGGGTACTGTTTTACTCAGGAGACTTCACTGAACACACATATTAGTGTTTCAAAACATTAAAACATAACATAGCGATGATATTATCAATGAAAGGGAAGTGTTTTGCATTTTTCACACACAAACAACATTTTTACTGATGACATCATTGTTGTGATACACTTTACTGTTTTGAAACACTTATATTTGTGTCAGCGAAGTCTGCCGAGTAAAACAGTACCCCCCATGTGCAGGTTTTATAGTGTTTTTGAAAGTTACAGGGTCAAATATAAGGCTTGATTTTCATTTTTTTTACATTGAAATTTGCCAGATTGGTTATTTTGCCTTTGATTGTGTATGGTAGCCCAGGAATGAGAATTACCCCCATGATGGCATACCATTTGCAAAAGAAGACAACCCGAGGTATTGCAAATGGGGTACCGTATATACTCGAGTATAAGCCGAGTTTTTCAGCCCATTTTTTGGGCTGAAAAACCCCAACTCGGCTTATACTCGAGTCAAGGTCTGTATTATGGCAATTTACATTGCCATAATACAGACCGGGGGAGAGGGGGGCTGGCAGAGCTGTACTTACCTGTTCTGCAGCTCCTGTCAGCTCTCTCCTCCTCTGCGCCGTCCGTTCAGCACCTCGGTCAGCTCCCAGTGTAAGTCTCGCGAGAGCCGCGGCTCTCGCGAGACTTACAGTGTGAGCTGATAGAAAGAGCTGCACGGACGGCGCAGAGGAGGAGAGAGCTGACAGGAGCTGCAGAACAGGTAAGTACAGCTCTGCCAGCCCCCCTCCCCCCCCCCACTGAACTGCCACTGGACCACCAGGGAAGGAGAGCCCCCCTCCCTGCCATGTATCAAGCAGGGAGGGGGGACGAAAAAAAAATAAAATAAGAAATAATAATAATAATAATAAAAAAATAATAATAATAAAAAAAATAATAAAAAAAAGGGGGTATAAGGACCACTGTGGGGGGGGGGGGGGTATAAGGACCACTATGGGAGGGAGGGGGTGGGATAAGGACCACTATGGGAGGGAGGGGGGGATAAGGACCACTATTGGAGGGAGGGGGTGGGATAAGGACCACTATGGGAGGGAGGGGGGTATAAGGACCGCTATGGGAGGGAGGGGGGGGGGATAAGGACCACTATGGGAGGGAGGGGGGGGGATAAGGACCACTATGGGAGGGAGGGGGGGATAAGGACCACTATGGGAGGGAAGGGGGGGATAAGGACCACTATGGGAGGGAGGGGGGGGGATAAGGACCACTATGGGAGGGAGGGGGGGATAAGGACCACTATACCACTATGGAAGGGAGGGGGGGATAAGGACCACTATCGGAGGCAGGGGGGTGGGATAAGGACCACTATGGGAGGGAGGGGGGGAGAAAAGGAACACTATGGGAGGGAGGGGGGGATAAGGACCACTATGGGAGGAAGGGAGGGGGGGATAAGGACCACTATGGGAGGGAGGGGGATAAGGACCACTATGGGAGGGAGGGGGGGATAAGGACCACTAGGGGAGGGAGGGGGGGATAAGGACCACTAGGGGAGGGGAGGGGGAAGTAAGGACCACTAGGGGAGGGGAGGGGGAAGTAAGGACCACTAGGGGAGGGGTGAGTCAGGACCACTGGGGGAGGGGGGTGAAGGAACACGGGGGTGGGGAGGTAAGGACCACTGAGGGAGGAGGAGGGGAGGTCAGGACATATGGGGGGGGCAAATATCCTTGCACCGGCCCTGCACACACTGCATTCATACACTGCATTCATACACACACTGCATTCATACACACACTGCACTCATACACACACACACTGCACTCACACACACTGCATTCATACACACACACACTGCATTCATACACACACACACTGCATTCATACACACACACACTGCACTCATACACACGCTGCACTCATACACACGCTGCACTCATACACACGCTGCACTCATACACACACACGCTGCACTCATACAGACACTGCACTCATACACACACGCTGCACTCATACACACACACGCTGCACTCATACGCACACACTGCATTCATTATACACACACTGTAAATAAATATTCAATTAATATATTTTTTTTAGGATCTAATTTTATTTAGAAATTTACCAGTAGCTGCTGCATTTCCCACCCTAGTCTTATACTCGAGTCAATAAGTTTTCCCAGTTTTTTGGGGAAAAATTAGGGGCCTCGGCTTATATTCGGGTCGGCTTATACTCGAGTATATACGGTATGTCCAGTCATTTTTAGTAGCCACTTAGTCACAAACACTTGCCAAAGTTAGCATTTATATTTGTTTGTGTGTTAAAAATGCAAAAAACAATTATGAATGCTAACTTTGGCCAGTGTTTATGACTAAGTGGCTACTAAAAAAGACTGGACATACCCCATATTGAATACTCTGGGTTGTCTACTTTAAAAAAATATGCACATTTAACGTGTGATTCAGAGATTTATGACAGTTATCAGTGTTACAATGTCAAAATTGATAAACTTATTTCTAAACTCAGGACAAAATTTAGAAACTATTTAACATGGTTTTTTTTTGCAGTTGTAGATGCGTAACAGATTTTGGGGGTCAAAGTTAGAAAAAGTGTGTTTTATGTTTTCATCATTTTTTATAATTTTTTATAGTAAATTATACATGATATGATGAAAATAATGGTATCTTTAGAAAGACCATTTAAGGGGGCGTATACGGCTTCCGGCGAGCACAGTCGCATGGCTTAAGAGCTCCGCCGTGAATCCAACCTGAAAAGCGACAAAACAAGCAATTAACTGCAAAATCTTTCTGACATTTACGCTGCCAAGGTAGTACAACATAATCATGCCGCCATCCAAGCAGCTAAAACTTTGAGAAGTGGCGAAAACACTGAAAAAAGACCGCAGAAGAGAAAATCAAGATGGCGACAACACAGCAAATATGTCGGATGGCCAATCTGACCGCAAATCAGTCTCTTTTAAATACTCTGACACAATGGTCACGGAACGCAGCCTTCACATGATGCTGCAAGAACTCCGGACCACGATAAGAGCTGATTTTCATCAAATTGACAGCGAGCTAAGGAAAGAAATCTCTGCTTTGGGAGACAGAACTAGACACCTGGAAAACAGGTCAGAAGAACTATGTACGGCACATAACGAAGTAGTAGACAGACTACAAAAAATATCTGAGGAAAACACTACACTAAAATTAAAATTAGCAGATCTCGAGGATAGATCTCGAAGGCAGAATATTCGCTTCAGGGGTATCCCGGATGATGTATCCCACGATGCATTACCTGCATTTATTCTTTCCATCTGCAAATCTCTGGTCCCGGAGCTCCCTGATTCCGCCTGGGCCTTCGACCGCATGCACAGGCTTCCGCGCCCGGCCCACTTGGCAGGCGACATCCCTAAAGACGTTATTGTCAAATTCCATTACTACACCCACAAGGACGCTCTACTTAACGCAGCACGAAAAGCGGGTACACTTCCAGAACCACATCATCAGATATCTTTATTTGCGGACTTATCAGCCACCACAATGGCAAGAAGAAAGGAATTAATTACCATCACCAAGACTCTGCGCAACAATAATGTGTCTTATAAGTGGGGATACCCAACAAAACTGTTGGTCTGACGTCAAGGGAAGACTCAAATTATCAACGAACCGGCCGAAGGAATGCAACTTCTCACTACATGGGGGCTTTGGATCAACACCAATACATCTCCAAAAGACCTACCACCAACAGGCACTTCCCCAAAACGACTTCAGGCAGAATGGAACATGGCGGGATCGCCAGCTAAGAAGACATGATTTCTTCCTTTGATTCATCCGTTTGCAGCATGATGAGTATACTGGTTATCTCCTGCGACTGAATTGTAGTATTATAAATTTTTTATGAGACTATGTCTCTGTAAATAACCCTTAGATTTCATACTCTACTATGCTCTTTAATGCGAGTATATTTGTTACAATTATTCCTCCAAGTTATTATATGGACCATAACATAACCTCCAACAATTGCGACCCGATAGCAGATAAATTTGTAAAATCACATAACATTATTTGTTCGCAATCATGGGATAATGTCTGAGTCCATCTTTAAATGAGCATCCCATGAGATATATTACATGAAGGTCTCACAAATTCTAGTAAAATTCAAGCCATACCTTATGATTAAGCGATAGCAATACCGCACACCTCCTACTCACATTATGTGAACATATTAGGTGGATATTACGCATCTACTGTGAGATACGTTCATGATCACTTTAAAATCTGACTGTGACATGAGGGGCTTCGGTAGAATATAGCTTCAGTATACCCATGTGTCACGACAGTGACCCCTTCACACAGATGGTAACCCAGAGAGAGACGTATACCGGACCTTAGGGTGGCCGAACTTAACGTCAGAGAATAGTCAAATTAATAGCCAATGGTCAAGGGAGTACGGAAAACCGAATACATGAGAAAGCCAAGCCAAAAGTCGGGAGCCAGAGAGGAGAATAGTCAGTAAGGAAGCCAAGGGTCAAAATACCAGGAAAACAGATGAATATTATCAAGAGTACCAGATGGAACGATCAAGAACACTAGGGCACTGAGGGTAGGATAGTCGTGCCCTTTTATAATGAGGTGTGTTTCTCTTTAAAGCCACGCCCCCAAAAGTTCCAGGAGCGTGGCCACGTTTGAATTTTCGCGGCAAAACCTTGATGACATCGGCGCGCATGCGCCGCGTCATAAGAAGGATTTTGCCGCGAGCGTCCAGCGTCCGACAGGCTGCGCCACCTCCCGGAAGCAGCCAGAGGGGTCGCCGCGCTGTGCGGGTTCGGCGGAGAAAGGTTAGGTATCGTCACAGTACCCCCCCTCGAGAACCGCCCCCAGGGCGGGGAGGACTCGGCCTGCGAGAACGACGTCTAGCAAATGAACGAACCAGGCGAGGAGCGTGCACATCTGAGGCATCCACCCACGACCTTTCCTCGGGACCGTACCCTTTCCAATCCAATAGATACTGGAGACGACCTCTAGAGACACGAGAGTCCAAAATAGATTTTACTTCGTATTGGTTTTGGCCTTCAACGAGTGTAGAAGGAGGTCTCCTGGGTTTTCGAGTAAAACGATTACAAATCAAAGGTTTAAGAAGAGAAACATGAAAGGAGTTGGGTATCTTCATATTAGCCGGCAAGTCCAGGCGATAACAGACTGGATTAATCCGTTTGAGGATTTTAAAAGGACCAATAAAACGCGGAGCGAATTTCATAGAGGGGACTCTTAATTTAATATTACGTGTACTCGACCACACTCTATCCCCTACTAGAAAATTTGGAGCGTTCCTTTACCGACTGTCCGCTTTACATTTTTGAGTTTCAACCTTTTGAGTCAGGATACGTTTGACCCCTATCCAAGTTTCCTTCATATTCTTAACAGTGTAGTCGACGCTTGGCACTGCCGTGGATGAAAAGGAACTCGGAAGAGTAATAGGGTCAAAGCCATAATTTATATAAAAGGGACTATGTTGTGTAGATTCGTGAACCCAGTTATTGTGGGCAAATTCAGCCCAAGAAGGTAACTCCATCCAATCATCTTGGTGATCGGAGGTGAAGCAGCGAATGTATTGTTCTAGTGATTGATTCATCCTTTCTGTAACTCCGTTAGATTGGGGATGATATGAAGAAGAGAGATTAAGTTTGATACCCAATTGAGTACAAAATGCTTTCCAAAACCTGGAAATAAATTGTGGGCCTCGGTCTGAAACTATATCCGCGGGTATACCGTGTAAACGAACCACCTCCCTTATAAATACCGTGGCCAGTTCGTAGGAAGAAGGAAGTTTTATTAAAGGGACAAGATGGGTCATCTTGGAAAATCTGTCTATGATAGTCAGGATTACCCGGTGATTTTTGGAAAGTGGTAGGTCCACTATGAAATCCATGGCGATACTAGACCATGGCTTATCGGGAATAGGCAACGGCATGAGGAGGCCTAAAGGGCGACCTTTAGGAGATTTATTAGAGGAACAGATGTTACAAGCTAGAACAAATTCTCGGACGTCCTTCTTGTAAGAGGGCCACCAGAATTGTTTTTTGAGTATTGATTCTGTCTTATGGATACCGGGATGACCGGCAATCTTAGAGTCGTGTACCAAGGCTAGGATTTGTCTCCTATAATTTAAAGGTACGTATAATTTCCCCTGAGGGATAGTCATGGAATTGTGATCATTTGGACAATACCTCCATTAAACTAGAAGAGATTTTAGTATGAACTGTGGCTACTATTTGTGAGGTAGGGATTATGGAGGATAAATGGGTTACAGGAGGAGATAGATGTTCATGTTGTCGAGATAGGGCATCCGCTTTGGTATTCTTAGATCCGGGTCTATACGTCACTATGTAGTTAAAGCGTGTTAAAAACAAAGACCAACGAATCTGCCTGTCAGACATTCTTTTCGCCTTTCCAAAATAGGAAAGGTTTTTGTGATCAGTGAGAATGGTGATCGGTTCAGATGACCCCTCAAATAGATGACGCCATTCTTTGAGCGCTGAAATAATAGCCAACAGTTCCCTATCTCCTATATCATATCTTCGTTCCGTTTCCGTCAGTTTTTTTGAGAAATTCTCAACATCTTAATAGCAGCAAAAATAAGCATCGCGGCTTACTGCAAAAGCGATATTACCCCCACTGTACAAGAGGTACTTCGTAGAGTCAACACCACTTACCATCACGAAAGAGAATGGGCTAACAAGGGGAATCTGACCAAATTTCATGATCAACGGAAAAATTGGGAGACTACACATAAACAATATGCCAGCCTGATCTAAAATATATAACGTAGCAACTTCATATACCCTAATGCGAGCTCTTTTAGAATATGAGGTTCTTTTCCCTCCCTCTCCCCCCTACCCTTCTCCCTCTCCTCTCTACTCTTCCTCATCACTTCCTTCTGATCGAGAAATGCATACAGGTCACACAATCAATACTCCCATTACTTTGTGACATTAAAGGCAAGATTATAACAATTACCAAGGCGTATTGTATGATTCCTACACTTTAGCACCGAGCAAATTGACTGCTTCATCAAACAGCTTAGTGTACTTCACACATTATTACCCCCAACTGAGTCCCGGGTTAGGATGAGGAAGCTCTTTTGCTTTGTTTGTTTGTACGGCACGTATTATTAATAATTGTATGTACATGACTGTATATGGATACTACTACAATGGTTCCTCTGCTCCCTCTGACTTGAATGTAGACAACTTATGTTACGCATATTGTTATACATATGGTATCATTGAGAATGTAAAACATACAATTGAACACTTTTATTGAACATTTTAATGACCATTCTGTATTTGCATACTCTGTCTATGACATGTGTACCTGATTGTATGCTATGGAATATATCTACTCGATTATCCCCCCCCCCTTCCTCCCCATCTTTGTTCTGTACCCCCTTTTGATTTTACCTTTGTATGAAAACCAATAAAAAGTAAACATGGAGAAAAAAAGAAAGACCATTTAATGGTGAGAAAAACGGTATATAATATGTGTGGGCACAGTAAATGAGTAAGAGGTAATTACAACTAAACACAAACACAGCAGAAATGTAAAAACAGCCCTGGTCCTTAACGGTAAGATAATTAAAAAACGGTCTGGTCATTAAGGATTTAAAATTTAACATGCTAACAAAGGCCTATAGAGTCTGAGACTTGGTTTTTCTGCAATTTCTCTAAATATTGCATGGTGTGACTCTTGGGTGATTTTGCTGGGACGTCTATCCATTGGAAGATTAGAAACTATCTTGAATGTTTTCCACTTTTGAACAATCTTTCTCGCTGTCAAATTTTGGAATTTAAATTGTTTGGAAATGGCCTTAAAACACTTTACAGTTTGATGGGCAGCAAAAATGCTTCTCTAAGATCATTGCTGATGTCTTTCCTTGGCATTCTTTTAACACATGCCTGAATGCTCATGATCAGCAAACTGCTAAAACGTCTTTTTTATAGAGGCAATCACACGTGCTGATGATCAATTAATCACTAGTGTCTCTGACTGCCTCTCTGCTATTTCTTACTGGATGGTTACCCACTTCCTTAAACTCAACTTGACCAAAACTGAAATTCTAGTCTTTCCTCCCTCAAGTGTTGCTACTCCTGTGTCTGTCTCCCTCCAAGTCAACGGTGCTACCATCAGCTCCACCACACAGGCTCGCTGCCTAGGTGTTCTATTTGACTCCGACCTCTCCTTCACGCCTCATGTTCAGTTTATCGCCAAATCCTGTTGTTTCCATCTCCAAAACATTGCGAGCATCCGACCCTACTTAACGCCAGATGCGACTAAGGTGCTGGTCCATTCTACTGTCTTTTCTCGCCTTGACCACTGTAATCCGCTTCTCAGTGGTCTTACGTGCTCCCAACTTGCGCCATTACGGTCCATAATGAATGCGGCAGCGAGCCTCACCCTTCTGTCAGTCCCTACATTGGCTTCCTGTAAGATATAGGGCTCAATTTAAAATTCTGGTTCTTGCTTTCAAATCTCTACATAATGCTGCTCCCACCTAACTATCCTCACTAATACACAAGTATGTCCCGTCTTGGCCCTTACGCTCTTCTGAAGACTTGTGTCTATCTTCTGTCCGTACTCCCACCTCTGATGCTAGCCTTCATTGAGCTGAAGTGGTCTGGGTGCCTATAGTGGTACTTTAATATACTGGAAGGGAGATATCAAACATCTCTAGTGCAGTTATTACCCTTTTCAGTATGATCCTGTACTGTAATCTGCTATTATGTGTCTGTTACTCCTAGAATGTCATCTAAGACATGCTCTGTGAATACAAATATGACTGACAGCAATAAGGACTTACTGTTTCTTTAGCCCTACTGATGCTAGTGTGGTATATTGATCATTCCAAATCCCGATGGAGTGAGCTGAAGCATTTTAATATTCTTAATTACTTCAAATGCCACACGCTAACTATTATCGAGAGTTTTACTGTAAATCTCCCCCAGCCAAAATGAAATGTGTGTGCTGTAAAAACATTAATATTTTATATTTCAGGACAGTGATCGGCTGTTTTAAGAGCACTAAGGAAATATGTGTAGGAATCTATCCAGAAATAGAGCCTTAGTGCAAATATGTAACATTCAAGGAAAATTTATAAATGCAAGGTAAAAAACAAAGCAAAAAAAAAAACATTTCCTTTTAAAGAGACTCATTGCTGATGATTACACCTTACACAATGCCATTTTAAAAATATAATAATTTCATCTTGTGGAATTTTAAAATGTAGAAGAGTGAGAATAATACATGCAAATTAATAGAATAAAACAATTTATGGGCTGATTTTGTTATGTCTTAGGACATAGGTTCAATGCTTGGGATAAGGCAAGAGGCAGACTTTGGCTTATGTTTTCTTCAGCACCTTCAGCATCTTCTAATTAAATACACAATGCAATTCATTAGATGGAATTATTTCCTTAGAGACCCTTCAAGCACTCAAAGGCATGGCCACCGATATGAATAACAATGCTTAATTATGAAATGTTGAATTTTTTTATCCCATCCTCCAACGAATACTCAGTTAACCTCCACATTAAACATTTGAATCTGATCTGCTAGTGATACTGAAAGCATTTTTGAAAAAGTCAAGGTAACCTTCACCCCAAGTCCAATGGATTCCATTTCAACACATTAGGTTTACTCACTAAAAAGTGACTTGCATGAACTGAAAGGCAGAATGAGGGCTAAAATAGCCAAGCTGTCACTATGGTTGAGTTGGGAAATTCTTCCAAATCAGCTATTTTGGCCTACATATTGCAATTTGGTTCTCAATTGACTACAGTTCTGTGTTTAGTGAATTAACCGTTTCATATCTGCTGTGTGTGTTGCAGCTGCGCAATACAAATGCACTCTAGAAACATTTACTTTGTAATAGGTATATATGCCCTTACTCTTTACAATCCCTGTAGCACCGCACTTGTAAGTATGAAGTACTTTCCTTGGTGTCAAATTTCCAACCACAATAATGAAAAAATAGCACTCACGGGTTTTTGCTGCAAAGAACTCTGCAGTCTTTCTTCTAATAGCGTGCTGCAAACTTGCATACAAAACATTGACGTTTTAGTCCTCAACTTAGTCTTGATAAAAAAATACAAGTTAAAGGGACACTATACGCACTCAGACCACTTCAGCTCATTGCAGTGGTCTGGATGCAATGTTCCTGTCCCCCTTAGTCCTGCAATGTATGTCATTGCAGTTTTAGAGAAACTACAATGATTGTATTGCAGGACTAAGACTGCCTTCAGTGGCTTTCAATCAGACAGCCACTAGAGGCACTTCCTGCTCTAGGTCGTCTAACTGGCTCTGGACATCCTCACGCTCTGCCTGAGGACATCCAGCATCAGTAAAATCCAAATAGGAAAGCACTGCTGCAATGCTTTCCTATGGGGAGTGCATAGTGCACTTGCCACACATGAGCATCAGCGTTGGAGGAGGCCAGAGATCGGCGCTGGAATCGGATACGTGTAACAATAATCTTTTAACCCTTTCAATACTAGAGAGCGGTTAGCAGAGGGAAGTATAGTGCAAGGAATACAGGCTATAGAGTCCCTTTAAGGACATCATTGATATGTATGCAAGTTTGCAATGTGCTTTTACAATAAAGATAGCAAATTTCTTTGCAGCTAACTATACTCTAAGACTTATAACTAGATTCCTGCAAGCTTTTATCATTCCTTTTTTCACATAATATGGGTAAGATATACTGTGAGCCTTAAATATTACCAGTAGGTCTCATTACAGTTATCTAGCCCTCATATATGTGGGTATGATTGCAGATTGGTCTTGTTGATAATGTGTTAGATTATTCTTTAATTCTGTTCGCTCTATTTAGATACCTCCACAGATGCTAGCTGTGGCCTTTAGAGCCTTATAACTAAGTCTGCTCCCAGCATAAGGACCAGTGTTCCTAGTCAATACTTTACTTAGCAACCTGAAGCTAAGTTTATCTATTGTCTGTAGCTATCAGAATTGACCTACCATGATTAAAGTCTAATATCTGTAGCTTTTTAAAGACTAATCTATAAGTATCCCATTGACTAAGACATTTTGAGGTGAGCCATTGAGGCTAGATTTTTTACCCAATTCGGGTATTTGACCACCTATTTTGTTACACTTGCTAAATGACTCTTTACGTTCATATTATTAATTAATTTGGAAATCCCATCTCTCCTATTCCAGTATTTACTATAGACTTCTGGATTTGGTGTCCAGATGGTCTAAGTAATTTATTTCTCTATATATAAAACACACTGGTGTTTCACATACTGGTTTTACTGAGGGCAGCGTAAGAAGTCTCATTCTGAGCAAGTTATATTATATTAATTTTGTTTCTACCATTTTGTAGGTTGTTAAAACACAGATGACATATACCGTATATACTCGAATATAAGTCGACCCGAATATAAGTCGAGACCCCTAATTTTACCCCCCAAAACTGGGAAAACTTATTGACTAGAGATGTTGCGAACATAAAATTTTCCGTTCACGAACGGTGAACGCGAATTTCCGCAAATGTTCGCGAACGGGCGAACCGCCATAGACTTCAATAGGCAGGCGAATTTTAAAACCCACAGGGACTCTTTCTGGCCACAATAGTGATGGAAAAGTTGTTTCAAGGGGACTAACACCTGGACTGTGGCATGCCGGAGGGGGATCCAAGGCAAAACTACCATGGAAAATTACATAGTTGATGCAGAGTCTGGTTTTAATCCATAAAGGGCATAAATCACCTAACATTCCTAAATTGTTTGGAATAACATGCTTTAAAACATCAGGTATGATGTTGTATTGATCAGGTAGTGTAAGGGTTACGTCCGCTTCACAGTGACAGACCAAACTCCCCGTTTAACGCACCGCAAACAACCGCAAACAGTCCATTTGCACAACCGCAAACTCCCCATTTGCACAAGGTTGGATACCAAGCTAGCCATGTCCCGTTCCTTGTCCTCACTGATGTCATTGAAGGTCTCTTCCTCCACCCAGCCACGTACAACACCAAGGGTCCACGAAAGGTGACAACAAGCACCCTAGGACGCCTGCTGTGTTTGGTCTTCCACCTCCTCAAAGCCACCTCCCTCCGCTTCTTCAGACTCCTCTTTCTGCATTATTATAAGGTGTGTTAAGTAGTACTATTCCTATCAGTGTAATCCCTGTTACGTCCCCTATCAGGGGATGTGTATATGGCATCGATTTTAGGAACCGGGAGATGGAAAAAGATGCTTGGTCGGTCCTCCTACTTGAAATTTGGGGCACTGCGCATGTAATCTAATGTGCCACCAGATAGGAGTGGTGTGTTAAGTAGTACTATTCTGATCAGTTTAATCCCTGTTATGTCCCCTATAAGGGGACATGTATATGGCATCGATTTTAGGAACCGGGAGATGGAAAAAGATGCTTGGTCGGTCCTCCTACTTCAAATTTGGGGCACTGCGCGTGCAATCTAATGTGCCACCAGATAGGAGTGGTGTGTTAAGTAGTACTATTCTTATCAGTTTAATCCCTGTTATGTCCCCCTCATCAGGCCTTTTTCAGTCGAATGTATCTCCCACTGTCAGTCGCTTCGGGATCCATCCCTCATTCATCTTAATAAAGGTGAGGTAATTTAGACTTTTTTGACCTAGACGACTTCTCTTCTCAGTGACAATACCTCCTGCAGCACTGAAGGTCCTTTCAGACAGGAAACACGAGAAACGGGGCAGGCCAGAAGTTCTATCGCAAATTGGGATAGCTCAGGCCACAGGTCAAGCCTGCACACCCAGTAGTCAAGGGCTTCATCGCTCCTCAGAGTGTCGATATCTGCAGTTAAGGCGAGGTAGTCTGCTACCTGTCGGTCGAGTCGTTCTCTGAGGGTGGACCCCGAAGGGCTGTGGCGATGCGTAGGACTTAAAAAGCTCCGCGTGTCCTCCATCAACAACATGTCTGTAAAGCGTCCTGTCCTTGCAGGAGTGGTCGTGGGAGGAGGAGGATTACTTTCACCTCTTCCCCTGTTAGATTCCCGTTGTGCTGTGACATCACCATTATATGCTGTGTAAAGCATACTTTTTAATTTATTTTGGAACTGCTGCATCCTTTCCGACTTGCCGTAATTCGGTAACATCTCAGGCACTTTCTGCTTATACCGGGGGTCTAGTAGCGTAAACACCCAGTACAGGTCGTTCTCCTTCAGCCTTTTTATATGAGGGTCCCTCAACAGGCACGACAGCATGAAAGACCCCATTTGCACAAGGTTGGATGCCGAGCTACTCATGTCCCGTTCCTCGTCCTCAGTGATCTCACTGAAGGTATGTTCTTCCCCCCAGCCACGTACAACACCACGGGTACCAGATAGGTGACAACGAGCACCCTGGGATGCCTGTTGTGGTTGGTCTTCCTCCTCCTCCTCAAAGCCACATTCCTCCTCTGACTCCTCTTCCTCACAATCCCCTTCCAGCGTTGCCACAGGTCCAGCAAGCGATGCTGATAAGGCTGTTTCTGGTGGTGATGGTGACCACAACTCTTCCTCTTCACGCTCATCTACGGCCTGATCCAGCACTCTTCGCAGGGCACGCTCCAGGAAGAACACAAATGATATGATGTCGCTGATGGTGCCATAGGTGTGATAAACTAGGTTTGTCACCTCCTCAAAAGGACGCATGAGCCTACAGGCATTGCGCATGAGCGTCCAGTATAGTGGCAAAAAAATTCCCAGCTCCGCAGAGGCTGTCCTAGCACCCCGGTCATACAAATACTTGTTAACGGCTTTTTCTTGTTGGAGCAGGCGGTCGAACATTAGGAGTGTTGAATTCCAATGTGTCGGGCTGTCGCAAATCAAGCGCCTCACTGGCATGTTGTTTCGCCACTGGATATCTGAAAAGTGCGCCATGGCCGTGTAGGAATGCCTGAAATGGCCACACACCTTCCTGGCCTGCTTCAGGATGTCCTGTAAGCCTGGGTACTTATGCACAAAGCGTTGTACGATCAGATTACATACATGTGCCATGCACGGCACATGTGTCAACTTGCCCAAATTCAATGCCGCCAACAAATTTCTTCCGTTGTCACAAACCACTTTGCCGATCTCCAGTTGGTGCGGAGTCAGCCACTGATCCACCTGTGCATTCAGGGTGGACAGGAGTGCTGGTCCGGTGTGACTATCTGCTTTCAGGCAAGTCAACCCCAAGACGGCGTGACACTGCCGTATTCGGGATGTGGAATAGTACCTGGTGAGCTGGGGGGGTGCCATTGATGTGGAGCAAGACGCAGCAGCAGAAGAGGACTCAGCCGAGGAGGTTATGGAAGAGGATGGAGTAGGAGGAGTAGAGAAGATGGCAGCAGGCCTGCCTGCAAGTCGTGGCGGTGTCACCAACTCCTCTGCAGAGCCACGCATTCCATGCTTGGCAGCCGTCAGCAGGTTTACCCGATGCGCAGTGTAGGTGATATACCTGCCCTGACCATGCTTTGCAGACCAGGTATCAGTGGTCAGATGGACCCTTGCCCCAACACTGTGTGCCAGACATGCCATTACCTCCTTTTGCACAATCGAGTACAGGTTGGGGATTGCCTTTTGTGCAAAGAAATTTCGGCTGGGTACCTTCCACTGCGGTGTCCCAATAGCTACAAATTTTTTGAACGCCTCAGACTCCACCAGCTTGTATGGTAAAAGCTGGCGGGCCAATAGTTCAGACAAGCCAGCTGTCAGATGCCGGGCAAGGGGGTGACTTTGTGACATTGGCTTCTTACGCTCAAACATGTCCTTGACAGACACCTGACTGTGGGCAGATGAGCAGGAACTGCTCAAGGCGAGAGACGGAGTGGCGGATGGTTGAGAGGGGGCAAGGAGGACAGCAGTGGTTGACGTGGCTGAAGATGCTGAACCAGGAGGAGGATGGCAGCTTTGAGTTTATGTGCTGCTTGTACTCATGTGTTGATCCCATAGGTGTTTGTGATGTGCGATCATGTGCCTTCGCAAAGCAGTGGTACCTAGGTGGGTGTTGGACTTCCCACGACTCAGTTTCTTTTGGCACAGGTTGCAAATGGCATCGCTGTTGTCAGAGGCAGACAGACAAAAAAAATGCCACACTGCTGAGCTCTGCAATGACGGCATTCTGGTGGTGGACACAGCATGCGTTGATTGGCGTGCTGTCTGGCTGACCCCGGGTGCCGATGCATGCTGTCTGACTGTACCAATAGCTCCTTGCGACGACCTCCCCCTGCTTCCAACTCGTCTCCTCCTCCTCCTCTCTGTCTCCCCAACTAAACTTGCCCCCTGTTATTCTTCTCTTCTAGCGGGCACCAACGTGACATCCACGGACGCATCGTCATCATCAACCGCTTCACTTGTATCTGACAACTCAGCAAAGGAAGCAGCAGCGGGTACAACATCATCATCATCACACCGTACGTCCATGTGTGTAATGCTGCCTGACTGAGACATTTCCCTGTTATATACATCCTCTGGCAATAATGGTTGCGCATCACTCATTTCTTCCAACTGATGTGTAAATAAATCCTCTGACAGATCAAGTGAAGCGGCTGTGGTGCTAGTGTTGGTGGTGGCGGCAGGCGGGCGAGTGGTAACTTGAGAGGTGCCCGAAGCTAAGCTGGAGGAGGATGGTGCGTCAAGGTTCCGAGCGGAAGCTGTAGAAGATTGGGTGTCCTGTGTTAGCCAGTCAACTATGTCCTCAGAACTTTTCGAGTTCAGGATACGTGGCCTCTGAACACTGGGCATTATTCTAGGGCCAAAGGGAATCACAGCACTGCCTGTCATCTTTTTTCGATTAGTGGTACTATGCATGCAAGCTACTGTGACAACAGATATGAGTGGCACTGTGCACTGGCAGAAGTTGGCAGAGTAGACGCTGTAGGCCTGACACACACGCTTGCAAACAACTAACTGCTATTCATTCTATTGCAGTCAAAAAATTTATTTTTTAATGTACACTACTGTTACACCAGATATGAGTTGCACTGGTGTGACACTGTGCCCTGGCAGGCCCTGAAACGCACACGTGTGAAGGAAACCGACTGCTATTATATTACAGTCAAAAAAGGTGTTTTTTTTTTTTTTTAAATGCAAGCTATTGTGACACCAGATATGAGTGGTGGCACTGGGCAAGTGGGCACAGTATACGCTGTGAGCCTGACACACACGCTGGCAGGCAGGCAACTGCAATTAGAATTAGAATTAAAAAAAAAAAAAGCAGACTGATGTTCTTGCCCTAAAAAGGGCTTTTTGGGGTGCTGTCCTTACAGCAGAGATCAGATGAGTCCTCCAGGACTGTAGTGGACACTGAATACACTAGCCTAGCTATCGATTTCCCTATTAAATCAGCAGCAGCTACACTGTCCCTCCTCTCACTAAGAATGCAGCTTCCGAATGAATCTAAAATGGATGCTGTCCAGGAGGTGGGCGGGTCTGGGAGGGAGGGTCTGCTGCTGATTGGCTGGAATGTGTCTGCTGACTGTGAGGTACAGGGTCAAAGTTTACTCAATGATGACGAATAGGGGGCGGACCGAACATCGCATATGTGCGCCCGCCGTGGCGAACGCTAACAAGCTATGTTCGCCAGGAACTATTCGCCAGCGAACTATTCGGGACATCTCTATTATTGACTCGAGTATAAGACTAGGTTGGGAAATGCAGCAGCTACTGGTAAATTTCTAAATAAAATTAAATCCCCCCAAAATTATATTTATTGAATATTTATTTACAGTGTGTGTATATAATGAATGCAGTGAGTGTGTATGAATGCAGTGTGTATGAGTGCAGTGTGTGTGTGTATGAGTGCAGTGTGTGTGTATGAATGCAGTGTGTATGAACGCAGTGTGTGTGTATGAGTGCAGTGTGTTTATGTGATGCAGAGGGGGGGTGGGGGGTGGGCATTTTTATTATTTTTTTATATTATTATTATTATTATTATATATTTTTTATATTATTAATATTATTTTAATATTTATTTATTTTTTATATTATTATTATTATTTTAATATATATCTTTTTTATATTATTCATATTTTGATGTTATTTTATTTTATTTAAATTTGTATTTATTTATTTTCGTCCCCCCTCCCTGCTTGTTAGCTGGCCAGGGAGGGGAGCTCTCATTCCCTGGTGGTCCAGTAGTGTGCACTGTGTAGGAGTGGGCTGGCAGGAAGCATTTACTTACCTTTCCTGCAGCTCCTTTCAGCTCCCTTCTCTCTCCTCCGGTCCGGTCAGCTCCCCTGCAAGTATTGCGATGTGACTGCCGCGCGGAGTATTGCCACGGTAACCCATGGCAATGCTCTGACCCCGCGGCTCTCGCAAGACTTGCAAGGGAGCTGACCAGACCGGAGGAGAGAGAAGGGAGCTGACAGGAGCTGCAGGAAAGGTAAGTAAACGCTTCCTGCCAGCCCCCAACAGGACCGCCGTGCTCAAACATTGTAATGAGCCCGGCGGTCCTGGTCTGTATTATGGCAATGTAAGTTGCCATAATACAGACCTTGACTCGAGTATAAGACGAGTGGAGGTTTTTCAGCACAAAAAATGTGCCGTAAAACTTGTCTTATACTCGAGTATATACGGTATATAATGATGAGTGTCTTTAGCACAATTGGAAAGTGGCAATCACCAGATCCACTTTAGCATGTTATAGTATTTGTGGTGCAAAAGGCTTGGGGGTACACCTCCCTTAAATTTGTGTTAAACTATTTTAGAATGTTTTGACACAACAGCTGGTCCACTCAATGCCTACAGCCTGTTCTGTCTCCTTCCATATGGTAAACAAAGAAATAAAACTCTGAATTACAGAGTTATTCACTAAAGTGAGAATTCAAAGTGAATTTCATATTTAAGGCCAAAGTAGCTGAATGGGAAGCCTAGCTGACATAGAGATTTTTCTATTTTGGCTATTATGATCTAAAATCCTGGTTAACTATGCCATCAACATGTGTTTTCATGTCACAATAAACAAAAAACAAATAAAAAAACAAATCAGCCTGGCAGTTGTATGTACATAACATGATCTATTTCCCAGTTCTAATTGACTAATATTACCACCTTATTCCCCGGAGTGACACTGATTGCTATCTGGGTAAGTCCTTTTGGGTGTAAGCCAATAAAATCAGTTTGAATGTTCTAACTATACATTAATTAACATGTTAATTGCTGTTAAATCGTGTGATCTAATTGCTAATTATAAAATGGATGATAAAAGAAAAAGATAAACATATATATAGATTATATAAGAGCAAATAAGATAAAACAAATTGTTTTGATGATTTTTCCAGATTCTATAATGCCACAAATGCCAGTTTATTCTGTACTAGCCAGGCTTTCATAAATGCTGGGAGGGAGGTTATTGCCATTCTTTGCTTTCATCAGAATAAAAAAAAACAGCTACTCCTTGTCAAGTCATTGGTTCTTCTCCCACAGTGCATGGTGCCGATAGAGCTAAGCAAAAATGGCTACTTTATACAAACAGCGATCATCGCCCTCAGCCACCCCTTTTATGTGCCGCTGTGGACTGAAACAAAAATTAGATTTCATTGTATCACACGTAAGCCAGGAATCGGATAGCTTGAGTGATTAATGCACCAACTGTATTGCAGATTAGTTCCCTGCTCTGTTCCTGGCAGGGTCACCTCACTCATTCATGCTTTCATTGTGAGTGCCTATATTATGAGTAAGAACAATATCTACCCCCAAAATATAATTGAAAATGAGAGAAGTCTCAATAAAATCTTGTTCATTTTACTTAAAAAAATAAAATAAAAAAATAACAATAGCTGTATACTTTCCTCTAATTTTCTGTACAGAAATAGTATACAGTCTTCATCAAATGGGGACTGGGTATCACGTTAGGATTGTACAGTAACTGCTAGCGACCCCATTGAGCATGCATTTTAGTCTACGAGAACAATAACATGGGCATATTCTCTGGAAACAAAAATAAAAAAAACGTGTTTAGGCATCTATTCTGTTTTATTCAGTCTTACTGAAATTAACTATTTTTCTTCAAGTAGCACACTGCCCTCCTTTGCTTTAGCAATGTACTGCAGACTGAGCTAAAAGCATGATTGTAATTGAGAAAAGAAGTATATAGCTATAGAAATTAACAATATTATTTTTTTCATCATTTATACAACGCTAACATATTCCGCAGCGTTTTACATAATTATATTATATTTTTTTATATAATTTTTATTTTACAATACATGAGAAAATTACACAATGTTACAGTATCAATAGATTGATGCGCTTACAATCTAGAAGAAGATATCTATAGGTTATACATTATTACGGTCAATAGATTATAAACATTGTAATTGTTTAGAATGATATCACTCACACTATTGTTATTATGCATTGTGGGTTGTCTTTTGGATTTGTTTGTTGTTAATTATCCACTGATTTGAAGACTCCTCTCATGTGGACAGCTTTTACGTATATAATAATGGTTGAATAGTAAACAGAATGCATGCTCATATATAGATAAATAACTAACTTAATAGCGAGAAACCATGAGTATGTCCCACAATGTCCTGCTCTAAATCTCCAATGAAAATCTCTATGCTGGAAGTGAATGGATAATGCAACTGCTGCAGGATACTATTAGCATTAATTGTAATAAATCAATGATTGGATTCCTTTCACTCTAGTGAATATTATTAATTGATTTATTCCAAGTAATGAACAAGCTGGGTTTTAGCTGCAGTGCAGTGCATGGTCAGCATAGAGCGTTTTAATGGTGATTTACTGTGAATGCATGCACATGTACACCCATAGCACTCAATAGCCTTGAAGGGGAGACTTGGGATTGATAAGGGATAACAGAAACTCTGTTTTTTTGTAAGTCAGGGATCCCTGGTGTCCTGCACTAGGGGTTTCATTATTTTACATTGTTTAACTATTTATGTACAAATAAATATTAGATGGCTTCACTAATGGGAGTTGCATTGCCAGTTTATATATATACTATTGGGCGCTGTTGGGAACAATTAATACAACATACAAGATGCACTCATTTATTTACTAAACAGCAATGTCAAAGCTTACAGAAATTGCTATTTAGTGAGTGTGCTAGGTCTTGTATGCTTTATATATATATATATATATATATATATATATATATATATATAAATGTGTTGGCATAATCACGCAAAAGTCACAGATTTCTTTTCTTTTTCATGTTTCGGCAGGTTCATCATGTTTCTCAAAATGTGTTATTTCTTCTATTAAAACACATTTCTTCTATTAAAAAATGTTTAGCGGAGATATGACGCAAGTTAAAATATTAGTGCGCTGCAACATGCTGGTCTTGAGCAATGCCTCCATCAGCTTTTAAATATCCCATTCCCTGTACTGGGCTCTTTTACTATAAAGCATTGAGCTATAGCTTTAGCTATATCTTTTAAAATTGTGTATAAGGCTTGTGAGTCCCTTATGAGGATAACATCTTATACCAGCCTTTTAGAAAAAAAAAACACACACCTTAACTGTGTGGTATATACACCCACCTCAGTCAAACCATGGAGCGCTAAAAATATGATCACTTACCCTTACTACATGGGTAGGATACAGTAAAAATGACAAAATTCTTATATGGTGTAATATATCCAGTATTAAGCAAAAAGTGTAATTTTATATTGGTACACTCACATTTGGCTGAGCCCCATAGGACAGGCTCAGATCACTTGAACAGATGTGTACGATGGTGACACTTACCCTCTTCCTCTGTATCTTGATGTACTTGTAATAAAGAAAATGGGAGAGAACCTAGTGCCAATATTATAAAGTGCAAGTATAAAGGGTTGCAAACTGGTCACCTTTTTTCAGAGCCTATTACACCTAGCTCTTGCTGTGTAGACTCTTGTGTCTATAAAGGGGACACAAAACCCTTCTTTAGTACAGGACCAGAGATAGTTGAATGGAGTACACAGGAAGGATTAAAATTTATATTTATTACAAATTATATAAAAAAAATGTATATCAAATCCTTCAATAGTGCTCCCGAGACACGTTTTGCTGATATAACGGCTTCCTCAATCGGCATATTCACCACCAGGTCCTGTTCTAACTTTAAATATCTGTGTGCTTCCTTATTGGTCAGTTCCTGAAGTTTTCCTCCAATCTTTTCGTCTTACCGATGATGTAATTTCATTTCGGATATATTTGCCGATCGGATCACTTGTGCAGGAAGTGACGCGATGGTATCCACATCTTTGAAGAGGGAGAAGCTCCTGGAGACTGTAAAGGGTTCGGTAAAGCGCCCTCCTCCGATTCGAATATGTCCATATTTGTTCCATATGATCATCTTAGTAGTCCCATACATCAGACAAATTGCTAAAATAATCAGAAATACTCATAAACATAATAGATATATATGGAAAATCAAATAGGAGAAGTGAAGAAAGGAAATCATTAGAAAACTTAATATTCTGTACAATAAAAAGCATGTAAAAACATATATATGGATAACAAGGTATACATAAAATCTCACGTAAAAATCAGGAAACAACTGTTATAAAAACAGGGTCATGCAGAAAAGTGTTTGTATAAACTATATGTGTACATATCTATATGTAGATAGCTTTTATATAGAACATAATGAAATTACTTTTATAATAATAGGGATATTAGATTATAAAAAATAGTGAGATATATTCAAATGTATTAAAACATTATAAAAAATAACAAAGCTCAAAATCATTGTTAAGACCATGAGTGTCACGGCTTACCTTAGTGGGAGTCCGGTATGCAGAGATATGTGCTTACCTTAGTGGGAGTCTGGTATTCAGAGATATGTGCTCACGCTTGCAATTAAACACAGGCCAAGGTGGTCAGGTAAGAATTCACCTGGCCTGTGAGTCTGTGCATGGGGGCTGTGCAGGATAATGCTCCACAGGTACGGACACAAGCAGGAGAAACGTCAAGGGTAAGCCAAAGGTCAGAGGGTGCCAGAAGTCAGGGTAAACAAGGGTAAGCCAAAGGTCAGAGGGTACCAGAAGTCAGGGTAAACGAGGGTAAGCCAAAGTCAGAGGATGCCAGAAGTCAGGATACACGAATAGAATGCCAAGATCAGGAGCCAACTGCAGAACACAAACACCAACACAGGAACTAGAGTCAATGAACTGCCACTGCCCTCAGGGAGAGGCAGTGTCTTATATCTGGCTAATTAGTGATCAGCTACAGGTGGACCATGAGTGACAGGAGCAGTCACCGGTAAAGTCCAGCCCCCAGTGCTGGATACAAGGCAAGATCGGACTTCAGGCTTATATTTGAGCTGTATGGTGACTCAGAGGAGAAACAGCATCCCCAGGACCACAAAGTGCACAGGTTCAAATACCCTGTTGGGCATTTCTGGGGTGACCTTGTCTGACAGTCTGGATGTCACGTGAGAACCGTGATAATGAGGTAGTGTAGTGTTCAGATTAAAAATCCACCTCATCTCTGTTTGGCCCATTTTTCTAATTAAATTGTCACCTCTCCAGTTTGGTTGCATTTTTTAATTCCCATAAATTGAAGGTGACTGGGATCTGTATTATGTACATTCTTAAAATGCAGTGACAAACTGTGCTTTTCAAACCTGTTTCTTATATTTCAAATATATTCTTGGATGCAAGTATTCAATGTAAGGATAGTCCTGCCCACATAAAAGAGGCCACAAGAGCATATAATGGCATAGATTATTTTCTTAGAATGACAGGTTATTAATTTTGTAATGGTAAAAATTTAGTTGGACTTTTGTGGATGACTAAAATTGGAAATTCTCCGTTATTTACTTAAATTGTTTTTGCAGGCTCCACAAGAGCCACAGCCATAGAATCATTTTTGATTCATTAACAAATTATTCTTTATTGTTTCTCTCTCTTTTATGTGGTTATGGACTAGAGTACTTTTCAGATTTAGGACCCATCTATACATAATGGCAGATTTATCTGGAAGTATTTGATTCAATAAATCATCAATTTTTAAAATAAGCCAATATTTTGTAAACATTTTTCTTATTTGTTGATTCCGACAATTAAAATCACATATAAAACTTATTTCATTATTTATTTTGCTTACATTTCTATCTTTATAGTTAATTAAGACTTCTCTACTTTCTTCTTTAAGTTTACATAGGCGTCTTTTAATAGTTCTTCCCTATATCCCTTTTCTTTAAAATCATTTAACATTTTTGGAGCCTGCTCATGAAACACTGTTGTGTCAGAGCAATTTCGTCTGACTCTTAAAAGCTGGGCCTTATGGGCATTCGATAGCCAAGGTAAAAATGGCAGCTATTTTGTTGTATGTAACTATTTACATCTACATTCTTTAAAAAAGTGCTAGTTTTTAATGTCCCATCTTCTATATAAATACATGAATCTAAAAAAAATGACTTTTTCCTTGCTATATTCTGTAGTGAGTTGAATTCCCCAATCATTCAAATGCAAATGTGTTAAAAAATTATTTTAAGGAGGTTTCTCTATCTTCCTATATAACGGTGAAAGGTTACAAGGTCGTCCACCAGTTGGCCATCTCTATATATAAATTATTTTTCCCACATAGACATAAAGAGATTGGCGTAGCTGGGGGCAAATCTCGTGCCCATCGCCGTGCCACAGATCTGAAGATAAAAATTATGGTTAAACCAAAAATAGTTGTGGTTTAAAATCCATTGTATCCCTTCAACTATAAAATCTGTCTGTGCTTGAGGACATTTCTTAGATTCCTCTGTCATGTGAAATAATGAACTTACGTCGGCCGTAACTAAAAAGAAACATTCTTCCCAAGTTATCCCATTTAAGACCTGCAAAATATTTAAAGTGTCTTTGAGATAGCTTTCACAACTTTGCACAATTGACTTTAAGTTATAGTCTATATATTGGGTAAGTTTACTGGATATAGATCCAATTCCTGGAATTTGACTCTGCCCTCTGAAGTATTGGGCTTTGCTTAGGGCCAAACTGGGAACTAAAAGCAGCCCTGGATTGTTAGCAAAATGTGTAGATAGGGAGAAAAACCTATTTAATAACAGAGTTATGACACATTGGGCTTTGATATATTGCAGCCCTTTCCTCCCTATCACTCTATGGAGCCAATTAAGGATGAGTGGCAGGTAAACCTTTGTTAATGCCATTGCTATATTTTATACTGAAAAGTATGTTATATTTTGTTTTGTAAAAACTCCATAATACCTTTTATCTGACTATATAAATGCAGCCTTTTCCAGTCTTGATTGAGTTTCTGCTTAGTTTATATCCTCGTATTCTGTACTCTGATAACCTGCTGTTTTTATGCAGTTTTGTGCCAGTCTGGGATCGCACATGCCTGTTTTTCTTTCCTCATCCATGTTTATTCCTCAAATGACCAACATGAAATAGATTTTGGTTATAATTTTACTCTGTTCCTCCAGCATATATTCCATGTACACAATCTGATTTTCTGATCGGAAAAGAGACTCCGTATTGGTGTTCCAGCTGCTTTTGGACTATTATCACTTTGCTTCCGTGCTGAATTTATTTTTGTGTGATTGACAATCTGATATATGGCTCTTCACATCCAGGGGCTCAACTTATGTAGGCAGGTGGTTGCCCTGTCTTAGTTCTGTTTAAAACACTATCTGCACTAACTGAGTTTGCCCTCTTTGGGACCTGATATTATATTATAGCCATTAGGAGTGGCTAGACGCTATGTGTCTTGTTCCAGCACGCCTATAGTGCAAGCATTTAGCTCTGGATGGATGGTCATTATGTCAAAAACTAATCAAACCGTGGTGCTGATCTTGCACATATGATCATCTTATTGTGTAGGGCCACAGTTTATCTCTAAGGCATCAGCTGCAACCAGTCTAGAACAGTGGCACTGGTGGAGTTTAAAGATGGAGATGCACTTGACTCCATCACTGGAATTTGACTCTGTCCTCTGAAGTATTGGGCTTTGCTTAGGGCCAAACTGGGAACTAAAAGCAGCCCTGGAAAAAAAATCCATATCAGCCCTATAATGCCTCACACAAGCTGGATTGTTAGCAAAATGTGTAGATAGGGAGAAAAACCTATTTAATAAAAGATCTTTATCTCACTTGTCAGTCGACTCTTTGGCATAGACTCCTGTGCTGTATAATTGAGTTACAGGGTGAGCAGGAGAGACCCCTACTGGCAGTCATACTGCATGCAAAGAATAGGAAACACATCACATGAGCTCCCTAGCCAATGCTGCTAACCCAGGTTAGGAAGTATAGGTTCAGATGCCAGCATGCTGACAACGAGCTGCAGACAGGGCAGAGCTGGCAGTGAGGGGAGTTTATATCTAAATATTTTACAAAGAATACATATTTTATCTTTGTGATAAATGGGATATGCACAGGGTGGGGATTTATTGTAAAATGAACCTGTGTGACAGGTATAGTAGAGACGTCCTATGCCATCACCAATGACAAAATGAGTATGCTAGTTTGATGCCCCAAGGGCATCCCATTCACTGAGCTCTGCTGAAGTGTTCTCAGATTGTGAAAATGCCTGTGCTTGTATTGCACAGTGCAAGCAAATTTAATGACAAACTTGCACTGCATTTGTTGATGTCTTGTCTCTGCTGTTCCTATGGGTGGGATAACAGAGGTCAAAATTAGACATGACTGGTGTGTGTGTAGAAGGAGATGTTTGTGGTATAGTGTGTGTGTGAATGGATCTGTTTGTGGTGTACTCTGTATCACTACAATTAAACTATTGGGTAATATAGTACATGGCAGTGTGATTGCATGGGTTGTATATATTGTGTGTATTGGTAGGGGCCGTACTGTGTGTTTATGGGCTGTAGAGGGATGTGTGTATCTAGGTCTGCAGTGTATGGGTGACTGTATTGGGATTGCATTGTGTGTATATATCTAGAAGCTGTAGTGTGTATATATGTAAGTAAGGGCTATATTGTGTGTATGTGTAGGGGCTGTAGAGTGGGTGGACGTGTATCTATGGGCTGTATTGTGTATGAGTGTATGGAGGCTGCATTGTGTATATAAGGAGGATCTGCAGTGTGTATGCATGTGTATAAGGGTTGTAGTGTTTTGTGCATAGGGGTATAAGAGGTGTTTAGGGCAGTGGTTCCCAACCCAGTCCTCAAGTATCCCCTAACAGTCCAGGATTTAGGGATTTCCCTGTTGTGTTTTTAGAAAAAAACGTAGGTAATCCCGAAATCCTGGACTGGTAGGGTGTACTTGAGGACTGGGTTGGGATCCCCTGGTTTAGGGGGTATAGTGTTTGTGTATAGAGGTCTAGTGTGTGTGTATAGAGATATGCTGAGGGTATAGAAGTATACTGTAAACTGGGTGTAGTGTGTGTACTGCGTGCAAAGGGGTATACTGTGTGTGTGTGTGTGTAGGGGGTGTAATGTGTGTATCTATAGGGAGTGGGATGTGCTCTTTCCAAAATTGGTTTTACTCCTCCTTGTTCTTACCTTGCAGGGAGGGGGAATTCATATCCCTGGTGGTCCTGGATTATTCACGAGTATGTATCCCAGGGATGGATGCCAGTATGGATCCCTTTGGTGGATGCCAGTATAAAAACCAGGGTGGTCCACAAGTATCTCTCTGGAGTTCTAAGATTGTTTTCCATGACCACGCTTACCTGGCGGTCCCCCACTGCGTCTCCATCTACTCCTGCGGCAGTCCCTCCTCACTGCAAGCCGAGGACTCCGACGTGTGTGACTGCAAAGACAGACAACCGGCATCCATGTGACTCGTGGAGGTGGTGCCGTGGCTCGCCACACCGAGACCCATGGTAAGCTCCAGTCAAAGCCACGTGTAAAACTCCACATACTCTAGGTGCGCGCACGCCTGACAGCCAGCCTCTTAAATGGACAGAACACCTGAAACAGCTTAAAGGTATAATCACTGTTTAGCCAATGATATGTGAGAGGTGGATACCTCTCCCCTATATAAACCCAGTTAACCTCTACCCCAGTGCTCAGTTATACTGTGCTATACTATTTAAACACTACCAAAAAGTGTTTTATACATTTTATGTTGGAGATCAACATGAAAAAGAAACAAGAGGTACTCCTCCCTGAAGTTTATAAGGAGTATCAAGATGTGTTTGATAAATAGGGAGTAGAAACATTACCACCTCGCAGGATATATGATTGCCCAATCGACTTGCTACCAGGAGCACCTATTCCTTTTCGAAGAATATACCCCTTATCAGAAAAAGAACTCCATATCCTAAAGGAATATATACAAGGAAACCTAAAGAAAATATTTATCCATCCTTCTACTTCTCCTGCATGTGCTGGTACGTTCTATTTGGGGAACAAAAATGTCAGTTTAAGACCTTGTGTGGATTAAAGAGAACCCAATCATATCACCATAAAAAAATATCCACTACCCCTTATTCCTGAACTTATGGAACGCCTCCAATCTGCTCACATATATTCTAAACTTGATCTAAGAGGTGCCTATAACCTACTTAGAGTCTGAGAGGGTGATGAATGGAAAATGGCATTTTCTACCCAGTATGGTCATTTTGAATATCTGATTATACCCTACAGATTATGCAATGCCCCTTTCCAGCATTTGCTCAATAATGTGTTTAATTACCTTCTCAATCAATATGTGGTTGCTTACTTAGATGACATAATGGTCTTCTCTGACGGTGGTAATGAAAGTTTGAGGAAATTTAATCTGTATGCAAAAATAGAAAAATGCTGCTTCGAAACTGACTGTGTGGAATTTCTGGGTTTTATCATTAAAACAGCTAAAGTGGAAATGGATCCCAGAAAAATAAATTATATCCTGGAATGGCCCACACCCCAGAATAAGAAACAATTAGAACAATGTATAGGATTTGCTAACTTTTATCGAAAATTCATTCGTAATTTTTCAAAAGTAATCCAACCCCTAACACACCTTACCAAGAAAGAGGTAAAATGGAGTTGGTCTCCCCTGGCTCAAAAGGGGTTTGATAATCTGAAACAATTATTTACCACGGCACCCATCCATCACCTACCAGACACTGAGAAAACATCCGACTCAGCCACATGAGCAGTGCTATCACAAAGAGATGTTCAAACAGGATTATTACATCCTGTAGCCTTCTATCCCCACTAGTGATGTCGCGAACATAAAATTTTCGGTTTGCGAACGGCGAAAGCGAACTTCCGCAAATGTTTGCGAACGGGCGAACCGGGCGAGCCGCCATAGACTTCAATGGGCAGGCGAATTTTAAAACCCACAGGGACTCTTTCTGGCCACAATAGTGATGGAAAAGTTGCTTCAAGGAGACTAACACCTGGACTGTGGCATGCCGGAGGGGGATCCATGGCAAAACTCCCATGGAAAATTACATAGTTGATGCAGAGTCTAGTTTTAATCCATAAAGGGCATAAATCACCTAACATTCCTAAATTGTTTGAAATAATCTGCTTTAAAACATCAGGTATGATGTTGTATCGATCAGGTAGTGTAAGGGTTACGTCCGCTTCACAGTGACAGACCAAACTCCCCGTTTAACGCACCGCAAACAACCGCAAACAGTCCATTTGCACAACCGCAAACTCCCCATTTGCACAAGGTTGGATACCAAGCTAGCCATGTCCTGTTCCTTGTCCTCACTGATGTCATTGAAGGTCTCTTCCTCCACCCAGTCACGTACAACACCAAGGGTCCCCGAAAGGTGACAACAAGCCCCCTGGGACGCCTGTTGTGTTTGGTCTTCCACCTCCTCAAAGCCACCTTCCTCCTCTGACTCCTCTTCTTCAGACTCCTCTCTCTACATTGCCTCTCTCTGCGTTATTATAAGGTGTGTTAAGTAGTACTATTCCTATCAGTTTAATCCCTGTTACGTCCACTATCAGGGGACGTGTATATAAGGCATCGATTTTAGGAAGTGGGAGATGGAAAAACATGCTTGGTCGGTCCTCCTACTTCAAATTTGGGGCACTGCGCGTGCAATCTAATGTGCCACCAGATAGGAGTGGTGTGTTAAGTAGTACTATTCCTATCAGTTTAATCCCTGTTACGTCCCCTATCAGGGGACGTGTATATAAGGCATCGATTTTAGGAAGCGGGAGATGGAAAAACATGCTTGCTCGGTCCTCCTACTTCAAATTTGGGGCACTGCGCGTGCAATCTAATGTGCCACCAGATAGGAGTGGTGTGTTAAGTAGTACTATTCTTATCAGTTTAATCCCTGTTATGTCCCCCTCATCAGGCCTTTTTCAGTCGAATGTATCTCCCACTGTCAGTCGCTTCGGGATCCATCCCTCATTCATCTTAATAAAGGTGAGGTAATCTAGACGTTTTTGACCTAGGCGACTTCTCTTCTCAGTGACAATACCTCCTGCTGCACTGAAGGTCCTTTCTGACAGGACACTTGAAGCGGGGCAGGCCAGAAGTTCTATCGCAAATTGGGATAGCTCAGGCCACAGGTCAAGCCTGCATACCCAGTAGTCAAGGGGTTCATCGCTCCTCAGAGTGTCGATATCTGCAGTTAAGGCGAGGTAGTCTGCTACCTTGTGGTCGAGTCGTTCTCTTAGGGTGGACCCCGAAGGGCTGTGGTGATGCATAGGACTTAAAAAGCTCCGCATGTCCTCCATCAACAACACATCTGTAAAGCGTCCTGTCCTTGCCGGCGTGGTCGTGGGAGGAGGAGGATTAATTTCACCTCTTCCCCTGTTAGATTCCCGTTGTGCTGTGACATCACCCTTATACGCTGTGTAAAGCATACTTTTTAATTGATTTTGGAACTACTGCATCCTTTCCGACTTGCCGTAATTCGGTAACATTTCAGGCACTTTCTGCTTATACCTGGGGTCTAGTAGCGTGGACACCCAATACAGGTCGTTCTCCTTCAGCCTTTTTATACAAGGGTCCCTCAACATGCACGACAGCATGAAAGACCCCATTTGCACAAGGTTGGATGCCAAGCTACTTATGTCCTGTTCCTCGTCCTCGTGATCTTTCTGAAGGTATGTTCTTCCCCCCAGCCACGTACAACACCACGGGTACCAGATAGGTGACAACGAGCACCCTGGGAGACCTGTTGTGGTTGGTCTTCCTCCTCCTCCTTCCAGCGTTGCCGCAGGTCCAGCAAGCGATGCTGATAAGGCTGTTTCTGGTGGTGATGGTGACCACAACTCTTCCTCTTCATGCTCATCTACGACCTGATCCAGCACTCTTTGCAGGGCAGAAAGAAAACAAATGGTATGATGTTGCTGATGGTGCCTTCGGTGTGACTGACTAGGTTTGTCACCTCCTCAAAAGGACGCATGAGCCAACAGGCATTGCGCATGAGCGTCCAGTAACGTGGCAAAAAAATTACCAGCTCCGCAGAGGCTGTCCTAGCACCCCGGTCATACAAATATTCGTTAACGGCTTTTTCTTGTTGGAGCAGGTGGTCGAACATTAGGAGTGTTGAATTCCAACGTGTCGGGCTGTCGCAAATCAAGCGCCTCACTGGCATGTTGTTTCGCCACTGGATATCGGAAAAGTGCGCCATGGCCATGTAGGAACGCCTGAAATGGCCACACACCTTCCTGGCCTGCTTAAGGACGTCCTGTAAGCCTGGGTACTTATGCACAAAGCGTTGTACGATCAGATTACACACATGTGCCATGCACTGCACGTGTCAACTTGCCCAAATGCAATGCCGCCAACAAATTTCTTCCGTTGTCACAAACCACTTTGCCGATCTTCAGTTGGTGCGGAGTCAGCAACTGATCCAACTGTGCGTTCAGGGCGGACAGGAGTGCTGGTCCGGTGTGACTCTCTGCTTTCAGGCAAGTCAACCCCAAGACGGCGTGACACTGCCGTATCCGGGATGTGGAACAGTACCTGGGGAGCTGGGGGGGTGCCGTTGATGTGGAGCAAGACGCAGAAGCAGAAGAGGACTCAGCCGAGGAGGTTATGGAAGAGGATGGAGTAGGAGGAGTAGAGGAGGTGGCAGCAGGCCTGCCTGCAAGTCGTGGCGGTGTTACCAACTCCTCTGCAGAGCCACGCATTCCATGCTTGGCAGCCGTCAGCAGGTTTACCCAATGCCTAGTGTAGGTGATATACCTGCCCTGACCATGCTTTGCAGACCAGGTATCAGTGGTCAGATGGACCCTTGCCCCAACACTGTGTGCCAGACATGCCATTACTTCCTTTTGCACAATCGAGTACTGGTTGGGGTTTGCCTTTTGTGCAAAGAAATTTCGGCCGGGTACCTTCCACTGCGGTGTCCCAATAGCTACAAATTTTTTGAACGCCTCAGACTCCACCAGCTTGTATGGTAAAAGCTGGTGGGCTAAGAGTTCAGTCAAGCCAGCTGTCAGACGCCGGGCAAGGGGATGACTTTGTGACATTGGCTTCTTACGCTCAAACATGTCCTTGACAGACACCTGACTGTGGGCAGATGAGCAGGAACTGCTCAAGGCGAGAGACCGAGGGGCGGATGGTCGAGAGGGGGCAAGGAGGACAGCAGTGGTTAACGTGGCTGAAGATGCTGGACCAGGAGGAGGATGGCGGCTTTGAGTTTGTGTGCTGCTTGTACTCATGTGTTGATCCCATAGGCGTTTGTGATGTGTGATCATGTGCCTTCGCAAAGCAGTTGTACCTAGGTGGGTGTTGGACTTCCCACGACTCAGTTTCTTTTGGCACAGGTTGCAAATGGCATCGGTGTTGTCAGAGGCAGACACACAAAAAAAATGTCACACTGCTCAGCTCTGCAACGACGGCATTCTGGTGGTGGCAACAGCATGCGTTGATTGGCGTGCTGTCTGGCTGACCCCGGGTGCCAATGCATGCTGTCTGACTGTGCCACTAGCTCCTTGCGACGACCTCCCCCTGCTTCCAACTCGTCTCCTCCTCTCTGTCTCCCAATCTGAACTTTCCCCCTGTTCTTCTTCTCTTCTAGCGGGCACCCACGTGACATCCACGGACGCATCGTCATCATCAACCGCTTCACTTGTATCTGACAACTCAGCAAAGGTAGCAGCAGTGGGTACAACATCATCATCATCACACCGTACGTGTGTAATGCTGCCTGACTGAGACATATCCCTGTTATCTACATCCTCTGGCAATAATGGTTGCGCATCACTCATTTCTTCCAACTGATGTGTAAATAACTCCTCTGACATACCAAGTGAAGCAGCTGTGGTGCTAGTGTTGGTGGTGGTGGCGGCAGGCGGGCGAGTGGTAACTTGAGAGGTGCCCGAAGCTAAGCTGGAGGAGGATGGTGCGTCGAGGTTCCGAGCGTAAGCTGTAGAAGATTGGGTGTCCTGTGTTAGCCAGTCAACTTTTCAAGTTCAGGGTACGTGGCCTCTGAACACTGGGCATTATTCTAGGGCCAAAGGGAATCACAGAACCACGACCACGACGGCCCCTGCGGGGTGGACTGCCTCTGCCTGTCATTTTTTTTTTGATTAGTGGTACTATGCGTGCAAGCTACTGTGACAACAGATATGAGTGGCACTGGCCCTGAAACGCACACTCGTGAAGGAAACTGACTGCTATTATATCACAGTCAAAAAGTTTTGTTTTTGTTAAATGCAAGCTATTGGGACACCAATGAGTGAGTGGTGGCACTGGGCAAGTGGGCACAGTATACGCTGTGAGCCTGACACACACGCTGGCAGACAACTAACTGCTATTCAATCTATTACAGTCAAAATTGTATTTTTTTTTCAAAATGTACACTATTGTTACACCAGATATGAGTTGCACTGGTGTGACACTGTGCCCTGGCAGGCCCTGAAACGCACACTAGTGAAGGAAACTGACTGCTATTATATTACAGTCAAAAAGTTTTGTTTTTGTTAAATGCAAGCTATTGGGACACCAATGAGTGAGTGGTGGCACTGGGCAAGTGGGCACAGTATACGCTGTGAGCCTGACACACACGCTGGCAGACAACTAACTGCTATTCAATCTATTACAGTCAAAAAATTTTTTATTTAAATGTACACTACTGTTACACCAGATATGAGTTGCACTGGTGTGACACTGTGCCCTGGCAGACCCTGAAACACACACTAGTGAAGGAGACTGACTGCTATTATATTACAGTCCAAAAAGGTTTTTTTAAAAAAAAAAAAAATGCAAGCTATTGTGACACCAGTGAGTGAGTGGTGGCACTGGGCAGGCCCTTAAACGCACACTAGTGAAGGAAACTGACTGCTATTATTCTACATTAAAAAAAAAAAATGTTGAAATGCAAGCTATTGTGACACCAGTGAGTGAGTGGTGGCAATGGGCAAGTGGGCAGAGTATATGCTGTGAGTCTGACACACAGGCTGGCTGGCAGGCAGGCAACTGCAATTAAAAAAAAAAAAAAAAAAAAGCAGACTGATGTTCTAGCCCTAAAAATGTACACTACTGTTTTTGTTAAATGCAAGCTATTGGGACATGTAATGTTGTTAAAAAATATATATATATAATATAAATATATGGATAAAATATATTTAAAAAAACATATATATATAATAAAAATACTAAAAAGGGCCTGAATATTTAAGGTATTTACATATTGTTTATAAAAAAAATGGCATAGTTCAAAATCTGAATTTAATCCGTTTGTTATGAGAGTGTTAAAGTTAAAAATATATCTCATCTCTTCTTTTCCCAATTTGTTGATGAAATCTCTTCCTCTCCAATCTTTTTGTACTACTTTTAGAACACAGAAAAAAGATCTTTTGGGTTTTCTTCTTTTTTTCTGTGTTCTAAAAGTAGTACAAAAAGATTGGAGAGGAGGAGATTTCATCAACAAATTGGGAAAAGAAGAGATGAAATGCAGCTACTGCGGATCCCAAGAGCTAGGAGCTTGATATGCAGACCTCCCAGGAACATGATAGGGGGGCTCTGCAGCAGACATGTATCCAGTACAGAAACAAGTCAAGACTAGAACAGGCACCAAACAAGATAACAAGACAAGACTAGAAGAACCCAGAACCGGAGCAGGACAGAAAGCAGAACCCAGAACATGTACACAAGACATGAGGGAAACATGAGCAGGGCAGGAAAGGACTGTACATGAACTGGGAATACAAGACAAAATAAAACAAGACCAGAGATACAAGGCAAAACAAGAGGAGACATAACTAAGTACTATATATGTAAAACATTGGAGATTTAGACATACATAAATGGCCAAGATGTATGCAGCCCACCACTGCATCAAAGTACTCCAATTAAGGTGGGTTCCTATCTGCCTAGATATGCATGACTAAATAAACAATAATAAAATACACACAGCACTTACCTGCAAGAAAAGGGCAGAGGACTTGGAACAACTGCCTGCAGGAACCAACTGAAACAAATAGGATTAAAAGGAAAGGAACGAGTGTGGCAACAAAAACCAAACATTTAAAGGAATCCAAGAAACTGGGAATTCCAGGAACGGAATACAGGAATGAACCCAGAAAACCCAGCATAAGAAAACCAGACATGGAGTAGAAAACCAGAAAAGCCAATAAAAACTAAACAAGAATTGTAAAAAGAGTACTGCATACCAGAAGCCAAGGCCAGACATCTCCGCAGAACAGAGCAGGATGTGACAAGACCTCCATATTTCACAAGGATAAGATACCATTATGGTTGTTGTAGATCATCTTCATCTAACCAAAATGGCACATTTTGTTCCAGCCAAAGGACTCCTAAAGGACGGCTAAACAAACTGCTATACTTTTTATCGACAACATCTTTAAACTTCATGATATTCCTGAATCTATCCTCAGTTCCCACATCTGGAAAGCCTTCTGTCAATCACCTGCTCTGCCTGCCTTTGACCGTGGCTTACCATGACAATGAGATTGTCTTATCCCTATTTGGTACCTCGCTTTTGGCTCACTACTGCCTTCTGGGCCCCACCTGTCAAAGACCCAAAAGATTTACACATAACCACAACAATGCTGCTGGAGCTCACAAGTGATAGAGATACACATCGACATTAATAAGCCACCATTTCCTCTGGTGTTATTGCCACTCCACCCCTACCCAACATTAATGTTTGCTGGACTGGTGAAGGAGTTCTCTGATCACCCCACCAGCCCTTTGTGGACAGAGAGCTCTACCTGGGCAGGTCCTGCTCTGCAAAAGCTGGCCAGGAAGATCATTTGATCTCTCCTGCCGACCTTGGTCCATAGTGATCGTGGCCCCCCGTGTTACACAGTAAAGCTAGTGCTGTGTTAGAGGGTAGCTGAATATCCAATTAACTAGCACAGTAAAATGGCTACCATAGCTCCTCCCATGCTTTTCTTACCTCCCCAATTGATGAGTTTGATTTGTTTTTCATCAGTTGTTTGCAGCCCCAAAATACGCTGACCCACCGAGAAATTTCCCGGTTTCCTCATGGGCCAGTCTAGCTTTGGCTGTGCCAATTTAACCCTATGTACTCAACACCTGGCCAAATTAAAAGTAATGCGCTATTTAATGTTATAAACCTATAGGTACAAGTAAATAGCCGCTTTAGTGACCCCTAACAGCAACCCCTTGATGCTGTCATTCAACGACAGCCCTAGGAGACAGGGTAATACCTGACCTGTATTTTAGAGTGTCCAGAATCCGATCAACCACAGCCAATGTGTGACCTCAGAAATCCTGTTAGAGCTGACTAAGCACATTTGGCGGTTCTATACTCATTTATTTTAAAAAGACGGAACATTTTGATATGATTAGATTATAATTTGCTTTATTGCAATAAAAACTGCAGCAGGAGTTTCTGCCCTTCCTGTTCCTATGGAGCATCCTCTATCAGTCTAGAACCTTTTCTGTATTTTCCTTTTTCCTTTTGTTAATTGTTAATGGTAACTGAGCATCTTTGTTTAAATTTAATTATGGCTGATTTGCCTGTCTAGGCTCAATGTAGGTGCTTTGTATCCATCTAAACTTGTAGTTTTTATCTTTTTCTATCACTACCATTAAACTTGTGGGTAATATAGTACATGTCTGTGTCTTTTTTATTGTTTGCCCTATGTCCCATCTGTGGATACAATTTGGTCTTGAGTTTGGGGATTATGCAGTAACCTCGCTTGCACCTCAAGCAACCCAAAGTGACATTGCTAGACAGAAGCTTAGCACTGCATTAATAGTCAAAACATACTTATTTTATTTGTGGATTTCCAAAGAATAAAAAACACACAATGCTCTTATCGCTGCTCATCCCTTACAGAAAGACAAAGAAGTCATTACTGTGATGACAGATTATTAATCCGTAATTTACAATTTATCCTTTGCCAGTCACTCAAAGCATATTTAATTCAATAGGAAAGTGGTAAAATCATATCTAGTGTGACAGCATTCAATGTACAAAACTCTGCTTCCACTAGGTTTTATATTAGAACGTAAAACCTAAATGCGAGGGATTTACTGCCTTCCGTCCTGTTTTCATTTGACTGACTTCGATTATATGTGGTCACTATCTCCCTTTCGCTTGCACCTCTAATGGCTTCATTACTAATGTGTTTGCAGAAATTGCCTAGAATTGTAAGTTGCATTATGAATCTTGCATAGGATAGAGAAATGACTTACAATAGTCTGCTTTCTCAGCCCACATCCGTCTTGCTGTTCCATTCTGCACGGAATGCCTAATGTATCTCTCAGTACACCGTCCAATTAATGTATTCTTAGTCAAATCTTGACACAAGTCATGTGTCCCTGATTTATGTAAATAGCAAAATAGCACGTATAAAAAATATGCAATTTGTTCGTAATTGCAGTCACATTTATCACCTGGAATTTCTGTACTATAAACATAGAAATAATGTTAGTTTCATTGAAGAAATCAAAACGGTGGGCAGTTAGGTTACTAATAACTTATAGTTTCTATATTTTTTCAAATGTAATTATGAATACCTAAATTATAATTAAGAGTTCATTAAGCAGTGATTTGATCGTAAAGATTGTGCACAGATAAAGGAATAATCCTGGGCTGGCAAGGCATAACACAGTTAACACATTCATCACCGTTTCAGATCATTTTTATTACAAATATAGTCAGAAACACGATTTGTTATATTTCTGTGGGCTGGTAGGGTAATAATGACAATAATGGTTATGGAACTGCAATGCATTAAATTCAATTGTTTGCCATGCAGTTGCCTCAGGACATTCAAGAGTTTCCAATTAAGTTTCATACTTATATAAAAAATAAAATTAACAATGAGCAGGCGTACCCTCAGGGGCTCCTGATTACCTGCTTGCCCACATGCTCTGTGCGCATGTGTGGTATATACACGCCCCCTTTGTAGAACACACTGAATATTTCTAATGCACTTAATGTTTACAAACACAGCTAACAAGCACTTTGAAACTTGGCATGTACATGAGTTTCCATTGTAACATACGTCATCACGCAGCGTACCGCAAAGGGGGGCAGGGGTGTCTATACCACACATGCGCATGAAGCACACAGACACGCTGTAAGTTGAGAGCCACTAAGGGTAAATCTGCTTATTGTTATTTTGCCATAAAAGTATGCAACTTAATTGGAAGAAACGTAATATGCTACTGATAATGGTGAATTGTAAATAAAATATATTCAAGTACTTTGAAGAGTTCTAGACTCAGAGTGCGGATAACTAAGAAGGAGTGCGGATAACTAAGAAGGAGTGCATATATATATATATATATATATTCTCATAGGAATGAAGGGAAACATGAGAAAATTAAGTAAATGGGTAGCAACTATCTATTGTTATTGCTCTTATTATATATAATTACTAGAGGAGCACTGCCAACTGTATTCATGTTTGTATGCGTCACAGGGATTTAGACAACCATGTTTTCAAGCTAAAATGTACCTGAATCACGAACCAACAAAAAACACACAAATCTGCCCATGTCACCAAATAGAGAGATGATGGGAATACGGCAGTTCACCAGTGACATTGTTATGCTCTGGGCAATGTTCTGCTGGGAAACCTTGGGTCCTGGCATTTATGTGTTACTTTAACACGTATCACCTATCTAGAGATTGTGGCAGACCACATACAGAACATCATGGCAATGGTGTTCCTTGATGGCAGTGACCTCTTTCAGCAGGATGATGCACCCTGCCACACTGCAAACATTGTTCAGGAATGCTTTGAGGAACATGACAAAGAGTTCAAGGTGTTGCCTTTGCCACCAAATTCCCTCGATCCCAATCCAATTGAGCATCTACATGATGTTCTGGAACAACAAATTCAATCCATGGATGCCAAACCTCACAACTTGCAGGACTTAAAGCATTTGCTACTTGTGTCATGGTGCCAGATACCACAGCAAAACGTTCAGAGGTCTTGGGGAGTTCATGTATCAAAGCATCAGACCTGCGTTGGCATCATGATATTAGGCAGATAGTATTAATGTTGTGCCTCTTCTGTGTATATTTATATATATATTACATGTTTAATAAATAAATACTATAAAAATCATACAAATATTCAAATAGATTTTTTTCTTGCACTGCACCTCCTGTTTTTCCCTCTATTGGTTACTTTTTCTCACTTGATCTTTGAATCAAATGGTGAAATGCTTCTATCAGTGTACTGCCAAATATATATACATAATATTACATTATGCATATATTTTGTAGTACAATGATTGGCCAATTTTGACACCATTTAATTCATTTGATTCGATTCCCAAATAATTTTTTTGGTACTAACATTCTGCTAAGATGAAACAAAATATAGCCAAAATTTGAGCGTTCTGAAAAATGGTCTGTGTTAGAGAAAACGTATTTATCCCAGCTGAATTTTCTCACTGTGGACAGGTCTAGTGCCCAGCTGCTGTCAATGCATTTTATAAGAATGGCCTATCTTATATTCATTAATGTATCTGGTTTGGTGTCTTACATTAAAAGGACGTTCTCAGGGATCAATGAACTAAAATTTGTTACCCAAACTTCAAACTAATTTGCACAGTGGTAGATGCAAAAGCTATTTTAATAACAGTTTTGAAGTAGTGTTTTCCCTAAAGACAAGTTGGATGCCACAGTTGTAGTTACAAGTATAACAAGTCAGCTATAACTTTATTGAAACCAAATGAGCATTTTATATCTTCATAAGGAGAGCATGGCAATAACATTTAGAACTGCCTTAGTTTGTGCTTCCTTTAGACATAGTAGCCCATGTAGACATATTTGTGTAAGATACATGCATGGATGGATCTTACAGCAGGACAATTGATCTAAAGCATACATCAAAATCAGCAGAAAAAAAAAGTTTACTGACAACAAAATCAAGGTCCTGCCATGGACTTCTCAGTTACCTGACTTGAACCCCATAGAAAACCTGTGGGGTGAACTGAAGAGGAGAATCCACCAGAGTCAACCTCGAAATTTAAAGGAGCTGGAGAGATTCCGTATGGAGGAATGGTATCTCATCAGGCATTATAGGAGAAGACTCAGAGCTGTATCTTGGCAAAGGGAGTTAGCACAAAGTATTGACTAAAAGGGTGCCAATAAATATGTCACAAACATATTAATAAAGATTTATATATTTTGGATATACTTGCAATTGTTAGATCCAAAAGATCAAAAGTTTAAACAATAAAGATACATGTTCACAGCCTTCTTTGCTCATATTTACCAAGGGTGCCAATATTAGTGGAGGGCACTGTATAGTTGACTTTGTTTCATTTGATAAGGATCAAAATATTTTATTTTACAGATTTGTTTTTTTCTTTACTAGAAAATGTTACGAAAGACACTTCTCTGTGCCCATACATAATGTAGAGAATTACTTTTTATTAGCAGTTTAACAGCACTTCTGCCTTGACATTTGAGTTAAGGGGCCATAAACAAGAGTTCTACTAGAGTCACTTGGCCTTATTAATTCAAAACTGGCTGAAATGAGTTTAAACTTTGGTGTTTGCTTTTTAAAGCTAGTTTTGTGCATTATAGTGTTTAGCAGAAAATGTTAGAAAAAAAAAAACCTTTATGTTAATAGCCTTTACTTATAGCAAATGCCCAGAAACTGCTCTTTATGTGGTGACATTTCCTTCGATCTGATATTTCCCAATCAAACATAATTCTTCCATTATTTTCAGTAAGAGAGCTGGCATTTTCTCATATACTCCGGCACAGTCTTATAGTATGTAAAATAGTCCCAATAATGTGCATTTGACTGAATTACACTAGTTCATACATATATTTAAAAGGCTTTGAATATTTTGGGATAAACTTTAAAAATATTTTTTTCAAAATGTTAACATAAAAAAAATATATAATATAACATTATATCAATGTATCAAAAATATCAAAATAGTAAAAGTTTATCCAAAAATATCAAATAATTTGTAAGGCTTATCCAAAAATATTAAATCAAGGCCCAATTAGAGATGGCTGTTTCTGAGTGAAGATATAAAAAGTATCCCTGCTCAAAACAAAACGAAGGTAAAAACTGTTGTAAAACACACAAAAACGTCACAATTGTTCCATCCCTCTAGTCATCTAATTCAGATTGGTGATCTACAAAGCACTCTTTAACCCCTTAAGGACCAAACTTCTGGAATAAAAGGGAATTGTGACATGTCAGGGGTTAAAAGACTACCAACTAGTAAACTGAAATGTTTGGTGAACAAGAGCTTTAGTAGGGGATGCCTAGAGATTGTACGTATAGCTCCCAATCCTTAAAAACATGAGTAGCCTGGCTCTCCTGATATTGCAATGTTTCTCCCAGTGCCATTTTATTACATAGGCTAGATAGTTTGGCAAAGCATCAGGGACAGCTTATCAGACAAAATGCAGTCATAGGGAACAGTTTTCGAACCTATGATATCTTGGGGCATTATCAGGGAGAATACCAAAAGTGAATAGTGACATTGGGAAGTGTAAGCTGGTATTAAGATAGAAAAAGAGAAGTCCTGCGCTTAAGCAGCAAGGACTACAACACACATCAGCCCCAATATATAGTAAAAACCAAAGAAAAGAAAATGTTACTTGCGCTTTCTCCTTAATCCCTATGTATATTTAGACAAATGGAGGTCATTTAGTTGCTCCAATGGCCATTGGAGGGAATGCCCGCCTGCCAATGTCAAGGCAGACCCCCCTAAGCGGGTCCTAACACTGACCCTTCAGCTTGCTTCCCTGAGCTTCTGGCAAAGATATCTCTAATGAGACAGAAAGGGGTATTTTTATATACACCCCTATACTTATTAACCCTTAATAGGGAACACATGGGATGGGTAGCAGCATTGTAACCAGGCTGTGTGGTGCAAAGTAAATACAAATACAAAAAGAGAAGTCCTGCGCTTAAGCAGCAAGGACTACAACACACATCAGCCCCAATATATAGTAAAAACCAAAGAAAAGAAAATGTTACTTGCGCTTTCTCCTTAATCCCTATGTATATTCAGACAAATGGAGGTCATTTAGTTGCTCCAATGGCCATTGGAGGGAATGCCCGCCTGCCAACGTCAAGGCAGACCCCCCTAAGCGGGTCCTAACACTGACCCTTCAGCTTGCTTCCCTGAGCTTCTGGCAAAGATATCTCTAATGAGACAGAAAGGGGTATTTTTATATACACCCCTATACTTATTAACCCTTAATAGGGAACACATGGGATGGGTAGCAGCAGAAAGCGCAAGTAACATTTTCTTTTCTTTTCTTTGGTATTAAGATAGGTTTGTAGCTCTCCCTAAAACTTGTTTATTTCAGGGTCTTCGTCAAATTCAGCCAGTTTTGGGAATCAAGGGCCATGTCGGAGTGTAATGCTAACTCCATGAATCTGCTAAACATGCATAAGGCTCCAATTGAGCTCTACATTAAAACATACGAGTACATTATAAATTTCTCTTTTATTCGGCTCAATAAAATATATTGGGATTGTTAACAGAACATGGCTAATATGCAATAAAAAAATGTTACTGCATGATTCTCAGCTGCATTCTTTCACCTGAGTAAGTGAAGTGTTATTTCAATACAAATGATGTTATATGGTGGTGTTTATTCCATCACCATGTCATGCCTGTGGGTGCACTGCAGGCAAATCCAGGCTTTCATGCTATGCTTAAGGATGTATCACAAATCTTTCCATGGCAAAGCAAGAATAATCAGACATAGTGTATCATACCTGCTGTAAACCTAATATCATCTAAACCAAATGAATCTTCAAGGACTATTAACAGATACATTTTTATTTTTTATTTTATTTTTTAGAAAAAAACTATTAGACATGGCAATTTGCATGACAGAGTTAATTTGGTTAATTATGTTTTAATTAGAGAAAGCCGAAATCTTTGGCAAGTCAGTTCCTTTCTTAGGCTGTATTAAGCAGTGCTCATGTCTAAAATCATACACATTAATCTTTCAATGTATTGGTTTGTTCGCCTGTCAGTCCATCTGTCTGTCTGGCTATCTCTGTATGTGATTGTCTGTCTGTCTATCTATCCTCCGGTTTGTCTGTGTGTATTTATTTTACAGTAATCATTTCTTACATCGTCAGCACGAAGATAAATGAAATTACAGAGAGTATATAAAAAAGAAAAACTTGAATATGTTAAACATGAATACAATTACAATGCAATATTGTACAGCACAGATGAATTCTAAGCAGGAATCAGCACAATGAATAGTCAATGGTTATGTTGGATGAGGGATTGCAAGCTGATTACCCAAGGGACAGAGTATGCTTGTAATGATTTGGTTTAAAGGTCTGCAGAAACCATGCAATACATTCATCACTTCCTACTGGTCAAGAATATATTACATTAAATATTGTACAAGTTGCTTGCAACTCTCTTCCTTTCATTTTGATTTTTGAAAAAAGCCTAGACTTGCAGACAATGCATTCAAACGAATAACCCTCTCCTAATTAAATGCTAAGTGAAACATACTCCCAGATTACAGATGAATTACACTCAGGTAAGTGTTTTCTTTTAATTTCATTTTTGCATGCTATTAGGAACACAGTCAGCCCATCTGTATGGCGGTTTAGTCAAATTGGAAATTACAGCTATGGCTTGCTTTTTACATACCAATAAATGAATACAGCAACATTTCAAAAGGATCCTTCTTCGGCAAGCACAGTAACAGACTGTTTGTCCCATGCCACACCATTGCTTAATTGCACACTAATTGGACAAACGTGATTAAATATTTCAAGATCCTTACTAATTGCCTCTATTTAAAGTAGCTGTTAACTTTAAATTTTGCTTGCCACCAACAAATTTAATGACACTGGTGTCTAGTCATCAGCAAAATGCCCAAGAGTTCCTCTTTAAAATGTACCTAGTCAGAATATTTACTGATTGTGCATTGTTTCCAATGTGGCTTAATTAGAAATCCAATCAGTTCTGTAAGTCTAATTATACTTGATTTGTAGATTCAGACTATGATAAATAATGATGCTAAGCAGCTTACACCAGACGTGCTGGAAATATAAGAAAAAAAAAGGAAAAATATTTTTTTGGTGTGCCTTGGTAGCATTTAGACATTTTACGTGATTTATGGGATCAAATGGGATGGATAATAGTCCTATGTAAGAATTATGAGAACTAGAATTTCTAGCAAAATGACAGACACCAATTATATCAACAGCAAAAGGAGAAACTTGCATTTTTGTTTAATCAGATGAAAAATATGGGTTAGATTCTCTTAATAGAGTTAGGGTTTCCATTGCTACTGAATTGCATTTTGTTCTAACGTCAGTGGTGTAAGCAGAGTAAGTCCTTAAACCCTTCTGAGAGAATCCAGCCTATAATTATAGACTACTCTCCAAATAACGGTAGTGTTTGAACTGTTCTGGACTTTATTTGTCAGTACATGTTCTATATTCTGTAATAATGCATTTGAATAACTTTGTATTTCATTTTATATTTGTGGTAAAAGATAGAAAGAAAAATATATAGATAGAGACAGACAGACAGACAGATAGACAGACAGATGGATCGATCTCAGGGTTAGTGCTAGGGTAGTGTAGTGCTTAATGGTTAGAGTAAGGGCAGTGTTGTGGTTAATGTTTAATGTTATGGTAATGTAGAGGTTAATGTTTAATGGTAGGGCAATTTGGGGTTAGAGGGAGGATCTTACTGTGTAGGGCAGAACTGGGACATACATGTCCCAGTGCATTCCCAAATGTACAGCCCTGGGTGGAAGCCATTTCAGCTTCTGCCATTAAAATAAAGGCAGCTGCATATATATAATAACAGATTAAATTAGGGTCCTAGATTTGCACTGAAGTTTCTGGCAGGTCTCCCAACTGTTCCAGGTTCAGTACGGATTTTACGGTTCTTTCCTACAATCCCAATTAAGTTCCCTGGTGTACTGCATCACTTTAATAGTAATCAACACTAAAATGTTGCTCAAATGCCTTGCTGGCTGTCAGTCAGACATCAGGAAAGCAATGATTGCGTGCATGCGCAAATCCACGGCTCAATGAGAAGCCCCTGATTGGTGTATTCCCCAACACAGACTGAAAGTGTGTGTCTGGTAAAGTGGACAGGGATTGAAAAGGCTGCAGATAGCAGGTCTGCAGATATTGCAAGCTGTTTTTTTTATTATTATTTCATATACCCTCCAAAGAAACCAAGTAGGAAAAAATACATACATGCATGTTATCTTTGGGGGTATATTTACAAAGTTGCTAAAGAAATACAAAAATGAAATGGTGTGTTCATTTTAAAATCATTGAATGGGATTTAAGGCCAGTGGTTGGTACACCAGTTCTTTGCAAAAGTATGGAGATACCTGACTATTTAATCACTACTCCATTTATGTAGTTTCTAGTTAACGGCAGCTGTCCATGGTCCTACAATAAGTTGATGAAAATGTCAAACTTTAGACTAAGTTTATTGAATTGGATAAGGAGTTGAAGAGCCAGAAACTATATTAATGTATTAATATTATGCTATACATTGTGGTAAAATAATGGCATTAAGGGGTTCTGGAGATTTCTAAATAATTCACAGATTTGAAGAACCCAGAGGTGGCATTATTTTCCCCTAATATACACGTCACCATTAAGCTTCTTTTATATGACATAATATTTTTAGGCTAGTGTAAGTGTTAAGGTGGTGTAGGGATTAATGTTTAGTTTATTATAGTGTAGGCACGTGCATGGGGAAAATTTTCGGTTCGGTTCGGCATTCCGAAATTCGGGATTTTTGCTATTCGGGACTTCGGCAATTCGGCACTTCAAGACTTCAGAACTTCGGCAACTTCGGAACTTCGGCACTTCGGCACTTCGACACTTCGGAAATTCGGCAACTTCGGAACTTCGGCACTTCAGCACTTCGGAACTTCGGCACTTCGACACTTCAGAAATTCGGCAACTTCGGCACTTCGACACTTTGGCATTTCGTAATTTCGGGACTTCGGCACCTCGGGACTTCTCTTGCAGCCGCTTGGTAGATAACTCCCTAATTCCCACGATACTAGGGAGTTATCTACCAAAAGGCTGAAAGACCTAAATTGGTCTTTCAGCCAAATTTACTAATACTAAGTAAAAATTACTTAGTATTAGTAAATTTTGCCCCTACTCGCTATACCGTGAGTAGGGGCATGTCTAGTAAACAGTGAGCAGCCGAAAAAAAAATAGCACCCCCCGGCTCCCACCCCTGAGCGGCGGGTGGGGGCCCTAACGTAAAATGATGGGGAGACGTATTGTCCTCCCCCCTGGCCCCCACCCCTGAGCGGCGGGTGGGGGCCCTAAATCAGAATAAGGGGGGACCTAATGTCCTCCCCCCTGCCCCCACCCCTGAGCAGTGGGGGGGCCCTACAGTAAAATAAGGGGGGGACCTAATGTCCTCCACCTGGCCCCCACCCCTGAGCGGTGGGTGGGGGCCCTAAAAACTAATAAGAGGGGGACCTAATGTCCTCCCCCCGGCCCCCACCCCTGAGTGGTGGGTGGGGGCCCTACAGTAAAATAAGGGGGGGACCAAAGGTCCTCCCCCTGGCCTCCACCCCTGAGCGGCGGGTGGGGGCCCTAAATATCAATAAGGGGGGGACCTAATGTCCTCCCCCCTGGCCCACACCCCCGAGCGGTGGGTGGGGCCCCTAAATTGTAATAAGGGTGGGACCTAGTGTCCTCCCCCCTGGCCCCCACCCCTTAGCGGCGGGTGGGTAATTTGACTCATAACTCTCTGATTGGTTACTTAATCCACCAATCAGAGAGTTATGAGTCAAATTACACAGCGTGGGAAAATTCCAAAGAACTTTCCCACGCTGTGTAAAATGACACAGAGCACTCTGATTGGTGGATTTCAAACCAACCAATCAAAGTGCTGTGACAGGTAAATGTAGAGACTTACCTGTCAGTCTCTTCATTTACCTGTCAGAGCACTCTGATTGGATGGCTTAAACCCACCAATCAGAGTGCTCGGGGGGCCTAATTGCAGGGCGGGGCAAGGCTTTATAAGCCTTTCCCGCCCTGCAGAGCTCAGTCTGCGCGGAGCCCTCGCCGGGTGAAGAAGGATTTTTATTTTTTTATAATTGCGTCGGTTATTATGGTATTTTATTTGGCCTTTTTTGGGGCTGAAAAAAGAAGATTTTAGAAGAAAGAAAACATCGAATGGTAAGTTTTTTTGTTTTTTTTGTTACAGGTACTTAGTTGAAGGTCCCCCCCTCATTAGTTTTTAGGGTGAGGGGGGTAGGTAGGGAGATAATTTTTATTGGGGGGAGGGGGTGACTAGGGGTTTAGGGACCCCTAGTCACATGGGGGGGTTTAGGGCCCCCACCCGCCACTCAGGGATGGGGGCCAGGGGGGAGGACCTTAGGTCCCCCCCTTATTAGTCTTTAGGGCCCCCACCCGCCACTGAGGGGTGGGGGCCAAGGGGAGGACACTAGGTCCCCCCCCTTACTTCAATTTAGGGCCCCCACCTGCCGCTCAGGGGTGGGGGCCAGGGGGGAGGACCTTAGGTCCCCCCCTTATTTCACTGTAGGGCCCCCACCCACCACTCAGGTGGTGGGGGCCAGGGGGGAGGACCTTAGGTCCCCCCCTTATTTTACTGTAGGGCCCCCACCCACCGCTCAGGTGGTGGGGGCCAGGGGGAGGACATTAGGTCCCCCTTATGTTACTGTAGAGCCCACACCCACCACTCAGGGGTGGGGGCCAAGGGGGAGGACATTAGGTCCCCCCTTATTATAATTTAGGGGCCCCACCCACCGCTCAGGGTTGGGGGCCAGGGAGGAGGACATTAGGTCCCTCCTTATTATAATTTAGGGCCCCCACCCACCGCTCAGGGGTGGGGGCCAGGGGGGAGGACATTAGGTCCCCCCCTTATTCTGATTTAGGGCCCCCACCCACCGCTCAAGGGTAGGGGCCCAGGGGAGGACAATAGGTCCCCCCCCATTATTTTACATTAGTCCCCCACCCACTGCTCAGGGCCAGGGGCTCGGGAGGGGGGAACTTATTATTTTTTTTTTTTTACAGTGAGCAGCCACAGGCTGCTCACTGTTTAATAGACATGCCCCTACTCGCGGTATAGCGAGTAGGGGCATAATTTACTAATACTAAGTAATCTTTACTTAGCATTAGTAAATTTGGCTGAAAGACCAATTTAGGTCTTTCAGCCTTTTGGTAGATAGCTCCCTAATACCGTGGGAATTAGGGAGTTATCTACTTATTCATTCCTGTCATTACATTGACTGGCCAAGTAACTTACATTTTATATGAATGTGTGTTACTTGATTGTTGTAAGTGTTGCAAATGCTTACAGCTGAATCCTGGCTATGTTTGTATACTTTTTATTTACAATTATTTACAATGTAACATTCTTCTTCTTTCACTGGGTAAGTTTATTAGTACTTAGGCAATACTGTGCTTCTGAACTTCGGCACTTTGACACTTCAGAACTTCGACACTTCGGAACTTCGGCAACTTCGGAACTTCGGCACTTCAGCATTTCAGCACTTCGGAAATTCGGCACTTTGGAAGTACCCGAATGTCCGAATTGTCCGAAATTCGGCCGAATGCATATTCGGACCGAAACGAATTGCACATGTCTATTATAGTGGTTAATGTGTAGTGATAGTATAGTGAGTTAGAGTAACGTAAGGGTTAATGCATAGCATGCTGAGGTAATATAGAGGTTAATATGAAATGTAGTCTGTTGAGGTAGGGCAGAAGTCAAGAGGTTCACTGTAAGGGCATCAATGGTATATACAAGCATACATATCTCAGTGCTGCCTGGGAATAGTGGGAGTTACAGACCCCAGAGGCAGCTAATTCAGCTACCATAATTAAAATGGCAGCCGCATCAGGTACTAAGAAGTGTAACTCCAACTAATCTTGGGAAGATTGGGACATGTATGTCTTTGTCTGCTATAGAGTAGGGTCCCCAGAAGATAGCCATGCATTATATACAGTATGGGATTTGATCTGTCCAATATAGTGGGCAGATTATGTTGTGTGTGTTTGTGTGTGTGTGTGTGTGTGTGTGCGCCCGTGTGCAATATATATTATTATACATATATTAAAACACATTTGCAGGATTATTCATTAAAGTGAGAATTCAATATGAATTCAAATTGAAGGCCAAAGAAGTGGAACTAGGAGCATTGCATTTGATTTAAAACAATCCCTGTTTCTTTATATTTTTTACATGCATGATTATTCCCCAAACATCCAAATTAAGAAAATGAATACAACAAAATAAATTCAAGTTCTACACAATGTCAGCATCATATACATCTAATATATTTTAATTACTTAGCTATTTAAATTAAATATTTCCTGAATGAGTGCAACCAGGGGGTTTCTCAATTTACATTTACATCAACTACAAATAACATAAAAACGTCAAAAGCTCTTTTATTAGAGCATAGAGTCAGATGCCTTTAAAATTATTAAGTGACAGCCATTACTTGCTCTATGGCTCTGTTTTGCCTCCCCATTAGCCATTTAGGTGACAGCTGCTGCATTACACATAAAGATGAACCATTCCTTCAGGAATGATTGTAGATCCGCTGTGACACTACTGGCATAAAATATTATCAAACCGTAGCTGTGCTCAGCGCCATCAGTATCTCCCAGGCACCTATCAGTGCCCTCATTATCTGCATCACAGAGTATCTGGAAAGAATACTGCCAGGCTTCACAGCTTTGCAGCTCATTTGAAGAGCGGAAATTAAAGGTCCCAAGAGAAAGCCAAGCACATTGTAGCGGCAATTGTGCTATATAACAATAACATGTTGACTGTTGTAACACTGTCTTCTATCTCATTAATTTAATAGGCTCTTGGAATGAGGTTTGGAAGCTACAAAATCAGCATTTATGAGAAGTATCTGTGTTTATACAAATTCAGGTGAAATCAAAATTTTAGGCAAATCGAGAGTTTAAGCAAAATAATTTTTTTAAGTTTTGATTTTTTTTCTTCCCGAAAATATATACTTGTCTGAATATATATATATATATAGAGAGAGAGAGAGAGATGCATTATTTTTCCCTAAAACACCATTCATTTTTTTTAAAAATTCTTTATTTTTGAAATGCCAAATGATACAGCATGAAGCAATATTCGTAAAACATAAAACATTAAGACAATCCAATTGTTGAAACACTTGTGTCCACCATATACATTTATTGCAGTTAAAGCACATTTGTGTTTTACATCACATGACAGGAGAAATTGCTCCTTTAGCTTTGTCTCTGATTGCACGCTTGTATGGATATCATCAAAGGCTTTGTGTCTATGAAAAATAAAGCAAACATGTAACAACAAAAAACTGTGTAACTATTATCAAAAACATGGATATTATTTTCACCATTGTTTTCTTTTGTGCCCTGCTTAGTGAGTTAAGTCAACAAATAAAAAAATAAAAAACCTCTGGACTCTTCTACACACCATTCACTTTGATCTACTATACAACAAGACAGTCTCAATTTAGGATAAGTGTGGAAGAAGTGCACTGGTTGAGAACTAGTGTTCGGGTAGTGTAGGGGTTAAAGGAACACTATAGCGTTTATACAAACCTGTATTCCTAACACTATAGCGCCCCTGTCCATAGTTAGATGCAGGTATTCCCAGTTTTTGGTGTACAAACCTGTAAAAAAACAAAAAAACCTCCTTGTAACTGGTCCAATTCTAATCTGCTCATAAAGGAACATTAGAGACCTGAAGCACAGGCCCACAACACACAACCGAGTTATACTCGATCATTGCAGCAAAATTGCCTCTAGTGGCTGTATGTTTCTAAATAACTCCAGTGTTTGACATTGCTGGGATAAAACAACAGCACAGCTGCACCCAGACACGTCATTGAGATGAAGTGGTCTGGGTGACTTTAGGTGTCCTTTAATGGTTAGTGTAAGGGTTACGAGGAGGACTTAACCCATTCACGTTCTATTACTCCCAAAGCTTAGTGGTAGGTGCAGTCCTAAGCAGTAGCTGATGCTAGAACAGGAGTATCCATAAGGTGGCAAAGAAGACAAAAGATATCCATTCTCGCCCCTGACCTTCTTGAGATAGCTTTGCTGTTTGCATCTCTATTGGGTGCAGATCAATTTAAGAGCTCCGTCATAGTCTCCCAATGGTTCTCAATGACTCCGAGTTCTGCATCCAGTGCTCTGAGTCTTTAAATGAACACTGGACCACAAGGGAGCTCCTAAGGTGATCTGCTCCCAGAGTTGGTGCAGACCACAATGCTCCCCCTCAGAACCAGCAATGATTCTGCTCCCATGGATAACATCTCCATGACATGACACACATAAAACACTCAGCCACACTCAGACTCCCCTACACACACACACACACACACACACAAACACACACACATACACACACATAACAGACATACAAATGTTTTTTTTTAGTATTTTATGCAGTATTTTTTTTAGTATTTTATGTTTTTTTTTTTTTATTATTATTTGTCATCCTCCAAATACTTCTGTACTGACAAGTAAGGATGCTTTGAAAACAAATCTGTCAAGACAATTACAATACAATTCCAATTTTATTTAAAATGTCTCCATGGATTGAATTTAATGTTTTCTGCTTTATATGAATCCACTCAAATTCAATTACACCTCATTCATTGGAGTTTATTTTTGTAGGTTGCCAGTGTTCTATTTCTTTCATATGTTCAGTTTAACATCAAAGTGGACATGATTGTCAATGAGCTCAAAAGATCTGTCGTGCAGATCTTTGCTGACTTGTTATTAATTAGCACATTAGTTCATTAGCATCCTTTTAATTTCATCAGTTATATCAACTGCATCCTTACAATTATTTACTCTATTCTACCTGTTGGAAGATCAATCAAATGGAAGAGAGTGCAGAAGAGGACACTTTCTGTTGAACTAAACAATAGTCACACTGATTTATAATTGATTTATGGTGCAATTAATTTTTAATTTACAATAGGAATGTAATTGCATTACCTTTTTTGTAAATGTTATAATTGGAAAAATAGCAACCACACAGAATGTTGGTACTCCAAACAGGACTTATACAATGCAATAGAACTCCACAAACATCATCTCTGTTAAAACATCCTATTTAGTAAACAGCGATTTCACTATTGACATGCAAAACTATGAATAGGAAAGAAGAGAGAATTACAACTTTTCTGTATTTTGAATTTGTACCATTGAGTGCAGAATTAAAAAAATATGTATTGCAATGAGCTAGGCTGTTTACTAAGAAAATCCTGTGAAAGATTTCCACGATGATTGATGAGGACTCAGTTTTTTGGAGCTGAGCTACAGGGATCGGAGGTATATTAATCTGAACATCTGACCCCACAACAATAGAGCAAGGTATTTAAGGCCTAAGCATTCTCTAATGTGTATTACAGTATTGAATGTTACAGTAATTGGGTCAGAAGACATGGGGTCTACCTGAATAATCATTATTTATATTAACCATCAATAGAATTGCTCTAGAAGGTGAGGGAAAATAGTACAACGCAGCCTCTTTCCAGATTATTACCTTCTCTTTCCCTCCACATAGAACTGTCTCTTTTTACTTGGAAGTTTCTTTGAAGGGTCTTTTGGTTGTCCGTTGTTGTTATCTATCTACCTGTCTTTGTGTTTGTCTATCCCTCTATTTATCCCTATATATATGGGAAAGCATGGCCTTAAGTTGTGGGAGGGTCTTTGGACCTCTAAAAGCACTCCCCTGCCCTTCCCTAACCTACCGTGATTGGTCTGACGATCTGCTACCGCCATTCCCAACAAAATCGCTGGTTCCTGCTAAACCTGGTAACCATGGGTCTCTGCTCCAGCTCCTCGCCCTACTCGCTGTCCGCCTTACTCACTGTAAGCGTTCAGCAGATAGACGGCGGAACCCCCTTGGGGACGTCAATCGGGTCTCGTGGTTGGGTAAATATTGAAACTAGCGGACTTCCCGCCCCGCGACGGCACCTATGCGGCTCCGGTTATATACTGGTAGGGGGAGCGCAGCTGCAAACAGGGTCCCAAGGTCAGGCAGATAACAGGCACAGATGCTCTATGGCAGTATAGAGCTTCTGTGTCCATTTAATCTCAGTCACATTACCGGGCGGGGGAGGAGAGAGGAGGGAGGGTTGTCCGGCCGACCGTCTGATAGGTCCCTGGGACCCACGGAAGGTTGCAAGCTCTGCTCACCTTGGTTCCCACGTGCACGTCATGTTTTCATACATCAAATCTCTACACTGCTATAAAGTTAATAGTCCCTTTGCATTCTTCTTTTTCATGTTAGCGGAACATATAGCTTTTAATAAGATGTTATCCTGACATCATGTTCTACTACACAAACTCTAAAACTCAATTTATAAGGCTTAAGATTGGTTCTGCATAACAATGTTATATGTTTTAAATATTACTAAGAGGAAGAGGCAAGCTATATATATGTTCACAATTATATGCATTGTATATTACTCTTTGGTGATAATAAGTAAGGATTTTGGTGCACATTGTTATTAACAGCAAACTGTGTGTTTTCTTACTGAGATATATGGTATAGGTATTGAAATGATTGCATCTATTTCCAGGTTACAGGAGGTCTCCTATAATAACATTTTCTCTGATGGAATTCCTCTGGTATGTTAAGAAATAAATATTACTTATCTGTATAGATTCTCGTGGTTCTGCAAAAATCATCACAAGATACCTGTTAGAGACGCGCTTCACAAAGTCTAGCCTAATTCCCAGGTGGGTTGCCTATCATATATAGGTCTTATACATAATTAAGGGGTCTTGTCCATTTAAATAAGGTCTGTTGACAATAGTTTACAATTTAACATTTTATTTAGGCTTCCCTCCTTAATAAAGATCCCTGTTTGTCACACGGCAGACCTTTTCCGGTACTCACTTTACCAGCAGGTACGAGACTCCCAGGGCCCCTTTGTTAGCCTTATTTTACTACATAGTTACTGACTCATAGGGAATTAGATGGCCCCTTAGGTACATGATTCAGGCACTCTCCGCCTTAGGCTTAGTGGTTATGCGAAGCTTTCATCCATCCTCCACGCAAGAGGTTATACACCCCACCGGCAACTTCATAGCTAGCCGCCTTGCTTACTGCATAGAGATGGCCTCACTTGTCACGCCCTTACTATCTTATGCTTTATGGTCACGAGAGGCCGACACCCCGCCACGACATTAGATGGCAAACATTCCCCTCGAGCCAAAACTTAGGTAGAGCCTCTCAAACCGATTGGCATCTAGTGAGGGCTCATCTGTCACCAATTAGTGAATTGTTTCGCCACTAGGCACTAGTTAGCCTGCCAGTAACGTCCCCGGGTCTAAGCAGTATTATTGCTGTTTTTCAGCATATCTCAGGATCCTGATGAAGGTGACGATATTTCAGTCCAGGTCCACTATCCCTACACGCAAGGGGGGCATGGGTAGCCCTACCTCCATCAGGTCATGGACTATCCCCCGCATTACGGCCAAGCTACACAAGCGCAGCATCCCTTTCCCACCTATGGCCAGGAAAGTGGAGCTATTCAGGCTCATGCGGACCACCACAGATGATACTGATGCAGGGGAGGGCACTATAGCTCTAACGACTCCAACCTCCACACAATGATCGCCTCACTGGTGTTCTCCATGGGGCAAATCAACGATAGGCTAGAGAGACTGGAAGATCGTAGTCTTCCCATTATGGCTACAGAGCCCCACACGGATGTACTTCCAAACACTCCCTAGTTACAACCGGGTAATAGTGTGCCTGCTATTTCCAGATCACATGTTATAAATCCAGCCCACATGGTACCGGTGAATCTTAAAAAGGACATCCTGGAAGGCATCTCGTCTCCCTTCTGATTGCCTCCCAAGATGTCATTGATAATCGCAATTATGAATATGAGGACATCTCTGTAGTTCTTAAATCAAGAGACCCTAGACTCAGCAAGAAGCTGTCCATCCCAGATTTTGTTATCGCTTTTGGTATCTATGGGGATGTTTTGTGTTCGGTTCACCCACACAGAAGGGAAGAGCTGGTTGACCTGGGCAACAAATACGGGGGTACGTCCTTTTATAACTACCACCGATCATTCTCAGCGAGGGCGTCTGCAGCTCTGGTCCAGTACAAGGTCAGCACAGATTGGAGCCAACTGGACACAGAGCTTTTTTGCAGACACTTCGCTGGGCTAAGGACCCCAGCTTGTGCAACTTGCGCTTCTGCTGCACATTCGGACAATTTCTGTCCAGTTTCACCTGACGTCCCCCCCAGTATGCCAACCCCAAGCAAATCGAGGGTTGACAAACAGGAAAAAGATAAACTAGGCCGGCCAATTGTATACCTTGGGAAGTCACAGATTTGTAATAATTTTAATGAAGGTTCATGTGGTTATAGTGCCTGTCCTCTGTTGCATGTGTGCTCTAACTGTTTCAGGGCACATGCCCTAATAAAATGCATTATAAACCTTACGTGACCTCGGTTAATGTTGGTATGCTAGCTAGACTACTGTCCACACATCCTCCCAAACACTGTGGATTTCTTGATAACTGGTTTTACTCAAGGTTTCCACTGTGGATTTCTTGATAACTGGTTTTACTCAAGGTTTCCACACGGGCCTTATCCACATGCCAACAGGGATATTGGAATGTAACAATCTTCAGTCAGCCATGGCCGCTACCAATGCAGTAGAGGTGCTCTTACAGCTAGAGGTTGAGCAAGGGTTCTTACCAAGGCCTTACACGAAGCCTCCTTTTTCCAGCTGGAGAACTAATCCCATTGGCCTTGTCTCCGGGAAAAACTCAGGCAAACAAAGACAGATCAAAGATCTCTCAGCACCACACTCCTGAGGGGTCCCAAGTCTAAACTCACTGATCCCGTCAAAATAATTATCTCTATAGTACACAACAATTGACAATGCCGTAAATGCTACCTTGACTGAAGGCATGGGGGCCTGGCTCAGCAAAACCGACATCATTAACGCCTTCAAGTTTTTGCCCATTCACCCATCGTTATGACACCTGCACGTCATTAAATGGAATGGCCGGTATTATTTTTTTCACTAGGCTTACCTGGGTTGAAGTGTAGTCCTAGAATTTTTTATACTTTTGCGGAGACATTGTGTTGGCTCCTCCTGAATACGTGCCTATGCCATACCGTCATCCACTATCTAAATGATTTTTTATTAATCAAAAGCAATTCTTCCCCCTCGCGCAGCTTGTATAAAGCAGTCATGTTTTTCAACACACTGGGTGTACCAGTCTCACCAAAGAAAACAGAGGGTCCTGACACCTTTATTAATTTTCTTTGGGATACACCTGGATTCAGTGACCATGAAAGCTAGCCTTCCACAGGAGAAAGTCACTAGCAGTCGCCACGATATCAACCATTACATGCTTACCGGCTCCTGTAACCGAAAAGAATTGCAGTCATTGTAAGGCTCCCTTAACTTCGCTATGAGAGTCATCCCTCAGAGTAGAGCTTTCATCTCTAGGCTCCTCAGCCTACTCCCCTCCCTGATGACCGAAACCGTATGTCCCTAAAAGCCCAAGCCACGGCAGACCTCCTTATGTGGTACACATTTCTATCTAACTGGAACGGGAGATGCATGTTTCTCCCACAGGTTTCCATATACTTTCCGGTCATTTGGACGGATGCAGCAGCTACCACGGGCATTGCAGCCATTTTTGGCGACGAATTGCTTTGGGGTAATTGGCCAGTGGAAGTACAAGAAGTGGAGGGGTTCTACAGGAACTCTGCTCTTTTTGAGGTATACCCTATTGTGGAGGCAGCAGTGGCTTGGGGCCATTTGTGGTTCAGTGATATTCAGACAATCTGGCAATTTGCCACATTGTTAACAAAGGCCGCTCGTCTTCATTGATGATTATAAGGTTCATTAGGACACTGACGTGGCTAGCAGCCTGCATCCAGCTTTATTTGATATGCTCCCATGTCCCAGGAGTTTTAAACACTGCAGCTGATCACTGGTCTCGCTTTCAATTTCAGGCTTTCCGAGAATCCCTACCTACAACTTCTCGTCTGGCCACAGCAGCCACCCCGTTCCAGGAACTAATCATGGATTAGAAGAATTACTGCAGCATAGCTAGATCTTAACAAAACCGGCCCTCTCCTCTAGCACACATACTGCATATGATAGGGCATGTTCCTTATATAGGAAGTTCATGGCAAAACATCACCTGCATAGCATGTTTGAAATAACATCCCTGGTGGCATTCGCCACTTTTAGCCACCTCAAGTTAAAAATTATCCCACAACACAATAAAATTATACCTGGCAGGCATCCAGCATCATATGTACTTCACGTTCCCCAACAAATCTAGTTTCCTATCCTCATACCCTATCCGGACCATACTTAAGGGCATATCAAAGGCTTACACCGGTCCTACACCACAACAAAGGCTACCCATCAGCAAACAGTTGTTCAAACATATGTCTGATCTAATACATTCAGCCCCTTTTGAACCCTTCAACAACTCAGTCATAAAAACCGCCATGTACCTGGCTTTTTACGACTTCCTGAGGCCATGGGAATTTACCATCGGTGGAAAGCACAACGCACAAATCTGCCTCTGGATCTCCTACCTAAACAAACAGCTAGATCATTATATACTTACTCTACCCGTGACCAAAACAAGCCAAATGGGTCAACCTGTCCACATACCGTATTATCCCACGAACAATAGCTGGTGCCCGGTGAAAGTTTTTGATTCCTACCACCTCACCATACCACATCACGCCTCTCTGCCACTTTTGTCACTTCATGGGGCTATCCTCACTACATCCAAGTTCATGTTATACATTCGCTTATTATTAACCTGGCTAGGAATGAACCCTAGCAATTATGCAGGACACTCTTTTTGGATAAGTGCCACCTCTACAGCATTGAGCCAGGACATTCCAGTACATATCATTAAATCGTTAGGTCACTGGAAATCATCAGCCTATACTACATACATACCTCAACCGGTACAGGAAATGCAAAAGGCATTAGAAAAAATGTCTTCTTAATTCTACCTACGTTGTATTATGTTCTTTCTCAATAAATGTATTTTGAACATATTATGTCTTCCTTTTTGCCCACTGTTATTACTGGCCTACAGCATACGTCGGTTTCGGCACACTTCAACCGACTTTCTCTTTCACAAGTTCTGTTCACTAAGCTTACTTCTATCATAACCCATGTAGCCCCGAACACAAATATACTTATATTTAAATTCAGCACAAACAAGGCCCGCAATGCTTCAGTGCAGTTGAACTATGTTTTTATATTTACCAGAAACTACTAAACGGAGTCAGGAAAACTCCTCACAAATATGTGGGGAGTCCCTCCTCCATAAACGAGAACCTCTAAACCAATTAAGTATCCATAAATATGGTATAAGCCTTTGGTATAGACAAAAAATAAAGCAGGATGGGAAGACCGCCCACTTAAAGTGTGCGGACTCCCACTCCACCAAAAGAAGTACCTTTAAAAGTAAAAATTTGTATAAGTGGTATAAACCTTTATTAAAGCTGAATATTAGGATATTAAAATATAAAGAGCCTAACTAGAACAGTAGGTTCTATGTGAAAAAACAAAACCCAAACAAATGTGACATTGTGAATAAACAGAGTGATAATACAGCTTTCAAATTCTGGGTAGAGTAGTCTCAAAGGCCACTTCAAGTAGTAAGAGGATTTTAATAGCTATTATAAGTATTCTCAAACTTGAGTAATTGAATAGTTCAGTAGATCGATATCTCCAGAGTATCAAGGTACAAATAATTAGTGGCTGTAGTGTATAGCGGTTGTAAAAAAATTTAACCAAAACTAAGGAACTAAATATATGGTCAGACAGACAAATCAACAATAACCAGTGATATACACTGTATCACGTTTGAATTGATACCTAAATCCCAGTAAAACGGAGTCTGTTAGCCACTGCACACTAATGGATACATAGTTGTCCTAATTAGATAATGTTGCTAAGTGGACTTTATACACAGTTTACAAAGTATAGGTATTCTTGTGTGGCTCATGTGTTTATATTTGTGCGTGTTTTTCTGTCCACCCACTGTGTATCTGATGGGAGAAGGAAGAACCTCTCAGGTCTCTCATTGTCACAAGCAGTCTGGGGGACTCTGTGGAACTTTATTTTGTAGCACATTATGTATCAGTGAATACAAAAGTACATCTGCTTTTCTCTGCTGTGACATTGAAAGAGTTAGTGTTCCCGGTTAGATGACTGTATGGAATTAGTAGTTGTAGGGAATGTTAGTGTGGAATATGACAAAGTTCAAGATGAAGTTGGACTTACTGATAGAAATTTCATGTTTGCCATTTTAGAATCAGTACCAGTAATCAAATAGTGATCGCCAGTGCCGATTCCATTAATTTCTTCAGGTATAAAAGAGATTTAGGCACAGAATATCAAAACTAGTACATTGTGTCAGCAATTAAATAATGTGTCAACCTAAAAAGGCAATGAGAGGACATCCAGCAACTGCAATGCTTCTTTGCCCCAAGACAGAAAGCATCAAGTTCAGCTGCCACACCTGTGATCTGAAATGTCTGACACTGATTTTTTTAGTTCCTTCACTTTACTAAAGGGCAGGTGCTCAGGGACTTAATGGATCTACTTATTTTTAGTTTATTTTGGTAATTTTTCATTGTCTATGTTTTTATGCACCTTTCTGTATCAACCGGGTTTGCTTGGGTTTACCAAGGACCAGATTAAGAGCCCATTGGGCCTGGTGCTGACAATTATGAATTACAGAATCGTATTGACAGAAAACAGTAAAACAGTTATACCTCCCAAGCGTCATGTATCTAGTGGAGTTGCTGGAGGGAAACTCACAGGATATAGCTATCAGAAAACACACCCTATGCGAATCTCTCGCTTTCATCTTTCAAGTAAATCCATACACCCTAATAGCAGTGTCCGGTGAAGCAGGATGTCTGTGGGTAGGATAAAGGAGAGGGCCATTGATGCCAATCACATAACCAGAACCGCCTAAAGGGACAAACATGCCCAAAAAGGGGGCCTGTCCACCATAAGAATTGGAAGGCCAGCCTGGCATGAATGCATGTCAGGCAACTTGCCAATCATGCAGGGTGACCAACCTTCTTACTAGCTGGCACTAGCTCCTGGTATACAGTCTGGTACAGAGAAAAAGTGTATGTAGTGAGTGTGGAAGCAACACAAGTATTTGCATAGTGAGCAAAGTCAGCTTTACCTTAACTAATTTCATTGTCAGCCAGTCCACACAAATTTTGTTTTAAGTTTCCATACTTAAGCAAAAGCATTTAAAGAGTAGTAAAACAAAACAAGACAAACAAAAAATGGGCCTATCCCATGGTCATGGGCATGGGCATGGAGCTGCAGCTCCATCAGCCCCATTGTTAATCCAGCCCTGGGTTTACCCATCTGGGAGTATTACTCAAGCATGTTTTATTCTTGGGTTTGTCGTCTACATTATCACTCTCAGAAGGTACCATTATTTGCATGATTTTTACTTTTCTAAAAATCTAGGAAAAAAACCTCATATTCCTTTATTTTTATGACACCTTTTCTTCTTACTATAATAAAAAATCAATTATATATATATATATATATATATATATATATATATATATATATATATATATATATATATATATATATATATATATATATATATATATATATATATATATATATATATATATATTGTGACCGAAAGCAAGGAATTGTGCTGGAGGGAATTTATATACCTCCCCAGATTTTGCAAGGTTCCTACTTTGTGTAATGAGCCCCAGGGAAATGTGTAATGTTATAATGAATGTTACACTTTAAATATGTGTATATTTGGGCCCTGGGGTGGAGTACTTGGAGAGTAGGGTGGGCCAGTGCTCCACTCCACATTTTGGAAGTTGCTTGGAACCTACAGGTGAGAAGTCCAGTTCCAGAGTGTGAATCCTAATTTAACTCACCTGAAAAGGATTGCCAATTACCGGTGCTATTAAGTACTCCCCTGCCAAGGAAGGAGGGAGATTGTGTTTGGTTTCTGTGAGTGGAAACAGAGAGCTGAAAACCCTGAAACAGTAAGGTTGTTTATGCTTATGTTTATGTTGGGAAATGGACAAGCCATCCAACCCAGTTAGCTGATTATTTTGTTTAGTTAGTGCTCAGAAGAGCAAGGCTTTTGTTTTATATATTTTTGTTACCTTTATACCTTACTGTGCATTTATTTTGGAACCTCAATAAAAGAGCAAGTTAATTTACCTCATCCAGCGTGTGAAGTGTCTCTAAAGCCTGAAAAGACTGTGTGTAACACCCCAATCCCAGGACAAGGTACCAAGGGAAAGGAGTACTTTTGTCACATATGGTGGAGAATGCGGGCAGCACACGGCAAAGTCTGTAAGTAGGAAGAAAGAGACTGCTGAGAAAATGGAGGATGTCATGAAAGCTTTGCTCCAGTCCACTGCTGTACAGCAAGAGACAAACAGAAGGACTGCAGAGACTAATGCAATACAGCAAGAGAGCATTTCAATACTGCAGCAGCTTGTACTGGCTCAAAAGGACAATACAGATGCTTTATTCAAGCAAGTTGAAGCAACACAGGCAGCAGCTCATCAATTGCTCAGAGAGGAGCAGCAGCATGCCACATGTGTCATACAGCAGGAGATCCAGAGTCTATCACAAAGGCTAGCCAGGGATGCCACAGAATCACCACAATGTCCAAAGGTGATCAGAGTGAGTCACTACTTGCAAAAGATGGTATCCACAGATGATGTAGAGGCCTACCTGATGGCATTTGAGCGAACCGCTGAGCGAGAAGGTTGGCCTGAAGTGGAATGGGCAAGTCTGCTAGCACCATTTCTTACTGGTGAATCCCAGAAAGCATACTATGATCTGGAACCAGCGGAAGCCAGTGACTACAAGAAGCTGAAAGCAGAAATACTGGCATGCCTGGGGGTGACAACAGCCGTCCGTGCCCAGAGATTTCATTCATGGACTTACAGCCTGGATAAAGCGATTCGTTCACAGATGTTTGACTTGATACACCTTGCCAGAAAATGGTTGCAGCCAGAGATCAACTCACCCAGCCGCATTGTGGAGCAACTGGTGATGGAAAGATTCCTAAGAGGCTTACCTATTGGACTTCGTCGGTGGGTCAGTCAGAGCAATCCCCAAACAGCAGACCAATTGGTTGAATTGGTTGAACGGTATATAGCAGCGGGAGAACTGCTTCAACCTCCTGGCCAAGAGAGACCCAAGAATCTGAAAACCTACAGCCCCAGCAAATCTGGTAAGACTGTTCCAGGGAAAAGGGGGTCTTTTGATGAGAGAACAGGGTTTTATTACCCAAGAGACATTGTTAAAAGAGAAAAAGACTTTGGGAGGTGGGAAGAGCCTACAAATGAATCAAAAAGTACTAATTATGGTATAAAATGCTTTAAATGCAGAAACTTTGGACATATTGCAAAAGACTGTCCTGAAAATGTTGAACCAATGTAGTGTAATTTTGGTAATAATTGGGAAGGAATTGCACTTTATTCACAGGTTGTATGTTCTGTGGAAAAAAATGGTTATTTGAATAGTCACCCTGGGTGTACCGTGAATGTGGAGGGAAAAAATATACAGGCATTGCTAGATTCAGGGAGTATGGTTACCCTTCTAGACCAATCCTTATTACAGGATACTCATATTGTTAACTCTGGAAAAGTTGATATGGCTTGTGTGCACGGGGATATACATAACTACCCTACTGCAGATATACTTGTTAAAACCCAGTGTGGTACTGTAAACTGCAGAGTGGGGCTGGTACCAAAACTGGCACATGAGATGATTATTGGAAGGGATTTTCCCCATTTTCTAGACCTATGGGCATGTTTTGAAAACCCATCAGGTGAACAGAATTATGAATTTCCTTTTGCAAATACTCTGGCAGATGAGAGAGATCATGATGATGAGCCTAACAATATGCAGCATTCCCCTATAAAAACATTAGTTGGTGAAAACCCAGAACAAACTAATGCGGGACCTTCTAGAAGCTCTGAACCAGATATAGAGTTAGCTGATTTAGAGGTTAGGCCTGGTAACTTCAGAAGTGCACAGTGGTCTGACCCAACATTATTGGTAGCCAGGAATAATATTTCTATACGGAATGGATCCCCTGTCAATCCAGGGAATTCTCTTACTTACCCTTATTTTGAAGTGGATAATGATCTGTTGTACAGAGTTGAGAAAAAAGAGTCCGTTATTACAAAGCAGCTGTTAGTACCACAAGCCTATTGGCGCACTGTGTTAAACCTTGCACATAGCCATGTTTTGGGGGGTCACCTAGGGGTTGACAAAACAAGAGAGCGTGTTTTGAGGAGATTTTATTGGCCTGGAGTAATCGCAGCTATCAAGAACTACTGTTCGTCATGCCCTGAATGTCAGGTCACTGCGCCCTTTACGGCTTACCGTAGCCCTTTAGTACCCTTGCCTGTTATTGAAGTGCCTTTTGAACGTATTGCTATGGATTTTGTGGGTCCTCTGGTAAAATCCAGTAGGGGGCATCAGTATATATTAGTAGTACTAGACTATGCTACCCGTTACCCTGAGGCAATACCTATGCGCACAACCTCAGCAAAGTCCATTGCTAAAGAGTTAATGATGATGTTTAGCCGGGTTGGGATTCCCAAGGAGATCCTTCAAGATCAGGGTACTCCATTCATCTCCAAGGTTACAAAGGAACTCTGCAAGCTCCTTCACATTAGACACCTCAAAACCTCTGTTTATCACCCACAAACCGATGGTTTGGTTGAGCGATTTAATAAAACGTTAAAAGCTATGCTGCGCAAAGTAACTGATAAAGATGGGAAAAACTGGGACTTTCTATTGCCCTATTTAATGTTTGCCATTAGAGAAGTACCCCAAGCTTCTACGGGTTTCTCACCTTTTGAATTATTATATGGCAGACACCCCAGGGGATTACTTGACATAGCAAAGGAAACTTGGGAACAAGAAGCAAACCCACATCGCAGTGTAATAGAACACATAACTCAGATGCAGGAACGTATTGAAGCCATTATGCCAATAGTCAGAGAACACATGCAAAAGGCTCAACAAAATCAGCAGAATAGCTATAATAAGAATGCTAGAATTCGAGTATTTCAACCAGGAGACAGAGTATTAGTCCTGGTTCCCACAGTAGAGAACAAATTCCTGGCAACTTGGCATGGGCCATATGAGATTATTGAAAGAGTAGGAGAGGTAAATTATAAAGTAAGGCAACCAGGTAGAAGAAAGGAAGTGCAAATATACCATGTCAATTTGCTAAAACCATGGAAAGAAAGGGAAGTTCTGGTTACTACAGAGGCTTCAACCTTCCCTGATAAGTGTAATATTGACCCCAAAGTAAATATCTCAGAGACCCTGTCAATACACCAGACAAGGGAAGTTAAGGAGTTTATTAGATTAAATAAAGAGGTATTCTCCCCAGTCCCAGGAAGGACTAGTGTGATTAAACATGACATTTTGACAGAACCAGGAAAAAGGGTCAATCTCAAACCATACAGAATACCCGAGGCTCGCAGAGAAGCTATCAGAGCAGAGGTTAAGAAAATGTTAGATCTTGGAGTCATTGAGGAGTCACAAAGTGACTGGAGCAGTCCAATTGTGCTAGTACCAAAGCCTGATAATACAGTACGGTTTTGTAATGATTATCGCAAACTGAATGCTATTTCTAAGTTTGATGCATACCCCATGCCTAGAGTTGATGAGCTAGTAGAACGACTTGGGAGAGCTCGGTACCTCACTACACTAGATTTAACCAAAGGTTATTGGCAAGTACCACTCACAGAGCGAGCAAAAGAAAAGACCGCATTTTCTACTCCTGATGGCCTATTTCAGTACAGAGTTTTGCCTTTTGGCTTGCATGGTGCCCCTGCCACATTCCAAAGAATGATGGACAGAATACTAAAGCCGCATGTGCGCTATGCAGCTGCATACTTGGATGATGTTGTAGTACACAGTGAGGATTGGGAATCTCACCTTCCAAAAGTGCAGGCTGTCCTTAACTCAATACAAAATGCTGGCTTAACTGCTAACCCCAATAAGTGTACAATTGGCCTAGAGGAAGCAAAATATTTGGGCTACTCTATTGGTAGGGGACTAGTGAAACCCCAAGTTGCTAAAATTGAAGCCATACGAAATTGGCCGAGACCACTGACTAAGAAACAGGTGAGAACATTTCTTGGCCTCATTGGCTATTACAGGAGATTTATATCCAATTTTGCTACAATTGGAAGCCCATTAACTGACCTTACTAAAGCTAATGCTCCAGTAGTGGTAAAATGGTCCCCAGAGACTGAACAAGCATTCAGAAAGCTTAAAGAAGCCATTTGTGCCCAACCAGTGTTGGTAACACCTGATTTTTCTAAAGAATTTATTTTACAGACAGATGCCTCTGATGTAGGACTAGGTGCTGTTCTCTCTCAGGAAATTCAGGGTGAGGAGCACCCCATATTATATTTAAGCAGGAAGCTTAATCCCCAAGAAAGAAACTATTCCATTGTTGAGAAGGAGTGTCTGGCTATAAAGTGGGCAGTAGACACACTTAAATACTATCTCTTGGGACGAAAATTCAGACTAGTGACAGACCATGCACCCCTTACTTGGATGAGCCAAAACAGGGAGAAAAATAGTAGAGTAACCCGCTGGTTCCTTAGCTTCCATAGAGCATAGGGCTGGGAGTAAACAGGGAAATGCAGATGGTCTTTCGCGGATGCACTCGCTAATGTCCATGGTCGCTCGACCCAATAGGTCTGAGCTGGGGGGGAGGATGTGTGACCGAAAGCAAGGAATTGTGCTGGAGGGAATCTATATACCTCCCCAGATTTTGCAAGGTTCCTACTTTGTGTAATTAGCCCCAGGGAAATATGTAATGTTATAATGAATGTTGCACTTTAAATATGTGTATATTTGGGCCCTGGGGTGGAGTACTTGGAGAGTAGGGTGGGCCAGTGCTCCACTCCACATTTTGGAAGTTGCTTGGAACCTACAGGTGAGAAGTCCAGTTCCAGAGTTTGAATCCTAATTTAACTCACCTGAAAAGGATTGCCAATTACCGGTGCTATTAAGTACTCCCCTGCCAAGGAAGGAGGGAGATTGTGTTTGGTTTCTGTGAGTGGAAACAGAGAACTGAAAACCCTGAAACAGTAAGGTTGTTTATGCTTATGTTTATGTTGGGAAATGGACAAGCCATCCAACCCAGTTAGCTGATTATTTTGTTTAGTTAGTGCTCAGAAGAGCAAGGCTTTTGTTTTATATATTTTTGTTACCTTTATACCTTACTGTGCATTTATTTTGGAACCTCAATAAAAGAGCAAGTTAATTTACCTCATTCAGCGTGTGAAGTGTCTCTAAAGCCTGAAAAGACTGTGTGTAACACCCCAATCCCAGGACAAGGTACCAAGGGAAAGGAGTACTTTTGTCACAATATATATATATATATATATATATATATATATATATATATATATATATATATATATATATATATATATAAACTTTTAAATGAAAATATACATTTATGTATTTAAGATTACTTTTCTGTATGGTAAAACAAGTCACTGGATCCTTGAAAGAAATTCATTCTGGTTCTAAACATTCATGAGTTGGTTTGTTGATTTCTGCAAATTACTAATCCCACAATTGATCCATTAACAAAATTAAACTGTCTTTCTACATTGTAAAATATAAACATGTCTCCAGATTTTCAATAAAGTCACATCATCAATATTCAAGATAGTCTTCAGTTTCTTAGAAGCATTTTAATTAAATGTGTATTTGAACCAATTTAGGCTACAAATGTCAACAGACATTATAGGACATAAGGTAATGTTGTTATGGCAAGGTAATATTGTGGTCACTGTGTCAAGCTGTCATGACATTATAAAAGTTTTGACATGGTTAAAATTTAATTAGGGCCTGAGATGCATTACCATTCTGTCCAAAGGTACACATATGCATCAGTATATTTAATGTACATTAGCAAGCCGGTAGTTCAGTCTCTGCCAATTTTTGTTGCCGGGTCTCCTATTGTCTGAACAAACACCAGCAGATGTCCATTAGTTCAGGACTTGAGCTATCCAAATAAAGAGAATCAAATGACCTTCCTTTAAATATTTGTCCTTTGTTACGCTATATTTTAACATGATGTGATAGTTCTGTGGAACTCTGTATACATATTAAATATTATATAATATTAAAATAGAATTAACATTAATTATTTGCAGTTTATTACTGGAAAATGTCTTGATTTAGAAAAATAATTTCTACAAAATAAAAATATGTATAATGTAATTTAATTGTAGTATATATATATATATATATATATATATATATGTATGTATATATATATATATATATATATATATATCTTTCGATATTTCTGTGTTTCTATAAGTATATTTTTCTATTGTGAACTATTATTGAGTTATTGTTGCATGCGTATCATGGCTATTACACCATGTGGACTTTTCTTTTTGATTGAAGCCTTTCATCAGTCAACACTCAAGTACAATGTAGTGGATCTTTAGCTAATGAAAGAAGACTTTAGCACTGGAGACTAGATAACCATGTAAATTAATTATTTAATTTAATAACTAGAAAATGGGAAAGCACAACAAATTGTATTTCAAGATTTTTAAGCATATTCTTTGATATTTTTTAAGTAATCTATGTCATTACAGGTGGCAGTGCTCGTACAAGATGTTACATGGATATAACAATTCAGGTGACTGAAGCATGGCACAAGGGATGAATATGTGTTACAATAGTTTTGGGGTAATGCTCAGGTAAGAAATATATGTGGTGGTAGAAAGATAATCAGGGTGTAAAATTACTAAATATATCAGAGAAAAATTACATAGTTAATGACATAAAAATCAGGGTAATAAAACAAGCAAAAGCAATGAAAATAGTAGAGATGTGAAATCATTTGAATAACCTTTACACTAGTCATTGGTGAGTAAAAGATTAGCTTTGGCAAATTCACTGATTCATAGCTTGTGAGTGTATGGAAACAAAGACAGGTGAGATCCCCAACGTCGACAATCGTAAGATCTTTGAGATCGGACTCGATGAGGTTAATTGATTGTACAATCTTGCACCTCCATATACTATTAGTTCTGTTTCTTCTCTTTTCCCATTTAACCTGTGCTTCTCAACATATGAGAATTCTAGCTCTGTGTTGAGCTGCTCTATATTAAGTTATAAGCTCTCCAAAATCTCTCCTTTATCGTGATCTTCTTTTTGGGTAATATCGTCCCTTTGTGGATAGGAAGAACATGCAGAATCTCAGCGTTAAAATTTAACGCTTTGGAGACCAGCTCCGATGGAGCAATTTGTCGACACTACCTGTAATCCCCATCCACAATTAGACCGGGTCTCTTTCATCATCTTTCCTTTTTTGTATTAGAATATATAATAATACAAACATATGAGACTCGTGTGGAGCGTTCTCTACATCAAGCTATATGCTTTATAAATTCACAGCAGAATTGCGATCCTGTTTCCGCCCTTTGAATTCCGGACTAACAAAAATATCTTTATAAACCTGTTTGAGTGAAATATTAAGAACCTTTACTATTCCAGTCTGCTCTGATTCCTATTGCTCTTAATATAAGAGACATTATGTAAACCACAACAAACTTTGACTTTACATTCTTGTTAACAACACCTTATAGGGTTAATGACCCTTTCCATCCCGACCATACATTACGTCACTTACTACCTTTGTCTGTGATAGACCAATCCGAAACAGCAGGTTTTTCAAACCCTCCTATCAGCAGGATCCATGCCCTTTAAATAGTCGGTTACTCACCACACATCGGTTCCCCTCTGATGAGTTGTGGGCGAAACACGCGCGTCAGGGGCCATCGGTGATTCTTATGTAACAACTCCTTGTGTGGTTTTTCGACGAGTTATTGCCACACTTCCCTCTGAATCCCGAGCGTTATTTACTGTTAGAACTGGGTAGGCTTTGGCGGCTGGTCTTCCCCCTTTTTCATTCCAACAGGCAGACGGTAACGATTTTTTTACCGTCAGCATCATCTTACATTGATGGGTTATCTGTGTCTAGCCCCCTATTAGTAATTTCCCAGCATTTCTAACAGCTTTGAGACCTATTGTCAGCCACTTTTGGCATTTTCGGCTATATTTTAGTTCCAGCCAACCGGCAATTTTTCAGTACCAACTATTTTCACGTATATACTATAGCAGCACTGCACCCATTTTTTCATCTTACTTGTGCAGACTTTGATGCACGATTCCTCAGTACTTGTATGTTGAACTAGTCCTGATATCTACACTTAGATCGGGCTCTATAGTTTACGTATATTATTAATTGCTACAGTTACCATAAACTGCAATATTGTTTTGTTGCAGTTAAGACTTATCAGAGGTACACTGAAAACTTTTGAACAGGTCCTCTGTGTTCTCCATTTATAAATAAATCATGTGTAGTGATAGAATTGGATATTTATCTTTTTTCTATTCAGGCTGACATTTCTGCGTACTTTGCATTCAGCTAATATATCTGATTATATTTCCACTGTACTATATAGACTGAGGAGCGTGACTATAGCGCTATATTATTAGACTACCTCTACATAGGTATGTGGATATAGCGTTCTACATATTTCCAATTGATCAGGAATATGTACATAGTGCTATATTATTAGTCAGCTTTTTTACAGTTACCTATACTTAGCGATCTACGACTAGATACTTGATTGCTGTTTATTTAGGCTGATAATTTCGGTGCATCTTGCACTCAGCCATTATATGTCTATTTTAATCTTTATTATTAAAAGTTACATTTTATTTCAATTTTCTTAGGGCACTCAAAGTTTCTTTGTTTGTCTATCACTACTTTGGTAGTTTACTGTGGGTTAACCCCACTATGAGTGTTTCCCTTTAGCTTCCATATCTCTCTTTTTTTCTTCAAAGACAGGTGAAGGATTGTTTTATTGGAGATGATAATAGGGCACTCTAATATCAGAAAGGAGATTATGTGAAATTATGACGTTAGTGTGAGGAATTAGCAGACTTGCGATAACATGGGAATGAGATAAATTATCATGCAAGCGATAATTATATGAGATCACTCAGTTATAACATGTGGGAACATGGGAAGCTGACAGATCATCATATGAGTGAAGATAATGTGCTATTAATATTGCAAATCAAGAGAGAGCTAGATATTTATACTTCTATTATTATAAATTAGTGATGTCGCGAACATAACATTTTCGGTTTGCGAACGGCGAACCCGAACTTCCGCAAATGTTCATGAACGGGTGAACCGCCATAAACTTCAATGGGCAGGCGAATTTTCAAAACCCACAGGGACTCTTTCTGGCCACAATAGTGATGGAAAAGTTGTTTCAAGGGGACTAACACCTGGACTGTGGCATGCCAGAGGGGGATCCATGGCAAAACTCCCATGGAAAATTACATAGTTGATGCAGAGTCTGGTTTTAATCCATAAAGGGCACAAATCACCTAACATTCCTAAATTGTTTGGAATAACCTGCTTTAAAACATCAGGTATGATGTTGTATCGATCAGGTAGTGTAAGGGTTACACCCGCTTCACGGTGACAGACCAAACTCCCCGTTTAACGCACCGCAAACAACCACAAACAGTCCATTTGCACAACCGCAAACTCCCCATTTGCACAAGGTTGGATACCAAGCTAGCCATGTCCCATTCCTTGTCCTCACTGATGTCATTGAAGGTCTCTCTTCCTCCACCCAGGAAGCGGGAGATGGAAAAAGATGCTTGGTCGGTCCTCCTACTTCAAATTTGGGGCACTGCGCGTGCAATCTAATGTGCCACCAGATAGGAGTGGTGTGTTAAGTAGTACTATTCTTATCAGTTTAATCCCTGTTATGTCCCCCTCATCAGGCCTTTTTCAGTCGAATGTATCGCCCACTGTCAGTCCCTTCGGGATCCATCCCTCATTCATCTTAATAAAGGTCAGGTAATCTAGACTTTTTTGACCTAGGCGACTTCTCTCAGTGACAATACCTCCTGCTGCACTGAAGGTCCTTTCTGACAGGACACTTGAAGCGGGGCAGGCCAGAAGTTCTATCGCAAATTGGGATAGCTCAGGCCACAGGTCAAGCCTGCACACCTAGTAGTCAAGGGGTTCATCGCTCCTCAGAGTGTCGATATCTGCAGTTAAGGCGAGGTAGTCTGCTACCTGTCGGTCGAGTCGTTCTCTGAGGGTGGACCCCGAAGGGCTGTGGCGATGCATAGGACTTAAAAAGCTCTGCATGTCCTCCATCAACAACACATCTGTAAAGCATCCTGTCCTTGCCGGTGTGGTCGTGGGAGGAGGAGGATTACTTTCACCTCTTCCCCTGTTAGATTCCCGTTGTGCTGTGACATCACCCTTATACGCTGTGTAAAGCATACTTTTTAATTAATTTTGGAACTGCTGCATACTTTCCGACTTGCCGTAATTCTGTAACATTTCAGGCACTTTCTGCTTATACCGGGGATCTAGTAGTGTGGACACCCAGTACAGGTCGTTCTCCTTCAGCCTTTTTATACGAGGGTCCCTCAACAGGCACGACAGCATGAAAGACCCAATTTGCACAAGGTTGGATGCTGAGCTACTCATGTCCCGTTCCTTGTCCTAAGTGATCTCACTGAAGGTATGTTCTTCCCCCCAGCCACGTACAACACCACGGGTACCAAATAGGTGACAACGAGCACCCTGGGAGGCCTGTTGTGGTTGGTCTTCCTCCTCCTCCTCCTCAAAGCCACATTCCTCCTCTGACTCCTCTTCCTCACAATCCTCTTCCAGTGTTGCCGCAGGTCCAGCAAGCGATGCTGATAAAGCTGTTTCTGATGGTGATGGTGACCACAACTCTTCCACTTCACGCTCATCTACGGCCTGATCCAGCACTCTTCGCAGGGCACGCTCCAGGAAGAAAACAAATGGTCTGATGTCGCTGATGGTGCCATCGGTGCGACTGACTAGGGTTGTCACCTCCTCAAAAGGACGCATGAGCCTACAGGCATTGCGCATGAGCGTCCAGTAAGGTGGCAAAAGAATTCCCAGCTCCGCAGAGGCTGTCCTAGCACCCCGGTCATACAAATAGTCGTTAATAGACGCTTTTTCTTGTTGGAGCAGGCGGTCGAACATTAGGAGTGTTGAATTCCAACGTGTCGGGCTGTCGCAAATCAAGCGCCTCACTGGCATGTTGTTTCGCCGCTGGATATCTGAAAAGTGCGCCATGGCCGTGTAGGAACTCCTGAAATGGCCACACACCTTCCAGGCCTGCTTCAGGATGTCCTGTAAGCCTGGGTACTTAAGCACAAAGCGTTGTACGATCAGATTACACACATGTGCCATGCACAGCACATGTGTCAACTTGCCCAAATTCAATGCCGCCAACAAATTTCTTCCGTTGTCACAAACCACTTTGCCGATCTCCAGTTGGTGCGGAGTCAGCCACTGATCCATCTGTGCGTTCAGGGTGGACAGGAGTGCTGGTTCGTTGTGACTCTCTGCTTTCAGGCAAGTCAACCCCAAGACGGCATGACACTGCCATATCCGGGATGTGGAATAGTACCTGGGAGCTGGGGGTGGAGGTGCCGTTGATGTGAAGCAAGACGCAGCAGCAGAAGAGGACTCATCCGAGGAGGTTATGGAAGAGGATGGAGTAGGAGGAGTAGAGGAGGTGGCAGCAGGCCTGCCTGCAAGTCGTGGCGGTGTCACCAACTCCTCTGCAGAGCCACGCATTCCATGCTTGGCAGCCATCAGCAGGTTTACCCAATGCGCAGTGTAGGTGATATACCTGCCCTGACCATGCTTTGCATACCAGGTATCAGTGGTCAGATGGTCCCTTGCCCCAACACTGTGTGCCAGACATGCCATTACTTCCTTTTGCACAATCGAGTACAGGTTGGGGATTGCCTTTTGTGCAAACAAATTTCGTCCGGATACCTTCCACTGCGGTGTCCCAATAGCTAAAAAATTTTTGAACGCCTCAGACTCCACCAGCTTGTATGGTAAAAGCTGGCGGGCTAAGAGTCCAGTCAAGCCAGCTGTCAGACGCCGGGCAAGGGGGTGACTTTGTGACATTGGCTTCTTACGCTCAAACATGTCCTTGACAGACACCTGACTGTGGGCAGATGAGCAGGAACTGCTCAAGACGAGAGACGGAGTGGCGGATGGTTGAGAAAGGGCAAGGAGGACAGCAGTGGTTGACGTGGCTGAAGATGCTGGACCAGGAGGAGGATGGCGGCTTTGAGTTTGTGTGCTGCTTGTACTCATGTGTTGATCCCATAGGCGTTTGTAATGTGCGATCATGTGCCTTCGCAAAGCAGTTGTACCTAGGTGGGTGTTGGACTTCCCACGACTCAGTTTCCTTTGGCACAGGTTGCAAATGGCATCGCTGTTGTCAGAGGCAGACACACAAAAAAAAATGCCACACTGCTGAGCTCTGCAATGACGGCATTCTGGTGGTGGCAACAGCATGCGTTGATTGGCGTGCTGTCTGGCTGACCCCGGTTGCCGATGCATGCTGTCTGACTGTGCCACTAGCTCCTTGCGACAACCTCCCCCTGCTTCCAACTCGTCTCCTCCTCCTCCTCTCTGTCTCCCCATCTGAACTTTCCCCCTGTTCTTCTTCTGTTCTAGCGGGCACCCACGTGATATCCACGGACGCATCGTCATCATCAACCGCTTCACTTGTATCTGACAACTCAGCAAAGGAAGCAGCAGCGGGTACAACATCATCATCATCACACCGTACGTCCATGTGTGTAATGCTGCCTGACTGAGACATATCCCTGTTATCTACATCCTCTGGCAATAATGCTTGCGCATCACTCATTTCTACCAACTGATGTGTAAATAACTCCTCTGACATATCAAGTGAAGCGGCTAGTGTTGGTGGTGGCGGCAGGCGGGCGAGTGGTAACTTGAGAGGTGCCCGAAGCTAAGCTGGAGGAGGATGGTGCGTCAAGGTTCCGAGCAGAAGCTGTAGAAGATTGGGTGTCCTGTGTTAGCCTGTCAACTATGTCCTCAGAACCTTTCGAGTTCAGGGTACGTGGCCTCTGAACACTGGGCATTATTCTAGGGCCAAAGGGAATCACAGCACAACGACCACGACGGCCCCTGCGGGGTGGCCTGCCTCTGCCTGTCATTTTTCGATTAGTGGTACTATGCGTGCAAGCTACTGTGACAACAGATATGAGTGGCACTGTGCAGTGGCAGAAGTTGGTAGAGTAGACGCTGTAGGTCTGACACACACGCTTGCAGACAACTAACTGCTATTCAATCTATTGCAGTCAAATTTTTTTTATTTTTTTAAAATGTACTCTACGGTTACACCAGATATGAGTTGCACTGGTGTGACACTATGCCCTGGCAGGCCCTGAAACGCACACGTGTGAAGGAAACTGACTGCTATTATATTACAGTCAAAAAAGTGTTGTTTTTTTTTTTAAATGCAAGCTATTGTGACACCAGTGAGTGAGTGGTGACACTGGGCAGGCCCTGAAACGCACACTAGTGATGGAAACTGACTGCTATTATATTACAGTCAAAAAAGTTTTGTTTTGTTTAAATGCAAGCTATTGTGACGCCAGTGAGTGAGTGGTGACACTGGGCAAGTGGGCACAGTATATGCTGTGAGCCTGACACACAGGCTGGCAGGCAGCCAACTGCAATTGCATTACACAGAAAAAACAAACAAAAAAAAGCAGACTGATGTTCTAGCCCTAAAAAGGGCTTTTTGGGGTGCTGTCCTTACAGCAGAGATCAGATGAGTCCTTCAGGACTGTAGTGGACACTGAATACACTAGCCTAGCTATCAATTTCCCTATCAAATCAGCAGCAGCTACACTGTCCCTACTCTCACTAAGAATGCAGCTTCACAACGAATGTAAAATTGATGCTGTCCAGGAAGTGGGAGGGTCTGGGAGGGAGGGCCTGCTGCTGATTGGCTGGAATGTGTCTGCTGACTGTGAGGTACAGGGTCAAAGTTTACTCAATGATGACGAATAGGGGGCGGACCGAACAGCGCATGTGTTCGCCGTCCGTGGCAAACGTGAACAAGCGATGTTCGCCAGGAACTATTCGCCAGCGAACCATCCGGGACATCACTAGTTCCTATATATGCTGAATACAATCCATGTTCTATATATAAATGAACATAACTGCAGTGGGTTCCCTTTTGTCATTGTGTTCCATCAGCTCCATCATTATATAAGGCACATTTCTGCGTGCCAAAATCAGCAGAAGTCGGTTTATATTTGGAAACTTTGCACTGTGCCAAATGCCAGCAAATGGCTGAAAGTATCCCTTGTTCTCCATTCCATTCTAGGACAATTCCTATAAAAAGAACGCATATAGTTAATGTTTCCATTTCTTTAACTTACCACCAGCATAGATGACACAGGCATTGCACAGCTGGTCTTACTTAAATGAATAAATGCGGACTGAAGAGTCTACGACCATATTGCTTGGCATTTTCCCAGTGTTCTTTATTTGACTTGAAGTGAGACTGTGTTAACAGAAGGTTGCTTTTAAATCAGAAATCTCTCAGAAGCTTGTAACATTTTAACTAACATAAGGCTGTTATCATGGCCTCATCCCTTCTTGACATGAAATGAATGTACAATCGGTTACGCTGTGCTTTAGCTAGCTTCAGCAATCTCTCTCTATTTCATAAATAGGCAGCCTGTGATTCCTTAGCTATTGTGTTTTTACAATGTCCTCTGGCTCATTTTAACAAGTTTAATTCTGGTCTTACAGAATTCAGCACAAAACGGACATTACAAGGTATTTTTGGGTTACAAGTATTATATAAAGATAGGAAACTCATATTACATTTCAGCAAAAATACATGTAGCCAACCTTCAATACATATGATAGACACAACTAAAAGAGACACTATAGGCACCCAGACCACTTCAGCTCATTGAAGAGGTGTAGGTAGTGATGTTGCGAACATAAAATTTTCCGTTCGCAAACGGCGAACGCGAACTTCCGCAAATGTTCGCGAACGGGCGAACCGGGCGAACCGCCATAGACTTCAATGGGCAGGCAAATTTTAAAACCCACAGGGACTCTTTCTGGCCACAATAGTTGAAAACGAAAAGAAAAGGAGGGGGGTGCTATAAAAATAGTATCACAATATTATACTTATTTGTACATCAGTAATTCAATCAATGGTTTACTGGATCAATCTAAAAGATATAAACACAATGCACATAGCATAATACTGTATACAAAAACTGTATATCAACAGTATTAAGTATTGGGTCACTCACGATCTGTAGAGCCTTAAATAGCAGGCTCTAACTGTATTCGCTCATCAAATGATATCCAGCAGACTGCTTTATCCAGTGGGGTCAGCTTCCAATATTTACAAATACTCTCCCAGTCACACCACAACTCGGATAACCAAGTGGATAAGTATATGAAGAGATTTATTACAATTAAATAAAAATAAAACAAAACATAAAAACATACAGGGCACAACGCGTTTCGACTTTCGTCTTCTTCCAAGGTGCATGTAATACAAACGATCACAGTCTCTTTAAATAGATCCGGTAAACTTCGGAATTCCTGGGTAAAATTTGGGTCAACTTCCGTGTTGTGAGGTCACTTCCAGGCAGCCGGGGCTTCTGGCGGCATTACTTGCAGCGATGACGTCATCACGGATTAGTCCGTAGTTTGCTCTTCGACACGGATATTGTTATATTTCGACGCCATCTTTAAAGGTGGCATCTTAACGTTATAAGTCCGCTTATTGATAGAGAAAATAAACCAATATCGGAACTCATCAGTCCTCATCAGTCCACATCTTTATAATCATGAATAAAATACAATCGACAATAAGATGTATTATTTCATATTTTATACATTCATACATCTGGTTTTAAAATTTATTTTACAGCAAAAGGAGAGAACATTCTTTAGGAAAAATCCACCCATTAAAAGGTTATTAAAAAATCATATAAAAAACTCAGGGCTGCCATCTCAAAGTCCACGTTGAGACCTCATCTCACAGCGACTCAAAGTGGACTCGATCTGGCCTCCTCTCCAATGGGGTTTGATAGTCTGAATTCCATAAAAATTAAGCCCTGCAGGATTTCCACCATGGGCATTAAGAAAGTGTAAGTAGACACTATGTTTCAAAAAACCTCTGCTTATGTTGTAAATATGTTCACGTATCCTTGTTTTTAAATTTCTTGAGGTTTTCCCCACATATTGGAGTCCACAAGGACACGTGAGTAAATACACCACATTTTTAGTGTGACAGGTAATAAACGAATTAATCTTAAAATTAACAGAGCCAATCCTTGATTTAAAAGCATCTATTCGCTTTGGTTTCTTTTCAAAATTCCTGCAGCCCATACACTCCCCACAATAATGAAAACCTTTCTGTAGAGCTTTATTTCTAGTTAAAAAATTCTCTTTAGGTTTAGGTAGTTCTAAGTAACTAGAGGTTAATTTCTGTTTTAAGTTATTAGCTCCTCTAAAAATTAACCTAGGTCTATCGTTAAGATATGGTAACCATATTTTTACCATATCTTAACGATAGACCTAGGTTAATTTAGAAACACTGACTCCGGGCGGACTCAACGTGGACTTTGAGATGGCAGCCCTGATTTAATAGATTCAAACATTTTTCCCATTTTTTTAAATAAAGAGTGGAGAATTAAAAAAAAAAAATTGTTGAAAATTATAGAGATGGAAAATGAATAAAGGGATGGGGTGAGTGGTTTTGCCATTCTTCCACTATGGCATTTTTCTAAAAGTGTTTTGTGGTGGAGGGTTGTCGGAACTTTCCACTTCATTTTTTATTTTTATTTTTGTGTTTATTTTTATTTTATTTTTGTGAGTTTTTGATATGAATTTTTAATAACCATTTAATGGGTGGATTTTTCCTAAAGAATGTTCTCTCCTTATGCTGTAAAATAAATTTTAAAACCAGATTTATGAATGTATAAAATATGAAATAATACATCTTATTGTCGATTGTATTTTATTCATGATTATAAAGATGTGGACTGATGAGTTCCGATATTGGTTTATTTTCTTTATCAATAAGCGGACTTATAAAGTTAAGATGCCACCTTTAAAGATGGCGTCGAAATATAACAATATCTGGGTCGAAGAGCAAACTACGGACTAATCCGTGATGACGTCATCGACGCAAGTAATGCCGCCAGAAGCCCCGGCTGCCCGGAACTGACCTCACAACACGGAAGTTGACCCAAATTATACCCGGAAATTCCGAAGTTTACCGGATCTATTTAAAGAGACTGTGATCGTTTGTATAACATGCACCTTGGAAGAAGACGAAAGTCGAAACGCGTTGTGCCCTGTATGTTTTTATTTTTTGTTTTATTTTTATTTAATTGTAATAAATCTCTTCGTATACTTATCCACTTGGTTATCCGAGTTGTGGTGTGACTGGGAGAGTATTTGGAAATATTGGAAGCTGACCCCACTGGATAAAGCAGTCTGCTGGATATCATTTGATGAGCGCATACAGTTAGAGCCTGTTATTTAAGGCTCTACAGATCGTGAGTGACCCAATACTTAATACTGTTGATATACAGTTTTTTATACAGTATTATGCTATGTGCATTGTGTTTATATCTTTTAGATTGATCCAGTAAACCATTGATTGAATTACTGATGTACAAATGAGTATAATATTGTGATACTATTTTTATAGCACCCCCCTCCTTTTCTTTTCTTTTTCACCTGTTGTATTTGTGTAGTGCCTTTGGTGATTTACTTGGCACTTGGGGGTAGTTGCTGTCTACATTGTTATTTTTATTAATAGCGCCAATCCACCCGTATATATTTCCGTAACAGGGAATATATTTCATTTATCTGGCCACAATAGTGATGGAAAAGTTGTTTCAAGGAGACTAACACCTGGACTGTGGCATGCCGGAGGGGAATACATGGCAAAACTCCCATGGAAAATTACATAGTTGATGCAGAGTCTGGTTTTAATCCATAAAGGGCATAACTCACATAAAATTCCTAAATTGTTTGGAATAACCTGCTTTAAAACATCAGGTATGATGTTGTATCAATCAGGTAGTGTAAGGGTTACGTGACAGACCAAACTCCCCGTTTAACGCACCGCAAACAACCCATTTGCACAACCGCAAACTCCCCATTTGCACAAGGTTGGATACCAAGCTAGCCATGTCCCGTTCCTTGTCCTCACTGATGTCATTGAAGGTCTCTTCCTCCACCCAGCCACGTACAACACCAAGGGTTCCCGAAAGGTGACAACAAGCCCCTTGAGACGCCTGCTGTGTTTGGTCTTCTACCTCCTCAAAGCCACCTTCCTCCTCTGACTCCTCTTCTTCAGACTCCTCTCTCCGCATTTCCTCTCTCTGCGTTATTATAAGTTGTGTTAAGTAGTACTATTCTTATCAGTTTAATCCCTGTTACGTCCCCTATCAGGGGACGTGTATATGGCATAGATTTTAGGAGCCGGGAGATGGAAAAAGATGCTTGGTTGGTCCTCCTACTTCAAATTTGGGGCACTGCGCGTGTAATCTAATGTGCCACCAGATAGTGGTGTGTTAAGTAGTCCCCCTCATCAGGCCTTTTTTAGTCAAATGTATTGCCCACTGTCAGTCCCTTCGGGATCCATCCCTCATTCATCTTAATAAAGGTGAGGTAATCTAGACTTTTTTGACCTAGGCGACTTCTCTTCTCAGTGACAATACCTCCTGCTGCACTGAAGGTCCTTTCTGACAGGACACTTGAAGCGGGACAGGCCAGAAATTCTATCGCAAATTGGGATAGCTCAGGCCACAGGTCAAGCCTGCACACCTAGTAGTCAAGGGGTTCATCGCTCCTCAGAGTGTCGATATCTGCAGTTAAGGCGAGGTAGTCTGCTACCTGTCGGTCGAGTCGTTCTCTGAGGGTGGATCCCGAAGGGCTGTGGCGATGCGTAGGACTTAAAAAGCTCTGCATGTCCTCCATCAACAACACGTCTTTAAAGCGTCCTGTCCTTGCCGGCGTGGTCGTGGGAGGAGGAGGATGACTTCCACCTCTCCCCCTGTTAGATTCCCGTTGTGCTGTGACATCACCCTTATACGCTGTGTAAAGCATACTTTTAATTTATTTTGGAACTGCTGCATCCTTTCCGACTTGCCTTAATTCGGTAACATTTCAGGCACTTTCTGCTTATACCGTGGGTCTAGTAGCGTGGACACCCAGTACAGGTCGTTTTCCTTCAGCCTTTTTATACGAGGGTCCCTCAACAGGCACGACAGCATGAAAGACCCCATTTGCACAAGGTTGGATGCCGAGCTACTCATGTCCCGTTTCTCGTCCTCAGTGATCTCACTGAAGGTATGTTCTTCCCCCCAGCCACGTACAACACCACGGGTACCAGATAGATGACAACGAGCACCCTGGGATGCCTGTTGTGGTTGGTCTTCCTCCTCCTCCTCAAAGCCACATTCCTCCTCTGACTCCTCTTCCTCACAATCCTCTTCCAGCGTTGCCGCAGGTCCAGCAAGCGATGCTGATAAGGCTGTTTCTGGTGGTGATGGTGACCACAACTCTTCTTCTTCCTCTTCACGCTCATCTACGGCCTGATCCAGCACTCTTTGCAGGGCACGCTCCAGGAAGAAAACAAATGGTATGATGTCGCTGATGGTTCCTTTGGTGCGACTGACTAGGTTTGTCACCTCCTCAAAAGGACGCATGAGCCTACAGACATTGCGCATGAGCGTCCAGTAACGTGGCAAAAAAATTCCCAGCTCCACAGAGGCTGTCCTAGCACCCCTGTCATACAAATACTCGTTAATGGCTTATTCTTGTTGGAGCAGGCGGTCGAACATTAGGAGTGTTGAATTCCAACGTGTCGGGCTGTCGCAAATCAAGCGCCTCACTGGCATGTTTTTTCGCCGCTGGATATCTGAAAAGTGCGCCATGGCCATGTAGGAACGCCTGAAATGGCCACACACCTTCCTGGCCTGCTTCAGGGCGTCCTGTAAGCCTGGGTACTTATGCACAAAGCGTTGTACGATCAGATTACACACATGTGCCATGCACTGCACATGTGTCAACTTGCCCAAATTCAATGCCGCCAACAAATTTCTTCCGTTGTCACAAACCACTTTGCCGATCTCCAGTTGGTGCGGAGTCAGCCACTGATCCACCGGTGCGTTCAGGGTGGACAGGAGTGCTTGTCCGGTGTGACTCTCTGCTTTCAGGCAAGTCAAACCCAAGACGGCGTGACACTGCCGTATCCGGGATGTGGAATAGTACCTGGGGAGCTGGGGGGGGTGCCGTTGATGTGGAGCAAGACGCAGCAGCAGAAGAGGACTCAGCCGAGGAGGTTATGGAAGAGGATGGAGTAGGAGGAGTAGAGGAGGTGGCAGCAGGCCTGCCTGCAAGTCGTGGCGGTGTCACCAACTCCTCTGCAGAGCCACGCATTCCATGCTTGGCAGCCGTCAGCAGGTTTACCCAATGCGCAGTGTAGGTGATATACCAGCCCTGACCATGCTTTGCAGACCTAGCAATCAATTTCCCTATTTAATCAGCAGCAGCACACTGTCCCTCCTCTCACTAAGAATGCAGCTTCAGAATGAATCTAAAATGGATGCTGTCCAGGAGGTGGGAGGGTCTGGGAGGGAGGGTCTGCTGCTGATTGGCTGGAATGTGTCTGCTGACTGTGAGGTACAGGGTCAAAGCTTACTCAATGATGACGATTAGGGGGCGGACCGAACATCGCATATGTTCGCCGTCCGTGGCGAACACGAACAAGCTATGTTCGCCGGGAACTATTCGCCAATATGTGTGCAGTGTCCCTTTTGCACTTAGTGCTGCAATGTTAAACATTGCAGTTCCAGAGAAACTGTAAATGTTTACATTGCAACTCTATGTCTGCCTCCCGTGACTGTCTGCCAGACAGCCACTGGAGGCGCTTCCCGCATTGTAACAGACCTTTGGTACAGTATCTGACACTGGACATCTAGCGTTAGATTTTTCCCATAGGAAAGCATTGATTCAATGCTTTTCTATGTGGAGGTCTAATGTGCGCGTGTGACATGCTGCGCATGTGCATTAGCACTTCTGGTCGCGGGATGTCGGATGGGGTGAAGCGTCAACCCAGCGCCGAAAGACATGGTGCTGGGATAAGTAAATAAAGGGGTTTTAACCCTCTCCTTAAAGTGGGGGGATTGAAGAGAGAGGGAGGTGAGAGGCAGAGGGAGTGATTGTGCCAGGAATACAGCTTTAGAAAGTGCTATAATCTCAACAGGTGTGTTTAGCGATTTTGCTTCCAAGAGGCTATGGGTGCTATCCCATAGGTTTGTCAAACTGTTTGTGATCAGTGACTCTTGAAATTGACTGTAACACCTAGAGTCTGCATAATAATGAGAAATATTCATGGTTACAGGATAAATTCTGTCCAATTTGAACAGCAGAGATTTGTGGAAATCTCTGGGGACAGGTTATCCCAACACTCAGCATATCTCAGCCGATTTTAGAATTTAATTTTGCATCTCAAATGTTTCCCAATTTTTTTCAACAAGACTTCTACCATTATCAGATTGATTATTAGTTTTCACAATCCTTTGAAAAATGATCAATGCTTTAAAGGAACAATCCAAGCACCTGTAGCTTGCTGTAGTGGTTATATTGCTAGGGTGCCCTGGTTTAACACCCCTCCTCCCTCCTGGTCCCCTTCTGTAGAATGTGTGCATACAAAATCAGCCGAGTAAAAAGTAAATTAGTATAAATCACCTGTTATTAAAAGCAACACAAGTGAAGTGAATGTATGTTTCATTAAGGAACACTTTGATCTAAATCTTTGGCCACAACACCAAAAAACCTAATGATGTATCAAATGATAAAATCAATCAGGATGCAATACATTTAATTAAATTGGACTGGTCTATGCCACTTGACTGGAGCAGTAAACAAGTTCATAATTCATTTTTTAGAGTATAATGCATTTAATTTTATAGATGAATCAATTATCATAATAATAAAATTAACATATTGTAAATTATTGTAATTATTATTCCTGCACAAGTCAAAGATAGTTGAAAGCTAGCATGAAATATGTGCTTTCGACTAAGCCTCACTAATTGGGGTTGTTCAATAAGCTCTAATTATCTTTCAAAATTTACAAATAGATGAAAAGCTTCAAATTTAACTTTAACCCCTTAACCCCTTAAGGACACATGACATGTGTGACATGTCATGATTCCCTTTTATTCTAGAAGTTTGGTCCTTAAGGGGTTAAGGACCAAACTTCTGGAATAAAAGGGAATCATGATAAAGGGGTACTCAAACCAAAAAATAGTGTTTTCATAAAACACATATTTTTATTGAAAGTAGCCCCTGCTATTCTGGTCTACCCCACCTGATAAAAGTAAAGCTAAAACTTACCTACATTGCATCATTGCCAAATTTTCCCTGCAACCTGGTCCTCCTTCACTGATGTCATTCTCCCAACTAGGTACTGATGGAAAGACATGGGGAGTGCCACCACAGGGTGTCTATCACCAGTATTCTGTGCATGCAAATGTCATGCGTCCAAGATGCACAGACTTACATTAGTCACCCAAAACTCATGTTCCCGGCTTGCTAATAATGCTTCCGGAGGTGGAGTTACACATTCCATAGCGAAATACTGCACATACAGAACCCAAATAAGTGATGTAATCATGGTGCTTGGAGTAACTCTTTAAGTTGCAATTTGGTCATACACTAAAGATTATTTGGGGAAGGAAATTGGCCTTGAATGTGTTAAATATATCTCAGAGCAATTTGATGTCTACTAAGAAAATTGCCCCAAAATTATGCCTACAGGGTGAAGAATGCACAAGTAACACACTCTAAACAGCAATGAGTTAGGGAAAATACATGAGAAGGATTTGGGAATTGTTGTAGACATCAAACTATGCAGCAATGTCCAATGTCAATCAGCAGCTGCTAAGACAAGCACGTTATTGTCATGCATAAAAAGGGGCATTCATTTTTGGTATGAAAATATAACTTTGCCTCTTTATAAATCAATGGTAACAGCTTCAATATGCTGTACAAATTTGGGCATGAGTTCTAAAGAAAGACATTATTACACTAGAAAAAGTGCAGAGGCAGGCTACAAAATTAATAAGAGCAAGGGAAGATTTTCGTTATTAAGAATAGCTTACAAATTGAATATATACAAAACACAACGAGGGAACCGGCTGGTAGCCTAAATTGAGATAAATACAAAAACAAAATATAGTGTAATAAAGTTTGACAGAAATATCATTTGCGCAATATGAAATGCACTCACAGGATCTTGGACAGTTCAGGCATATATGGTGCCTCCCCTGATGGTATGGGGGGCTGGGGGGAATTCCCCTGGACGCTTCCCTGGATCTTTCCACCAAAAAGCAGGACTCCGGGTGAAGGTATGAAAAAGCGGCTTTAATTTTCAATAAAATATATAAAAAATAAATACAATAGAGGTCCTACGCGTTTCGTCCCTTCTATAAAGTATGGGACTTCCTCAGGGACCAACAATATTAAAATTACAATTAATGCAGTACAAAAAAGCAGCCTAACCACCCTCCACCCATAAGTCCTTTAAATAGGGCTAATCCCTAAAGTCAATTTAGTCACATGTGCCTCTCTGTCCCTCCTCATTGGTCCTGTGTCGATCGGTATCATCTGTTGGCAATTGCATTCTTCTTCATTCACAGCTGATCTTCACTGTTGTATTGCAGTTAATTTCGGCATTTTCGTACATTACGGAAACCGGAAGTGCTATGCGTTCCAACTGGGTTCACAAACCCGGAAACCGGAAGTCGCTTGCGTTCCACCCTCGTTTTTTTTTTTTTGCAATCCACTTGTATTGGGGGAAATCTAGCCACAACAAATACACTTAAAAACGCATGAAAGGTCTGTGTTATAACCCAAATGTTATTTTCACCATAAACTGTGTATCTTTATTGACCTTAAATGATCTATACAATATTCAATAATAAATTTTTTCATTATATTTGTGCAAATAGTTAGTAAAGTGTTTTCTAATGTAAATTAATTCTTTATCTTATAATTTTACAATATTTGCCATTTTTAATATCCTATTTTGTGTAATATTGTTTACAAAAAAGAACTTGGCCACACACTCCATCCCAGTACACTGTAATCATTGTCCCCAATTTTCTTTTACGGGTTTCAAATGTATGGGCATTGAAAGGGTATGTGTTGATTGGAGAGGGGGGGACAGAATCACCAAGCTATCCCAGAGGGAGACCTACTGGATCCATAAGCTACAAACTCTGGAACCTGGTGGTTTAAACGTGGATGTGGATCTAGTATGTTTTTTATAAGACACATTATTATTAGTTATAGTCACTATAATATAAGGAATAAGGTTGGGATTAATATAAAGCACCTTTTGTCATAAGAATAATTTGGTTTATTAATAACACAAAATATATCCATATAAAAGAAAAATATATTCTCTGATTAGAAGAAGGAGAAAACAAGATGACACATTATAAATTAGAAGCATTATATGTAAACAATATTACACAAAATAGGATATTAAAAATGGCAAATATTGTAAAATTATAAGATAAAGAATTAATTTACATTAGAAAACACTTTACTAACTATTTGCACAAATATAATGAAAAAATTTATTATTGAATATTGTATAGATCATTTAAGGTCAATAAAGATACACAGTTTATGGTGAAAATAACATTTGGGTTATAACACAGACCTTTCATGCGTTTTTAAGTGTATTTGTTGTGGCTAGATTTCCCCCAATACAAGTGGATTGCAAAAAAAAAAAAAAAAAAAAAAAAAAAACGAGGGTGGAACGCAAGCGACTTCCGGTTTCCGGGTTTGTGAACCCAGTTGGAACGCATAGCACTTCCGGTTTCCGTAATGTACGAAAATGCCGAAATTAACTGCAATACAACAGTGAAGATCAGCTGTGAATGAAGAAGAATGCAATTGCCAACAGATGATACCGATCGACACAGGACCAATGAGGAGGGACAGAGAGGCACATGTGACTAAATTGACTTTAGGGATTAGCCCTATTTAAAGGACTTATGGGTGGAGGGTGGTTAGGCTGCTTTTTTGTACTGCATTAATTGTAATTTTAATATTGTTGGTCCCTGAGGAAGTCCCATACTTTATAGAAGGGACGAAACGCGTAGGACCTCTATTGTATTTATTTTTTATATATTTTATTGAAAATTAAAGCCGCTTTTTCATACCTTCACCCGGAGTCCTGCTTTTTGGTGGAAAGATCCAGGGAAGCGTCCAGGGGAATTCCCCCCAGCCCCCCATACCATCAGGGGAGGCACCATATATGCCTGAACTGTCCAAGATCCTGTGAGTGCATTTCATATTGCGCAAATGATATTTCTGTCAAACTTTATTACACTATATTTTGTTTTTGTATTTATCTCAATTTAGGCTACCAGCCGGTTCCCTCGTTGTGTTTTGTATATATTGGTATTGAAGTTGATTGCTAGCTGGGAGCGATCTGAGGGAGGCTGTATTTCACCTACCACTGATAAGTATCATTGTATATAAGTGTGTGTATAAGGTGTATTTCTTTGTTATATTGGTTTGCTATATCCCAGCATTGTATATAGTTGAATTCACAAGGGCCCCACAATGGCCACTAGTATAGACTTTCTATCTAACATGCAAAAACATCGTTTGAGAAGGTTTGAAGCAATTTTTCAAGAGTATGACAAACCCCAACCCCTTAAGGGAATAAATGAGTATTTCAAATGCAAAGAAAAGTTACTATATGGGGAAACTAAAAAATGGTGGGAGATAGCCTTCCTAGAAAATTATTTCAAAGAAGGGCTGATCCCACGGGGTTTAAGGTTGGAAAAAACTCCTGCTTTTGGTTTAGACAGTGAAAATTTCATGAACCAATGGGATGAGATCCTATCCAATTGCTCATTCCAGCTAATGCAACTTATCATAAAATATTCAAAAGATATGAAAGAGAAAATTGAGGAGGAATTAGAGCTATTGGAATCTAATGCACAGATTGACCTAGAAAGTATGGAGTATAAAGAGAGGGATGAAGCTTTACAAACAAATGTAAAACAATTAGATGAAAAAATTGCAGAAACTAAAAGTAAAAAATATAGAAGGGATAAGGAAGACAAAATTAATAATACTTTTTCCACCCTTAATAGGATGTCAAGGAAAAAACCTCACTTCCAGAGAGGCCCCACCTTGGACTCTCACTCCCCCTATAGGAAGAAAACTGTATTATATGAACATAGGAAAAGAAATCTAGGAGATTCTCAGAGAAAAGAAATTACCAATAGATTTACCCGTACCCCCTCAAGAGAGAGGGCTGGGTTACAAAATAGAAACACACGTCCATTTGAGAAGAGAGTTACCCGCACTCCCCCAAGAGAGCGACCAGAGTTCCAGAATGGGAATATACGCCCATTTGAAAAAAGAGGAGTAAGATCCTATGCTCAAGTAGTCAGACAAGAAGAATTTAATAGCAGTTCTAGCTCACAATATAACGAAAAGGAGGAAAATTTTCAGGGGAGGACCAGAGGTCCAAAAGAAAAACCCATTACCAACTATTTTTATCCCAGGGCCAACAACTGGGAACATCGCAACCGGTTCTCACCCCTACAGGTAGACTCCCCGAACAAGAGAACACGAACGGAGGATTAGAGGATTTGGCACATGGTATGGCCATTGTAAAGGCCAAAGAAAGAGAAAAAGGTATTTTTAATATATCTGGTCTACCTATATCAGATGACGAGATACAACTATTATCAAAAGGCATGAAATTTGCTCCAGATAAAAAATCTAATGAATTTAATTTATATATTGATTTAAAAAAGTATATTAGATCACTAACGTTGAAAAGACATTTTTTGTTACAACCAAATCAGCTAACAACTCCAATTATGGATGAGGAAGAACTGAGAAACAGGAAATTTAAACCTAAATCTCACTTTTATCCCACACAAAATAGAGGTCCATATTTAGAAATTTTTGAAAAATTGGTGGATAGAGAATTTAAATCTATAGCTAAAAAAACAACCTCCAATAATCACAGAAATCTAACGAGGGAAGAAGAGAAATGTCTAAACACACTTAAGAAGAGGGAAGATATTATAATTAAGGAAGCTGACAAGGGGGGGGGGATTGTCATTATGTCTAGGAATTATTACTTACAAGAAGCCCAAAATATTTTAAGTGACAGTGATACCTACACCATATTAATACGGGATCCGACTAGAGAATTTAATTTACTTTTAAAAAATTGGTTAGAAATAGCAAAAAATAAGGATATAATTTCACAGGCAAATTACGATTTTTTACTTTGCAATAACCCAAGAATCCCAATTTTTTACTTCATTCCAAAAATTCATAAGTGTTTATTTAATCCCCCAGGCCGCCCCATAATTAGCGGGATAGATTCCTTGTCAGCCAACCTATCTGCTTTTGTGGATTCATACCTACAGAAGTATGCCCAAAGCGCCCTTTCTTATATAAAAGACACAAAATCATTCCTACAGGAATTAGAAAATATCGAATGGCATTCAGATTATAGCTGGGCAACATTGGATGTATCATCCCTTTATACTATAATTAGCCATAAATTGGGACTAGAAGCCATCAATCATTTTATGATGGAAGATCAAAATCTCCCTCAGGAAGTAAAAGAATTCGTTTGGAATTCGGTTAAATTTATTTTAGAGCACAATTATTTTTTCTTTAATGATCAATTTTTTCTACAAACCACGGGGACCGCCATGGGCACCAGGTTCGCCCCCAGTTATGCCAACATCTACATGCGTAGATGGGAAGACCTAACGGTTTGGGTTGGGCATGACTGGAGGGAGAACCTGGTGCTCTGGCGGAGATATATCGATGATGTTATTATAATTTGGAAGGGGCCTTTTTTATTATTCCAATCATTTGAAAATTATCTGAATCAAAACAAATATAATCTAAAATTTACTTCTGCGTGGAATCAAAAAGAAATAAGTTTTTTGGATTTGTCATTGATAAGTGAGAATAACCAGATTAAAACTAAGTGTTTCTTCAAACCGAGTGATGGCAATGGATATGTTCATAGGCGAAGTTGCCATCATCGCCCCTGGCTTAGAGGAATAGCCAAGGGACAATTCGCTAGGGTGAGAAGGAACTGTTCGCAAGTTCAAGATTTTATAACACAATCTAACCATATTAAGAACAAATTGGTAGAGAGAGGTTACAAGAAGAATACCATCGACAAAGAAATTCGGTTAGCTTTGAAAACCGATAGAGGCAATTATTTAATGGACAGACCACGTGCCAAATCCTATCAAGACAATGCAGCGGCCTTTAGAACACAGTACTGCACAGACCATGTTTGGATTAGGAAGAGTTTGCAGAAACACTGGTCGATTCTCCAACAAGATCCTGTACTCAACACTTTCCTACCAGAACAGCCTAAACTTATTTTTAAGAAAAATCAGAACTTTAAGAACTCTTTGGCACCCAGCTATGCTATAAAAAATCATAGAGATAGTCAGGAACCAATAGCAAATGGTTTCTCCAGAGGGTGTGGAGTCTGTAAAGCCTGTCGGATTGTCAATCTAAAAAAGACAGAAGTTTTTTCTAGTTTTGTCACTGGGGAAGTATTCCAGATTAAAACAGAAATTGGTTGCCGCACGGACTATGTAGTGTATGTACTGCAATGTCCGTGCGGCAGGCAATATGTGGGCAGAACCAAGAGGCCCCTAAAAGTGCGTCTCTTGGAGCACATAAATAATATAAAAAAGAACTTGGCCACACACTCCATCCCAGTACACTGTAATCATTGTCCCCAATTTTCTTTTACGGGTTTCAAATGTATGGGCATTGAAAGGGTATGTGTTGATTGGAGAGGGGGGGACAGAATCACCAAGCTATCCCAGAGGGAGACCTACTGGATCCATAAGCTACAAACTCTGGAACCTGGTGGTTTAAACGTGGATGTGGATCTAGTATGTTTTTTATAAGACACATTATTATTAGTTATAGTCACTATAATATAAGGAATAAGGTTGGGATTAATATAAAGCACCTTTTGTCATAAGAATAATTTGGTTTATTAATAACACAAAATATATCCATATAAAAGAAAAATATATTCTCTGATTAGAAGAAGGAGAAAACAAGATGACACATTATAAATTAGAAGCATTATATGTAAACAATATTACACAAAATAGGATATTAAAAATGGCAAATATTGTAAAATTATAAGATAAAGAATTAATTTACATTAGAAAACACTTTACTAACTATTTGCACAAATATAATGAAAAAATTTATTATTGAATATTGTATAGATCATTTAAGGTCAATAAAGATACACAGTTTATGGTGAAAATAACATTTGGGTTATAACACAGACCTTTCATGCGTTTTTAAGTGTATTTGTTGTGGCTAGATTTCCCCCAATACAAGTGGATTGCAAAAAAAAAAAAAACGAGGGTGGAACGCAAGCGACTTCCGGTTTCCGGGTTTGTGAACCCAGTTGGAACGCATAGCACTTCCGGTTTCCGTAATGTACGAAAATGCCGAAATTAACTGCAATACAACAGTGAAGATCAGCTGTGAATGAAGAAGAATGCAATTGCCAACAGATGATACCGATCGACACAGGACCAATGAGGAGGGACAGAGAGGCACATGTGACTAAATTGACTTTAGGGATTAGCCCTATTTAAAGGACTTATGGGTGGAGGGTGGTTAGGCTGCTTTTTTGTACTGCATTAATTGTAATTTTAATATTGTTGGTCCCTGAGGAAGTCCCATACTTTATAGAAGGGACGAAACGCGTAGGACCTCTATTGTATTTATTTTTTATATATTTTATTGAAAATTAAAGCCGCTTTTTCATACCTTCACCCGGAGTCCTGCTTTTTGGTGGAAAGATCCAGGGAAGCGTCCAGGGGAATTCCCCCCAGCCCCCCATACCATCAGGGGAGGCACCATATATGCCTGAACTGTCCAAGATCCTGTGAGTGCATTTCATATTGCGCAAATGATATTTCTGTCAAACTTTATTACACTATATTTTGTTTTTGTATTTATCTCAATTTAGGCTACCAGCCGGTTCCCTCGTTGTGTTTTGTATATATTGGTATTGAAGTTGATTGCTAGCTGGGAGCGATCTGAGGGAGGCTGTATTTCACCTACCACTGATAAGTATCATTGTATATAAGTGTGTGTATAAGGTGTATTTCTTTGTTATATTGGCTTACAAATTGAAACCTGATTCGTTTGAGAAAGGGCGCACCACAAGGGATATGATAGCTTTATACAAATATATTTGAGCCCAATATAAGCCATTGTCTTGAAAGCAATTCAAAATCGGACTATACATAAGACATAAGGTCACCTATTTAAACTGGAAAAAAATGATATATAAATTAGGGCAAAGGAAAGTGATTGTTACAGTTTGAACAATAATGATGTGTAATTCTCTGCCTGAAGAGGTGGTTTTATCAGATAATGTATACTTATTTTAACAGAAGTTGGATGAAATCTTAAAAAAAAAACATAATACTCATGGATATACTATTTAATATGTGGGGTAATAGATTCTTGATCCAGTCAGATCTCTAACTGCCATTCTGGCGTTGAGAAGGGATTTTGTCCTAGTTTGTTGCATAATTGGAAAGTGCTTCAAACTGATTTTTTTCCTCCTTTTGGTTGAACAGCAAAAACAAATCAGAGAAATGCTGAAGTTGATGGACGCAAGTCTTTTTTCAGCCTATGTAACTCTGAAGTCTGAATTCCATACAAACAGAGTCATTCACTAAAGTGAGAACTACCTGGTATTCAAAGTGAATTTAAAATGAACATTGGAATGGATGCAAAAATAGCCAAGTTAGAATGATTCTCCACGTCGGTCCTGTTTTGGGTTTGGTTGAAATTCCATGGAATTCCTGGACATTCTCACTTTAGTGAATACCTTTGAAATATACTTTTGAAATAGTATTTGTACATTCTTAAGCACATTCTGAGAATTAAGTCAGCGATCTTCACTGGATACATTGAGATTACACTACCCTCTATGTGTCACTGAGGAATAAAGGCCAAGCGAAAGGTTTAATGTGTTTCATACATTGTAGGGCATATAACCATTAGGATTTCCTTTAAGTTCCCATTTCTCATTATTCCTCCATGACATTTTTATCGTAGATCAGTTACCAATTTAATGCCATCGTCTGCTTTCCCCTTCGATCCATTGCTTAACTTTTCATTTTAGCCTGTGCCTTGATTTTCATTTACTGTCCTTGTATTGCCTTGCCACCTCCTGTAGCTGATTTTCAAGCTCACACATTCCATATTCATTCTTCATTCTTACAAACTTACTAAGTAACTGAATTTCACCAGCCTGCTACTTATCTCTTTTTGTTCCTTTCTCCGTTCTTTCTTTGACTTATCAGCATGTGCTACATTTGCTTTTTACCCAATATAGATCTGGAGAGAAAAGAAAAGTAGTGGGGTTCCTCAACAATATATCCAAGTGTGGGGGAGAAGGCGCGGCTGGATGAAAAATCGAAGGATAAGATAAAGCTCTTCTGCATGGTACTGGATACCAACGAATATAAATGAAAATCACAGCTCTGAACCATTAAAAAACAAACATGACACACAACAAAGCCGAAAGATAGCAAGATAAGGTGGAATGGCTAAATTTCAAATGATCAGTTCCTCGGTGATACATGCAAGGTGCTCAGATATCCAAGATGGTTGTTGGGAATTGTGAGGAAGCAGCCCTCTACATGATGCATAGGATCAAATGGAGGAGGATCCACTTACTAAGGCCTTCGTCCAATCCTCATTGACGGCCCTTTCTACCAAATTATCGCCTCTTGACAAACTAGTGTTGAGAACCTACAAAAAGATTTACAAGAGCTGGGATCACGTATCACACATGTAGAAAGAAAATTAAGTGGGTTTGCAGAGGTGCATATTAGTGTGGCTGACAAACTACAGCAAGCAGGAACACAGCTGAAGGTTTATGAGATTAAACTGGAAGACTTTGATGACGGAATAATCTCAGGATACGTGGAGTCCAAGAAACAATAACGCTGGGGAACTTACCTGCATTTGTCCACGGTCTCTTTAAAGCTACAGCATCTGATTTACCAATCAATATGTTCTTGCTGGATAGAATACATAGCATGCACCACCCTAAACGCTTCCATGATACAAACCCCAGAGATGTGATCTTACATGCACATAATTTTATGTAAGGGGACTTATTCTGCGCAGCAGCTGAACGAAGCAAAACTTACCACCACAATATGTCAATATCTGAATTCTTTCCAACCCGTCAGCCTCCACTCAAAAAAGATGGAAAACATTGCGCTCCCATCACATTTAATACAGATGGGGATATCCATCATGTATCTTGGTGAAAGGAAACAGCAGCACATCAATGATCCAATCCCTAGATGAAGGACATTAATATAGCCCGAAACATCCAACACTTCCCAGACTTTGCCGAAGTGTCTAACACCTGAATGGTGCACAGCAACAAAGTGGACTGTAGTTTCAGAGAGGCCAATGTAGATCTCAACACCTAAGATCTATTAGTTATTGTTACTTTATACCTTCATACTAAAAGGTACTAACATTAATTGTGACATTATTATTATTATTGCCATTTATATAGCACCAACAGATTCCGTAGCGCTTTACAATATTATGAGAGGGGGGATTTAACTATCAATAGGACAATTACAAGAAAACTTGCAGGAACTTGCTCAAACAAGCTTACAGTCTATAGGAAGTGGGGTATAAAACACATAAGAACAGGAAATAGCAATCAAATACGTTGGGAGTGAAGCACAGCTGGAGGAGAGAGTAAAGTGCTATCCTTTAAGAGGAGCAAGAGACAGGTATGTGAGGTAGAAGTTACTCTGGGGGGCTGTAAGCTTTCCTAAAGAAGTTAAGAAGTTTTAAGGCACTTCTTAAATGATTGAATACTAGGGGAGAGTCTGATGGCGGTAGGTATGCTATTCCATAAAAAGGGAGCCATCCGCAAAAAGTCCTGCAAGCGTGAGTTGGCCGTACGGGTGCGAGCAGCGGACAGGAGAAGGTCACGGGCAGAGCGGAGAGACAGAGAAGGGGCATATCTGTGGATCTGTGATGAGATATAAGAGGGGCTAGAATTGTTCAATGCTTTATAGGTATGGGTTAGCACTTTGAATTGACTCCTATAGGATACAGGAAGCCAATGTAAGGACAGACAGAGGTGTGAGAGGACCGACTAGAGCGGAAAATCAGTCTGGCAACAGCAATCATTACAGACTGTAGTGGGGCCATATGGCTTTTGGGAATACCAATTAGGAGAGGGTAACAATAATTAATGCTGGAAATTACTAGAGCATGGACAAGTTCCTTGGTAGCATCTTGCATAAGAAAGGGGAGGATGCTGGCTATGTTTTTAAGATGGAATCTACAGGAATTGGCAACATACTTGATGTGAGGCTCAAAGGTGAGGCCAGAATCAAGTAGGACGCCAAGACAGTGCGTTGGCAAGGATGGACTTATGTGGATACCACTAACTTGAAGGGAGAGCAAAAGAGGAGGATCAGTATTAAGAGGAGGAAAGACAAGGAGCTCAGTTTTAGAAAGATTAATTTTCAGAAAGCGGGAGGACATCCAGTCAGAGATGGAAGAAAGGCAAGCAGTGGCACGTTGCAGGATGGCAGGGGAGAGGTCTGGGGAGGAGAGATATCTGAGTGTCATCCGTGTACAGGTAGTAGTGGAATGCAAATTAGGTAATAGGTTTGCCAAGAGAGGCAGTATAAAGAGAAAATGAAGGGGACCAAGGACAGAGCCTTGGGGGGACTCCAACTGAAACAGGACAAGGGGAGGAGGTATTATTAGAAAAGGAGACACTGAATAATTGTTGGGAGAGATAAAAGGAAAACCACAAGAGGACAGAGTCACAGAGACCGAGTGATTGAAGAGTTTGAAGAAGGAGAGCATAATCAACGGTCAAAGGCAGCAGAGAGGTCAAGAAGAATTCGTATGGAGTAGTAGCCTTTGGATTTAGTTGTGATTAGGTCATTAGTAACTTTGATAAGAGCAGTCTCAGTAGAGTGGAGAGGGCAGAAGGCAGATTGAAGAGGGTCAAGGAGAGAGTTGGAATTGAGGAAGTGAGCATATGGGTAAAGACAAGTCTTTAGGGATATGGGATATGGGATGATAGAGGGGGAGGACGGGTCAAGAGATGTTTTTTTTCAGGAAAGGTACTACAGTGGCATGTTTAAGGTCCGCAGGGACAACACCGGAAGAGAGAGAGAGAGAGCAGTTTAAGATGTGTGTTAAGAAAAGAACAAGATAGGGGGAGGGAGATCTGATATGGTTAGATGGGACAAGATCGAGCGGGCAAGTGGTGGGGCGAGAGGAAAGGAGAAGCGCAGCCACCTCTTGTTCAGTAGCCAGGGAGAACGTCTGAAGGGAAGGAAAGGCATGATCAATGTGTGATTGAGAAAGAGAACGGCAAGGGAGGGGAGCATTCTTTCCTAGCTGTTCAGTCTTGTCGGTAAAGTAGCATGCAAAACTATCAGCTGTAAGGTTGGTTTGGGGGGTGGCCACAGCAGGGCAAAGAAGATAGTTAAGTGGAAGTAATGAAGATGGTGTTTGCCAGGGACAGGTGAGCAGAAAAATAGGAATATTTCAGCAATGAGAGAAGTTAGTGTGAAAGTGAAAAATAGAAGGGATAACATTATTTAGAGAAAATGTGTTTTGTATATAGATATGAATATTATACATATTATTATTATTATTATTATTATTATTATTATTTTATTATTTATATATGCACATATATAATCATAGACATATATACACACACGCACACACATATATACATATGAGTGTTTAAACCATGTTTGAGGATGCAGTTTGTTAACAGAGGGGATTTCAGGTGAGGAGAGGTTTAGTGCCTTGATTGGTGTGTTTTGAAAATCAGGTGATCTGTACTTTCTATAAGTATGGTAATGACCATGGGGTGGGAAGCCTTACAGAGATGATACCTCTGCTTAGGCTTTTCTGCAGGGCTTGGTTGCTCGGGAGTTGTGTGTTGTGTTCATAATCAATGCTGTTATTAGGGGCCCAGTCTGAAATATAAGGTTTGGGGTTAGAAAAAAAAAAAAACACCATTATGGGTGGGGAGGCATGGGGATATTGAGGTAATTAGAGATAAAACAAACCAGAGGAGATGACATTTGGGATAAAAAGATATGAAGGATCAGGTAGGTGAAAGTCATAAACAGTGAACATAAATTTACAAGACTATCAGTGAAAGAAGTAACACTAGCTAAACTAACCATTAAAAAAAAGTCATAAAGAATTAACATAAAATAAAAAAGCTATAAATGCACCAACTTTAAATAGATATAATAGTTATCAATTAAGTAGTGAGAATATAGGGAGGGAGGTGGAATAGAACACAATTTTAATTTACGAAATAAAGGGAAACAATAAGTAGTATGTGTAATTCTTCAATAGATCTTCCAGAGATAATAGTTCTACTTAGGCTTTTATGCAGGGCTTGGTTTTTTTGTAAGTACTGGGTGTTGATAATCAATGCTGTTATTAGGGGCCCAGTCTCTGCAGGCCTTGGTTGCTTGTGAATACTGGGTGTTGATAATCAATGTTGTTATTAGGGGCCCAGTCTGAAATATAAGGTCTCTGCTTAGGATATTCTGCAGGGCTTAAAGATTGGCACTAAATATAACCAAACGCAACATCATTCAACTAATCACTAAGTCTAGAGGTGTATCAATGTATATTCACACATTCATAGCATTTGAACTAAAACAAATAACTAACCCCCAATGGAGATACCTGATTTTGGTCTGCCTCTTAAGAAACACATTATACACATTAGTTAACATTTATGCATCAAATATGAACCAGAGGAATGTCTTACATAAAGTGTTCCAGATTGACAACGCTACCGAGGTTAACAGTAGTATGTGGCAATATAAATCACATTTTAGACCCCCCCATAGACACTTCATTACACACCCCTTGACACAAAACGCAGATCACTGAATGCAGATCTCCGTACACATTTCAACTATTATGACGTTTGGCACACTCTTAACCCCATGGACAAAACATATTCTTAATATTCATCCGTTCACCATTTCCACTCCAGGATTGATGTGTTCCTATTACCTGACACCCCTTAAAAAAGGTATCCCTACAGGGCAATACCTTAGGGTTAGACGCAATTGCAGTACTATTGATGAATTCAAGATAAAGGCCAAAGAACTAAGAGGTCACTTTAAAGCAAAAGGCTATCCAAACAGGTGCCTCAAACGTGCGTACCAGAGAGCACTTGACTCAGATCGCAACACTTTGCTGAGTGGGGACACCCCAAACCATCAGAGGACTCTAAGAAAAATATCGTCCTAATTGCCACCTATGATGCAGGCTGGGAGAGTATTAAAAGTTCCCTCAGACGCTTCTGGCCATTGCTAACTAGTGACCAGCACCTTCAAGAAGTACTGGCCCCCAATGTCTCAATTACGGCTCATAGAGGCAAAAATCTACGAGACCTCTTGGCTCCTAGTCACCTCAAAACCGGAACCCCATCCCCCACAACATGGCTCCAGACTCCTTTAACTGGAACCTATAGCTGTGGGAGGTGCATCTCATGTAAATTTATGAAAAAAGACTCTAAAATAGTCAAAGACAGCTTGGAGAAAGAGGCCTTTACCATAACTTCTTTCTTTAACTGCAACACATCAGGGGTTGTATATTTGCTTACGTGCGAATGCAACAAAAAATATGTAGGCAAAACATTCCGCCCCTTTAAGAAACGTCAACAGGAACACATTAGATCCAGCAAATATTTAGCGGAAACCCCTATCTCCAGACACCTTCGCGAATACCACAATAGCAACCCTAAGGGGTTACGCTTTTGTGGCTTGGAACTGGTAAAAAAGAATCCCAGACGAGGCAATTATGACAAATTCCTCCGGCAAAGGGAATGTTTCTGGATCTACAGATTGAAGACCCTGAGTCCTAAGGGCCTAAATGAGGGATTCTCCTTTTCTCCCTTTTTATAAGAACATTTACACCTCTTATGTTTTCCATGTATATGCATGTTTGCAATCTCTATGTTACATCAACATTTGGTATGCTTTACCTTTAAGTCACACCAACATCTGGTATAGTGTTTTTACAGTTTGAACTCCTTTTGGTTAATTTATTTCAAATTTGTACCTTTTACTACTACATACTTCTGTGTCATCAAAATGACATTATGAGAGCAGTTTCTGCTCTCTTATTACATTGAGACTTTATTTACTGTCTCAAGGGTCTGCCCCCTATGATCACTTCCCACTTGGACACATATACTTTAAATTGAGGGACTATAATCCCACTTATCTAACAAAATGTACGTCCCTCCAGCCGACACTGTTGCCGGCTCGAGCAGCCCCTGACTCCTCCCCCTCCCGTGACGCGGCCTCATGCGATTGGCCATGACGTCACGGGAGGGGTGGGCACTAGCCCTTCATAAACCCGGCGGTGACGGGATCCCCTCACTGCTCTTGAAAAAGGCGCCACATAGCGCCGAAACGCGCGTCTGTACACCAAGGGAGCAAGTACCCTATATGTGGGCACACCCTCAGTCAAGTGTGTTCTGGTAGATGGATTTTTGTTTTCCTCTCCAAACACCTTGAGTTTTGGGATTTTCTCTATTTTCTATTGTTTACTGCGCTGGGTTAGGCCCTTCATGTGTTGCTCACTTAGTCCTTGCTTTGGCTCCAGAACTGGATTTTTCTAGCTCTACAGCCATCCTCCTCTCTTTAATATATTCCTATTATCTGGTTCTTCCTTATACTCAATATTTGTATGCACAGTGTGAGCTCTGGTCGGACCACTCTTCGATATTCCTTATTTTACGTGACCAATTTAAATATAGAGAATGTAACAAATGGAGACTTAATGATACCCTTTTAACCGACTTTTGTATCAATTAGTAAAAAACTAAAAGGATTTTTCCAAACTTGAAATACACCAGATGTCCTACACCCTACCATATAGCAGGCACCCAAAATAGTTCTGAGAGGACTCTTTATCAGCAGAGCATCATATCTCAGAGAGCAATCTCTGTCCTGTGACCAGACCCTGTTGCAATTTCTCAAAGATCTTACTAGAACAAATATCATCTCCCCATCTGAATCCTTAGCTAAGCAAATGGCACCCTTAAAATTATTTCCACTCTACAAAAAATAAAAAAAAAGTATTGTGCATTTAGTAACAACCATCTCAGTAGAATTTACAGATTGAATTGTCAGGACTCACCTCTCCCTCATTCCACAATCATTTCTTTATGTCTTCATTTGCTCCAACCAACTAATTTATGGAGGCCACACACCCTGTGACAAACAACGCTTTCCACAGATGTTTGCCAGGGACTCCTGGTGTGGAAGCTGGCCTCCTGCTCACCAACTATGGGCCAGGTTAGTGACTGTAAAGACCCATATTTTATTCCCCCTGGTTTGGCACTCCATTCATGTGCATAGAACAGAACGCTAGCTCCCTGGCAGCCGTTCGCATGGACCAAAACCTCAAATAGACTTCAGGGGGACTTAGCCATGAATGCCCTGGAACTATTTTCAGCATGAAGACTTTGCGGTTCCCAGTCGGTCCCCAGTGGCCATTAGCTGCGATTCTATGGAACTATTTTCGCCATGAAGACTTTGCAGTTCCCGGTTGGTTTCCAGCAGCACTTAGCTGGGATTTTATGGACCTATTTTGGGCATAGGACCATGCATACTGTTGGTCAAATTATGACTTTCAGAAAAATCCTGAACCCGTGAACCGATCTGGGTGATTTTTGGATATGTTGGTCACCCAGATCGGCGCTATCAGGGGATGAATACTTCTTTAATGTCACAGTATTGTATAGGAATCTCAGGATTTTGAGGTGTACTAGTGGGTAATTCGATAGTGCCCACTCTTTTGGTGACATGCATTATACACCTTTCATTATACTCCTTACCCCATTCTAATATTTCTCCATTAGCTCAGTCAATGTGAGGGTTATGCTTGATAAGCCATGGAAATCCTAATATGATAGGACAAGAAGGAGATGCAATCACCTGAAATATAATCTCTTCCTTATGTAAGGCACCAATGGAAATATTTATGGGTAAGGTTTCATGTGTTATTAATGGTTGTGAGAGTGGTCTCCCATCAATAACTTCAACGGCTAGGGGTGATAGTCTCTCCTTGGTATAGTATTATCCTTGACAAATTGGACATCAATGACATTTCCAGCAGCCCCTGAGTCCATCAGGGCTTTGAATGAAAAGTGCTTTTTGTCAGGAATAATGGAAATATCAATGAGAAGTCTATATTTATTCTTTTCAGAGGACGTCTCCATTAGACCTGTCTCCTTAACCCCTTAAGGACACATGACGTGTGTGACATGTCATGATTCCCTTTTATTCCAGAAGTTTGGTCCTTAAGGGGTTAAGGCACTTAGGTGCGGTAGTTTCTTCGGACAAATGGGATAATTGTCTCTCATATGTCCATTACTACCGCAGTATAAACATAAACCTTCATTTCTCCTATATTGTTTCTCGGCCTCTGACGGTCTAGTGACCCCCAACTGCATGGGTTCAGGTTCGGACTGTATAGGAAGGTCAGGAACAACAGGTTCGAAGAGACTGGGTTTTAAAGGCATAGTCATACGCCTGGTCTTATTTCTAGTATTCTCTCTGGTTCTTAGTCTATTATCCATGGCAGGAACGCGTGGGAACTTTTTTCACAGCAGGAACGCCGTTCCTGTTGCTCCTGCAGGCACTAACCAGGGGGCAGCAAAAAAATGCTGCCCCCAAATGCCCCCCGTGTTCCCCCTGTCATGGGGGGGGGGGGGGCAAGAGGTGGCCTACTGGACCCCAGAGACAGGTCCACTCCAGCTCTCCAGGTAGGGAGGCTGGGTGGACATTTGTAAATGTTAAAAATATGAATAATTTGTTTGTTTTTGTGAGTGTGTGTGTGTGTGTGTGTGTGTCTGAGTATCTGTGTGTGTGTGTAAGTGTATGTGTGTGCATCTGTGAGTGTGTGTGAGTGTATGTGTCTGTCTGTGAGTGTGTGTATGTGTGCACCTGTCAGTGTGTGTGTGCATGCTTTTTTTTACGAGTGAATCATTTTTTTTTGGGGGGGGGGGGTCTTGGGTGAGTTCCCACACTTTTTTCCACAAGACCTGACCCCTGCTACTATCAATTTGCATAACAAATGTAATAATCTCGTTAAGTTTCTTGGGTAGATATTTAGCAGCAATCTCATACAGCATAGTGTCAGTCCCTTTTTAAATGCAGAGATTCGCCCACTGCTAGTCCAGTATACCTCGGAGGCCAGGGTACGAAATTCTATGGCATAATCCGAGATAGACCGGTTCCCTCGTCTGATGTGCATTAGAGCAGTGGAGGCGTCGTCCTCCCTGCCTAAAGTTTCAAACTTAAGTCCTGGTAATTGTGTGCCACACTCCTATTACTCTCCCATAATGGATTGGCCCAAGCTAAAGCTTTACCTTTTAACTGATTCATCGGGTAACCAATTTTAGCTCTGTCTGTGGGAAAAGATCCTGGTGAGGCCTCAAAATGATACTCCATTTGGTTAAGGAATCCCCTACATTCTTGAATATTACCATCAAAATGCAGGGGAGGAGATAGAGAGATAGTAGGTGCCTTGTGTACTATAGGTGGAGGTACATAAGGTGGAGGTGAGGCCGCAGGTTGCAGATGCGATGTTCGAGTAAGAAGCGTACTGAAAGCCAGGGCAAATTGATCCATGCGGTGATCATTTTCCTCCAGTTTACTTTCGCAAGCGACTATGTGCTTACAGGATCTATGGCCATGTCGTAATGTCAGGATTACAGTATGATCCAGCACGTAGAATTGTGTAACACGGAGGACTGATAGGTAACGTATACCGGACCTTAGAATGGCCGGACTAACGTACCAAAGAATAGTCAGGAATAGCCGAGGTCAAGGGATACAGAAAGAGACACAACGATAAGGAAAAGCCAGGAGTCAGGGATACCAGAAAACAGGGAAGTCAAAAACAATGCCAAAGTCAAGTAACCAGAAATACCAGAATAAATAACGCGCTCTCGGACAATCACAAGGGAAACCACGACAGGGCACTGAGCAGGATGAGAACTGGGCCTAAATACCCCTCCTCTAGATCTGATAGGCTGTAACCGGCCTTTGACCCCAAAGTCAGTTACCAGGTTCCCATTTGCATAATTGCTGCTCAGCATTAACCCTTCTGTGGATTAGGTTGCTGCACGGCACAACTTTTCCTGTGTGGACAGTAAATGTCATTAACCACATTTTTATAAGCGGATGAATACGTGACAGTAAGCAACCATTTAACACAAACTCCTTTTCGTATTGCAGGTCGTATTTCTCTATTCTTTCAGGCCTGGACGACCATCTCTGCGGATGCATGGATTTTACAAACAGTGTGGGGTTATGTCATCGACCTCGCCGACCCTCCCCTTCATTGGGACCCTCAGCTGTGTGTAATTACGTGGAAGCTACAACCCCACTCCGAACTCCAGGCAACTACTGGTTTCCTACGTTAGACCACATAGCCCGGTGTGTGTTACTACACTCGCCAGATGGGTTTGATGGGTTTTGTCCCTCACGGGAGTGAATGCAGTGTTCAGAGCTCACTCAGTGCGTAGTGCAGCTGCCTCGTAGGCTTTTGCGGTGGGGGCGTCGTTGTCGGATATCCTTCATATGGCTGACTGGCCTGGGGAAGCAACGTTTCGAACCTTTTACTTTAGGCTGGTTCCTAATCTAGCCTTTTCCCTACTACATCAGCGTTAAAAATACAAAATAGGAAGCCTCCTGTAATATGGTAAAATTGAAGATTATGCTAGCTTTAGTGTACTTATAATCTTAATTTTAGTAATGACAGGAGGTGAGTATTTTCCCACCCATTCCCACCCGTCTTGGGACTATACGAGTTTACTCGGTGAGGTCTCTAGGGGCACTGGGCTTGCATGTCCTATCTATCTGGATTTCCGTCATGCTATCCTTCCACCTCATTTGTCACCCCCTGTCTCCACTTGCATTCTCCTCATAGATCTCTGATGCCTTTGTACTTACAATTCATATTAGGAATGTGGTCATATTTTGTCTACATTTAGTTACAGTCTGGGTTTTTTTTTTCGTGCTTAGCTACTGTTACTGTATTTTTTTGTATAACTTACTTATTTATACTTATTTTGTTGTTTTCAAATGTAGTTTTATTCTTCATTAAATTGAGGGGTTATTTCCATGTTTTCATAGTTTTGAGACTAGTGTCTAACCTATTTCCATATTCTCTTTTCAGTTTAATTCAAAGCGGGACTACTTCGTTCCAGAACTGGGATTATCCGTCTTTTCAAGAGGAATGTCTGTTGTTCGCTATGTTGAACTTTCCATCTGTGATGTTGAAGAATATCTTTGTTCGTTATGTTTGAACTTTCCCATATGTGATTTCGCTAACTGAAAGAGGAGGAGGAGCGTATTCACAGTGGATAGTATACTTCCTATTGCATTTTTATTGGTTCTTGTTATACACTTTTTTTCTTTGCTGCTGTGGAGTTAGTAAAGAGAGACTATGCAAAATATTTGCCTCCTGTCATTACTAATTAAGATTATAAGTGCACTAAAGCTAGCATAATCATCCATTTCTGCCTAGTCAAATTTGTACCTTAAAGTGGACTTTGATTTTTTAAACTCCTCTGCAGTTAAACTACTCCTGCAAAAGCCTCTTCTAAAATAACAGCTTTACTGCAACTATGTTTTTAATCTGCCTGACACAAAGATACCTTACTACTAAAATTCTTAGGCTTCAAGACATCTGCAATGAGTTTGCAATGTTCTACAGTACACTATACTACTTACTTAAAGATATATCCTTACACCAACCAGCACAAGCTAAAATAGATGACTCTATATAATAAATTAAGCTACCTAGCTTGTCATCAACGCATAAAGAGATCCTAGAAGACCCTATTACTGAAAAAGAGGACATTATTGACTCTCTTCCGGGTAGAAAACAAACAAACATTGAGGTCAGGTGGCTTCACAAACCTATACTACAAACCCTTCTCAACCATATTGCTCCCTTAATTCAACAGTTTAGTCTGTATCATTACCATCTGAATTCAGGGCCGCCTATAATATGAATAGGACCCTGGGCAAAGAATTTTGTTGGGCCCCCTGGGCCCTGCGACCCTCCCAATCCCCCCTCTCCCCCTATTACACCCAACCCCTAATCACACTGACATACTGACACATACACACACAGACAGACATATTAAAACATTCACAGATACATACTGACACACGCATACACTGACACACAAATATATACTGGCATACATATTGACACACATTCAGACATACTGACACACACACAGACAGACATACTGACAAACATTAGACATACTGACACAGACAGACATACAGACAATGACAGACACACAGACATACTGACACACACACAGACATACACTAACATATATTTGACACACACAGAGACAGACATATTGACACACACAGGCATACTGACATACACACAGACAGACATACTGACAAACACACAGACACACTGACAGACTATTGACACACAGACACAGACATGCTGACACACACATGCATATTGACATAACACACACACAGACACACTGACACACACACAGGCATACTGGCATACACACAGACAGACATACTGACACACACACTGACAGACATACTGACACACACACAGGCATACTGACATACACACAGACAGACATACTGACAAACACACAGACACACTGACAGACTATTGACACACAGACACAGACATGCTGACACACACAGGCATATTGACATAACACACACACAGACACACTGACACACACACAGGCATACTGGCATACACACAGACAGACATACTGACACACACACAGGCATACTGACATACACACAGACAGACATACTGACACACACATTGACAGACATACTGACTGACACACTCATAGACATACTGACACACACACAGACATACTGACAGACATAGACATACTGACACAGACAGACATACTGACACACACACACACACACAGAAATACTGACACAAACAGACAGACATACTGACACACACACACACACACACAGAAATACTGACACAAACAGACAGACATACTGACACACACACACACACACACAAACATACTGACATACAAACCACCCTTACCTTTTCTGGAGAGTGGTTTCCTTGGATCTCCCCGTCCGTCTCCTTCTGTCAAAAGACTCTAGTCACACTCATGGTGTTGAAGTTAAAGTCTTAGCCAGCTGCAGCTGAAATCCGATCTGATGGAGATTCCCATGTGGCCAGCCAGAGTGAATGCTAGGAGACTTACGGCTTTCCCTGCATGGCTTGGTCACCGGGTGGGTTGGAGTGTGGGCGCTATCTAGTGACTACATAAAACTATCTGCGTGCTGGTGACAGGGGTAGATAAGCTGGTGTGCAGGAGTGTGGTGGGTATATGAGCTGGTATGAAGTAGTGGGTGGTGGAGAGAGAATGGGGTAGATGAGGTGGAGATCCGCTTGGGGGTCCAGTGACAGGCTGAGGCAGATGGGAGTTCTCCTCTGGAACTCCCCTCCTCCCTACCTTCCTCCTGCCGCGCAGCTCTGATCTCTAGTGATCTCTTACGCGCGGCACTCACTTCCTCCCAGCCGGTACAGGAAGGTGCCGGGTCGCGCTGTTTAAGTGTCACAGCGCTCGACCGGGGCCCCTGCTACACATGCCCCCGAGTGGCCCTTAGTGCATGTGCCACCCGGGGGGCCTCCTTAGCATGTGAGACGGTGCGGCTCTGTGCAGCCGCACCGCCGGGTCTATGAGGGCTGCGCAAATCACGGGGCCCACGGGGCAGCTGCTCTGGGGCCCCCCAGGAGCAAATGGGCCTGGGGCAGCTGCCCCGTTTGCCCCGCGCTTAAGACGGCCCTGTCTGAATTGTTAATGGCAAATGTAGCAACTAGCGTTGAGCAAACACCTGGCGGATTCTGCCGAACTTCAGAAAAAAGTTCGAACTTGACCCCGAACTTGACCCCGAACCCCATTGAAGTCGAAATGGCTCTAAAAAGTCCTGGAAAGGGCTAGAGTAAAAGCTAACCAATCAGAGTGCTGTGACAGGTAAATGTAGAGACTTACCTGTCAGTCTCTTCATTTACCTGTCGGAGCACTCTGATTGGATGACTTAAACCCACCAATCAGAGTACTCTGAGCCTAATTGCAGTGCGTTGGTTATTATGGATTTTTATTTGACCTTTTTTGGGGGGGCCTTTTGTAAGCCTTCCCCCGCCCTGCAGAGCTCAGTCTGCGCGGAGCCTTCCATGGGTGAAGATGGATTATACATTTTTTGCACTGTATTTTTTTTTTTTTTAAGTGCGTCGGTTATTATGGATTTTGATTTGACCTTTTTTGGGGCTGAAAAAAGAAGATTTTAGAAGAAAACATCATATGGTAAGTTTTATTTTATCTTTTTGAACAGGTACTTAGTTAACTCCCACCCCCCTCACTCTTTTTAGGGTGAGGGGGGTAGGTAGGGGTTAGTTTTCTGGGGGGAGGGGGTGACTAGGGGTTTGGGGACCCCTAGTCACCTGGGAGGGGATTTTTATTTATAGGGGCCGGGGGGGGCGCAGGGGCGGGGGGCCGGGGGGGAGTACCTTAGGTCCCCCCCTTATTGTTATTTAGTGCCCCCATCCGCTGCGCAGGGGTGGGGGCCGGGGGGGAGGACCTTAGGACCCTTATTGTTATTTAGGGCCCCCACCTGCCGCGCAGGGGTGGGGGCCAGGGGGAGGACATTAGGTCCCCCCCTTATTGTTATTTAGGGCCCCCACCCACCGCACAGGGGTGGGGGCTGTGGGGAGGACATCAGGTCCCCCCCAATTTTTATTTATGGCCCCCACCCACCGCTCAGGGGTGAGGGCCAGGGGGAAAGGACATTAGGTCCTACCCCCATTTTTTATTTATGGCCCCCACCCACCGCTCAGGAGTGGGTGGGGGGAGGACAGTAGATCCCCCCTTATTGTTATTTAGGGTCCCCACCCATCGCACAGGGGTGGGGGCAATAGGTTTTTTTGTTTTTTTGTTTTTACAGTGAGCAGCCACTGGCTGCTTACTGTTTACTAGACACGCCCCTACTCGTGGTATAGCGAGTAGGGGCTGAATTTACTAATACTAAGTAATCTTTACTTAGTATTAGTAAATGTGGCTGAAAGACCAATTTAGGTAACCAATTTAGGTCTTTCAGCCTTTTGGTAGATAGCTCCCTAATACCGTGTGAATTAGGGAGTTATCTTCTAAGCGGCTGCTTATTTTATGTTATTTTTAAGTGATTTCCCTATCCACATTTGTTTTCGGGGCACTTGTCCTACTCTTACCCCCTTTTGCAGCCCTCTTGCCCTTTCCAGGACTTTTTTAGAGCCATTTGTGTGGCCAAAAGTTTGGGTCCCCATTGACTTCAATGGGGTTCGGGGTCAAGTTCTGGGTCAAGTTCGAGCCCAAACCCAGACTTTTTTTCAAAGTTCGGCCGAACCCGCCGGACCCGAACATCCAGGTGTCCGTTCAACTCTACTTAGTGATACTTAACAGTAAAGGAATAATTATGTCTAACAAACTAAAATGTCTTCTGTTATTTATAAATCCTATGAAGCTCCCCCAACATGTTATTCACATGTTTTTGATTTTATTGCTATGTAATCCTCCTTATCAACAATAAACTACAGTCTGAGAAAAATATAACTATATCCAAGTGTGGAACCTTTCAATTGATTTAAGTAATTCATTATGCAAAGTTAACAAAAAATTATAATCTGACTGAATTTAAAAGAGCACATCATCCATCATAACAGCAACGTAAGGTTAGAAAGTACTTAGTGTAAGGAATAATATAAGATGGCACCTTCAATTACTGTTAGAGGGAAGAGCATGCTAGGGATGACAGATTTAGGGTTAGAGGATCACCTGCCTTTGTTTAAGGGTTACCTGTACTCAAGATGTAATTCCCATTGGAAGTACTTAGTCTCATGGACCCAGAGTTATATATACTGTGCCCAGCTGGAAGTTACCACCACAGTGTCATCAGTTTCCAAAATAACTAGGACACACACTGCTGTGAATTATATGGGCATGGGGCTACAGAGCAGGGCTCACCCCTAATTAAATGTTTTATTATGAAACAGCTGTAAGGACTCTGTGTATGCCCAGTAAATCTTCAATATTGTGAAACTTTATGGAGAGATTTATCAAGGCCGTAAGCCAAAAACTCACTGTATGGAACAGGGGAAAAAGATCAGCTTATTCTAAAGTTAGTCCATATTCATCTTACATACAAGTTTAGTTCACCTGTGCCTGTACAGAGTGAATCTATACCATTTGCATATCAGAGTGATCCCTGATGATTGATTTGACTTTCTTTGGGCTTCATCAGTGGGAAGATGCTGACACTCCTCAATGAATAATGGCATATCTCAATTCCTTTAACCAAAAACAGAATTTGCAAGAACGCTATAAACAGACACACATTCAGTAAAAACCAAAAGAATGTATCTCAACATTTAGAATACATTTCCTTGAACTGTTTCCTCTTACCATCCTTCACTTCCACTGAGCCTTCACATCGTTATACTGTTCTCTCCAGCGATCAGACCTTCATTACACCACACTCTAATTGTAGTACATCCTGACTCGAACAGACACACTAAATATATACGACACAATGCAGAATAAAGATACATACAAATAATATACACAGCAAAGTATATTTGCTTTTAGACAAACAAAATCTAAGTATGAAAGTATTTTCATCTCAGCTGGTCTAAATTCTGCTACACAGTTATCAATTCACCAAAAACCATTGTTGTATGAAAAATGCATTGTTTGACCCGTTTTTATCCCTTTATATTGTTAACTCATCTTTCTCTGACATTATTATACTGGAAAGTGCTCATGGCTTGGTTGTCCAACAATATAAAGGAGTCTTATAATCGGATCTGTGATGACAATATTTATAAAAAAAAAAAAAAAAACAGTGATCACAAGGAGTTGTCTGAAACTCAAACATTTGTTTTTGCCTTTAATTGTTAAAAAATGAAATGAGCAAGCAAACAACCCAGCAGTTCTAAGATGTATACAATTTTCACTTTCTTTGTGCTATTAGCACCTGTGAGGGGTGGAGTTTTGGCCAGGGCTATGTCTTTGAACAGGTGAGGGAAACAAAGAGGTAACATTACACACAGGGCAGTCAGCAAGCATGCTTGTGTTCAAACAGAGACTATGTAGGAATAATTAACAGAGCTGAACGCCAAATGTGTTAACACGGGAAGATTTCTTGTACGAGACATTCCTTAATGCCTCTTTAAAAGTGTGTGACATGAAGGATTTATATTATTGTGTACATAAGGTGTTTGTCTCTGCTGTACAATCTTGACACCTCTAAAAAATCATCTACAGTCATTTTTTTAAGAGAAACTGCAGTTTTTTTTGCTTAAACAAACAGTTTGATAAGCTCTGGCTGAAGTGTTCTCTGTATATTCGTTAAATAGGGTGTGTGCAAAGTTTGTTAAAGGTTCTGCAAATACTATGGATAGATGATCTTGAATGGAATAAAAGAAAAGTGAATGAACGGAAGTTTAATTTAACACTCTGAGAGCCGAATAGATAGTTACTCTTTTAGTATTGGCATGCATTGGATGCTCTTCAGGTATCAAAAGGGATTAAATTAGGGGGCTTATTGAGATTAGCCATCCTAGGAAATCATAAGCGTCTGTCTACACCCAGCTGTAAAGCCTTATATAAAATACACAAGTATATACAAATATATTCATGGTGGTTTTAGAGCATGTATGCATTAAGCCTAATCCTGGATATACACCTAATATTTAACCTTATAATTCTCAGCCTTAAATAGTTACTCCAAGCACCATGGCCACTTCAGTAATTTGAAGAGGTTATGGTGTCTGGAGTCTGTATGTGCAGCATTTTGCTTTGAAAAACTGCAAATACAAAGTTCAGGTGTAACTCCACCAGTGTCATTGAGGTGTCATCAGCCTGCCAGGTTCGAGACAGCCTTGCAACCTGCAGAGAATGATAGTCACTGGCTGAGAGCGGTCAGCTGATTCTCTCAGCCTGGGACGATCCTGGGCGGGTGCACCCTGTCATCGTACATATTGTCAGTGTGTCTCTCTCAGTGAGAGTGTCTGACTGTCAGTGTGTATGTGTCTGTCAGTGATTATGTTTGTCTGTCTGTCAGTGAGTGTGTTTCAAATGAGTGAGATTGTGTGTCTCTCATTGAGAGTGTGTGTATCTGTCAGTGTGTATCCCATGTTTTTATATTCAGATCCTGAATATAGAATTGGAGAATGCAAATCGGAGTAGATAGCATAAGTTTATTGGAGATTGGAGATGTGACTGTCAGTTAGAGGGTGTCTGATTAGAAAAAATGGGTGGGGCTTATAGATGGAGAGGCATAGTCACTGCCATAGAAACATGCATGTCTGGACATTTGCAAAGGGGAGAAGTTAGCAATATTGCTTTTGGATTCTACAAGCTCTACAGAAGCCAGAAGCCTTTCATTGGACCATCAGGAAGCCTCTAAACAAAACATGGACCCAGATAAGGAGACAAACCATTAATAACAAGTTTATCACATTACTGGGTAACCAGGCATGGATACTCCTGGCATCATTGCCACTACACTGGGCTGTAGTGGCTATTAGACGTGTGCAATTCGTTTCGTTCCAAATGTCAATTTGAACGAATTTTGGCCAATTTGGACATTTTAATACTTCACACAAATATATTTATTTTATTATTTATATTTCTTTATTGTATTTCATAGAAGAATTTTTTTTCATTACATTACATTAAGACATACACAGTATTTGACAAACATAAATAGTGCAAAGATATGTACAATACAACACATTCCATACATGCATCTTATTTGTCAGTGATTGAATATGAGGGTTTTGTGTATCGCGCATGGGGTGGGTCAGCCCCTGTTCTGTCATGAGTGAGATTTTATCCTTTTGTTTGTAATTGAGAGAGATCTTACTTAATTACTTAATTAATTAATGCCCAGGTGGTAATTACAGTTAATGTGTCTTAGCCCATTCTAGTTTAATTAGATTATATAAGGAGATGTTATCAACAATTCTGTAGAAGCCTTTTTCCATTTGGATTTGATAATTGATTTGATTAACAATTTCTAACCAAAGTGTAGTTACTGCTGATTTCCAGTTTCTAGCGATTACTAATTTTGCAGCCATAAAAATGTAAATTAATAATATTTTTTGTTGAGCTACACCTAGGCAAATCCAAATGGAAAAGGAGCAAACTCGGGGATAGCAATACCCCTTGATAAAGAATCTTCAAAAGAATATTGGAAATCCCATTCTTAATTTCTCGTAATCTTTCACATTCCCACCACATATGGTAGGTTGTACCAATGCCCTTCGACCATCTTCAGTATGAAGTTAAAAATTTCCTATCAAATTCATGGATCTTATTTGGAGTAAGAGACCATCTGTGGTTGATTTTAAAATATTTTTTTTTAAGATTTAAGTTGTGAACCTATTTTTTTTTTAGCTGTACTAAGCATCTTCCCAGTTGTTCAATTGAAAAACGTTATCCATATCTCTTTCCCATTTCTCAATAGAAGGTGGTTTTTGAATGATAAAAAAATCAAGTCTGAATAGCATGATTTTAGAAATTAGTTTATTTTTATGTTGCATATTATAAAATTTTCGACATCCCTATACAATTAATAAAATGTTTGATCCTAATATAATTACCGTATATACTCGAGTATAAGCCGAGTTTTTCAGCACATTTTTTGTGCTGAAAAACCGGAACTCGGCTTATACTCGAGTCAATAGTCTGTATTATGGCAATTTGCATTGCCATAATACAGACTGAGGGAGAGGGGGCTGGCAGAGATCTTACTTACCCGTCCTGCAGCTCCTGTCAGCTCCCTTCTCCTCTGCGCCGTCCGTTCAGCACCTCGGTCAGCTCCCACTGTAAGTCTCGCGAGAGCCGCGGCTCTCGCGAGACTTACAGTGTGAGCTGACAGAAGAGCTGACCGGACGGCACGGAGGAGGAGAGAGCTGACAGGAGCTGCAGGACATGGTAAGTTACAGCTCTGCCAGCCCTTTCTCCCCCCCACTGAACTGCCAATGCTGGACCACCAGGGAAGGAGCCCCCCTCCCTGCCATGTATCAAGCAGGGAGGGGGGACGAAAATAAAAATAATAATTAAATAAAAAATAATAAGAAAAAAATATATTAAAATAATAATATCCACCCCCCCACCACTGCAACACACACACACACTGCACACATACACACACACTGCACTCATACACATACACACACACTGCACTCATATAAACACACACACACTGCACTCATATACACACACACACTGCACTCATATACACACACACACTGCACTCATATACACACACACACTGCACTCATATACACACACACACTGCACTCATACACACACTGCACTCATATACACACACACACTGCACTCATATACACACATACACTGCACTCATATACACACACACACTGCACTCATATACACACACACACTGCACTCATACACACACTGCACACATACACACGCTGCACTCATACACACACGCTGCACTCATACACACATGCTGCATTCATACACACACGCTGCATTCATACACACACACTGCATTCATACACACACACACTGCATTCATACACACACACTGCATTCATACACACACACTGCATTCATTATACACACACTGCATTCATTATACACACACTGTAAATAAATATTCAATTAATATATTTTTTTTAGGATCTAATTTTATTTAGAAATTTACCAGTAGCTGCTGCATTTCCCACCCTAGTCTTATACTCGAGTCAATAAGTTTTCCCAGTTTTTTGGGGTAAAATTAGGGGCCTCGGCTTATATTCGGGTCGGCTTATACTCGAGTATATACGGTATATGCTTCAAAGTCAGGGATTCCATAAAAAACTATTTTTAAGTTATCAAAGGTTAGAGAAGTACCTGATGGGGTAATTTGATTTAGCTTCAAAATGCCACATTCTTCCCATGTTTTTAAATTCAGATCCTAAATATAGAATTGGAGAATGTTAATCAGAGTAGATAGCATACGCTTATTTGAGATTCCAATATTCCTTTTGAATATTTTTAAACTCTTAATTAAATTTTTGACTATTTTGTTAGAGGTCTTAATGTCCTTATAATGAACTATGTTGATCCAAATCAAATTTGGAAGAGATAGATTAGATGGTGTTACTTTCTCCAGTTGTTTCCAATTTGGGTAACTGGTTGTTGAATAATACCATTTTAAGTAATGGTTAACATGATGTTGTTGTGAATCTCCTTAACATTGGGAATGTTCATGCCAAAGTTTTTGATTTTTCTAGTTAAGATTTGATAAGAGATACAAGGTTTTTTTTATTGCCCCATATAAAACTCATTAATAGATTTTAAAATTGAAAAAGTAGATTAGAAAGGGACTCGGTGGAATTGAACGAAAGAGATATATTAAATTAGGCATTACATACATTGAGATTGTGTTGATACACCCCATCCATGAGATTGTTAAACCTTTCATAGTTACATAGTTACATAGCTGAAAAGAGACTTGCGTCCATCAAGTTCAGCCTTCCTCACATGTGTTTTTTGCTGTTGATCCAAAAGAAGGCAAAAAAAACCCAGTTTGAAGCACTTCCAATTTTGCAACAAGCTAGGAAAAAAAATTCATTATTGACCCCAGAATGGCAGTCAGATTTATCCTTGGATGAAGCAGTTATTACCCTACATTTAAAGATTCTATCCTTGAATATTCTGTTTTTGCAAGTATGCATCTAGTAGCTGTTTGAACATCTGTATGGACTCTGATAAAACCACTTCAAAAGGTTAGTTTTTATGGATGTAAGTAAGTTGATATAATTAATTTGAATTAGATTGTATAAATAAGATAGTAATGAAATGCCAATATATTAGATTGACCCATTTGACCAATTCCAATAAGTGTTATTATTCAACCAAGGAATATATTTCATATTAAGCACTCCACTTAAGATATAGGTTTCACTTATACCACTTTATAGACTTTAAAACTCACCTTTTCCTGTTCCATGACCACCGAACATCCAGCAGCGATGTCACAATCTGGGGTCTTTGCAAACCATACAAAGTCCCCAGACGGTGTCAGTGCTGCTTCAATAAAATAAGCAACCAACAATCCAGTGGGTAGAGGTTCATCTTCAAGCTGGGTACAGTTACAAATGTATTTAAAACCTAAAACAAGAATATCAAAGAATGGCAAAATCAAAGCCCAAACCTCAATCACGTCCCAATAATCTTTAGAAAGATTTGACAATTCCTGTTTACTAATAGCAAAGCTTGAACCAGATATGCAAGGCTTGTAGAGACCAGCCCCAAAAAATAAATAAATGTAATTGCAGTGGTTAATATTTATGTTTGAAAAAAGTATTTCGTTTGTCTTAACTTGAGTATCACAATCATATATATTGGACTGTTTGATATGGTGTGCAAAAGAAATAGTAATGGCCCTATAAAACCCTCTTCAATTAAGTTGTAATATTTCAAAATGGGGAAAACTGCTATTTATTCATAGCTCATAAAATCTAAATCTCCAATGCTCACATATAGGTACTGTAGAAAGCACATAGGAGTTTATTAATTATACAATAACTTGTTCAAGTTGACCCAGTGACCATTTGTGGTATTGCAATTTAAAAAAACAATGTCACAGGGTTGAAGTTCTAAAAATGTAAAATTAAAGCAGGCTGGGAAGCATATACCAGTGTTTATCAGTTTGGGTGATAGAAACTCCTCACACATTTAAGTTAAAAATAAATACTGTATTAACTTTTATTAGCCACAGTAAAATTAATTTGCATTTTATGAATATCTAATAAGGGCTTACAGTTGCCAATATGAATGAAATTACTTTTTAGAAAACCAAGTTTATCTCTCAATATTGACTTTACAAGTACTCTATGAAATCCCAACCCTTTATACACAAGACATTAAATGTATATTGTACCAAAACAAAAGACAAGACTGCATACAGAAAACCCTGTCAAAGAGCAACAGGATTAATAATGAATTCCCTCAATCTAAAACACAAATGAATAATTTATACAAGGAGGACTTAGATAGTGTTCTGAATCACCTGAAGCTTTTATAGCTATTTATTTTTTATAAAGAAAATTATATAGAGATCATTACACACGGTGGCAGATAATATTTTTTCTTTAGTATCTGGAGCACAATATTAAAATCCATCATTTCATTGGCGTGTACATTTTAAATTATTTCTAATTTATTCCAAAACTTTAAAATGACATATTGGGATTTATTTAATATCAGCTGAAAAGTGATAACGACGGCTAATCGGCAGCTTTTAAAGGTTCAGATTGTTTTAATATAGGCAATTTTAGGCTTATTGGGAGATGAAAAATTTCATTTCGTATGACCTTCTACTTTTGGGTAATTTTGAAAACATTCAAAACCATTTTCCATGGAAAATATAGAATTTGGTGATTCAATATAATTTATCAAGCATTTAACAAACCTGAAATTTGCTTATCAAATTTGACAGCAAGTAGCTATTTATAATGGATTTCCATGCATAAACACATGAAAACTCCACTAAACAGTGGGACTTGTTAAATAAACAGTGTGGACATTTCCCTTAAACTGGGAGTACATATCTTCCAAACAGTGAACGCATAGGTACGAAACAGTAGGGGCATGCCTACTAAACTGTGGGTGCATACCTAGTAAATAGTGAGTGCATGTGTACTAAACAGAGAAAGCATGTCTAATAAACAGTGAGCTCAGCAGTTGCTCATTATGATTAAAACTAGCGACTGGACTGCTATTGCTGTACAGACTCCCACCATGCTCAGTAATCAAAATCTATATGATGAAGACCATGTCATGGGGAAATGTATGTTAATAGTGACACTCTGATGAATTTATTTATTTATAAAATATTTTACCAGGATGGATACATTGAGATTTCTCTCGTTTTCAAGTATGTCTTGAGTCAACAAAACATTGCATTGTTACAATATACAAACAATATATGTATATATACTTACACACATATATACATTTAATACATAACAGGTAATAAATATATTCAACCATGACAGGCGCATGAGGTATATTGCCATAGATCTCTTAAAAGATTTTAGATTGAATTAAGATTTGACTGTGTTCCTGAGGTTATTCCATAATTCCGATGCTCTGTGGGAAAATGAGGATCGAGCCACTTTATTTTTGTATTGCAGTATGATATATATTGTGCTAGTACTGGATCGGAGGTTATAAGAGGTCGGAACAGCTGCGGAGAGCATTCTACTCCGGTAGGGCGTGAGCTTCCCAAAACAGCTCTCATGCAGAGGGCTAGAAAGATGAAGAGTGCGTTGAGATTCCAGTGATAGCCAGTTTACCTTTTTTAGCATGTCACAATGGTGGGTCCTGTAATTACATTGTAGCACAAAGCGGCAGAATGAATTATTTAATGTACTAAGTTTATAAAGGTGGGTTTGTGATGCAGGTGCATAAACAACTTTCCCATAATCAATGACCGGCATTAGCATTTATAGCAACTGTTTCCTTACTGTAGGGCTTAGGCAGGATTTGTTTCTGTACAGGGCACCTAGTTTTGGGTAAAGTTTTGAAGAGATTTTTTCAGTGTGAAGGCCAAAGGATAGATTTCGGTCTAGAACCATACCTAGATATTTGAATGAACAGACTGCTGTCAGTGTGCTATTTGAATTTGTTACGTAGTTGTTGATTTTGTAGTTTACATAATTTAGGTACAGTTCCAAAGATAATTGTAACTCTTTTGTCAGTGTTTAGGAAGAGTTTGTTATCCGCTATCCACTTTTCTACCTCTGTGAATTGGTTTTGGAGTTCAGCCTCAAGCTGCGGTAGGTTGGGTTTACAGTATTGTTTGCATACATGTGTACAGTTGAGGATTTGCAGACATTGGGCAGATCATTTATAAATAATGTGAATAGCAGGGAGCTGAGTATGGAGTCTTAGGGAACACCACACACGACTGTTAGAGGGAGGGAGGTGCTATCAGAAATGGTCACATATTGAAATCGGTCTGAAACATACGATGGAAACTAGGTTAGCGAACGATCACAAATGCCTGATTTTTAGGTTTTTGCAAAAGAATGCCATGGTCTGCTGTGTCAAATGCCTTGGCAAAATCAAGGAAAATACCTCCAGATAAAGGAACACTATAGTCACCAAAACAACTTTAGCTTAATAAAGCAGTTTTAGTGTATAGATCATGCCTCTCAGGTTTTACTGCTCAATTCACTGCCGATTAGGACTTAAGTCACTTTGTTTCTGTTTATGCAGCCCTTGCCACACCGAACCTGACTATGATTGACAGCCTCCATGAAAAAAAAAAACTGGTTTCCCTTTCAATCAGATGTAATTTACCTTAAACAATTTTCTCTCTTGCTCTGTAAATTGCACTTTAATCACATACAAGGTCTAGCAAGCTATTAACATAGCAGGGGGTAAGAAAATCTAAATTTAACAGAAGTTGCAAATACAGAAAGAATAAACTTTAGATGACTCTTTACAGGAAGTGTTTAGGAAGGCTGTGCAAGTCACATGCAGGGAGGTGTGACTAGGGTTCATAAACAAAGTGAAACTCCTAAATGGCAGATAATTGAGCAGTGAGGTTGCAGGGGCTTGTTCTACACACCAAAACTACTTCATAAAGCTAAAGTTGTTTTGGTGACTATAGTATCCCTTTAACCCCTTAAGGACACATGACATGTTTGACATGTCATGATTCCCTTTTATTCCAGAAGTTTGGTCCTTAAGGGGTTAAGTCTCCTTGTTCCATGCCAATTTGGATGTTATTGCAAACTTTTAAGAGGGCAGTCGAAAGTTGAGTGATTTGGATGAAAGCCTGATTGATCAGTAATCAAATAATTTGATTGTTCATAATATTCATGTGAATTCCATGTGAACGCATTTTTCCAAGATTTTTGGCAATTCTGGGAGCAATGATATCGGGCAATAGTTAGATACTGTAGCGCCCACCCTGGTAGAGAGATGTTCTTTCCCCCTAACATGAAGAGAGCTGCGATAATCCTTAGACCGATAATCCTAAAACGTGAGGAAATAGTGATTATAGCTATTCCCCCAAGCACGAGACAAGGCTCTTTGTTGAGGGTAAATCAGTAACTCAATTTTAATGGAGAGATATTCTGTCCAATGGCCATGTTACAGTTATAAAATAACTTTTAATATATTCGTTAAAATAGCTAGAAAGAAGAGGCTAGCTTAAGTTAATTCACATAAAGTTCAGTGAACCCCAAAAATGGGGGAGAGGGGGTAAACGAAGGGTAAAGGTGGGGAAATATAGATACAAAAATTATCGGCTGGTGATGTCTCTAGGTAAATGTCAAGGGTTGGCGTTAGGGAGACTCAAATGGTCTCTCCACAGTTGTTAACCCAGACTTCTCAGCAAATTAAACTTACACATCGTACTGGACAGACTGATCACTCTGCTTACTACTGACTTTCTAATAGACTATTTTTCAGTTTGTAATTAAACTTGATCGATTCTTGTGAAAAGCCAGTTGTACTGCTTTCATTTTCATTAAAAGCAAGCTGTATTAATATTTTCTATGGAATACTGAGGTAAACACTGCAATCTATGTCTTGATTTTTTCAAATGTTTACTTTTTGCTTTTTATTTTTAGTTATATATATTTAGCTTGTTGTTTCCTTGCTTTAGCTATATATATATATATATATATATATATATATATATATATATATATATATATATATATATATATATATATATATGTATTTTGTTATTTCCTTTTAAAAAAAAATATATCCAACTTTAATGTTTTAGTAGATGTGTCCCTTTTTTACACTTTCACTGTTGATATAGTGTTGCACGGTCACTATTTGTGCAGCCTTTTATGTATTTTTTTATGTCTGTGTTTATTCTAGAGCATTTCACCTTTTTTGTGTGACTTTCTTATTCATGACAAAATATGAATACACATGTTGTAAGGTCAGTATCTCAACATAAATATGTTTTACTCATCAATCATCCTAGGTGCTCGTGTGCTTGCTGAAGGTGTTGGGTAAGACATTATTTGTTTACTTGTATTTTTCCCTTGGAGTGTATTAGCTTACTAATGACATTTTTAACAGAAGTAGAGACTTTGGTCCTGTCTCCTAGGGTCACTATTAGGGGTGGGCTGTCTTGGTAGAGAGGAAGGCAATAGCCTGTCAAGTATGGAGTTTATGTTTAAGTGTAGGCTTGCGGTTAGGTTTGCAGGAATTTGGGGTTTGAGAACTTGGGGGTCATGGGGGTCTCAGGATCTGGGTGTATGTATAGTGAATTATCTAAACTTATAGAGGTTACAAACATTAACTCTTATAACTCTCAGCCAGATAAGGAGAGAGAGAAAAAAAGGAGAATTCAAGGATAGTGGTGTTTTCTTAGTTTGGTTGCCTAGCAGCTTAGCTGCGTTCAAGCAGAAACAAACTCTATGCTGAGTGATTAGATGGAAATTGCTTTTATTTAAAATTAGGGTTATTACTGAGTATATTTCTGTACGTATTAATAATAATGTTTGAATTTAAGATTTAAAGGATTTAATGTATTATAGAAGGATTGCATGGCAAATAATAAACCACAATATTAAACATGGGTCTATCTTTACAAATATGTTCTTTGGGTAAAGCAATAAAGAAAAATAATAGTGCAGGGAATGATAAAAAGAAATTGGACAGAGGTAGGAAGGCATATTTCATTGCTTCTGTCATATCAGTGATTCCTGTGATTGCTAGATTCTTATTGGCTTCATATGATGGTGTGATAAGGGCATTATCTTGGATGGTTGGTAAAACCTTGAATTAGCACTCTAGGATTATTATAGTGATTATGAGCTAGAAAGCTATCCCTGCAAACACGGGCATTACATTTTTTTATTTGTTTTTTGTACAAGTTCTGCGGCACCTAAATTCCAGCTTTTAAAAAAATTAAATTTAATGTAGTCAAATGCTCAGACTTAAAGCGGCACTGTCATGCTGAATTCCGTTTTTTTTTTAACCCCCCTCCCGCCTCAACTACATCCAATCGACCCCCTAGTCATCCCCAAATGCCCCTATGCCCCCCACATTACCTATTTTTTATTCTTTATTTTCTGCCCCGATCTATATTCAGGGCGCCGCCATCTTTGTGTGGGTAGGTGAAGTCCCTGTGGGACACGTCATCTACCCACACTAGACAGACTGTGAGATTCCCGCACATGCCCAGTGAAACACCTGGACATGCGAACGGGAATTTCACCTATTCATTCATTCATCAGACAGACGAATGAATGAATAGAAAAAATCAGACGAACAAACTAACACTGTGTATCAGTGTTAGTTTGTTCGTTCGGTTTATTACAAGGAGGGAGCTACCGGCGTGCAGCTCCCTCCTTGCATTATGTAAAGACAGAAGCGGCAGGGAGCAGTGCTCCCCACCACTTCATTAGCCCCCCAGGTCCTCCCCTCACTCTATGGGGGTCAATATGACCCCCATAATAGCACAAGGGAGATTCAAATCTCCCCAATGCCCCTACTCGCTATATCGCGAGTAGGGGCATGTCCACTAAACAGTGAGCAGCCTGTGGCTGCTCACTGTAAAAAAAAAAAAAAAGGGTAATAAGGGGGGGACGGGGGACCTACTGTCCTCCCCCGCCGGCCCCCACCCCTGGACGGCGGGTGGGGGCCATAATGGGAATGAGGGGGGACCTACTGTCCTCCCCTCAGGCCCCCACCCCTGGGCGGCGGGTGGGGGCCATAATAGTAATAAGGGGGGGGGGACCTACTGTCCTCCCCTCAGGCCCCCACCCCTGGGCGGCGGGTGGGGGCCATAATAGTAATAAGGGGGGGGGGACCTACTGTCCTCCACCCCCCGGCCCCCACCCCTGGGCGGCGGGTGGGGGCCATAATAGTAATAAGGGGGGGGGACCTACTGTCCTCCACCCCCCGGCCCCCACCCCTGGGCGGCGGGTGGGGGCCATAATAGTAATAGGGGGGGGACCTACTGTCCCCCCCCCGGCCCCCACCCCTGGGCGGCGGGTGGGGGCCATAATAGTAATAAGGGGGGGGGACGGGACCTACTGTCCTCCCCCCCCCGGCCCCCACCCCTGGGCGGCGGGTGGGGGCCATAACAGTAACAAGGGGGGGGGGACCTACTGTCCTCCCCCCCGGCCCCCACCCCTGGCCGGCGGGTGGGGGCCATAATAGTAATAAGGGGGGGGTCTACTGTCCTCCCCCCCCCCCCGGCCCCCACCCCTGGGCGGCGGGTGGGGGCCATAACGATAATGGGGGGGGACCTACTGTCCTCCCCCCGCCCCCACCCCTGGGCGGCGGGTGGGGGCACTAAGTAAATTCCCCCCCCCCCCATCAAGGTGACTAGGGGTGCCCAAGCCCCTAGTCACCCACCCCCCAACCAAATAAAAAATGCCCCTACCTACCCCCCTCACCCTAAAAAATAGTGAGGGGGGAATAAAATTGCTAACCTGTAAAGTAAAATTAAACTTACCATTCGACGTCTTCTTTTTTCTAAAATCTTCATTTTTCATCCCCAAAAAAGGCCAAATAAAAAACCATCATAGCCGTCGAACTAAAAATAAAATAAAAAACCCGAGCGCAAAAAAAAAAAACCCGACGAAAAAGAAAAAACCCGAGCGCACAAAAAAAATAATCCATCTTCACCCATGGAGGGCTCCGCGCAGACTGAGCTCCGCAGGGCTGGGCAAGGCTTATAAAGCCTTGCCCCGCCCTGCAATTAGCCTAAGAACACTCTGATTGGTGGGTTTAAGCCAATCAGAGTGCTCTTAGTCATTTTACAAGCGTGGGAAAGTTCTTTGGAACTTTCCCACGCTTGTAAAATGACACAGAGCACTGTGATTGGATGGCTTGAAATCCATCCAATCACAGTGCTCTGTGTCATTTTACAAGCGTGGGAAAGTTCTTTGGAACTTTCCCACGCTTGTAAAATGACACAGAGCACTGTGATTGGATGGATTTCAAGCCATCCAATCACAGTGCTCTGTGTCATTTTACAAGCGTGGGAAAATTCTTTGGAACTTTCCCACGCTTGTAAAATGACACAGAGCACTGTGATTGGATGGATTTCAAGCCATCCAATCACAGTGCTCTGTGTCATTTTACAAGCGTGGGAAAATTCTTTGGAACTTTCCCACGCTTGTAAAATGACACAGAGCACTGTGATTGGATGGATTTCAAGCCATCCAATCACAGTGCTCTGTGTCATTTTACAAGCGTGGGAAAATTCCAAAGAACTTTCCCACGCTTGTAAAATGACACAGAGCACTGTGATTGGATGGATTTCAAGCCATCCAATCACAGTGCTCTGTGTCATTTTACAAGCGTGGGAAAATTCTTTGGAACTTTCCCACGCTTGTAAAATGACACAGAGCACTGTGATTGGATGGATTTCAAGCCATCCAATCACAGTGCTCTGTGTCATTTTACAAGCGTGGGAAAATTCTTTGGAACTTTCCCACGCTTGTAAAATGACACAGAGCACTGTGATTGGATGGATTTCAAGCCATCCAATCACAGTGCTCTGTGTCATTTTACAAGCGTGGGAAAATTCCAAAGAACTTTCCCACGCTTGTAAAATGACACAGATCACTGTGATTGGATGGATTTCAAGCCATCCAATCACAGTGCTCTGTGTCATTTTACAAGCGTGGGAAAATTCCAAAGAACTTTCCCACGCTTGTAAAATGACACAGAGCACTGTGATTGGATGGATTTCAAGCCATCCAATCACAGTGCTCTGTGTCATTTTACAAGCGTGGGAAAGTTCCAAAGAATTTTCCCACGCTTGTAAAATGACACAGAGCACTGTGATTGGATGGATTTCAAGCCATCCAATCACAGTGCTCTGTGTCATTTTACAAGCGTGGGAAAATTCCAAAGAACTTTCCCACGCTTGTAAAATGACAAAGAGCACTCTGATTGGCTTAAACCCACCAATCAGAGTGTTCTTAGGCTAATTGCAGGGCGGGGCAAGGCTTTATAAGCCTTGCCCCGCCCTGCGGAGCTCAGTCTGCGCGGAGCCCTCCATGGGTGAAGATGGATTATTTTTTTGTGCGCTCGGGTTTTTTCTTTTTCGTCGGGTTTTTTTTTTGCGCTCGGGTTTTTTATTTTATTTTTAGTTCGACGGCTATGATGGTTTTTTATTTGGCCTTTTTTGGGGCTGAAAAATGAAGATTTTAGAAAAAAGAAGACGTCGAATGGTAAGTTTAATTTTACTTTACAGGTTAGCAATTTTATTCCCCCCTCACTATTTTTTAGGGTGAGGGGGGTAGGTAGGGGCATTTTTTATTTGGGTGGGGGGTGGGTGACTAGGGGCTTGGGCACCCCTAGTCACCTTGATGGGGGGGGGGGGATTTACTTAGTGCCCCCACCCGCCGCCCAGGGGTGGGGGCCGGGGGGGGGGCAGTAGGTCCCCCCCCCTTATTACTATGATGGCCCCCACCCGCCGCCCAGGGGTGGGGGCCGGGGGGGGGGAGGACAGTAGGTCCCCCCCCCTATTACTATTATGGCCCCCACCCGCCGGCCAGGGGTGGGGGCCGGGGGGGAGGACAGTAGGTCCCCCCCCCTTGTTACTGTTATGGCCCCCACCCGCCGCCCAGGGGTGGGGGCCTGGGGGGAGGAGGACAGTAGGTCCCCCCCCCCTATTACTACTATGGCCCCCACCCGCCGGCCAGGGGTGGGGGCCGGGGGGGAGGACAGTAGGTCCCCCCCCTACTACTATTATGGCCCCCACCCGCCGCCCAGGGGTGGGGGCCGGGGGGGGGAGGACAGTAGGTCCCCCCCCCTCTTATTACCATTATGGCCCCCACCCGCCGGCCAGGGGTGGGGGCCGGGGGGGAGGACAGTAGGTCCCCCCCCCCCTACTACGATTATGGCCCCCACCCGCCGCCCAGGGGTGGGGGCCGGGGGGGAGGACAGTAGGTCCCCCCCCCCTTTATTAACATTATGGCCCCCACCCGCCGCCCAGGGGTGGGGGCCGGGGGGGGAAGACAGTAGGTCCCCCCCCCTCATTATCTTTATGGCCCCCACCCACCGCTCAGGGGTGGGGGCCGGGGGGGGGGGACAATAGGTCTCCCTCCCTTATTTTACTTAACGGCCCCCACCCGTCATTTAGGGGTGGGGGGCAATATTTTTTTATTTTTTTTTCTACAGTGAGCAGCCACAGGCTGCTCACTGCTTACTAGACATGCCCCTACTCGCGGTATAGCGAGTAGGGGCATATTATTTACTAATACCAAGTCATTTTTACTTGGTGTTAGTAAATTTGGCTGAAAGACCAGTTCAGGTCTTTCAGCCTTTTAGTAGATAGCTCCCTGATACCGTGGGAATTAGGGAGTTATCTACTAAGCGGCTGCAAGATGCAGCCACAGCAATGAATAGGATCGGAGTTTCATTCATTAGAATGAAATTCCGATACGATCAAAGTACCGAATTGCATCCTAACACCAATGGAGAAACAGTGCTCATTCTGTTAGGATGCAATTCGGCAGTTTTGCCGGCGTTCTGTCTAAGTGACAGGACTTTCGGCAATACTGACAGGAAGCATTGTGGGAACAGGGAGGAAAGCTAGGGATCATGGGAAAATTGCTCTGACCAGCGGAAATGAAGCACACTTTGCTCCTCCGCTGGTCAGAGCTGGTCAAGCGGAGGAATCCCATAAGACAAAGAGTCCCTACTTTGTCTTATGGTTTTAAAGAAAACTAAAGAAGAATGGAAGAAATGAATAACAGATCCCGAGAGAGGGTGAGAAGAGGAAGAGATTGAGGAAAGGTAAGTTCGGCATGACAGTGCCGCTTTAAAATCCTTCAAGTTATGGTATGTACAGTCCATGCATCCTCAATCCGTACAAGTACTTGGACAGCCGATGGGTGAAGCACTGCTTTCCAAAATGACATCAGAGGCAAAGGACGCTGGATATTTAATAGCTCTTTTACTGCATATTTTGTAATTACCTTTGTGCTGATTATTTTCATATACCATTAAATTGGGTAAAAATAACAACCCCCAGGACGCACTTGGAAACCAGAGTAACCTGATTGTACATTTCCTGGTTAAATACTTTGTTGTTATTATTATTAAAAAAAAAAAAAACTTGAGAGAAAATAACATTTTGTCCTGGAACTATAACATGCCAGTGAGAGGCATGCGTGCAGTTATGAAGTCTGGGGGCTACATCTTGGGTTTATGTGAACTGACTTGCAATTTGCTAAATTTATGCTGACCACTCTAAAATAATGTCCAGCTTTATTTGCCTGAATTTTGTAAATCATTTATCAAGGTCTACATTTGGTTATACCAATGAATATTTACATTTACACAATTCGAAGGTTGGGCTAATAAAAAGTTTAGAAATGATACTGTAGAATCTTTGAATATGTACTACATAATCTGATATATTGAAATCAAATACGATAGGATCCTTAGCAAGATATAAGACAGCAGTGTAATCAAGTAACAAGAGTAAAAGGTAGATGGGTTTAGAACGTTGAAATAGTGTCAATGCTAAATACAAACAAAACACAGGCCAGGATAATGCTAAACAAAGTCAGGACACTGGAAATACAGACAAAACTCAGACAGAGACTTAGTCAGGTGAAGAAAAGCTAGAATGCAAAACAAATTTAAACGGTCTGGGTCAGGAACAAATAACCAAGAATAGCAGAATAACACAATTACATTAGCAGAATAAGCGGTTAACTCTTCCAATTATTCTAGCTCATAATAATAATATTAATCTACATGCAAAACACTCATACTAAACAGATGTATTCCCTGTTGGAACTGAAAATCATTCTTTATTTTGGTTGTGTAGCACTGGAACTGCAAGTGCGTGCTCTAATTAATAGACGTCTATACCATGAATATAATATGCACTGGGGTGCATCAAAAGTGTCATTTGCATGATGAAAACGTTAGCCTACTCATTGATTTTGGTTTTAGGAGATGCAAACGTGAGGGGCTTGTATGGGAAATCTAAGCTCTCTATTAGAGCTGCATCTCACTGTGTCCAAAGTAGTAGTAGTTTCATTTGGCTGCCAGCATTAGCATCACATTACCAAAACAATTACCAACAATTACTATATGCAAATTGTTATTATTGTCATCAAATGTCAAGTTCAAGAATGCCACCAATTTTCTTTCATGGGTAAGTACACATGTTGGAAATGGGAGAAGGAGGATTTAAAACAATCCATGCATATGATTCAAATTACATTTGACTGTGCCCCATTAACAATCAATTAGCTATTTTGAATGTTTATCAGCCCTCATCTCTTCGGCAATGTTGGGCATATGCAGAGAATGGCTCCTCAAGAGAGTTGCGTACAGCAGCCACTCGGATGTAACCTGGAGAAGACACATATAGGAGTTAAAATAAATTACATGGGGGTTAAAAGAAACATATGGAGGTTGAAGACACCCAAGGAGGTTTACAGATACAAAGAGGGTATTTATAGATGCAAAAGGGGCATCAAGAGGCAAACAAAGTGGTAAGGGGGTGATTAGGAAATAAACACAAGTAGGTAAAGGGGATGCAGAGCAACACACATAAAATGTACAATTCCAATTTACAATTCCACACCAGATGGTATCAGATGAAATACTTATGTGGCTATTGTTTTTAACTTACAGTGTCAAGGACTTTGCTCCCATTTCAGAGAAACTATTAAAGGTTTAAATAAGGTTCATCATGTATTTAGTAACAAATGCAGGTGAGAGGTACTCCACTTGCTGCTGTATGTCTGCATCTCCTGCATTCTATAGTCTGCAATAATTCACTATGACTGATGGACGATTACCATCAACTGCAGGATGTAAATCAACAACACAAAATGATGCCTGCTTACAAAATGGTAAGGCTGGAACTCCCTTTTTTTCAAATGCCTTTCATTGTGGTTTGGCCATGCCTTTACCTTGCCTGTTACCTCCGCAGATGCAATTGGGAGAATCTGATAGGACACTTTTTTTTGAAACACTAAGGGATAGTCACTTCTTTTTCTAAGGGAAATGTGAGTGGGCATGGGAACCTGACAACCCACTCACCCTTTCTATCCTGAGAAGAACAAAGCTTTCCTACACCTCCAGTCTGTATTCTGTAGTGTCGATTGACCATTTTCAGTGTGAGAAAAGACAGTTCCCCCATGATCAACTTCTACAAACCATGTCTGTGTAGGTAGCAGGCAATGCACAGCCCAGCCAGGCAGGGCAAGATCACTACAATGAAGGGCATCTGAGAAAAGAATGAGTGGTAAGTGGGTGGTCAATTGACCACTGACCTATTCCTTTCATTTTTGGATAAATACCCTTTTTCAACTTAAAATTATTCCTGGTCTCTATTTTTTTATTAATACAAGAAAGCAAAATTAAAAAAGAATACAATAAATGATTCTAAAGTTATCTCACTTCCTATTTCTCTTTAATATAATACATATAATGAGAATCTAATTTTGGCAACTTAGACTTGGCATTGCAAAAATGGCTGATATTGCTTTGCCTTTAGGTCAGGCAATCTTGTGACCATTTTTGCAATGCCAGCCTGGCCATAGACAGCATTCTTCCTGCTTTTCTGACTATCCAAATGGCCTTCCCAAATCTTCTTTTAGTACCAAAATTCGGTCGAGCCAAACAACAACATGAACTAAATTCTGCTGAAGTGGTTAGGAAGAACCAAAATTTTTCACGCTCCACAAGTCAAATGTAGGCTTTGTCTGAGATTTCATGATTATCTGTGCTAGGAATCCAATGGTTTGGTTTCGTGATTCTATAAATTGAAATTGTAATATTGGAAAATTTGTAATGCTCTGGTCTGTGTAGATCTTTGCCATACTGACACAAATTCACTGCTAATGAGTTATCAGTGGGTTCTTCCTGAGTTCAAATATTGGGCTCCTCTTGCATTTCTGTTACCACTGAGATCATCATAGTCCATGGTGTCACAGTAACTGCCAAGTTAAGCTAAGGATCAAGGCCAAGTTGGACCTGTGTCCAGAATAATGAATAGGTGATAATTCTCAATCTAATACCTGGGAAAGTTCCACATCTTGGACACAGATGGACATATAAAATAAATAGTTAATTAACAGAACATTATAGTGATGTCGCAAACACAACATTTTCGGTTCGCGAACGGCGGACGCAAACTTCCGCAAACGTTCGCGAACCTCCGAACCGGGCGAACCGCCATTGACTTCAATGGGCAGGCAAATTTTAAAACCCACAGGGACTCTTTCTGGCCACAATAGTGATGGAAAAGTTGTTTCAAGGGGACTAACACCTGGACTGTGGCATGCCGGAGGGGGATTCATGGCAAAACTCCCATGGAAAATTACACAGTTGTTGCAGAGTCTGGTTTTAATCCATAAAGGGCATAAATCACCTAACATTCCTAAATCACAATGGATATGGATTGACACCTGACATATGACATATTGACACCTTGACATATGGATTGACACCTGTCCTCAGAGACCCTGATACACACTGACACAGAGCAGAATAGGGACTGTTCCCCCTACATAGGGTCACTTGGCAGATATGGATTGACACCTGTCCTCAGGGACCCTGATACACACTGACACAGAGCAGAATATGGACTGTTCCTCCTACATAGGGTCACCATTTTCAGCCCAAGGCAGCTCATCTCATCAGGCCTTTTTTAGTCGAATGTATCGCCCACTGTCAGTCCCTCCAGGATCCATCCCTCATTCATCTTAATAAAGGTGAGCTAATCTAGACTTTTTTGACCTAGGTGACTTCTCTTCTCAGTGACAATACCTCCTGCTGCACTGAAGGTCCTTTCTGACAGGACACTTGAAGCAGGGCAGGCCAGAAGTTCTATCGCAAATTGGGATAGCTCAGGCCACAGGTCAAGCCTGCACACCCAGTAGTCAAGGGGTTCATTGCTCCTCAGAGTGTCGATATCTGCAGTTAAGGCGAGGTAGTCTGCTACCTGTCGGTCGAGTCGTTCTCTGAGGGTGGATCCCGAAGGGCTGTGGCGATGCGTAGGACTTAAAAAGCTCCGCATGTCCTCCATCAACAACACGTCTTTAAAGAGTCCTGTCCTTGCCGGCGTGGTTGTGGGAGGAGGAGGATGACTTTCACCTCTTCCCCTGTTAGATTCCCGTTGTGCTGTGACATAACCCTTATACGCTGTGTAAAGCATACTTTTTAATTTATTTAGCAAATGCTGCATCCTTTCCGACTTGTTGTAATTTGGTACCATTTCCGCCACTTTCTGCTTATACCGGGGGTCTAGTAGCGTGGACACCCAGTACAGGTCGTTCTCCTTCAGCCTTTATATACGAGGGTCTGAAAGACCCCATTTGCACAAGGTTGGATGCCGAGCTACTCATTTCCCGTTTTTCCTCCTCAGTGATCTCAATGAAGGTATGTTCTTCCCCCCAGCAACGTTCAACACCACGGGTACCAGATAGGTGACAACAAGCACCCTGGGATGCCTGTTTTCATTGGTATTCCTCCTCCTCCTCCTCAAAGCCACATTCCTTCTCTGACTCCTCTTCCTCACAATCCTCTTCTAGCGTTGCCGCAGGTCCAGCAAGCGATGCTGATAAGGCTGTTTCTGGTGGTGATGGTGACCACAACTCTTCCTCTTCCTCTTCACGCTCATCTACGGCCTGATCCAGCACTCTTCGCAGGGCACGCTCCAGAAAGAAAACAAAGGGTATGATGTTGCTGATGGTGCCTTCGGTGCGACTGACTAGGTTTGTCACCTCCTCAAAAGGACGCATGAGCCTACAGGCATTGCGCATGAGCGTCCAGTAACGTGGCAAAAAAATTCCCAGCTCCCCAGAGGCTGTCCTAGCACCCCGGTCATACAAATATTCATTAACGGCTTTTTCTTGTTGGAGCAGGCGGTCGAACATTAGGAGTGTTGAATTCCAACGTGTCAGGCTGTCGCAAATCAAGCGCCTCACTGGCATGTTGATTCGCCACTGGATATCTGAAAAGTGCGCCATGGCCATGTAGGAACGCCTGAAATGGCCACACACCTTCCTGACCTGTTTCAGGACGTCCTGTAAGCCTGTGTACTTATGCACAATGCGTTGTACGATCAGATTACACACATGTGCCATGCACGCCACATGTGTTAACTTGCCCAACTTCAATGCCGCCAACAAATTTCTTCGATTGTCATAAACCACTTTGCCGCTCTCCAGTTGGTGCGGAGTTAGCCACTTTTCCACCTGTGCGTTGAGGGCGGACAGGAGTGCTTGTCCGGTGTGACTCTCTGCTTTCAAGCAAGTCAAACCCAAGACAGCATGACACTGCCGTATCCGGGATGTGGAATAGTACCTGGGGAGCTGGGGGGTTGCCGTTGATGTGGAGCAAGATGCAGCAGCAGTAGAGGACTCAGCCGAGGAGGTTATGGAAGAGGATGGAGTAGGAGGAGTAGAGGAGCTGGCAGCAGGCCTGCCTGCAAGTCTTGGCGGTGTCACCAACTCCTCTGCAGAGCCACGCATTCCATGCTTGGCAGCCGTCAGCAGGTTTACCCAATGCGCAGTGTAGGTGATATACCTGCCCTGACCATGCTTTGCAGACCAGGTATCAGTGGTCAGATGGACCCTTGCCCCAACACTGTGTGCCAGACATGCAATTACTTCCTTTTGCACAATCGAGTACAGGTTGGGGATTGCCTTTTGTGCAAAGAAATTTTGTCCGGGTACCTTCCACTGCGGTATCCCAATAGCCACAAATTTTTTGAACGCCTCAGACTCCACCAGCTTGTATGGTAAAAGCTGGCGGGCTAATAGTTCAGACAAGCCAGCTGTCAGACGCTGGGCAAGGGGGTGACTTTCTGACATTGGCTTCTTATGCTCAAACATGTCTTTGACAGACACCTGACTGTGAGCAGATGAGCGGGAACTGCTCAAGGCGAGAGATGGAGTGGCGGATGGTTGAGAGGGGGCAAGGAGGACAGCAGTGGTTGACGTGGCTGAAGATGCTGGACCAGGAGGAGGATGGCGGCTTTGAGTTTGTGTGCTGCTTGTACTCATGTGTTGATCTCATAGGCGTTTGTGATGTGCGATCATAGGCGTGCGCAGCCTCTTGCATTAGGGTGTGCACCCTAAAGCACAAACACACATATATATACACATACACACACATACATATATATACATACATGCATACACACAAATACAAATATACATAGGTGCAGTATGTGTGATTGTGAGCAGTGCAGTATGTAAGGGGTGCAGTGTGTGTGATTGCGAGGGGTACAGTGTGTGTGTGTAATTGTGAAAGGTACAGTGTGTTGTAATTGTGAAGGGTGCAGTGTGTATGATTGTGAAGGGTACAGTGTGTGTAATTGTAAGGGGTACAGTGTGTGTAATTGTGAGGGGTACAGTGTGTGTGATTGTGAGGGATGCAATGTGTGTGGGGTACGGTGTGTATGATTGTGAGGGGTGCACTGTGTGGGCGACAGGGGTTAGGTGGTTGGAGGGGCAGTGGCAGGGGGTGGAGGGGCAGTGACAGGGGGTAGGGGGGTGGAGGGGCAGCGACAGGAGGTAAGGGGGTGGAGGGACAGGTGGTAGGGGGGGTCGAGGGGCAGTGACAGGAGGTAGCAGGAGTAGATGGATAGTGACAGGGGTTGGGGTAGAGGGACAGTGTGAGGGGTTAGGGGTAGTGACAGGGGTTAGGTGGTAGAGGGGCAGTAACAGGGGGTGTGGGTGAGTGGAGGGGCAGTGGCAGGGGGTAGGGGGTAGTGACAGGGGTTAAGGGGGTAGTGGGGCAGTGACAGGGGTTAAGGGGGTAGGGGGTAGTGACAGGGGTTAGGGGGGTAGAGGGGCAGTAACAGAGGGTGTGGGGGAGTGGAGGGGCAGTGACAGGGGGTAGGGGGGTAGTGACATGGGTTAGGGGGGTTGAGGGGCAGTGGCAGGGGGTAGGGGGTAGTGACAGGGGTAAGGGGGTAGAGGGGCAGTGACAGGGGGTAGAGGGGCAGTAACAGGGGGTCTTGGAGAGTAGAGGGGTAGTGACAGGGGTTGGGGATAGATGGGCAGTGGCAGGGGGTAGAGGGTAGTGACAGGGGTAAGGGGGTAGAGGGGCAGTGACAGGGGGTAGAGGGGCAGTAACAGGGGGTGGGGGAGAGTGGAGGGGTAGTGACAGGAGTTGGGGGTAGAGGGGCAGTAACAGGGGGTGTGGGTGAGTGGAGGGGCAGTGGCAGGGGGTAGTGACAGGGGTTAAGGGGGTAGTGGGGCAGTGACAGGGGTTAAGGGGGTAGGGGGGTAGTGACAGGGGTTAGGGGGGTAGAGGGGCAGTAACAGAGGGTGTGGGGGAGTGGAGGGGCAGTGACAGGTGGTAGGGGGGGTAGTGACATGGGTTAGGGGGGTTGAGGGGCAGTGGCAGGGGGTAGGGGGGTAGTGACAGGGGTTAGGGGGGTAGAGGGGCAGTGACAGGGGGTAGAGGGGCAGTAACAGGGGGTGTGGGAGAGTGGAGGGGTAGTGACAGGGGTTGGGGGGTAGAGGGGTAGTGGCAGGGGGTAGAGGGGAAGGGGGTAGGGGCAGTTACAGGGGGTTGGATGGGGGCAGTGAGTGACAGGGGGTAGAAGGGGGTGGGGTGGGGGGCAGTGGGTAAAAGGGGGTGAGTGAATGGGGTGGGGGGGCAGTGGGTAGAAGGGGGTGAGTGAATGGGGTGGGGGGCAGTGGGTAGAAGGGGGTGAGTGAATGGGTGGGGGGCAGTGAGTAGATGGGGGTGGGGGAGCAGTTAGTGACAGGGGGTAGAAGGGGGGTTTATAAATACCTTCCCGGGTGGTCCAGTGGGCGCCCTCTCTCTTCAGTCTGCAGCTCCGCCGGGAGTGAGCTGCAGACCACATGGTGAGTCTCGCGATCTCCAGTCAGAGCGTTGCCGCGGCAACGCTCTTACAGGCTGGAGATCGCGAGACACCTCAGTCTGCAGCTCACTCCCAGCGGAGCTGCAGACTGAGGCCGGATCTCTGTCAGGGCAGACTGACAGGAGGGGCCTCACACCCGGCGGCATTGTGGTCACGCCGCCGGGCCCCCTCCTGTGTCGGTTCGAGGACCGACATGTTAGTCTGCCCAAGGGTAGTGCAGCACGGAGGTGTGATTAGGGTGTGCCCAGGCACACCCGGCACACCCCGTGCGCACGCCTATGTGTGCGATCATGTGCCTATGCAAAGCAGTTGTACCTAGGTGGGTGTTGGACTTCCCACGACTCAGTTTCTTTTGGCACAGGTTGCAAATGGCATCGCTGTTGTCAGAGGCATGCACAAAAAAAATGCCACACTGCTGAGCTCTGCAATGACGGCATTCTGGTGGTGGACACAGCATGCGTTTATTGGCGTGCTGACGGGCTGACCCCGGGTGCCGATGCATGCTGTCTGACTGTGCCACTAGCTCCTTGCGACGACCTCCCCCTGCTTCCAACTTGTCTCCTCCTCCTCTTCTCTGTCTCCCCATCTGAACTTTCGCCCTGTTCTTCTTCTTGCCGAGCGGGCACCCACGTGACATCCATGGACGCATCGTCATCATCAACCGCTTCACTTGTATCTGACAACTCAGCAAAGGAAGCAGCAGCGGGTACAACATCATCATCATCATCACACCGTACGTCCATGTGTGTAATGCTGTCTGCCTGAGACATATCCCTGTTATCTACATCCTCTGGCAATAATGGTTGCGCATCACTAATTTCTTCAAACGGATGTGTAAATAACTCCTCTGACATACCAAGTGAAGCGGCTGTGGTGCTAGTGTTGGTGGTGGCGGCAGGCGGGTGAGTGGTATCTTGAGAGGTGCCCGAAGCTAAGCTGGAGGAGGATGGTACGTCAAAGTTCCGAGCAGAAGCTGTAGAAGATTGGGTGTCCTGAGGTTGGCAGAGTACACGCTGAAAGCCTGACACCCGCTTTAAGGACACTGACTGCTATTAGCTTACAGTGAAAAACTTTTTTTCTTTTTAAAGGCACGCTATTGTGACACCAGATATGAGTGGCAAAGTGCACTTGCAGAGGTTGGCAGAGTACATGCTGAAGGCCTGACATCCGCTTTAAGGACACTGACTGTTATTAGCTTACAGTGAAAAACATTTTTCTTTTTAAAGGCACGCTATTGTGACACCAGATATGAGTGGCAAAGTACACTGGCATAGGTTGGCAGAGTACACACTGAAGGCCTGACACCCAGACGCTTGCAGACAACTAACTGCTATTCAATCTATTACAGGAAAATTTTTTTGTTTTTAAATGCAAACTTAAGCTATTGTGACATTGTCCTTACAGCAGAGATCAGATGAGTCCTTCCGGACTGTAGTGGACACTGAATACCCTAGCCTAGCTATACATTTCACTATCAAATGAGCAGCAGCTACACTTTCGCTCCTCTATCTAAGAATGCAGCTTCAGAATGAATCTAAAATGGATGCTGTACAGGAGGTGGGAGGGTCTGGGAGGGAGGGTCTGCTGCTAATTTGCTGGAATGTATCTGCTGACACAGGGTCAAAGTTTACTCAATGATGACGAATAGGGGGCGGATCGAACCGCCCATGTGTTGGCCCGCGGTGTCGAATGCGAACACACTATGTTCGCCGGGAATTATTCACCGGCGAACAGTTCGGTACATCACTAATTATAAACATAAGTCTGAACCCAACTGCTGGGGCATTGTTACTACTTCTATTATAAGTACAAAAGTGTACATTGAAACCCAATTTCTCCTAGGCCCCTGTCCTACCATTTATTCTCTTTTACACATCTGCATTTATACATTGCTGTCTTAGCAGGGATGGAAATCTCTGCCATCCTAGGAAGGGGTTGTTGAGATCTCAAGCTCCAATGGCACAGATAATCATTCCCTTGGATTTCCAAAAACAAGCTCTAAGTAACGTAATCACTACAGCTCAGTTGAGTACTTATTTCAGCAGTTTGATAAAAAAAAATCAGGGCTCTTCCAGTACTCATAACCATCACTCTGTTGCTGCCAGGAGGCTACTCAATTTTTGGCTCTGCAGTATTTCTTATAGAGTTTACTGACATTACTAACATTCTCTTGCAGAAGAGCAAAACAAAATATTTCATACTCAGTGCATTCACAAACCTCTCTACTGCCTCCTAGTGGTCCTGTAGAAAGAGTGCTAGTAGAAAACAAGACTATTTGGACCCTGAGGAATTTCTTGTTATGCTAATGATTTCCATTTTTTCACAGTAAAACTTTTCCATTTGATACAGGATGAGAATGGCAGTGTTATTTAGCATCTTTGTATCAATAAATGAGCACATATTTTAAAATTATTATACATTTTTAGGTTTTATATCACCTACTCTCTCTGCCTCACTGGTGTGATGCTTGATAACAAAGAATAAGTAGCCTTTTATCCCACGTGATGATTTGTACACCGTAGAGTCAAGTGATAAAAAAAAACCAAAAAAAAAACCAGCAGAATAAAAGAGAAATAAATTGAATGATTTAAAAAGTTCTCCTGGTTTTAATCAAGGACGCATCTTTACAAATCCAGAGGGAATTGTACGATCAAAAGAACTGACAGCGAGACTCACTCCACATTCTTTGAAGCTTCATCTTCTTTCGCTGTTACTGAAAGAGATCTGTCAGGGTTACAGAATAAATGAATTATTTCCAGCGCTATATACAATAAAAAAAAGTAAAAAGAAAAAGCATAAACAAAAATGTATTTTTTTTTCAATGTGTCCCTTCAAGCTGTTAGCATTCCTTGCAGAAAATATGGGGTATTGACATGCATCTTGATAAATGAACATACATAACCACGCAAGAGCACCAACTGAAAAGGAGAATTATTAATGAAGTTTGTCTCTTTTCTCCAGAACATATTAATTATTTATGAAAATATTCTGTACTGACTTAAAGAAATTTCTGCATTCTGCTTCCCAGAAAACACTATTTTGTGGAGAGGGGAAAAAAAAAACACCGAAATATTTTTTTTTAAATCAGAAAGAATGATTTTAATAGATTTATTTTACCAGAAGATGAATATAGTCTTGGGTTATTAAGCTGGAATGAAAAAAACACATCTCATTAGAACTTACATAGTGATTTTTATTCTCACTAGTTTCAAATAAACTTAATGATGCAGACTACATTTTTATGTTCATACTATTTTAAAATGGTGCCTGGAGCAAAATAGCTTCCATTACTGCCAGTTTGGTATTTCAAATACAATTTGATGTAATTTACTTCAAATATATATGGATAATGAAAGATAATGGCAAATGGAATTTTTCAAATGTCGATGTAGGTTATATAATGGGAGTGATTTGTAAAATCACAAATTTTCTGTCTAAAGTGCTTTTTACTCTACAAGAAAGGGATACAAAAATGTGTCCTTTCATGGTTTTATCTCTATATGAGCCTATTCACTAAACAGCAAATTGTGGCGAGTTGATAAACAGCATTCAAAAATTAGCTTAAAATAGTGAAGTTGGAACAAAAAAAAAAGAAAATCCAGTTTAGAAAAGCTAGCTATTTATATTTTTTTCATAGTCTGATATTTTGGTGTTAATGTCTCATGTTTCTCCAAGCTTCATAAATCGTTGTTTATAAGGTAGACCACTCTAAGTTGCATTGAGCTGTCCACTACTTTGCTTTGCAATTATGTTCACTTTTCCTTTCACATAAATGGCTTCATTTGATCTTACGCACAGCATTTCTTTACTACTGTATAAAAGTAATGCACTGAATAATGCATTTAGTTCATGGAATACGTTAGAATAAATTTTATCCATATTTGTAGACAGAGTTAAAAATCAATTTCTCCTATAGAAATAAAGATGGGATTGAGGACATGTTTTTTTCCCCTGTCAAATACACTATATGGTCAAATTTGTGTGAATAGCTTTTCGAATAAATAAAATAGAGCTGTTTTAGTTACACCCACTGATTATGGTGGTATAAAATAGATAAAGCTATTCAATCTGCATAAACATACACTAGCAGTAAACGTGGGACATATGGTGTGGTCACTTGTTCACTTCTAGGGTTAGTGCTTTTGTCCAGCTATCTGGCTCAGTTGTCAAAGAGCGGGATGCTCAGTTTAGCTTGAACTGCCAAAGCACTTTCATTTTGACTGTGATCCAGGGAGCTTCTGCCTCGCTGTGTTTTTGCGAGGGCAATTGGGTTATAAATGCGGCAGTCTATAAGGTAAATTTGTAAGATTAAAGAGGAACTTCTAATGAAGTTTCAGGAAAGGCTGCAGGCTGAAGATGGGGTGAACTGGTTCAGGCAGAGTTTAGTGACTGCAGTACAGCCTCTTGAGTAGGGTCCTTTATTTGCAGACAGAGAGTGCCAGTGAGGACCAGCCCTAATTGAGTCACACACAGCCAGGGCTGGACTGGGAAGAAAATTCGTCCTGCATTTTTTCATTACAGCGGCCCGCTGACAAGTGGGCGGGGCCACATAGAGTGTATTTTGTCATCACCAATGACAAGCACGCCTCATCACAAAGTGAGCATGTTGATTCAATGCTCTTCCAGGGCAGACCATGCGCAGAGCTTTGCTAAAGACCTTTAGCATTAGGAAAAGGCCCTGTATTTGTTCTGCATAGCGCAAGCAAATTTAATAACATACAGTATAAGGCGGAGTATCTTCTTATTATTACAAGTAGTTATGATAAGAATTCCTAGAGATAAAACAGAATAAAACACATAATAGTGCAATATTGTCTGTGTTATATAGAAAGTGCAGGGTATAGGTGAAATATCACTCACAAAATAGGAGCCTATAAATGAGGCTCAGTAATCCAGCGTTGTGGGATATAGGTCCCCACTACCTTCTTTACACTGTCAGGAGGTTGTAAGTAGTTCAATGTCCTCTCCAAGGTAAGTATAAATATAAAGTGCTTTATTGTAATAAGTGCACAAACATTGTGAATAAAAATATAAAAATCAAGACCTTACAGTTGAAGGTAAATAGTAGAGATGATCTCTGGTGTTGCAAAACGCGTTTCACCTTGTTTAAAATATTAGGTAAAGAAGAAATGCGCTTTATTTATAATTTTAAAACCTTAATTCCACATGGCTTAAACTCAGACTTTGAGGTTTGCCATTTTTAATTCATTGCCCCTCCTTCTTTTTTATAAAATACTTCATTTTTCACCCTGTTCCCCTTTTTTGTCATATATATATATTCTTAATATATTATTTTAAATATATTGTTTTATATATATCTTTTAACATATTATTTAAGCATTCATTTCTTCTTTATTTTTAATATTTTACATATTTTATTATATCACCATAATACATTATTCATATTACATCTTTCTAAATACTTTTTAATAATTTGTTTTTACCCTTTCCCCTTTTTTTTTATAAAGGAATAATATTCTTCTATTTTTGGAATACCTCTTTCTATATTTATACACCATATGTTAAATTAAAGACTTTACCCTTGGATCTTATGTCACATCAGAGCTGCTATACCGGACGAATTGAAGTGGAACGCACAGATGCGTTCCACTACATGAGAGGCAGAGTTGCGACCTATGCGTTCCACCGCTGGAACGCAACCCGGAAGCGGAAGCCCCGTTTTGACTGCCTAGGATGTAACTAAAGAAATTATGCGTTCCACTGATGGAACGCAATCCCCGGAAGCGGAAGTGCCGCTTTGACCGCCCGAAGTGGGAGAAAGAGCACCAAATATGAACTATATTAAAGGAACACTATAGTCACCTAAATTACTTTAGCTAAATAAAGCAGTTTTAGTGTATAGATCATTCCCCTGCAATTTCACTGCTCAATTCACTGCCATTTAGGAGTTAAATCACTTTGTTTCTGATTATGCAGCCCTAGCCACACCTCCCCTGGCTATGATTGACAGAGCCTGCATGAAAAAAAACAAACTGGTTTCACTTTCAAACACATGTAATTTACCTTAAATAATTGTATCTCAATCTCTAAATTGAACTTTAATCACATACAGGAGGCTCTTGCAGGGTCTAGCAAGCTATTAACATAGCAGGGGATAAGAACATCTTAATTAAACAGAACTTGCAATGATGAAAGCCTAAATAGGGCTCTCTTTACAGGAAGTGTTTATGGAAGGCTGTGCAAGTCACATGCAGGGAGGTGTGACTAGGGTTCATAAACAAATGGATTTACCTCCTAAATGGCAGAGGATTGAGCAGTTAGGCTGCAGGGGCATGTTCTATACACCAAAACTGCTTCATTAAGCTAAAGTGGTTCAGGTGACTATAGTGTCCCTTTAATGGACACCTACAGAAAGTAACTTACAGTAACTGAGGAAGCCTCTAAAGGAGGCGAAACGCGTTTTGCAACACCAGATATTATCTCTACTATTTACCTTCAACTGTAAGGTCTTGATTTTTATATTTTCATTAACAATGTTTGTGCACTTATTACAATAAAGCACTTTATATGTATACTTACCTTGGAGAGGACATTGAACTACTTACAACCTCCTGACAGTGTAAAGAAGGTAGTGGGCACCTATATCCCACAACGCTGGATTACTGAGCCTCATTTATAGGCTCCTATTTTGTGAGTGATATTTCACCTATACCCTGCACTTTCTATATAACACAGACAATACTGCACTATTATGTGTTTTATTCTGTTTTATCTCTAGGAATTCTTATCATAACTACTTGTAATAATAAGAAGATACTCCGCCTCATACTGTATGTAATTTCTGTTTGATGTGAGGGTAAAAGGCAACTCACTAAGGTGTTTTTGAGTAACTCTTATTTCCTGTGTGTTCCACTGGCAATACTGTATTTTACTAAATTTAATAACATGCTTGCAGTGTGTTTGCTTGAAATGTGTCTCGGGTGTCTCCATAGATGGGATACCAGGAGACAAAAATACCAGGGAAAAGTATTGTGCAGTGTGTGTGTGAGGATGATGTGTGTGTGTGTGTGCACACGCGCGTGTGAGGGGTCTAGTGTGTGTGCAAATGTGTGTAGTGTGTATGAGGGTGCAGTGAGTGTGAGGGTGCTGTGTGTGTCAGGGGTGCAGTGTGTGTGAGTGAGCGTGCTGTGACTGTCAGGGGTGCAGTGTGTGTGTGTGAGTGAGGGTGCTGGGAGTGTCAGGGGTGCAGTGTGTGTGTGTGTGTGTATGTGAGTAAGGGTGCTGTGTGTGTGAGTGAGGGTGCTGTAAGTGTCAGGGGTGCAGTGTGTGTGTGTGTGTGTGTGTGTGAGGGTGCTGTGAGTGCCAGGGGTGCAGTGTGTGTGTGTGAGTGATGGTGCTGTGAGTGCCAGGGGTGAAGTGTGTGTTTGTGAGTGAGGTTGCTGTGTGTGTGAGTGAGGGTGCTGTGAGTGTCAGGGGTGCAGTGTGTGTGTGAGTGAGGGTGCTGTAAGTGTCAGGGGTGCAGTGTGTGAGTGAGGGTGCTGTGAGTGTCAGGGGTGCAGTGTGTGTGTGTGAGTGAGGGTGGTGGTGTGTGAACATGTTTGAAGGGCTTGTGTGTTAGGGGGGCAGATTATTATCAATATAAATTAATAAAAAAATAAATGAATAAGCATTGATTGTATCCCCCCTCCTTTCTTGCTGCTGCCATCACTGGTGGTGCTAATGGTGAGTGAAATCTAGCCTGTGGGATTAGAGTTCACTCTTGCGAGACCCGGAGCAACGCTCCGGGTCTTGCGAGAGGAACCCAGCGGAGCTGCAAGATAGAGTTCCTCCGGGTCCTCTCTTGTCTCCATCTCTCCCAGACGTCGGCCGCCGGCCCATGAAGGCCCATGAAGGCACACAGCAGGGCCGGGCGCTCAGATAGCGCGGGCCCTGCATGGACCAGCCAGAGAGATACCTGATCATTTGCCTGGTGTGCCTGATGGCCAGTCCGGGCCTGCACACAGCAGTTACTGAATCGTTAAACTAACACTAGAGTGTCAAACCTATTACTGACAATATAGTGTTGGAATTCAGCATTAAGTCCCTGCCTCTCCCTTCCATAGATTAAAGATGATTATTTTTACTTATCTTTTCTCCCACGCTATGCCAGTCTCACCGCTGCTGGCCCAACGTCTGTGGCTGAGATTATCACTTTTGATGATCTCAGCCAATCCAGTGCTTTCCCATATGAAAGCATTTGGGCCACTATTGAGCATGTGAGATAATAAAACTGCACTGCACCAATCAGCACAACCTCATAGAGATGCATTGAATCAATGAATCTCTATGGGGAACATTCGGGGCCTCCATGCAGGGGGTGGTGACATTGAAAGTAGGTGCTGCACACTGTGCAGCACTGAGATAGGAAGCACCTCCAGTGACTACCACTACAGGTGTAACTAACCAGCAATGTAAATACTGCAATTTTTCTGAAAAGACTGTGTTTACCATGCTAAGACTGCAGGGACATGCTGCTGACACCAGAAAGGCAACAAAGAAAACATGTGGTTTCTATTCAGAAGACTTAAATAAAGTAGCAGAGTTGCTCCAGAGGTTATTCACTGTACCCTCACTGTACCCTTTCAGCTTTGTCAGCGGTGGATAATCAGGAAGCAATTCATATGGTGAGCCTGCTTCTGGGGTTTCTTATTTAGCTAGGATTATCGAGTCTCTGGGATTCTTGGCTAATATATATCAAAATTTTAATCCCAACAACTTTTGGTTCAATCCTCAGATATTATTTTACCAGAGGTGAAAGAGTTAAGTGTTTGTGAGTCATGTTAGTCAGTGAACATGCTAAGTTTTCACCCCCCCAAAAAAAGATTTGGTCCAGGGAATATATGGATATTCTTTCTCTTCTTCCATAGAATATTTAATGAGAGCAGGGAAGGATTAAAATTTGGATAGAAAATGTCAAGTAGCATGTACTTTTAACAACTGGTTGTAGGCATTTTGTATATGTATATGTTTTATGTGAGAAATATCCTGAGCAAAGTAGTGGCAGTATTTCATCATTTTAAATTAAACTTAAACTAAGACTTACAAGAATTTCTCAGGATAAGCCTGTGCTTTTTTGTTTTGTTTTTTAACTATGATTTGTTTAAGCAAAATAAATCAATCCACAGTGAGCTGAAATGGGGTACTAAGAATGTTTCTTCCTGGATAAGCCTGACTGCTGACCCTCTCCCTTTTTATCTTCCGTTACCCTTCCCCCCAATAAAACACAGACAACCAAATTGTGGGTAAGGGCAACGGCCACAGCTTTTATTATTAAGCCAGCATAATTTAAACCAACTGTCAGCTGTTGGGTTTTCCCAGCAGACAGCTAACACAACAAATCTTCCAGAGCCTCTTCAGCCTGAAGTCCGTCCTCAACCAGACCAGGCTGCGACTCCCCAAGCCCGTCCGGGCACTGCTCTCAGTTCCACTTGCTGGCGAAGGACAAACCGCAGCTGTGACAAAAGAAACAGAAAAGAAAACACACCAAACACAACACATATAACCATAACATATCCCGTGTTCACACCAACCCAGGGAGGGTGGGCGGGAAACAGCACTGCTAGGTTCCCTCAGCGTGCTCTCCAGTGGTCTGGTAAGTATTTCCCAGTGACCCCGGTCCAAGTTCATCCCAAACATTGTATCAATTTTGTCACCATGGCAACCTCTCCAGGCAGCAGTCATGCTCCCCCCTCCTTATCCACTCCGGGGGTTGGCCTTGACTGCTGACCCTCTCCCTTTTTATCTTCCGTTACCCTTCCCCCCAATAAAACACAGACAACCAAATTGTGGGTAAGGGCAACGGCCACAGCTTTTATTATTAAGCCAGCATAATTTAAACCAACTGTCAGCTGCTGGGTTTTCCCAGCAGACAGCTAACACAACAAATCTTCCAGAGCCTCTTCAGCCTGAAGTCCGTCCTCAACCAGACCAGGCTGCGACTCCCCAAGCCCGTCCGGGCACTGCTCTCAGTTCCACTTGCTGGCGAAGGACAAACCGCCACCGCAGCCTCTCCCCTATCCCTGGAGAGGACTGCGTCCCCCCGAAGCCAGCGCCTGTTCAATGGCTGACTGTAATCCCAAATTAAATATATCCAGCCCAATTTCGTTTAGGTGGACCCCATCAGCCCTCATTATGTTTGCGTTGTTCCCTTCCAGCTCCACATGACGAGCCACAAAGCCACCCAGCCTACGCACAAAACGTGAAATCGTCATGTTGAAACGACGCCTGCCGCGCTCCACCGCCCTGGCGTGTGGCAGCGCCTCCCAAGCCGGTCGAGGAATAACTTCGGACCACACCAGAGTGACCTCGCTGCAAAGCGCCATACAGCGGGCCAAGTCGTGCTTGCACGCGTAAATTAAATCCACAGCTCGGCACCGTCCCAAGTCATTCCCCCCGGCATGAAGTACCAGAACCACTGACCCGGTCACGAAGCGCCGGAGCGCGACGCACTCCGGATACACTTGGTGCCACTCCAAACCCCGTATCCCCCGCCATCGAACCCTAACCTGCTCATGCGGGAGCCCTAGATTCCGGCCGTATGGTCTGTGCTCAGCGCGCCTAGCCGCCCAATAAATAAAGGAGTGACCGATGATCCAAACATACCGGGGGGAACCTGTGAAGAAAACAACACATCATAACTACCAACAGACTATAACAGATGAGGACGTATATACAGTTGAAACCTGCGAGAATCCCATCGACCCATGCGCTGAATTGCAGCATCGGACAACCCTACCTGTCGCGCCTGAGTTGCTGCACCAATCCGGAAGGAGTGGGGAGAATATCCCTTATCCTCTATGCCCAAAGCCCGCAAACTAGTCTTAAAAACACTGGAGAACTGAGACCGAGTTAAGACTGACCCATCTGCGTGAAGCAAGAAGGACTCTGCAGCCTCCGGCCGTAAGCGCGTGTATTGACCTACCAGCGCCACAGGACACCACCTACCCCCAGTAGCACCAATGCTAACCGACCTCCCCCGACCTAACTGATCTGTTTTGGACTTCCGAATGAAAACCTCCACTCCACTCTGCCCTATGCGAACGTCCTCCCTTCGAAGAGATGCCAGAGCCCTAGCCGACGCGGCCACCAACTCACCTATCCGCAGCGCAGCATAAAAACACAGAGAAAAGGCCACCCTGAAAAGCAGCGCCTCGAAGGGGGAGAAGCACACCGCAGAGAGAACCCCACAGAGATCATCCAATAAGTGGACGGACACCGGCCGTCTACAATCAGGAACCCTTTCTTTCCTCCATCCCCGAAGAACCCTCTGGACCACGAACTCTTTTGAAAGGTCCTCCCACCCCATAAAACGCATCAGGAAAGAAAGAGCCCCTAAACTGCGTTCCACCGATGACACCGAAGCTGCGCGCTCCCGTAAGGAGGACATGAAAGCCAAAGTAGACAGCAACCTACCCTCAGAGGAGTACAAACCGAACTCTCCCGCAAAGACCAACCACCGATCCCACACTGCCCGATAGGCAGACCACGAAGCGGGAGCCAGCGATCTCCTGAACAGGTCTGCTAGGTTCCGAAATTGAGGGTCCATAAGCACGTGGGACATACCAGACCAGCTTCCTCGGCTCCTGGAGCGACCTCCCGAAAACGATCCCACTTAAAGCGAGAAAGAGAGTCGGCAATGACATTAGACACTCCGGGAACATGGATTGCTCGGAACCAAATGTTAAATTCCAAACAACGCAGAACCAACCGGCGTAACAAAGCCAATACTGGAACTGAGCCAGATGATAAACGATTCACCACATGGACCACACTCATGTTGTCCGTGCGGAAAACCACCTGCCTGTTCGCGAGCTCCTCCCCCCACAATTCCACTGCTACCACAATAGGGAAAAGCTCGAGAAAAGTCAAGTTACGTATCAGGTCCGCCTCGCGCCATGCAGCAGGCCAAGGCTCCGCACACCAACGTCCCCGAAAAAATGCCCCGAAGCCCAGGGAACCGGAGGCATCCGTAAACAACTCCAGGGCCACGTTAGACATCGCTTCTCGACGCCAAATTGTCCGACCATTGTACCCTGCGAGGAACTCACTCCAGACATTCAAATCGTCCTTGAGCCGCTTGGTGACCCGAATAAAATGATGGGGAAGGCTAATGCCGACAGTAGCCAGAGACAGCCGTCTACAAAACACCCGACCCATAGGCATGATCCGACATGCAAAGTTCAAGTGGCCCAACAGGGATTGCATCTGACGAAGCTGCACCTTCCGCGCACCCTTCACCCGAGCAACCATGGTCGTAAGGGTCCCCAATTTATCACTGGGCAAACGAAAGACCAAACCGATGGAGTCAATCTCTATACCCAGGAAGGAAATAACCTTCGGGCCCTCTGTCTTGTCCTCTGCCACTGAAACCCCTAAATCTCGCATAACTGCCTTAAACTGTCCCAACAAATATTCACATCGCGAAGAGTGAACCGGACCGACGAACAGAAAATCGTCAAGATAGTGCAAGAGGGAAGTAAAACCTGACACCTCCGATACGATCCATTCCAGCAATGAGCTAAAAACTTCAAAATAATAACAAGAAATCGAGCAACTCATGGGGAGGCACATATCGTAGAAAAATTCCCCCTGAAACTGACATCCCAACAAATGAAAACAGGAAGGGTGAACTGGGAGCAACCGAAAGGCCGATTGAATATCAGACTTAGCCATCAGGGCCCTAGGCCCTGCTTCCCGAACGAGATCCAGAGCCCGATCAAAAGAAGCGTATCGGACCCGACTATCCTCCTTCGCAATCCCGTCATTAACCGAAGCCCCCGCTGGAAAAGACAGGTGATGAATCAGCCGAAACACCCCCGGTTCCTTCTTAGGAACGAGGCCCAATGGGGACACCCGCAAATTATCAAACGGAGGAAAGGAAAACGGACCCGCCATCCGTCCCAAGTCCACTTCTTTTTGCAGCTTAGCCGCCAGAATCCCTTCCTTACCCCGAATCGAGGACAAATTGTGCGCAAACGACGCCTCCCCAGACGGAGTAAATGGGATCCTAAAACCATCGGTGACACCTTCCCAAAGCACCCACGCATCCCTATGCCTGGGGTACCGTGCGAGCCACGGAAGCAGTTTTACCACCCGTACCGGGGTCCTCCCCCCGAGGAGCGTCATCCTTAGATGCCGTCCTGGGGAGGGGTTTTCCTTTTCTAAAACACCGAACCGCCGGGTGAGCCCCACCACAGTGGGAACACTCATGTTTAAATCGACAACTGTTGTACCACCTGCACTGACTCTCATTGAAGAGCCAGCAGATGCCCTTCTTGATCCCGGCCGACGCTCCACCAGGAGCGCCGGCGGCCGAAGGAAAGGACGATGAGGCTGGACGGCACGGGGTCATGAGAAGTAACCAAAGGTTACCATCTTGCATGCCAAAATGCATGTGCGGTCGAACCGCCATTTTTTGTCTAAATTGCTGGTCGGATTTAAACCAGCATTGACCCCCATAAACTTTATAAGCCCCCCAAATTAAATCCAAATAAGAAAACAAAGACGGGGCCGGCTCTGGAAACCTCGTCGACAAAATACTAGCGTAAGTTGCAAATCCTTGCAACCAATTACCGAAGGTACGGGGGAGCTCCTTACCTTTTCCAATCTCCGTCGCCTCACCACGTCGCGGTCTATCAGCAGATTCCCTATCAAACGGGACTAACGATATGAGGTCCACATACTCACCCTTCAATATTTTCTCCTTCACCTCCAGCGACACATGCATCCCCAGGGGGGCTATGTCACACACCGGCCCCCCTGCAGTACCCTCCATAGAACCCAACGGAGGGGTCCCCGTGGGAAGCGAAGCGTCCTGCGCAGTTAAGCCAACCTGCCCTAAGCGATCTAATACTAAGCGCAGCAATTTAATGACTTCCCCTGTATTCCCTTGTTCCAGCCCAGAGACCCCCTCTGCCCCTAACCAAGCGCGTGCGCACTCCAACTCACGGTTCTGGAGCAGGGGTCTCTCCATCAGCTCCACATCCGATCCATCCGTCAATACAGGTCCTGTGGCCAGCCTGCCAGCCTGCCCTCCAGGGGGCTGGCGGCTCACCCCCATGGGAGCTCCAGATCTTCTGGGGTGGGTGTGTGGAGGGGAATCCTGCGTCCCTCCCTCCTCTGTGGCTGCTGAAGCACCTTCAGGTCTCCTGGGGTGATGAAGAAGAGGGGAATCCTGCGTCCCTCTCCTCTCCCTGGTGGTCCAAAGAGGCCCTGGCGAGTTCCTCCGCCGGCCTGCCTGCACCCGCTGGCCATCTCCACTTTCGGGGGAGCGGTGCTCCGTTCAGGAATCCCCGGATCCATCTTCACCCGGACTTCCGGGTTCGGCAGTGGCCTGTGACGTCTGCGCTCCTTGACCCACAGACGTCACGTACGCGCCACCAGCGTTCCGGCGTGCGGCGCCCCGCCTCTTCCGGCGTGCGGCCGCACGCCCTGACGTCACATCCGCTGCAGCCGGAAGAGAAGGGTGAGGACTGCGCGACCTCACCTCGACCACAGCGCCATCTTGGGATCCGCCATCTTGATGGCCAGGCCCCGACCGGGCCATCCGACGCGTGGAACACCTCTCCCCGCTCCTTCTTCTTCCGGAAACCGGATTCCTCCGCAGGGGGCCAGCCTCACTCGGCCCCGGACAGGTAGTAGCTGGTACAGCCCTGGCTCTCCTCACCGGACTGGGAGACAATCTGGATGGCGGCCTGGAACGGCGGGTACGACGTCCTCTGGTGGGCCCCGACCCCTCTTGAGACTCCTGGGTGTTTTGGACGCTGTGAAGCAGTGCAGCATAGGACTCTGCGCCGTGTGTCCTCTGAAAGGCCTGCAAAATTGTGAGTAGAGCCTCTCTGGGCATGTCAGGGACATGAGCCATGATGTTAAGTTATTAACTGCAGTGGCAAAATTCTGGAACAGCAGTTTTAAAACACTAACAGCAGTTTTTCTTTTTAAGGTGACCAGAAACAGCACTGCTAGGTTCCCTCAGCGTGCTCTCCAGTGGTCTGGTAAGTATTTCCCAGTGACCCCAGTCCAAGTTCATCCCAAACATTGTATCAATTTTTGTCACCATGGCAACCTCTCCGGGCAGCAGTCATGCTCCCCCCTCCTTATCCACTCCGGGGGTTGGCCTTTATGATACCAGTAAAAGCTATGAAGCAACCTGTAGCCTTATCCACTTTGAGCACAGTCAAAGGAGTCTGTTGGGCATATAATGAAAGCCAGTACCATTATTTAATGAATTGAAAATATAAACATGAATGCTCTTCCGGTGCAGGTGGGCACCCAGTTTTTTTCTGTTTCAGAAAACAGATGGTGGCCAATGCAGGGAGAAAGCATCTTTCAAAAAGCATGACTCCAGTGAAGCTATCTGTTTTGCTTTCTTATTTAAATTATCACCCAGACAGGGTTAAAATCAGTAGATAGTAATTTACAAGTGGTTAAGAGGAACATTTAAAAATATGTTTGTTAGGGAGAATAGCCACCCCTTTTATCCATCCATCCATTTCAAAATATTTCCTTTGGATTAGTCCCAATGAAAGAAAGAGTGGAGTCTGGGTTGATTCACTATTCATCTTATTCACCAAGAGCATCATTGAGCGACGACACTGGCAAAACTCTGTTTTCTGTTTCCTATTGCACTTTTGATGATGCGTTGTTACTGATTGTGACAGTAACAGTCTTATGTCACTAAAACATTCATAAATGACTATATCACTCACCTTGGCTTCCCCTACTTTCCCTCCCTGAACTACACCAAAAGCACTCTTTCCCATCAAGCCTGCCAGTGGTCCCAGGGAGCCAGAGTAAGCTGTCAAGACTTCAGCAGGACCTACCTGAAATGCTCTGGAACTCTGGCTCAGCCACAATCACTGTCATATTTCATCTATGATTTCATCCACTTCCCCTCAGTCAAAGAGAGCGCTATTTGCAGGGAAGGTACAACAGATACTATAGAGCAATCACTCCCTGAAAACTAGGGGGAGCCTCCTTGTTTCACCCCCGAGCCTCCTTGTTTCACTATATCTCTTGACTCCTTTACTTACCTATCCAGTTAGATTACCAGGGAGAGAGGCTTCTGTTATTTTCCTCTATCTAATTACTTCACTTTACTTTCGGTGATTTAATCATCATTGAACCTGATATATTCTTCGCTATTGAATTATCTCTAAGCTAATCGGCTGCTACTTTAAGGGCTATTCAATTTTGGAGCAGGTATTTTCATGATGTAAGTGACGGATTATTCATACAGAGAAGATTGATAGAGACTGTTTAACCCTCTTCACCCTGGCTATCTTTATATTAACCATTAGTGGGGAGGTTCTTTCTATACCTTTGTTATCTCTTAACTATTGAGATTATGTATTAATTTATCAAGCTATAATAGACCTGTATAATAAAGTCTTTTGCATACATTCTAGCAGGATATACCCACTATCATTAATTAACTAGTTAGGTACAGGAGTAACCTTATAAGGCTAGTGTTTCCACTTTGTTTTTTCATTTTGTTTTCTTTCCTGTAATGTGATCATTGGTCACACACTATATATATATATATATTGATATTGTACTTTATTGGATACTATACTTATTCCAGGTTGCACTTATTTATAACTTGCGGATTATGTGCTTTTTGATCTTTGATTTTGTATGATAGGGTTAAGCCCTTAGACATTTCTGGAGTGTCAACAGGTGTGGAGGTTCCAGGAATCTTTTGTCCTGTTACCTGATTATCTTCTTTTGCTTTTGTTCTATAACACTAAACAGTGCTTTCTTCCAGCTTGAGGGATATTCCAGCGAAGATACCCAGCCGTGGTATAAGAGCTCCGATACACTGATTATTCCAAAGTCATGGAAAAAGAAGCATTATAAGCAAAGACTGACATTAAATCTTAAGACATTTCCATATTAAGATATTGATGGAAATAAAAGAAACTCTGAAGGGCTTGGATTCCACATCTTTATTGTTCTTGCAATCGTACCTGTATATAAAAAAATATATATATTCCGTCACCTTAGACTAAATCTCTTTTCTTCCAGTCTAAATGTGTGACATTGTGTTTATAAATAGATTTCCAGACAATGGTTTGCTTTGGCCCCAAATATATTTGTATAATGCTAATATATCCCCCCGAGGCACTGTTTTTCTAAATGAAAGAGATTTAAATGTGTTAACCTTTTTTTTAATAACTAAAATTGTATTTCTTTTATTAATTTTGCAGCCCGCCACTGCACTTTTCTTCTAGTGCCAAAATATCCTTCTTTAGAACAGGAGCCCAAAATTACACAGCATATTCAAGGTGTGATCTTACCAGTGATTTATAAAGAGGCAAAATTATATTTTCATTCTGAGCATTAAAGGCCCTATTTATACATGTCAAAACCTTACTGGCCTTAGAAACTGCAGATTGACATTGCATATTGCTGCTTAGTTTGTTGCCTATAACAATTCCTGAATCCTTCTTGTGTGTTGTTATCCCTAATTCACTACCATTTAGTTTGTAAGTTGCTTGTGCATTCTTTCCCTCGAAGTGCATAACTTTGCATTTCTCTACATTAAATTTAATCTGCCATTTGAGTGCCCAGTCCCCCAATCTATCTAAATCCTCTGCAATTAATCTGCAGTAAAGTAAAATCATGTAATATCCACTTTAAATAGTTGTAGTCTATGGCAGGATGATTTTGTAAACAATTTATTGATTGATTTTATACACTGACTCTGCTGGTTCTAAAGGTTTTGGATTGTTCTGGCAAAATAAATGGGCAGTAAGAGAGTTGCCTTAAAATGAATCTGATGCAGGTTGGTTAAAAAACATGGTTCTGTAAGAACTCTTTCCTAATGTGGTAGTATTGGAATTATGGTGCAATCAGCTGGCTAATAAAAGGCTGCTATTTAATTCGGTTTGGGTATATTTTATATCATCCTAACAGTATTACCCTTATGGTAATATCTTACAGGTTGCTTTACAGTTCATTTTACACCTAAGAAGGCTTTGATTCAATGACATTTATCAGAAATGTCAATCTTTTTAAAGTTACTGGGAATTAAGCCAGTTTTAAAGAGTTCCTACTTACACAGATACTGAAAGGTTATGAATGTGGGATCAGATATAAGGATTTGAGAGCCCTATTTCATTTGCAATCTTACGAAAAATGATTGTTTTATTCCAGAAGGTTTGTTTATCCACTTGTTGGCTACTGCATACATTTGGACTTTTCTCAGTGCTTTTAGAGTTTGCTAATTGGTTTGTAAAAGCAAACATGTCAAATCTGCCCTCCCATTTTAAAATGTTAACCTAGAACACAATTCTGTTCATGTTTTATTATCCTCTTCCAAAACAGACAGGTTGGGTAAATGAGGCTGGATTTGTTAGGTCCCCTTTTGGTCCAGTTTTAGTGGTAAGATCTTTCCTGGCTGTTAGACAAATTGGTTCAGGCCCCCTTTTGAATTATATTGACTAGATTTCAGTTTATAAGCGTTCTCAATAAATGTTTGCCAATATTAGGTTTGAGAGATGAAAAGATTTCCTATCACTACTTCAGGATTGGAGTGGCCACTGAAGTGGCTAAATTGGTTTTATATCCCTCAGTAATTATTTAATTAGGCAGGTGGGAGTCAGATTGCTTTAAATGCTACATTCAATTGGATCTGTTATAGTTACTGTACTAACTTACTTCTTTCTTTTAGATTTTTTTTGTATATTGACCACACAAATGTACACTATAAGGACAAAGTATTGTAAGACACACCTCTTAATTATTAAATTAAAATGATTCAATCAGACCCATTGGCACAGGTGTATATGATCAAGTACCTAGCTATGCAGTCTGCATTTACAAACATTTAAGAAAAAAAACAGCTAGTGGGGGGCGTGGCCTGACCGATGGTGTGAACGGACGCATCCTTGTGTAGCTCCCGGTCAACCTCACCTTAAGAAGCCGCCAATTGGTTCTACACCACAACATGGGTAATAAAAAGAAGCAAGCTGTCTCTCAGGAGACCCCAGGGCCACCCTCTGGCAAAAAAACGGGCGATCTGGACCGCTACTTCAGAGAGAAAGTGCGGGTCCTGACGGAAGAAGAAATGGCGGAGACGCCATCTTCCCCACGTGCATCGGATCCACCTAGCCCAGCGAGCACAGACTCTGCGCCCGAGGACGGTAACCACTTGCTGCAAGAAATCCTGCAGAAGATCCCCTCAAAGGAAGAAATAGCTACCATGCTGGCGAAATTGGAGGCATCCATGCAAGACAAACTTTCTGCTCTAAATACAGAGGTACGTCATATCGCCTGAGAGTGGGAGACTTGGAAGGGGACAGAGACAATATGCAATTAAAGTTGCATGAAATAGAACAGAGACAGGACGCACAGGACATTCAAATTACACAATTACTTCGCCATAATGAGGACCTCGATAACAGGGGCAGGCGAAATAACTTGCGTATTAGAGGTATCCTAAAACCCCAGGGGGACACAGAAAACGTAAAGGCCGTTCTACAAACTCTATTTAACAAGATTTTGGACCGCCCTGCAGACACCCACATAGAATTGGACAGGGCCCACAGAGCAGTGAGGCCCAGGGGACTGCCACAGGACATGCCGCGAGACATCATCTGCAGGGTACATTACTATGCCCTGAAGGAAGACATCCTGCGGCTAGCTCGAAACTCCCCAGCATTAGCATCCTCTTCTCCCCATATACAGATCTTACCGGATTTAGCCTGGCAAACACTACAGGGCAAGAGAGCTCTCCGCCCGATCACTCAGGCCTTGCAAGCGAAGGAGATTAGATACAGGTGGGGATATCCCTTCTCTCTAATGGCGTCACATCAGGGAATACACGGCATCATCTCCACTATACAAGATGTCCCTGAATTCCTTAAATTGTTCGACCTGCCCCAGGTGGAAATTACGGACTGGTACAATTCCGGGCCCCAGGAAGCCACGCAAGCTCTGCCACAAAGACCTAGATGGAGGGGAATCGCCGAGAAAAGGAGAACACCAGGAAAACGTCTCCCATTTACACCGACTACAAGACCTCGTTGAACACCTTAGGACGCTTGATCATTTCACCAAATATGTGAGGCTATATAGAATCTTGTTAACCCTTTCGGAGAAACTAAAGCCTTGAGGATCGAGGCCCTGGACTGATCTACAAAATACTGCCTCTGTACTGAAAGAATCACCTTAACCGGTGGAAACGGACTAAACCACATATCAAGGACAAATAGACATAGAAGAAGCATGTAATGTATATAGAATACCTAATGTGACATGGGTTTGACCAATGTTGTATGCCTTTAATTGGGAAGCTTACACGACCATGTTTGCTAGTTTAGCCCTTAATTTGCATTTAACTTTAAAAAGACTAAACAAACAACAACAAAAAAAATCTGTACAGGAGTATAGTAAAGGGAACAGAGCGGCATAGGGCTTTAATCTCTAAGAGACAGGACTGATAGCTTTGAAATACCCCTAAACTCACCCCTGAGGGACATGTATTCTGCTTCCAGGTTTAAGGTCATATTTAAAGTCGTATTTTTGGCTAAATTCTTGATGTACATGCATATATGTATTTTATGTTATATGAAGTGAAGTTAGACCTGGCTCCACTAGACAAGACAAAGTTCAAAACCACCTTTAATTCCTAATTAGATACTATGCTAGACTAATTATACCTTCATTAGCGCTTGGCGGCGCGACATTTTTAAACATATTCACAAGGTTGTAGGGAGCTACAACAACTCTTTAAACACCGTAAGAGACTTACCACGAATAGCTACGATACTAAATATTTGTTTATTAACTGATATCACCAAATACCCCTGACGTAACCGACAGAGGTTACTAGCAGTGCACTAACAAAATCTTATACACCAGTCAATAGTATTCCCGTTTCAGCAAGTGAAGCTGACGGAGTAAGTCATAGAGCACTGACTCCTGATATACTGGTACTAGTACCAGCTCTCGCTTGTGGATCCTAGGCCTAGGATTTACAGAAGACTGTAAATAAGTTCGGGTTCTTAATTTATTTGATTATTTCTTTATTATTTTTAATTTTCTATCTGTTTTATAATTTTTTATTTTCCCACTATACTTGGTCAAGACATTCTAATAGCGGTGCACCAACATAGTACCTAAAATTTGACATCAGTATACGTATAAGACCATACCACTTGAACCTCATTGAGTGAGAAATGGAGAAACCCTCCAAGAATACGGTAGAAATAATTGATACACTGAATATACTCTCTTACAATGTCAAGGGCCTAAACTCACCGATAAAGAGACATATGGCACTTAGGGACTTTCATAGACTCCAAGCAGACGTGGTGTTTGTACAAGAAACACACTTCAGGGACCACGGAGCCCCAAAACTAAACAATAAGCACTTTCCCAGAGCCTACTACAATAACTTCAGTAATAGCAAATCGCGAGGAGTGGCAATCCTGATTGGAGCTCAAATTCCTTTCATATACCAATCACATGATACCGATAGATCAGGCCGCTACATCATTCTCCAGGGCACTATTTACAATCAACCTATCACTTTGGTAAATATCTATTTGCTAAACACCAAACAATGTCATACATTGCGCAGAATTCTAGTTAAGGTCCAAAAACTCGCAACAGGGATAACAATTATAGGAGGAGACTTTAACATATCCATAGATGGGCAAAAAGACAGCACTGCTCCTAATTCAAATCATTTAAAATCAGTTAGATCACAGATGAGGAACCTAATGCATGGCCACCAACTAGTGGATTGCTGGAGAGCTCTAAATCCTACTAAGAAGGACTATTCTTTTTACTCTAGATCAGCTACCACATATACGAGAATAGACATGTTCTTAACGCCCCAGAGAGACTTCTCTCTAATATTATCAGCATCCATTCATAACATTACCTGGTCAGACCATGCTCCAGTTCAAATTAAAGTTAGGATTCCCTCTATGGCGCAAGGAAAGGGACAATGGAAGTTAAACACCTCTATATTACACAATGATAAAGCAAAACAGGCAATAGCTAACACCATTTCTCAGTACTTTAAAGACAACGATACCCCAGACACTACTCCCTTCCTACAATGGGAGGCACATAAATATGTGGTGAGAGGAGAATTAATTAAATGGGGCTCTTTCCTTAAAAGAGAACGTAACAAGGCACAAACAGACCTATTGAGGGACATTGCGCAGCTAGAGGAGACTCACAAAAATAATATGACAGAAGCGACTCACCGCAAACTAATATCCCTGCGGTCGGACTTAACAATATTGTTACAACACAAATCTAAGAAATCACTGCTATGGAACAAACAGATTTTCTACGCACAGGGTAATAGATGCGGGAAACTACTAGCTAATGCGATTAAACGAAAAAGAGAGAAAACATGTATCCCACAAATTAAAACAACTGCCAATAAAATAGTACAAACGAATGAAGGGATAGCAAAGGCCTTTACGGACTTTTATGACTCCCTATATATTATCACAAAAAACTCCCTAGATAAGGAACAGATAATGACATATCTGGCAGACAAGTTTGATAGAGTACTCCCGAAAGAAGTAATGAACTCCTTGGATGAACCCTTTTCATTCATGGAGCTAGCAAACGCAATTAAATCCACACCCTCTGGCAAGAGCCCAGGCCCAGACGGTTACTCAGCATTTTATTATAAAACATACATGACAGAATTAGGTCATCACTTGCTGAAAGCCATAAACTCCATCAACACAGCCAACCCAATTCCTAAATCGAGCTTAGAGGCTAATATTACTCTACTCCATAAACCGGGAAAAAACCCAGATAATTGTGGCAGTTATAGGCCAATTTCACTGATAAATGTGGACATTAAGATTTTCACTAAAATGCTAGCATTAAGGCTAAAACCCCTTCTCCCCTCCTTGATCCATCCGGACCAAGCTGGATTTGTGCCGTTGCGTGAAGCGAAGGACAATACCACGAAAATAATAAACCTAATCCACTGCGCGCAAGGGATAACCCGCCCTACACTATTGTTAGCTATAGATGCGGAGAAGGCGTTCGACAGGGTGGACTGGACCTTCCTCCTGTCGACGCTGGAAACATTAGGATTTGGCAATAGATGGATGCAATGGATCCAAGCGATCTATTCGAACCCATCAGCTAGGCTTAAAATCAATGGTACGTTATCGGAACCGTTTCAAATAACAAACGGGACGAGGCAGGGATGCCCCCTCTCACCACTCCTATTTATTATAGGGCTCGAACCTCTTCTACAGGCAACTAGGGCTCAATCAAAAATTGAGGGAATACGGGTGGGGGACTCCCAATACAAAGTTTCAGCATTCGCTGATGACTTACTTTTCACATTAACTAATCCCATATCGTCTCTCCCAGCTTTGATGGATACACTATCTGAATAAAGCGCCTTATCAAATTTTAAAATAAATGCAGATAAATGTGAAATTTTAAACCTTACAGTACCTGAGAGGGACAGGACACACCTTCAGAGGAAATACCCCTTTCAATGGGCAATAAAATCTATTAAATATCTAGGAATAAACATAACCCCACACACTAAATCACTGTACGGGGCCAATTTCCCGCACTTGTTAGACTCCATTGGCTCAGACCTAGACAGCTGGAACAAACCCCACTTCAGGTGGTTCGGCAGGGTCAACATATTAAAAATGAACACACTCCCAAGACTACTCTATCTTTTGAACACTCTCCCAATTTATATTCCGCGCATGTTTTTCAAGAAAATACAAACCCTATTTACCAAATTCATATGGGCCAATAAACGACCAAGACTACGTTATACCATTCTTACTAGGCCTAAAGACAAGGGAGGGGTTGGCCTTCCAGACGTTTGGTTATACTATCAGGCCATTCATATGGGCCGAGTAATCGACTGGTCACACCAATCACCATCCAAACTATGGATACCCATAGAACGGGACCAATTAGGGATATCGCTCCGGATGCTGCCATGGCTCTTAACTGCTCCCAATAACTGGAAAATTCCAAACCATCCAACAATATCTCCCACCATTAAAATATGGGAGAAAAATCTCTCCAGCAAAGACATAGCCCCAACTCCCTCACCACATTACCCAATAACTGAGAATCCGAACTTCCCGGCTGGGATAAACGGTTTACTATTAAAACCTCAAAATAACATGGACCCAGCGGGTCATATAACACTAGCAGAGGTCATAGCTGATGGACAATTAGCTCAGCTGTCCCATCTGACGGCCAGTACTCCGTCTACTCTAATGCAAAACTTCCAATACGAACAACTACGACATTTCCTACGAGCACAGGCCCTACTGAGCTGGACACCTAGGGAGAGGACGAAGTTTGAGCAACTATGCCTACAAGACAAAATTCCGCTCAAACAAATTTCTGCATGTTACAAATTGCTACAAGATCAAACACATACCCGACTACCATACTTCACAAGAACTTGGGAAACACACCTACACACTGAGCTGGGGGAGGCAGAATGGAACGCTATATTTAAGAACATTTTCCATGCACATTCTAGTGTCCCTTTACAGGAGATAAATTACAAATTTATATCAAATTGGTATACTACGCAAGTAGATGTACATAGATACGACTCGACTCAGTCTCCCGAATGCTGGAGATGTAAGCTTGAGAAGGGTACATTCCAACATTTATGGTGGTCATGCAATCTAATTACAGGATTCTGGAAGGAGGTATGGAACGCAATTCGACTAATAACTAGCTTAAACATCCAATTTAACATAGAAGCACTCCTCTTGCTACATCTACATACGCCACCAGAAAGGTTCAGGTACTCTCTTACATATTTCATGTTGACAGCAGCCAAACACACCATAGTAAATAACTGGAGAACCTCTATGACCCCAACTAAAAAAGAATGGTACAATAAAATCGAACATTACCACACAATGGAAGGTGGGGAGCATTAGACAAATACCATAGATATCAAGACATCTGGCAACCATGGAAACAATTTCTAAAAGGTGCACTGACATCCTAGAGAGATTTTCACACACAACTTAAAGTGAGCTATTTGGGCTCTTATATCTACCTATCACAGCTATTAGATTTCACAGATCGTATTACACTCAGGAGAATATTATGTTATTACGTTTTAATATATGCTTAAAATTCTAAGTATATTGTTTAATATGTTAAACTTTACTCAACATCACCATGTCATGTACCTATACTTACTGTATTGCATGTAAAATAGTGAATCACACAGTTTACTACAATGCTATACCTTGTATATGTATTATGTCTGAAAGAGATAAAGACAAAAAAAAATATATATAAAAAAAAAAAAACAGCTAGTTCTAAAGATCTCAGTGAATTCAAGCACAGTACCGTGATAGGATGCCACCTTTGTAATAAATCATTTTGTGAAATTTCATCCTTGCTAGATACTTAATGATCAACTGTAAGTGGTATTATTGGAAAGTCAAAGCGTTTACAGACAGCAGCCATGAAGCAGAAGACCACATAAAGTCACAGAGCAGGGTCACCAAGTTCTGGGGAGCATGGTGCATGAAATTAGCCAACACTCTGCTGATGCCATAGTTGAAAAGTTTCAAACTTCTACTGGCATTAATATCAGCACAAAAACTGTGTGGTGGTAGCTTCACAAAATGGGTTTCCATGGCTGAGCAGCTGCATGCAAGCCATACATTACCAAGTAAAATGCTAAGTATTGTTTCAAGTTGTGTAATTTATCCCACCACTGCATTCTGGAGCAGTGGAAACATGTTCTGTGTAGTGAAGAATTACGCTTCTCTGTTTCGCAGCCTGCTGGGCGAATCTGGGTTTGGGGGATCCCAGGAGAATGTTATCTGCCTGACTGTATTGTGCTAACTGTAAAGTTTGGTGGTTGAGGGATAATAAAATGGGACTGTTTTTCAGGGGATGAGCTAGCTCCAAAACATTTTGGACAATGCTATGCTTCCAAATTTGTGGGAATAGTTTGATGAATATCCTTTTCGAATCCAGCATGACTGTGCCCCAGTTCATAAAGACATGGTTGCATGAGTTTGGTGTGGAAGAACTTGAGTGACCCACAAATAGCCATGACCTTACACCCATTGAACACCTTTGGCATGAACTGGAATGGAGATTGCGAGCCAGGCCTTCTCATGCAACAACAGTGCCTGACCTCACAAATGCTCTACTGGATGAATGGGCACTAAATTCCAACAGAAACACTCCAAAATCTTGTGGAAAACCTTCACAGAAAAGTGGAAGTTGTTATAGCTGCAAACAGGGTGGGAGGGGGAGGGGAGGAAGGGCAACTACTTATTAATGTCTATGTATTTAGAATGCAATGTCATAAAAGTCCCTGTTGGTGTAATAGTGAGTTGTCCCAATACTTGTGTCTATATATAGTTTATTTTGGGCTCAGCAGAGTGCTTCCAAACGCCTTTGCAATGTTAGCTTGGGGTTCAGGAAAGACAAGATTTTAAACATTTGCATTGGTTTAAGGGATATGCAAGTAAACAATCTGTATTGTACAATTATAGATTGTTCACAGAGGTTGTCATGGCTTAATGCCATTGTGACTCATTCAGGGGCAACAATTTTCGTTGGGTTAAATCTATTTACATTTTATTTGATTTTAAATCTTTTTTCTTTTAGTTTATATCTGTTAAATTTCTAGATGTGTTATTACTATGGTCAGAAATGATTCCATGTTTTATTTGGCTCAGTTGCCCAAGCTGAAAGCATTAGAGAGGTTGAGATGGAAATTAAATAGGGCTATGTTAAAATTCTTATCTTCCTTGGGCCATTTCTGCCATTTGGAGTTCAAAGATATACATGAAGACCTTTATTGGAGAGATGGGATTCTTCTCTCTGACATAAGCTTAAAATGACAAATTGAAGATTTTGTGGAATTTTAGTAGCTTACATATTTAAATTACTCCATAAATGCATACCATTTGTGAAAGTGGACAGCATGGGTACTCTCATATGATATATTTTGAGCTTTATTGAGGTGCAAATTTTAACCATTTTTTTTTCAAAGTTTGTGGTATTCATTTTTATTTTTCAATATTTACATATACATTGTGCTTTTTAATGCTTTATAAAATCTCATGTGTCCATTGTAGTAAAATTATGTTTAATTACTCCAACCACCATGACCACTTCAGTGATTTGATGTGGTCATGGTGCTAGGAGTCAGTATGTGCAGTTTTTCTGCTTGAAACACTGCACATGTGTCTGGGGGCTAGCTGCAACAGCAGCACATGTTACTTTGGTAGCCCAAAATTCTGTCAATTGTGTGCATTAATTATGTCTGTTGTCAGCACGCATAGCACGCTGACAACCAATGTTCAAATCTTCCCCTTGGAGGCAGAGCATCTGCAAGGGGAATCTAGCTCTCCCCTCCCATTCTCCCTTCCTCTGGGTGTTCCTTCCCACCTCCCTCCATCGCTCTTCCTCCCTTTCCTTCCCCAAGCTGGCCCGGAGCATTGCCTCAGTGACGTTAGAAAAGGGTGCAGAAGAGCAACACCAGGAATTTTTCACCCATCACTTAGTTCAAGGTAAGTAAAGCCTTTTGCTTGCAGATTTTACACCGAAAAAGGTCCCTCCTCTTAAAAAGGGTTATAGTAACCCTTTAACTATACTCAGAAACATCTCCTGAGTGCAACAATACCCCATATGCATACCTTGGCAAAGTAACAATCGTAATCTTAAACCCTGTCTAAATCCTTAGTCATAAACCAAACGCTAACTCTAAACCAAATCTAACTCTCAAATAGTGTTAGAAGGATTCCCTCTGCTGAAGTCAGCAGAGGAATTACCTTGCTGATTTCAGCAGAGGGATTCCATTTCTTACCCTAATTCTAATCCAAACCCTAATCTGAACCCTAATTCCAATCCTAAAATTTGTTCTAAACCCATCTTAAATATAAACCTTATAATAAACTGAATACAAAGCCTAATATTTATTCTAAACCTAATCCCTATCCCTAGTTTATTCATAATCCCAAAGGTTTCCTTCTGCTAATAGCAGTACTGAATTTATCAAATATAATTTTAAAGGGACACTATAGGCACCCAGAACACTTCAGCTCATTGAAGTGGTCAGGGTGCAATGTCCCATGTCCTTTAACCCTACAGTGGTAGTAACTGCAATAATTACCTCTGAGGGTTAACCCCACTTCTAGTGGCTGTCCGAGGGACATTGGTGCTGGATTCAGGTAAATGACAGAAGGGGTTTTAATCCTGTAAGTTGCGAGAATGGGGGGGGGGGGGGAGGAAGGTGGGCACTGAAAGAACCTATAATGCCACGAAAACAGCTTTGTTTTCCTGGCACTATAGAATCCCTTTAAGAGAAAACAGAATGGCATGTTGTTGTATCTACTGGTTAGTTTCAGTATGACAGCTTTTAATTTTTTATATTGAATATAGTATGCCCAAAGTATTGTGATTCTGGGCAACTGGCAAAGCCCAGCACTGGGGCATGGTGGGAGACCCTCCAGGGTCGGTTTAGGCCCTGGGGGACTCCCAATCACCAGATCCAGTGAAACAATAATTTTGACCGAGCTTGATCACTGACTTTCAGCACTGCATGCAGCTCATCAAAAAGTCTGGGGCTATTTATAAATGGCCGCAGCTCACATGGGGGAGCCCAAGGTATCTACTTCGCACATAAAGCATTCATTGAACATCTAATAATATCAAATGGCTTAAAAGTGGATGCAAGAAAAGCCACAGCATTTTAGGAAATACCTTTACACACCAATGTAAATAGACTCCATCATATAACATCCAAATTCTGCTGTCATCTGTTCAGCATGTACACCACTGGTGGTCACACACAAACATTCACAGTAGTGATGTCATAGGAAACAATATGTAGGATCCATAAAACAATTGAAAGCACCCAACATTATGTAGAAATATCCAGAACAGGACCTCATTGCACAATGGGCTTTCTCTGGAACTGAAAAAGACATAGGGTTGACACTGATGCCAGATTATTTCTATGTCAAAGCAACTGTTAAGTTTCATGTAGTTGTCCTAGAATATTTCCAGTAGTTAGCGCAGGTTGCAGGTTATAACATTGTTTGTCTTACCACTTTTGTTTTAGGATATTTTTTGTGCACGCAGTAGCATAGTAGAAAATCCCATAATTGCTCATAAAAAACTGTTTTATTGCACTTTCATTGGAGGCCAAACTCTAGAGACTTCCAGAAACAGATATAATTAACCTGATATGACCATTTTTGAAGCTAGTGCTAAGGGGGAATGTTTTTTATGTTGCAAGGTTTATATAACGATCACTCATAAATATCTCAGAATATCTATGTTTCAGGAAATACAAATAATAAGCAAAAAATGTACAGGTGTTTTGCAATCAGAAACATAATAGGCAAGGAAATAACACGGTTCTAGACTTCGAGCTACCAGACCATTGTTTTTTATCAACATTTATGATTCTCAAGTGCCTGTCCTGACCCACTTGCTATCCTTATTACATTATTAGATTACTGTCAGCTATACTACTCTGCTGTTTTCTGTCTCTGAATTATGTTCAATTTCCAGTCTCCCTTTAGTCACTGTTCCTGCAACTGGACTCCAGTTACCAATTAAACTGCAGATATAAAAACATAATTCACATTTTATGCAGTGTTCAGGTAAGCCGTCACTTATAGAGAGGCATAGAGGATGTGAGCAAACAGGTTCACAGGAAGCGTATTTAAGAGAAATATATGTGTTTTAGCCACAGGAATGTAGTGTATATAAAGCTAGAGCAATTCACAGAATACAGTTACACATGAACAGGAACAAGATTAAAACAAATAACATTAAAAGATTACTTCAGGCACCATAACAACTTCATTGAATGCATGGTGCCTGGAGGTCCATGGCCAGACTCACCTTAAGGGCTTAAACTGTTCTTGAACGGTTTAAACCCAAAGTCTGTGTTTCAGTGATGAATCTCGCTGCCTCTCTGTCTTTCTGATTTCTCAAACTTGCTAAACCGGATGGCTCTTTCAAGGTCGGGTAGCAGTGACGCTGATTGGCTGAGAGCAGTCAGCTGAACCTCTCTGCCTATTAGTGACTCCCCATTCAGAAAACCGGCTTAAAAAGAAATAAGAACAGCACAGAAAAAGGTGTGGAAATTGGTGGCGCTTATTCGTATAATAAAGAATAATTTTTTTAAACTGCTACAAAAACACTCATGAGGGTACTCCAAAATCCACTCTCAACATGCACAAAACAAACAGATATCCACAAGTGGGTCAGTGTAAAAACTTTCCCACTACTTGGTAAGAGTGTAGCGCTTACAGGTATAGTTCCAAAAGTGCTCAAATATATAAACATACACTTACCACTCAGAGTAATGGCAAAAGGTATACATGCAGAAAAGAAAAAACAAAAGGGCACATAGAGTAATATTGTATGACCTATATTAAGTTAGATTTAAATGTGTACGGGTAAACTCACATTTTTTAGAGCCTTTTATATGGATATAGGCTCTAAACACTTAAACATCCGTGCCTTTAAGGTAGGCAACAAGACCATATTGGTGCAGCTTGCTCTTTTCTCTTCCTTTCAGCCAAAGATCAATCTCCAAATGAGATAAAACAGAGAAAATAACTTCTGGAGGCAGATTGTTATACCCTTAGTGCACAGTGCAATATATGTACAGAAAAAAGGTGCTCACCTTTTAAAGAGCCTTTTAATAACTGGCTCTAAGTATTACTGATGTGTGTGTCTATTATTAGGGGTGACACTATCCTTAACAGGATCCAAGAGATCAAGGTAAAGGTAAGTATATTCAAACAAAGTATTTATTAAAGATATTAAAATAGAAATGATTAAAATGACCAAAGTAATAGTAAAAAAAATATAAGTAAATACAATATATGTCGAAGCTCTTCCTCTCCTGCTGTACCAAGACGCGTTTCGCCTTCAATGTTGGCTTTTTCAATTGGCATTGCCAATTGGCATTGGCATTGCCAATTGAAAAAGCCGACATTGAAGGCGAAACCCAAGATTCTGCAAGGATATTCCGGTTTCCAGATTTAAGAAAACACAAGAACAGAGAGGCAGAGAGATTCAGCCCTGGAATACAGACTTTTGGGTTAAACAATTCAAGAATAATTTATTCCCTTAAGGTGAGCCAGCACCAGGGACCTCCTGGCACCATAACAACTTCATTGTGATTAAGGTGTTGTGGTGAACAGAACCTCGCCACGGCTTTTGCAGGGGCCTGCTTGCCAGCCTCCTGTCAAAAGACTATGGGCCAGCTCAACGACTGTAAAGACCCATATTTTATTCCCCCTGGTTCTCCTGGTTCGGCACTTTCCATAGAACCGAATGCTAGCTCAATGGCGGCCGTTCGCATGGGCCAAAACCGCGAAAAGATTTCAGGGGGACTTAGCTGCGAATGCCCTGGAACTATTTTTGGCGAGAAAACTTTGCGGTTCCCGGTCAGTCCCCCAGCGGCACTTAGCCGCGATAGCATGGTACTGTTTTCGGCAGGAAGACTGCGCAGTTCCCGGTCGGTCCCCAGTGTCACTTAGCCACGATTCTATGGAACTGTTTTGGGCATGGGACCATGTGTGCGGTCAGCCAAAACTATGACTTCCAGGAAATTCCTGAGCTTCTTAATCGATCTGGGTTATTTTTGGATGTGTTGTTCACCCCGATCTGGGTGAACATCAGGGGATGTAACTTTTGTGGGGGTTTTGTATGTTTTAAAGGTATTTTTATGGATTTATAAGAATGTGTGTTTTTGTGTCTGGAGATAATTGAGTTAATACAGTACTTGACTCAATTATCTCCCAGGTGCAGAGGAGGGATTGACCTAGTTTGTGTGGGAGTGTCCTGGATCTGAGAGAGAGAGATGTGATTGTGTATTTGTTTTTACTGTGGTTTACTCTCAGATCCAGGGGGGATTGCCCTTTGCATGGGGACTGTCATAAAAGGCCAAGTGTGGTCCCATTAAAGTCAGTTCACTTCAACCTCAACACGCAGCCTTGTCTCGTGATTGAAGGGGACAGCTATGCCAGCTATGCCAGCTATACCTGCTTTGGATTGCTATACTGGCTATAATCACTAGCTCTTGTAAGAGCAACATAGCTATACCTGCTAGACACTCTAGAGTAGGAGAGGTCCACCCACTGGAAGCTTGATCCTGGGCTTGGGTGGAGGACAGCAAGACCCTAGCCAAGCTATGGCAGCTAAGGGGCTTCGCTGCTTATGGTGTCTGGTGGTGTGCTTATAGTACTCCAGGCTACTAGGAAGCAGAGATTGTCGGAGTCATCCAGTCGGGGTGCCGGGTGGTCCGTCACAGTTGTTATGGTGTCATAATTGTACAACTTTAACTGTTAAAGGAACGGACTAGGTTATAGAAGAAGGCACATACTAACCAGTCATCAACTAAAAACTTAACAGTAAAATGTATGTGGCAAATGTTACAAGAATGAACATACCAACTTATTTTCCTTATGTTTACTTGGGTCAGAAATAATTTTAGCAAATATAATAAAATAATGAATATAAGTAAGAAATTCAGAAATCAGGCAAATATAAAATAATGGCACAGCTCCTTTACCACCATGTACTAACATCACCTCAATGCTGGCATCAGTACAAAGCTGCAGGGAACAGTGCAATCAGTACAAAGACTGTTCCCAGCAGCAAACAACTGGACTCCAGGGATAAAGTATCTAAGAATGAATGTAAGAATATGTGTGTATGTGTTTGTATATGAATGTCTGTGTATATGAATGTGCACGTGTGAGAAAGCCACCCTGCAAAACACATTAGGTCTTGAGATTTGGGTGGTCTGCTAGCGTTTTCTGCCTTTAATCTGATAATCTGCTAGAATTTTATATTCATATTTTGACTGGTTATTGAGGAGTCAATTGTCCTAATGTTGTTGAGGAGTGACTTATGCCATGCACCTGAAACTTATATTGTATCAGAATCTTATGACTTAGGATTCCAAACTAGGCATGTGCATGGGCAAAAGATTAGGTTTGGTTCGGCACTTCGGCAATTCGGCACTTCAGTTTGGTTCAGCACTTCCGAAATGCGAGACTTTGGCAATTCGGGAATTCAGCACTTTGGCACTTCGGGACTTCAGCACTTCGGCACTTAGGGACTTCGGGACTTCGCCAATTCCCTAACCCTAACCCTACTCCTATCCCTAACCCTAACCCAAACCCTACCCCTAACCCTACCCATAACCTTACCCCTTACCCTAACTTTCCCATGACCTAACCCCAACCCTATCCCTAACCCTAACCCCAGCCCTACCACTAACCCTGCCGAAATTTGTCCGAATTTAAATTCGGACCGAAAAAAAATTGCACATGTCTATTCCAAACCAGGGTTTCTGCACCACAACAGATGGAAGACCCAGCAGTAAACTCCAAGCCATGCATGGGGATATTAATTAAATGAGCAGTGCACATTCTGCCGTTAATGTTCATTGCATTAATGAGTAGACCCTGAAGTCACAAAAATGACTGGGCTTTATCTAGCCTTAAATTGTGGATACTATGTAACATATTAATAAAGCAATGTTACCATTCCAGTAGGCTAAAACTTGGGATGTCTACCTCCCTGAACACTTTGGTCATTTACTCATGTTGGAATTTCCTGAACGTAGAGATTCTAGCTAACAATAGATAATGTTCTGGGCTACTGTACAGATTTACAATTTTGAAAAATCACTAAATTAAGTTATTATGTTGCCAGCTGGCACTGGCTTACCTGGTTTAACCTCAAAGTCTGTGTTCCAGAGTCGGATCTCTCTACCTCCTGTCAGTTGACGCTCTTAGCCAATCAGCAGCTCCCCATTCACAACATGGCTTTAGAAACATACTTTTTTCTCAAGCCTTTTGTGTGAATGGGGAGCCCTGATTGGCTGAGAGTGTTAGATGGTCGTCTTCCGTTTTAAAGCTTTTCAGCAAATGGAAGGACAGGGGCAGAGAGATTCAGCACTGGAATACAAACTATAACGGTTTAATCCTTAAAGGTTAACCAGCGACAGGGATCTCATGGCACCATAACAACTTAATTTTAACAAAGTTGTTATGGTGCCCAAAGTGTTCTTTTAAGGTGAGACTAATCTAAGAGTATTCATCTTTACCATTGGTTTCCCTTGGTCAACAGGTTCTATTGAGTATATATTGGTTCCAAATCCTTGCACTTCCACAGGGCATTTATATAGATAGCTCAAAATGAGTACAATAACTGTGCCTAGGTGATAAACTCACTAAAGTAGCTCATTTAATTCTGACATGGACATTAATTAGCCTAGAATACCTGGGATTTTTCTAGATTTCTCATTATTATTTCTTACTAACCCAAAAAAGAGTCCTTCATAGAAATCTCACAAGTTCTGAATCAACCTGCCTAAATGGAAAACAACTGGATAATGATGTTTCCTTTTTGTACCAGCTTCTCTTAACTGCTTTGGACTATGCCCACAGATTCATGGCTAGATGAGAGAATTAACTTAATACATAATATACAGATGAACAATGGTCAAAAGCTGCTTAAACAATGGTACCGCTTGGCCTGGATGGTTCACAAAATTTTGACAGACAAACCAGAGGCCTTCTGGTGATGCCAGGAGAAGATAAGTGTCATATATGGTGTAGCTGTCATTGGGTCACTACCTACTGGAAGCATTCAAACAGAAATTAGAGAGATAATAATATCCTATCCACTTCAATCGAATTACTCATAAAACATCTAAAAAATTTAAAAAAAAAAAATCCTAATCCCCCAATTCTGGAATAGCAATGTTACAGGGTGATGTTGGTGATGCCCCACCCAACTTCTAGCAGTTGCAGTTGAAGAGATATATAGAGCATTCAAACATTCAAATATAATCTCTCACCGCAGCACATCAGTAAAATGCACTAATCTATTATTATTATTATTTATAAAGCAGGACCAGAGGAGGTGGAGAGCCCTGCTCAAATTAGCTTACTTGCTAGAGAGAGTGGCGTATAGTGAAAGGGTAAGGATAAAGTAGAAAAGTGGGTTGCTAGAATAGTTTTTGCTGAGGTCTTAGTTTTCATTTACTTTTTAAAAAACAAAACAAAAAAATAAAAGTTACCTGCGCTCTCTCCTTAATCTCTATGTATATTTAAACAAATGGAGGTCATTTAGTGTATATAAAAATACCCCTTTCTGTCTCATTAGAGATCTTAGCCAGAAGCTCAAGGAAGTAAGTTGAAGGGTCAGAGTAGGACCTGTCTAGGGGGTCTGCCTTGACGTTGGCAGGCGGGCATTCCCTCCAGTGGCCATTGGAGTAACTAAATGACCTCCATTTGTTTAAATATACATAAGGATTATAATTCACAAAATGAACCTGTAATATGCATGACAAGTGATGCGTGTGACAAACTGTAATTGTTTACATTGAAATGTACACTGAAATGAAACCAATAAACTTCAATTATAAAAAAAAAAAATATACATAAGGATTAAGGAGAGAGCGCAGGTAACTTTTTTTCTTTGGTTTTTACTGTATGTATTGGAGCTGATGTGTACTGTGGTCGTTGCTGCCGCCCGGGAGTGAGCACAGGACTTTTCTTTTTGTATTTTTTTTTTTGGCTGACTGTTACAGGAGAGAAAGCAAGGTGTAGAAAGGGAGACTATTCAGAGTTTAATTGATATGTTAGTTTTTTTCACAACTACAGGTTCCCTTATATCTCAGCGGTCACTTCCACCCACCTTTTGTAGAAAAGTAACGTTAAGCTTTAAGGGACACTGTGGTCACCAGAACAAATACAGCTTATTGCATTTGTTCTGGTGAGTATAATCATTCCCTTCAGGATTTCTGCAGTAAAACTGCATTTTCAGAGAAAAGGCAGTGTTTACATTACAGCCTAGTGATAACTCCACTGGCCACTCCTCAGATGGCTACTAGAGATGCTTCCTGGAGCAATGCTGCCCAGCGTGACTGCCACTCAGTATCTCCACCTTTTGCATGGAAACACTGAACTTTCTTCATAGATATGTATTGATTCATGTTTGGCTTGTGCTGGCTCTGACCCTGATCTGCCTCCTTGCAAAGCTCAGCCATTCCAATGTAAAAGCATTGTGATTGGCTCAGAACACAACTTCTGATGATGTCAGCAAATCAGGTGGATCAGGGGCAAAACCGGTAGCAACAGACTGCAATAAAGGTAACATGTTGCTGTATTAAGAGGCCCGGGGGCTAGATTATGTTTTTAACATTATCAGGTCAGTCATACATGTTTGTGTTCCTAACCCAAAATGTTCCTTTAAGACAACTCACTTTGTGTCTAACACTTAGACACCTCTGTTGCAGCTTCCCACTCTGCCTCCAAAGATTTCAGCATGCCTGTTGACATTTTCCTGATTTCAGCCAGTCCAATGCATCTCATTCTCTACGAGAATACACATGCGCAGCTAAACATTGTGCTTCTCTAATAAGATACTGCTATGTGCAGCATTTGATTCCTGGATCAAGTTTGACTCAGTTCTCTAGGTAGAAGTGCCTCTAATGGATATTAGGGAAAAATATTGACATCATTTTTCACTCAAGTTTGAATGTTTGGGATTTCAAAAGTAAATTTAAATGTTAGAACGCAATAGCCAAAAATTCTCCAAGTCATCAGTTTGGCTATTTTTGCCTAAAATTTTAAAGTTAATTTTGAATGTACTTTGAATTCTCAACAATTTACACTTCAGGATCAGGGATTTTCCCCGTTAATATCTATGAACAAATACTTACTCCGGCTCAGTATCAAATAATTATTCTCTTCCTTTTCTAGCTGTCTTATAATCACAGTCTGTCTTTATGATAATATTCTTTAACAGGAAAAAACTGCTAATTGTTTGATGATACAGATGTTCTTATTAATGAAGCACAATTCCATGGATTTAGAGCATAGCGAGGAATCAAATTACCACCCCAGTACTCAAGCTGTGAGTTCTTATTATTCATTAGCCAGTCAGCGAGGGGTACAAAACAGATTCTTTTCTCTTGCCAATGTTGTTTAATGACAATCAAAACTGATTTATTTCTATGCATCTAAATAAGATGACTTCTGAAACATATTTCATAAGTGCCATCATTCCAGTTTTTAATATTATCCCATTTTAAAAGATATATTGTCAGTGTTCTCCTTATTTAATGTATTTTCCTGTACCTACCAGAGTTAAAAATACTCTCTTCCTCTACCTATTAATTAATACTGTTCTGTACAAAAGCACATTTAACTCAATAAAGATTGATTACCCAGTATTATTATTATAATTCCTATATACGAAGCAAGCTCATTGATTTGGGAATTGATGAAACTCTTGTTATTTTGTGTTTTTAAATGTTAACTGAGTCTTTTTGTCAACCTAGATTACTATGTAACTATGTAATTATGGTTGGAAAAATGAAAGGCGTTTAAAATCTGCAATATCCCCTTTTTATTTGCCATATGTGATATTCACTTGTTCCTCTATCTTACCAGTTGAGCAAACCACTGTGTTGCAACCATTTATTATATATGTCTTAGTTAATCACCTTCTGATTTGTATTTTACTTTTGTCCGATATACCTGTGGAATTGCCTATCTCCTGATTAAAATTGGAATTGGCAGGGCTGAGCAGAAGGCTACGTCTGTGAATACTGAACAGTCCTGAGCTACATTCTAAATCAGTGCCTATTCAGCAGGGTTAAGCATTACTCTAATTCAGAAAATACTGATCAGCATACTGCCTCAATAACTATAACTACAACCTACTAATTTAAATGAAAAAGAGCACAAAGCTTTGATCATGTAGATCATTGATGGTATGCTGATATTTAGTGTTTTATGGGGAGATCTGGTGGACAGTATTTGAAGTTGGACAGTGAACTAATTGTGTTAGAATCAGGTAATTCCCATTAAAGGGATCCATCCACTGCCTCTTGACTTGGTTCTTTTGTTGCATATACCCTTAACGGTTGTCCTAAGTTCACAAAATGTATAGATTATTCCAACCAGCAAGACCATTTCAGTGATTTGAAGTGGTCATGGTGGTGTGAATCTGTATTTGCAGAGTTTCTGCTTGGAACACTGTACTTACAGAGTAATCTGCACTTTTGCACAGGTGCTAGTTACCAACCCATAACACATGATTTTAGCTTTGCAGAACTCTGTCCAGACTACCAAATATCTATTTTGTGCATAAAGTACATTTGTCGCCAGGAAAGTAAAACTCCTTTGGTACCTAGGGATAAGTAAAAAACCTACTGCCTAATTAAAAGTGCCCAATAGAGATTATTTAGTAGAAAAATATTCTACCCCACCGCCCCTGCCAAAAAAGGGTTGGAGTAAGCCTTTAAATTAAAATTAGCTAAGCTGGAAAACATATCTATTTTATTTGTTTGAATCTAACTTTTACAATTTAGTAGTGAGGTCACTACCAATCACTGTTTACTGAACAGAGTCTAGTCTTCCAGTTTTCGCAGTCATATAAGCAAAATGAAGACTTGAAGAAGAATATGTAATACATAAATAAAACTCTTACTGCTTTATGTAGCTGATCAACAGACCAAGAAGAGGGTGCTGACCATTGTACTGTAGAATCTATAGAATCCCCATTTAACCTTGCAAAGAGTTATTTAAGGATGACAACAATGTTTTTGTATATATTTGTTGCCGACTGAGGAGTTTTCACTCAATGGAGCAGCAAAACATTTTCTGCTTTATGTGGGTTTTGACAGTAGGGAGACCAAATTTAGATTTTGCCCAAGAAGGTCATCCAAGCAACAGTTTTTGTTTTCAGACCCAGATATGCCACTTACATAGATTAATTCCAATCTACTTAAATCTTTTTTTTCTTTTTTTTTTTTTTTTTTATTTATATTGTGCACAGATTTCCAGTCAGGCCACTAATGACTCATAAAACCAAATTATATTGTATCTGATATTGCTGGCTTTGTGCTATTCCGTTTGACATATTATTTATGATACAATAGATCTATGAAAAGCTCAGCTGAGTTAGATGTGTTACATTTTTTTCATTCCTGTATGGCATTGTTCATAAAAGCATAATTAAAAATGTCCAGCGTGTACTAATTAGCTCTCACTTAGTGACTGTTGGTCACAGACTAGCATATTTTTCTTTTCTTCTTCCCGATTAGTGTGAGGTTCATATGAAGGGGAAATGCTAATCTAAACGTGGACTACGCATAATTATTTTTTTAAATATATATATATATATATTTTTATTATTGAAAGGAGTAATGGAATACGAAATAAATAGCTAGTTTGAGATGTCACAATAGCAACAAAAACAAAAAGCAAAAAAAGCAACACAATGGTATTTTTAAAATAACACAAATGGTGCATAATTTGGAACTTATGCTGTTCACTGAGAAGCATAGAAAATCAGAAAGTCTTTGCTCATGCATGCTCATGACTCCAACACAGAGGCTTCTCAATGAGAAGTTTCTGATTGGTGTAATTCTCAGCTCAGATTGAAAGTCTGTGTGGGGTAAAGAGGACGGGGCTTGCAAAGTCTGCAGACAACAGATCTGCAATGTTTGCAAGCTGTTTATTCCTATCTCCCCAAAGAAAACATGCAGAAAATAATACTTGCATTTTTTCTTTGGGGATATATCTGCTAAATTGGCAAATAAAATCAAAGGAGTGTTCCTTTAAGCAGACCTTTTACAACATTAAATATACCAGGGAAGACACAGAACATGCTTGGCTGAACACCAAGGATCTAATGAGCTAAAACTAGACACAGGGATTTCCTTCAGAGGTGGGCAAGACCTGCATTGTGGTTTACTACAAAGACACAATAGAAGGCAGAACTCAGGTCCAACCCACCTTGTTTTCCAATCCTAAATGTCCAGTGTTGGGTCTGGGTAATATAGATTCCCTGGTGGTCCAGCTTTAGCTATTGGTTAATATAGAAAACCTGGTGCAGTGTCGGAACTTATAAAGAAAAGGCCCTTTTGCTAAAAACAAATTGGGACTCATGTATAGAGCAGAGGTAGTTAAAAGGTAGATCTTCAGGTGCCGTACAACTCTCACAAAGCCTTGCCAGCTATTGATCTACCAGTTACCAATCCTTGAAGTGTACTATTTCTGTGCAGTGGGAAAGTGGGCGTGTTTTTGTATGGAGTACATTTGCATGAATATTTGTATGTAATGCTTATGTTTGAATGTGCTGGATGTGTATGTGTGTAGTGTTAGCATGTTAATGCAGGGGTGTGTAGTATTGGCATATGAATGCAGAGGTGTATTTGTGTGCAGTGTTGACGTTTGATGCAGGTTTTTTATGTTTTGTGGTGTTTGAATTAAGGACTGTTTTTGTGTACATTGTTGGTGTTTGCAACACCCTGTGTTTATGTGTAGTATTAGAATGCATACTTGTATTTCTGTGCAATGTTGGTGATTGCATGCAGATTTGTATTCACAAATATTCCCAAGCACAGAAAAATATTTACACTGCCACACACAGATGCTGGAGTTATAAACAAAGTACTTGTGAGGACTTTATGAAGCACTTTGATAAAGACCGGTCTGGTCCAAACCCATCAGTACATTTTTATTCTCTATTTAATTTTCTTTTATGGTTTTATCCTTTTGTTTTTAAGGTTTCTTGTGTGTCGTTGTGGCTTAATAAACCTTCTTAGCATCCACACCAAGTTGTTTTTTATATTCCTGGTGTCTTCTTTGGATACACCAGAAGCAACTATAGTGAGATGACCTACAAAAGGGAGTTTTATTCAAGCTCTTATAATCTGAGTCAGCTTTGATGTGTGAGTGTGATACAGGGCCGGCACTTCCTATAAAGCGAACTAGGCAGTCGCCTAGTGGGACTTTCATTATATTTTCACCACAGTTCCCTTAGACTGGGCAACCCAAGAACCAGCTAAGGAGATTTTTCTTCATCAATTAAGCGCTGTAGATTCCAGAAGCAGGAGAATCTGGCGTATAGGTTAAGGTTCGATCAACAGTAGATTTGGTTTTACACATAGATGTTAGTAGACAAGAAATTAGCTTAAAAGTGAGAAAAAAATGCCATTATGATAAACACAGATAATAACAAAATTAAGTAAGTAAGTACTAAATTTTCTTAATGAATAAACTCTACCATATTCCCGGTCCAAATGTCCAATCCCAATCCTCAAAGAACCCGGTGTTTTGCTTAATTTCTTTCTGTCAGGATTACAAGTTGATCAAGCATGTTGAACTGTGTCCCACCTAGGACTAAGGATAACGTATAACCGGACCTTAGAATGGCCAAACTTAACGAATCCAAGCTTAGTCAAAATACTTGCCAAGGTCAGGAACACAGAATCAGACACAACGATGAGGGAAAGACAAAAGTCAAGGATACCAGAATTCAGGAAAGTCAAAATGAAGCCAAAGTCAAATACCAGAAAATCAAGATCAGGAACGCACTCTCAGATTACCATCAGGAGAAAACCACAACAGGGCAATGAGCAAAAGTAAAATTGGGCTTAAATACCCCTCCTGTGGATCCGATTGGCTGTAACCGGCCGTTGACCTCATAAGCAATTACTAGGTTTCCATGTGCATGATTGCTGCTCAGCACAAACCCTCCTGTGGATTTGATTGGCCATGACCGGCGTTTGACCCCAAAAGCAATTACCAGGTTTCCATGTGCACGATTGCTGCTCGGCACAACTTTTCTTGTCAGGACAGTAATGCTGCTCGGCACAACTAAATGCTATTAACCACATTTTTATGTGCGGATGAATACGTGACACTTTGTTGTGCAAGTTCTGTATGTGTTCGTGTATCATGGTCTCATGATCAGAGAGGTTAAAAAATCACATCATAAGTCATGTTTCAACAGTAAATAATCAATAGCTGCTCTATTCTCAAGGATCGCTTTTTTATTAACCTGGGTATCCATTAGAAGTTCCTCCAGGGCCTGGGATGTTGCATTTAAGCCTTTGGCGAGGGAACAGGCTAGGGCATTAATTATTCGGGTATTATACAGTGCTAAGCCTGGGACTCCTATCATGGAAGACACAAGGGCAGGGTATTCGGAAATAGATAAGAGAGTGATTTCAGGGTTACAATCTGAAGTAAGGGTGTTTTTGACATCTCTTCTGTCTCTCTGCGGTTTGTGTAGCTGGGTGGTTTCAGAGATTAGGTCATATTTGGAAAACATGGTCATGGCTAGGCATGAGATTGCACAGGGACCTCTAATGTTACGTGGGACATAAGCATACGTAACATTTCCACAGGATAAAGTCAATTCTTTAGGGAGATAGACATGTTGATGGTAACTCATAACTTGGTGAGTTTAGTTACATTTCATGGTGGTGTTCAGGGCTCTACAATTTGTGTTATTTTGAAAGCAGAGTGTCAGCGCTAAATATAAAAGATTTGCATTTAAGCAATCTATAAAAGTGTGCAAAACAACCACTTTTGGCAGGTAAATGGTGTAAATATAAGTATAAACCACCTATATACCCTCAATAAGTGGAATCTCTATACACAACATAAAATATATTTTGAAACTTACAAAAAGAGTCCAAAAAGTTATGGGTTGGAGTCTTTGGAGGGTTAATCTTTTGTTGCAGTGGTGGAAATACCATCCGTAGAATACACTGAAGCTTTTGTGTAGATTTTACCTTAAAAAGACACAAAAAAGACTTTGCATAGTGTAAAACCGCTTTAATCATAAATAGATTCCCTTTCCCCCACATATGGACTCTTACATTGTCTAATGGTGATACTTGTCTCCAAGATATCACAATTAAGCATTTACAGGATCAGAGGGCTGAATAGCCGTTTTACCGTCCACTGACTGCTGGTTCGAAACTCCCGCCCGATCTCAGCGCTGATGGGGTGGAGTATAGCTTGTAAGCTGAACTCGTCTGTGTGTGGTCGGTTCAAAAGCAGGCTGTCACAATCAGAGCCTCTGTGTCCTGGATGCTGCTCACACTTCAATGCGTTTCGCCCGTTTTCTCTGGCTTTTTCAAGATAGTGTGACAGCTATAGATGACAGTCTTAAATACAGTCCTGCCTAATTAGTTAATAGCCATATATTTTTTTAGGGGTGCACCGACGATTAAGAACCAGCTGGAGCACAGCTTTAGACAGTCGAAACCCAAAACACACTTTCTAAACACAGAAAAAGTTTTTTTCAAATGTGGAAATTGCAATGTGTGTAAAACTACAGGCCCTCCCTATAAAGGAATTTCTAGTTTTGAATCTTCAATTACGAAAAAATCCTATAAAATAAAAGAGTGCATCACATGTCACTCCAAACAAGTCATCTATCTTTTAGGTTGCCCGTGTGGACTACAATATGTAGGCCCGACGAAAAGAATGCTGAGAACAAGACTTAATGAACATCTATATAATATAAAAAGAAAATTTGACAAACACTCCGTATCTAAACACTTCATGGAGCACCATGGAAGTGATCCGGGCTGTTTGACATTTTGTGGAATAGAGAAGGTTAATGTGCCATGGAGAGTGGGAGAATTGGCAAAAAAACTAATCTACCAAGAAATGTCTTGGATTTTTAGTTTGAAGACTCTAGCACCACAGGGCATGAATGTAGATCTGGAACTTGTTAACATCCTATATGTAACCCATGCATTGCTGAATTTAGACAAACGCAGTAATCTGAAATTTACATTTTACTTTGATTAATATGTATCTGTTTCTCTTTAAATTGTGGAAGGCTTGGAGTGATGAGTGTCTGATATGGGGAACTACTTTGGTCTATACCAACTATGCAATTTTGGTATACACCAACTAAGTAAGTTATAAGCTCCTGAAGACCATTCTTTATTTATGGTGCCTAGATCAAAACCTTTTAACTTATGGCGAGCCATGGAGTAATATTCCATGACAAGGAAATAGCGCTCGGATTTAGTAAGAAGAAGTATTTTTCTTGACTCCTGATTTGTTGATATATTTTTTAGCTCCAGACTTATGCTTACTCCTCTACTTCTGGATAGAAGAAATTTGATATGAGGCATTTCCCTAATTTGCATAGTCACTGTACTATTTTCGGATAGAACTTAGACCCACTATCTTTGTTTCTATCCGTTTTGCTTGTTTTGAATGTGGAGATTCTACTTCAATCATTTCAGTTATGCCATTTGTCTTCCTAAGGAACTTTTTTCACCCATTTGACTGTTTTTTTTATATTTTAAATATAGGCACAATGCGATACTGCAGTTTCTTTTTTATATATGCAACAAGATTTATCCTTTGTATTGTGTAATAACTTGAGCAAGAAGCACAGTTTTGCAGTAGTATTTTGACACTTTTTCTCATTAATTGTCTATTTTATGTAAGTTTGTGAATTTTTATCTTAACAATAGCAATTTTCTATGTTATGATCTTTTATTATTATGTAAAGAATACATGATCAAGTGAGCACTAGGATGTATGAGAAAGGGAAACAATACACAATATGTGGGAAGAAAGTGTTAGCAACCAGTGCTATAAACCACCTGAGTGGGAACCCCTTATACCACTCTAAATAACAAAATATAAATACATACAATTGGTGGAACACTTTGGGCGGATCTATAGGAGAAATATATCACATAGGGTAATATTGTAAAGGCAAGTAAAATAATTAAGAATCAAGAGTAAATACTCACAAACATGGAGCCAAATAAAATCATAAGGCTCTCATGAATAGCGCAGGAGGACTCTTTTAGGACGCCCTCAATCCTGCTTCCTGATGTATTTGATGCAGGTGATAGATGAAAAAAAGACGTCTTTATGAAAGGATAATTCTTTATTGTAAAAACATGCACCTATATATAAGTGCTGATGCTGGTTAAAAATAGTATATCTGGGATATCTCTATATGGGTACTGTCTGGAATCAGGTCAGACCCAATCATAAAAGTCCCAAAAAAAAAAAAAAAAAAAAACAGATTTAAAGTCCAATGTGTCTTGTAAAAAGTCCAAATGGTACCTTTGGTAGCTTCTGTACCAATGCCGATACGCGTTTCGCCCCTATGGGGGCTTCCTCAGTCGGTGTAATGTTCTAATGGGTCCTCTTCTCTTTATACATCTTCTTACTGGCGTTTATTCCCGGGTTTTTTTCCTCGTTGCTTCCGGGTTCCGGCGTTATGCGCACGTGGAACGCAACGTGCGTTCCAACCTGTACGTCGTGCGCTCCACTTCCGGGTCGCATAGAGTGACGTCATGCAAGGGTCGCAACAATTAATGACGTCACTCTATGCGACCCGGAAGTGGAGCGCACGACGTACAGGTTGGAACGCACGTTGCGTTCCACGTGCGCATAACGCCGGAACCCGGAAGCAACGAGGAAAAAAACCCGGGAATAAACGCCAGTAAGAAGATGTATAAAGAGAAGAGGACCCATTAGAACATTACACCGACTGAGGAAGCCCCCATAGGGGCGAAACGCGTATCGGCATTGGTACAGAAGCTACCAAAGGTACCATTTGGACTTTTTACAAGACACATTGGACTTTAAATCTGTTTTTTTTTTTTTTTTTTTGGGACTTTTATGATTGGGTCTGACCTGATTCCAGACAGTACCCATATAGAGATATCCCAGATATACTATTTTTAACCAGCATCAGCACTTATATATAGGTGCATGTTTTTACAATAAAGAATTATCCTTTCATAAAGACGTCTTTTTTTCATCTATCACCTGCATCAAATACATCAGGAAGCAGGATTGAGGGCGTCCTAAAAGAGTCCTCCTGCGCTATTCATGAGAGCCTTATGATTTTATTTGGCTCCATGTTTGTGAGTATTTACTCTTGATTCTTAATTATTTTACTTGCCTTTACAATATTACCCTATGTGATATATTTCTCCTATAGATCCGCCCAAAGTGTTCCACCAATTGTATGTATTTATATTTTGTTATTTAGAGCACTAGGATGTGTTCGATATCTTGTATTTAATGAATTTTACAAATATGTGGCTATTAACTAATTAGGCAGGACCGTAATTAAGACTGTCATCTATAGCTGTCACACTATCTTGAAAAAGCCAGAGAAAACGGGCGAAATGCGTTGAAGTGTGAGCAGCATCCAGGACACAGAGGCTCTGATAGTGACAGCCTGCTTTTGAACCGACCACACACAAACGAGTTCAGCTTACAAGCTATACTCCACCCCATCAGCGCTGAGATTGGGCGGGAGTTTCGAACCAGCAGTCAGTGGACGGTAAAACGGCTATTCAGCCCTCTGATCCTGTAAATGCTTAATTGTGATATCTTGGAGACAAGTATCACCATTAGACAATGTAAGAGTCCATATGTGGGGGAAAGGGAATCTATTTATGATTAAAGCGGTTTTACACTATGCAAAGTCTTTTTTGTGTCTTTTTAAGGTAAAATCTACACAAAAGCTTCAGTGTATTCTACGGATGGTATTTCCACCACTGCAACAAAAGATTAACCCTCCAAAGACTCCAACCCATAACTTTTTGGACTCTTTTTGTAAGTTTCAAAATATATTTTATGTTGTGTATAGAGATTCCACTTATTGAGGGTATATAGGTGGTTTATACTTATATTTACACCATTTACCTGCCAAAAGTGGTTGTTTTGCACACTTTTATAGATTGCTTAAATGCAAATCTTTTATATTTAGCGCTGACACTCTGCTTTCAATGTTATTTTGGTAAGATTTTTTAAGGAATTTTATTTTGTGTTTAGCTGCTGGAATATCTGTTTGATTTATTTTATTGTATATTATTTATTTCATTACGGTTGTGCTCTCCTATCTCATTTTAATTTGTGTTATTTATCCACCATGTGGGGTAAACCGAGATTTAGTATTAGGGTCTCTTGAGCCATTACATGAGAAAGACCAACATAGTTCAGTGGCTGTCACATTAATTCTTTTCAGGGCTAAGGGGGGCTTGCCTACCAGTGGGTTGAAAGCACAAGAATGCAATTGTAGCATTTTATGGCGTCCATGGGTATGTAGGTACTTCTCCAAGAGTGAGATTACATATAGTTACATAGTTACATAGCTGAAAAGAGACTTGCATCCATCAAGTTCAGCCTTCCTCACATATGTTTTTAGTGTTGATCCAAAAGAAGGCAAAAAACCCAGTCTGAAGCGCTTCCAATTTTGCAACAAACTAGGAAAAAATTCCTTCTTGACCCCAAAATAGCAGTCAGATGTCTCCTTGGATCAAGCAGCTATTGCCCCACTACATTAGAAATTATATCCCTGTATGTTATGTTTTTGCAAGTATTTATCCAATTACAGTTTAAACATCTGTATAGACTTTGACAAAACCACCAGATGGGGTTAGGGACAGCTATAAGACAAATTGTGTGGCATTTTCAGTACTGAGAAAACAGTTGATGCAAAAGGAAGTTAGATTAAAAGCCTTTGCTACACCTGTGCAATTCGTTTTGTTCCGAATGTCACAATAGCTGAATTGCCGACGTGCCGAAGTTCCGAAGTTGCCGAAGTTCCAAAGGTGCCGAAATTCTGAAGTTGCCGAAGTGTCAAAGTTACGAGGTGCCAATGTGTCGAAGTGCCGAGGTTACGAAATTGACGAAATTCCGAAGTGTTGAAGTGCCGAAGTGCCGAAGTTCCGAAGCACAGAATTGACAAAGTACTAATATACCCAGTGGAAGAATTAAGAATGTTACACTGTATACCAGTTGACATAAAAAGTATACAAACATAGCCAGGATTTAGCTGTAAACATTTGCAACACTTACAACAATCAAGTAACACGTTCATATAAAATGTAAGTTACTTAGCCAGTCAATAGATGGGAATGAGTAAGTAGATAACTCTCTAATTCCCACGCTATTAAGGAGCTATCTACCAAAAGGCTGAAGGACCTAAATGAAAGACCTAGTAAATTCTGCCCCTACTCACTATACCGCGAGTAGGGGCATGTCTATTAAACAGTGAGCAGCCTGTTGCTGCTCACTGTTAAAAACAAAAACCAAGTGTCCCCCCTCCCAAGCCCCCACCCATGCACGCGAGTGGAGGCTCTAAATCACAAAACAGGGGCGGGTCCTATTGTCCTCCTCCCAGCCCCCACCCCTGAGCGGCGGGTGGGGGCCCTAAAGAACAATAAGGGGCAAGGGGCCTATTGTCCTCCCCCTGACCTCCACCTCTGAGCGGCGGGCGGGTCCCTAAAGTAAAATAAGGAGGGGGGACCTATACATACTATACAATTTGACTTATAACAACAATCTGATTGGTTGATTGAAAGCAACCAATCAGAGAGTTATGAGCCAAATTACACAGCGTGGGAAAATTCCAAAGAACAGAACTTTCCCATGCTATGTAAAATGACTCTGATTGGTTGGATTTCAAGGAAACCACTCAGAGTGCTGTAACAGGTAAATGTAGAGACTTACCTGTCAGTCTCTTCATTTACCTGTCAGAGCACTCTGATTGGATGGCTTACACCAACCAACCAAAAGGGTATGAAGAAGATCATCTACGAAAGGTAATGGAAGAAGTAGAACAGACAGACAGATCCCAACTTTTAAGATATAAACAGAAAGACAAGAACGAAACACATAATGTGTCCTTTATCTGTAATTATAACCAAAATAGTTGAAAGATTAAACAAATTATAAATACATTTTGGCCCATCTTTAAAAAGACCCAATGTTACATGCAATTCTGCCAGATATATAAAGAATTGTACATAGAGGAGCACCAAATTTAAAGCAAAAACTAACTCATAAGCACATTATTAAGATATGGTAACATGTTTTTCAAAACAAGTTATTTACATTTTAAAATGTCCCTGTAATCTTATGTACGTTGGGAGGACTAAAAGACCATTACAGGTTAGGATAAATGAACATATACGGAATATCTGGAAGGGATTTGATAAGTGTGCATGAGAGTAACCCCCAATTTTTAGAATTCTTTGCAATTCAAAAGATAGAATTAAACTGGCGAGGAGAGGATGAAATAAAAAAATTGGGAATAATCGAGACAAAATTGATTTTTAATTTGAGTAGTCTAGCCACATTTGGTCTAAATGCTGATTTTGAACTCTGCCATTTTTTTATAATAAATTATTTTATTTAAAGAAATTTTTTATAGTTTATTCTGTATTTATTTTTCCATTTTTATTTTTATTTTTTTATCTTTATTTTATATTTTTTTCATTTTTTCTTATTTATTTTTTATTGCTATGCTAGCCTATAGGACTGCCTGCATTAACTATTTATCTAACCGATTTATTGATTTTTTTTCCTTCCTCTAAAGAAATATCTACCTCTGTATATATCTATTTATATTTTTATAAATATATTGTATATATATTTTTTTTATAAAATTTGAATATATATTTATGAGGAACACACACACACTAGCAATCTATATATATCTTTTATTATTAGAAGATGTATAGAAGGATTTTTTATGCCTTCATTGATATATTGAGATGTAAGGAAAAGCTATGTATAAATGTGTATTTTTAAGATGCATTTTGTTTAATAATATACAAAAGGATGTGATACATTATTTCTATTATTATACTCTTTTTTTCCCCTATCTATGGACATATTTACATGAGCGGAACAATTATAAGGACACTAAAAGAATTTTATAATGCTTCATATGCCGACGAAACTAACCGGAAATTACATAGCGCACAGAGAGGATCATGGGATTTGAAGTCCCAAAAATGCCGGTCCGGAACGGAAATGATATTACGCAACATTCCGGACCGGAACGGAAATGACGTCGCGCAACCAACGAAGGCAATACAGACGGATTGGATGATTGGATTACAGGCGGGCTTTTTGACGAAACAAAAACCGGAACGAGCAGAACACAATTACAGCCTAATTACAGCGAAACGTGTCTTGGCAGAGGAAACACAGACCACCATCAAGAGTATCTACTCATTGTGTTATATATTGATTTTTTATTTTCTAGTTTCTGTGTTACTTTTTATTGTTATTTTAATGTATTAAGGAATAAATATCAATATATATATTACTGCATCCTGCACTTTTTCTGGTAAGGGGAGGTGTCACCCCAATTTGACACTAAGCCTGCAAACTTAGAGCCAGTGACCAAAAGGCTCTAGAAAAGGTGAGCACCCTTTCTAACATCTATATATTTTCTAAAAAGTGGTTTTAAAATACTACACCTAGAGTCCTTTTTTCCTTTGCTTTCTTATACCCATACTGTGGAGACAAACAGAGGCAAGAATTTAAAGGACAAAAAGGGGTTAAGATGTCTACCTTAAAGACACGGAAGCCTGGAAGTTTAGAGCCTAAAATCTTAAAAGGCTCTAAAAAATGTGAGTAAATTATAACTCACTACAAATATTAAATCACTGGGTATATACAACATTGCACAATTGTTTGGTATATGTATTTTGTCATTTATGTACACCCCCTAACAAGAAAATAAGAGGGGTGAGTTACGTGTACTTATTTCTCAATAGATCTCTATAGCGCTGCACTCAAACTAGAGGCTTGGAAGGTGGAAACACCAACCAGACCTCAAGTTATTTGGTTTTTCTGGTGTCTTTTGTCTTACGGTGGGATATTGGGAGCTAAAAAATACACTGTATAAATTTTAATAAGCACCAACCATAACCACACCTCTTTGTGTTTACAAAGTTAGTCCAAGTTAGCCAATTTTAATATAGGCTAGCCATTTATGGCACCTACAAGCTTGAGCCTTGGAATCAAGGTGGATTCCTTCACAATCTGTTAACCATGGGGTTGTCATATAGACAAAATTTTGCTGTCCTGAAAATTTGTCTCTTTTTCGGATTGAATGGTTCAGCTGAAACATTTTTTGTGCGCAAGTGTATAATGGACAAATGACACCAAACACAGTGTTTCATTGGGGCACTGTGGGAGTCAATGCATAGTTCAACCAGTAATTTAGCTGGTATTGTAAGCTGAAATGTCTAAATGCCTCTTTTGGCATGTGGATGGCATTTTTTATGTTTTCCTCTCTCACATTGCTCCTGTGTTTTTAGTATAAAATTGATAAGCAGACCGAAAGCAGACCTAAATGTAGAATAGTTTTTTTTACAATTTTGTATGCAAGCGTGGCAGCGTCCATTGGTGCTCCCGTAATTCCAAGACATATATATAACCAAAAATAATAATCCTTTCTATAAACGCAATCTGGCAGGGGCCTGAAATAAATATGAGAGAACTGTAGAGTTATTATTAGGAGAATGCTAAAATAACGATGAAGCAAAGTGTTGGGTTAGGGGGCTTATTTACTCTTTGTCTTCTCTACCAATGCATAATAATTTTGTAGTGCACATTTTGAAAAGAGAAGAAGATAAGCCATTTAATATGAAACAAATATGATATATTTTAGCTGGATTTATAATTTGAAGAAGATAATTTAAGCAATATTCTCAGAGAATAAAAATAAAAATATGAAGCTCCAAGAATCATGATTAAACTGTGACATAGAGACATGGTAATATATATGTTTTTTTTTTTTTTTATCTACGCAATGAAATGGAGGACAAATGGGATGTAAGTGTAACCTAGAACATCCATGACTATTCCAAAGGATTGTATCATCATTTATTTAAGGGTAGTCCTGGAATTCCATCATGTGTAATCACGAGGAAGCTCTATCAAGGCAAATCAGGTGCTATTTAGGTTGCAATGTGCCAAATGTTAAGATGGTCTCCAAGGTGATTTAGAACTCTGCCCCAGATTAACTAGTACAATATGTGCATTGATATATCCCCCAGAGAGTGCAGTTTATCTTAGTGCACAAATGCTTTGGTTAGAATGAGTGTACATCATTGTGTGCTATCTTTTATTTATTTATTTTCCTCCTATGAATACTTCTTTGAACTCCCTCTGCATCAACATTTGGGGAACTGGCTATATCCAGTACTCATCCAGAGTCAACAGCATTAGACAGCATCACAGGAAATGTATTCAACCCATGCTGTGAGTGTAAACAGGATTTATCACTGTTATGACACTATGTTCCTAAAATGGTTTATAAAGACTAGCCATGTAACTAATAAGATAGGACAATGTCATATTATGCACGATAAGAGAGGGCAGAATTGCTGGGCTTGCTGCAGGTGCAATGGCATAGGTTTACTCAGAGCTTATGGTCCCACACTTGGTCACACTTGGAGGACCCTGCATATATGAGATGAGGTGAGAGCATACCCAGGTTTTTTATTATCAGGCTAAGGTTCCATTAGCGGTGGGAATCTTGCTGCCTCCATGTAGCCCCACCCCTTGTTACTCTAGAATGCAGGCTACCTTCCTGCTCTGGTTGTAGTCTTGGGCCTGCAGCTCAGGAACAAGCCTGTGGTAACCCCTGTGGTAGCTCAGTCAGTCAAAAGAAAGAGATGATGACTAGTGCTTGATGCCTGGCCGGAAAGGTTGTTTAGGGCTGTTTGTTAACTTTTGTTTGCAAAATTTAAACCATGTGTTGTCTCTGTTAACTGTATGAGGTGACTATGAAATGCATGGTGTGGTGTGTACAGCATGGAGTGTGTTTGTGTACTGCATGGAGTGTGTCTGAACTTCATTGAGTGGAGTGTGTCTGTGAATTGCATGGAGGATGTCTGTGAACTGCATAGTATGTGTTTGTGTAGTTTTCAGGGTAGAAAACAACCCATCATGCTGAATTGTCACATAGGACAGGGAAAAGGAATTAAACATATTTCCGAACTTAACGTAAAAAGCGAGAGAAAAATAGCAAGGTCAATAAACAGCCTAAGGTCAACATAGGTACACTTATTTGATTAGGCAAATCATGGTCAGGGATACTAAATAAATCAGAATAGTCAGGTCAAGTAAGGATCAAAAACAAGAAAACAAACAGGATATAACATTATCTTGGGGGGCGGGCCTGATATGGAGGAAGGACGCATCTTGAATGAGCTCCTCCACTAGCCTGCTATAAACAGCTCTCTGCTACCACCTAAGCTCAAAGTGAAACAATCCCAGGAGAGACTGCATGTTTTTCCTACCCCAGGCATTGAACCACTTGATCTCAGGTTCAGGTTTGGCAGACTATTTGATAATTTCTGGCAGCAGTTGGAAAGCCACTCATCTTTCCATTTCAAGATCATTAACAAGGGGGGGTGACAATGTTTTTTGCTTTTATTGGTTCTTATTAACTCTAGAGAACCCTTTCTTACTGTTGTTATTTTCTTTTTGCTTATTTCTTTTCTTGGAGTTTGGCCTGATATTTCCTACTCTCCTCACTTCATCAACAGGGGGGCCTAATAATCTTGATACGCTCCATCTGTTTTGTTTAACTATCAAAAATGTGTGCAGCTCTGTTATTCACACAGCAAAAATAAAAAAAAGGTAAGCTATCATTATCTTACCTAAAACTTTAAAATGTGTAGAAGTTCTTTAGGTACCTGGAGTGATCTTTGAATATTTGGTGATGATAAATAATACATAAATTAAAGGATCACTATAGGGTCAGGAACACAAACATGTATTCCTGACCCTATAGTGTTAAAACCACCATCTAGCCCCCCTGGGCCCCTAATGCTTCCATAAATATAGCAAAATCTTACTGTATTCAAGCTTGAAGCTGTAACTCTGCTTGCTGTTAGACTCAGAAAAACATCATCAGAAGTGGTAGCTTGATCCAATCACAATGCTTCCTCATAGGATTGGCTGAAACTGGCAAGGAGGCAGATCAGGGGCAGAGCCAGCATGATTCAAACACAGCCCTGGCCAATCAGCATCTCCTCATAGAGATTCATTGAATCAATTCATCTCTATGAGGAAAGTTCAGTATCTGTATGCAGAGGGAGGAGATACTGAATGTTTGGATGCATTTTAGGCAGCCATGACCCAGGAAGGATCTCTAACAGCTATCTGAGGAGAGGCCAGTGAAGTTATCACTAGGCTGTAATGTAAACACTGCATTTTCTCTGAAAAGACTGTGTTTACAGCAAAAAGCCTGAAGGTGATGATTCTACTCACCAGAACAAATTCAATAAACTGTAGTTGTTCTGGTGACTATAGTGTCCCTTTAATTCATGAAGAGCTTTAGTCAGCTGTAAAGAGATTGTACCCCGCAAATTGTTAGTCTCATATTGCATTTGGAGAAAAACAGAGTTTTCATCAGTAGTAACCATTGCATCAGCAATCTTCATGAAAATAAAGAATGCCATTGTTTTTTAATCATGTATTTTTCATAATTGGTAATAATTCATCCTCAAGGCTAAGAATAGGAAGATAATGTTGTTGACCCTTCATAATATCTGGAAAGCATATTAATCATTGTATATAGCCTATCACTTTACTTTTTGCATGCTACTAATTGATATTTAGATGTAAATTCATCAAACTTGTCAAATGAATTCTGAAAACACATTATTTTCTGCCTCATCTTGCATGATAGCATATGATAAATAGCAGTGTAATTATCGGTTGGCTTGCGTAGCTTGAGACATATACAGAGAGTAACATTATAAAATGCCGCAATATACAATTCATGTTCACATTCTAATGTTAAATTACAGAACAATGTAAAACTGACAAAATATTAATTGAAAAATGTCAAAATGTACTTCTAAGATTAGATTCAAGATGAGAACTGAATTTCTAAAATATAGTAACAAACATACAAAAGTAATATACAATGTTATAAAGATAATTGTAAATTACCAAGTGCTCTGGAAACCTGATAGGAGTCGTCATATATAATAAGATGTGGGGACATCAAAATCTAAACATTACTAAAAAAAACTGAGCCTATCCTAGGGTCACAAACACATGGGTGCAGAATTATTTTTTGGTGCCCCTAGGTGGGCGTGGTCATATTAGTAAGCCTTACCGTTTGCGAATGTTAATTCCAAACATGCATGTGGCGTGCTTCTATGGCAATGACTCCACCTCTCCATCTATAAGCCCCACACACTCTCAATGACACATACACACACACACATACTGATTATATGCACCCTCACAGACACACACTCATTGTCATTGAGCATGTGGGTCAGTGTATGACAAATCAGTGAATCTGTGTGTCTGTCAGTGAGAGTGTGTGACTATCAGAGTGTGTGTCTTTCAGAAAGTGTTTCAAATCAGTGAGAGTTTGTGTCTGTCATTGAGAATGTGCCAGTGTGTCTGTTAGACGCAAACTCTCTTATTTGAAACATGCTCACTGACAGACACACTCACTGACAGACACACACACTGACAGACACACACACACACAATGGCAGACACTGACAGACACACACACACACACTCATACACTGACAGACACAAACACACTCATACATTGACAGACACACAACACATACACTGACAGACACACACTCATACACTGACAGACACACATATACTGACAAACACACACAGACTGACAGGAACACTCCCATATTTACACACACACTCACAAATTAATTTTATATCTTGTAGGTTTTTTTTTTTTTTTTAGGCTCATTCAGTTTCCGTACCTTTGGTGATCTTCTCCCTGGGCTCCAGTGACTCCTGTGCTCTTCCAGCTCATTACTGCTAGTGTGTCATTGACCCTCCAGGCTTGCAGTGGCAAGTAACGTTTAGGCCTGGTTAGTTGTGAATTTGAGTCCTGCCACTATAATGTAAAGAAGAGACGTTAGAAGAGGCACAAGGATACAAAGATTCAACAATGTGGGGAGTATATATTTTTTTTTGTACAATAGAGATTTTGCAGTTTTCCATATATTTTCAGCATTTTGTCCAATGTATTTGGAAAGATTTCCATTCCATCAGTATTTACACAGATACAGACATATTTATTGTTGAGAAGACCTATTACATAGCTAGTTATCTAGTTGTCAGAACTTAACTAGCGGCCTTGCCGATATCCGACACTTCCGGGTTCACGGACCAATGATACACCCCCTTCTCTGACGAGGCTTCCTCATGCTACTTAGAGGAACCGCGCCAGATTCAAGTACTTGATTATTTTGAAGCTTCCTGTCTTCTGACCAGCTACAAACTATCACGCTAATCTACTGACTACGTGTACCGAACCTGGGCTGTTTAAACCGCTGACCTCCATTCTTCTTACTTAACTCGGATTACCTTTGGAATACTCTTCTTGTTTAAATCGCCATATTACGGCAAGTAAATATTGGAATATACCTTTCTACTGGCACCTCAATGTCTTTCCATGCAGTCTGAGTACTATTAATGGAAAAGCTATCTCTGTAAGTCATACATGAACTTATCCTCACTGTATTATAATACAACGCACTAATTCCACTCAGGTTCCTTAAAGCTACAGGAACTCGGCTTAACGAATTACCTTCTTATTGTATTCCTAAAGCTACAGGAACTCATCTCAACGAACTACCTTCTTATTGTATTCCTTAAAGCTACAGGAACTCGTCTCAATTAATTATCTTCTTATTGCATCCCTTAAAGCTACAGGAACTCGTCTCAACAAACTACCTTCTTATTGCATTCCTTAAAGCTACAGGATCTCGTCAGAACGAACTACCTTCTTATTGTATTCCTTAAAGCTACAGAAACTCGTCTCAATGAACTACCTTCTTACTGTATTCCTTAAAGCTACAGGAACTCGTTTCAACGAACTACCTTCTTATACTATTCCTTAAAGCTACAGGAACTCGTCTCATCTAACTATCTTCATATTGCAATCCTTAAAGCTACAGGAACTCTCCTCATCACCTTATTCTGCATGTCGTGTTCCTTAAAGCTACATGAACTCTTCTCATCAAACTATCTCTATACTGTGTTCCTTAATTCTACAGGAACCTCCCCATCAACCTATACTCTTATCACTTTCTCAAACACTATTCTGCAGTTGAGTTCCACTCCAAATCCATAGGAAGCATAACACTAGTGCTTGCAAATATAACATATGCCACAAACAGGGCTTGTCATGCACAAAGTGTTAACCTGAGATGCCCGTGTTTTTCTTTTGGCATGCAGGGTTAACCTGAATTCTCTCTTTCATTTTGTACTTAGCATTTTTTCTGCTCTGGCAGGAAAAACTCTGGGCATTGCTTGGGCTGTGTGATTTACAAATGTATATTTCTGACACTTTAGTGTTAAAAACATTACTTATGTGCCCAGTCCTCCTTTCCCCCATTAAAAAGTCTTTAACTTCACTTTTATTCCAGCACCGTGTAGGTCTGCTGGCGCTGGGCCTTTCCACAACCTGCCCCTTCTGGTGATCTCAGCCAAGGAAGCTGGGTGAGGGTGGTGCCAAACGCTGCTCTGGTCAATCAACATCTCCTCATAGAGATGCATGAACTTATTACATTTCTGGAGAAAGATCTTAGATAAATACTTGATAAATTAAATTGGTGCGCAAACTATTTAAATATTCTATAAACGTATCACAATCTATAACATGTATCAAAAAATAGAAACAATGTGTATAAGTGATCACTAAAATACCCTAATTATAAAAAACAATTAGAAAAACCAATTCGACAGAGCAAGGCTGGAGATACATGTGGGGACCCTTTAAACTTCTGGCCAGGAAAGATGACCAAACGTATACCCTCCGTTACTTCGCAGAGATGAAGGACTTCGCCAACCATCTGGGCATATCCAAACACTACTCAACGGCTGAAACTATTCAACCTACATCCTTGGGCACTGGACGAAGGAACGGAAACCTACCCTTTCCACCCCACCAAAACCCCAGGAAACGGCCTCCCTCTGCACACAAAGGAAACTCCCGGACTGTTACCTGATTTAATCCACCCGGAACCAGGGCGTACCACCTTCACCTCCAACAGGTTCACACTTTCTGAACTTGGTCCTAGACTGCTCTTCCCCTGCTTGATAATGCTTAAATATTAATAATGCTAATGATGACATCATAGGTCAATATAACACCAACCACCCTCCCCCCCTTGGTCTACCCGCTATCAGTAAGAGTTTACCTGTTTAGAAAAACAAAGTACGAGTTTCACTTTTTCTGGGCTCGGTCGTAGATGGCCCATGTGTACATAGCTTTCTTGCTTGCCACCATATGCCACCAAAAGTGCAGCTTCCAAGCAGGGTCCCCATGTCCCATAGTCCATACACTCCTGGCATGAGAGCAGTATGCCTACCCTCCCCCACTACATACAGGCGCTGGCAGCCACAACCTCAAGAGTAAATGTACTATATGTTAGATAATTTTTGTTGTGTGTGTGCACCTGGTCTAAAACTGTTTAATATGTACATTGTTTAAGCAGGATGGTATATAGCACTAACGCAGGTAGCCAGGGTGCCCCACCCTGCAGGCCCCTCACCTCCCACAACCCACCATGAATACAGCACACAGGTATTCACTACCTGTCTGCATAAGCAGAAAGGGGCCAGCCCTTATGAATTCCCTGACCCGGCACCCCGCAAACCTGCAGGACTCAACCCCTAGAGCCTCATCCCGAGAGCTTAAGCTCTTCATAGTCAACCACCCGGGTGAGCTCTCCCACGGGCAAAATTTCTCAGAGCTTGGTTCTAAACATACTTGTTATTGTTTAAATGACATGTACGCTAACTACAACACCCAAAGTGAATACAAAATCAACCCCCCACAGCCTATCCATTATTTTTGAGGGATCTCTCGTGCTTGTACCGGAAAGTGGATGTTAACAGACCCTTGCAACAGGGCACAAAGTTTAACATCCCTTAGTTTGGCCATAGACCGCCCCAATTGTATATAGTTTTATTCTGATCGTTACCTAATGCTACCAAAGGTGACACCTCTAGATGGGTCCCCCGTCTTCCATAACCTAAACACTTTAAGTGTGACTTACAACTTCTCCTCCACTACCAGTATGGACTGACAGCCATGCACCCACATACATGTGTATAGGATTTATGTTGTTTGAACCTTGTCTTAGACTGTTTCTTTATATGTACAAAATTAAAATTAAAACGTGATGGTAATAAAGACTGACACAGGTAGCCTGGGTAATTGCCCTGCAAGCTCCGTACCTCATGTAGCCCAATCACCACAAGTAAAGCACACAAGGTTCACACCCTCTCTGTGCGTGCAGAGAGATGCCAACCTCTATGAAAATGCACGATCCAGAGACCCCCCCCTCAGATATGCCCCCTCCCCAGAGCATAAGCATTACAAGAGCAAACCACCTGGATGGGCTCTGTGGGGGCTATAAATGCACTAGCACAACCTGTTCCACCGCACATACTGATCAAGACCTCCCTACCTTCCATCAGGGCATATTCAGAGTACCAAGGGAGGGGAAACAAATCTACAACTCTACACTAATAATCCCGGTGGGGACCAATGGTACCTCACACCACTCTAACTGAAACAGATGGGCACGGCGGATACAGACTTATGCTGGAAGGGTTGCGGACACAATGGTACAAACCTCCACCTGTGGTGGGAGTTCACCCCAATCTCTCAATTGTGGCAACAGGTCGCAGACATGATGTCGCGGATCCTACATTCCAACATCCCACTAAACCCAGGGCACAAAACAAAATGATTGCCTGTATTGCACTAGCTACAAGACGAGCCATAGCCGAAAAATGAGGAAGCCCTGCCACCATGTCTATGGACACCCCCTCCATAGACATGGTGCACCGCAAAATCAAGGACACCATAACAATGGATGAATTGTCTGCACTAATAAATTATAGAACTAAACACTTCCATAAAATATGGAACCCATGGTTTTATGAATTCCCAATCTCCACTTAGTTGCATCGCCACTACTCCACTACAGATAAATCCTACAGACGCTAACGCACACTCGAAAACAAACACACCTGCACAACACTTCACCCCTAACCATCCTGATCTCCCCCTTACTTTTTTTCTTCTAATTTTTCCTTCTCTTTCTTGCTCTTTCCTCCCTCGTGCACCCCACCTCCACACCCACAAGCCCACTCCATCAGGCCCGACCACCTTCCCAACAACAGGCCCTGCTCGGCCCAACACAATCTGGGCCCAAACGTAAGATGACTCATCACAAGCACACTACCACAAGCTCAATAGGAGGACCAACCTATCCGCACCTCGCCCACCATGTCGACTATAAGATGATGCATCTAAAACCATACCAGAACCCACATGGGCAACACACAGGACCTGATAGAGGAAGCCCAGAGACAGACCTGATACCTAACCATTCCGTAGAAAACCTACCACACACCCCCCCTCCACTACCCGGCCGCCTCACCCACATTTGTGAGAGAAAGGCTGATTCTCATTTCTTCTTAAAGTTTACTGTTTTTTATTTCAATTTCCATTGCTGTTATGTTTTCTTCCTTTTTATAAGGGCGGTCAAGAGAGTCTAATTTAAAGGTTTATTGAGCTCCACTGCAAGTATTAACGAACTGGTGATATCACAAGCTCACTGAGCCACACCAAAGAAAGGAGCCTCTATGTAAAGCCCCCTCATTCCAAGTGTTAAAAAGTTGTAAAAACTAATGTTAAATGTTGACTGTAACCTCTTCGAAATGACCTAAAAATGTGAACAACGCACTTCATAAATAAAGAATTTTTAAGAAAAAAAAATCTATTTAGGAAAGCTTATGGCCTCTACCTCACGTACCTGTCCCTTGCTCTCTCCTAAAGGGCAGTACTCTATTCTCTCCTCCAGCTCTGTTTCACTCCACCTTGTTTGATAATGCTACCTCCTGTCCTGTTGTATTTTACACCCCACCTCCTATAGACTGTAAGCTCGTTTGAGCAGGGCCCTCTTCAACCTATTGTTCCTGTATGTTTTTGTAATTGTCTCATTTATTGTTAAATCTCCCCCTTTGAAAATATTGTAAAGTGCTACATAATATGCTGGCGCTATATATCTACCAGTAATAATAATAATAACCTTCATAGGAATCCAACGGTATTTGAATATCTGAGTTTGTTAGTAGACATGTGCAATTAGTTTCGGTCCGAATATGAATTCGGACTAATTTCGGGCAATTCGGACATTCGGGTACTTCCGAATGTCCGAATTGCCGAAGTGCCAAATTGCCGAGGTCCCGAAGTTCCAAAATTATCGAATTTCCGAAGTGTCGAAGTGCTGAAGTGCCGAAGTTCCGAAGTGCTGAAGTGCCGAAGTTGCCGAAGTTCCGAAGTGTCAGTGCCGAAGTGCCGAAGTTTCGAAGCACAGTATTGCCTAAGTACTAATATACTTACCCAGTGAAAGAAGAAGAATGTTACATTGTATACAATTTTAAATAAAAAGTATACAAACATAGCCAGGATTCACCTGTAAGCATTTGCAACACTTACAACAATCAAGTAACGTACATTCATATCAAATGTAAGTTACTTGGCCAGTCGATGTAATGGCAGGAATGAATAAGTAGATAACTCCCTAATTCCCACGGTATTAGGGAGTTATCTACTAAAAGGCTGAAATACCTGAATTGGTCTTTCAGCAAAATTTACTAATACTAAGTAAAGATGACTTAGTATTAGTAAATTATGCCCCTACTCGCTATACCGCAAGTAGGGGCATGTCTATTAAAGCCTGTGGCTTCTCACTGTTAAAAAAAAAAAAGGTGGCACCACCCGCGCTTTTAAACTAAAGGGGGGACCAATTGCCCCCCCCGGCCCCCACCCCTGAGCGGTGGGTGGGGGCCCTGCAGTAAAATAAGGGGGGGGGACCTAATGTCCTCCCCCTAGCCCCCACCCCTGAGTGGCGGGTGGGGGCCCTAAAAAGATGATAACCCCCCCTCCCAGGTGACTAGGGGTCCCCAAACCCCTAGTCACCCCCTCCCCCCCAAAAAAATGTATCCCCCTACCTATCCCCCTCACCCTAAAAATAATGAGGGGGGACCTTTAACTAAGTACCTGTAAAAATAAATAAAACTTACCATTCAATGTTTTCTTTCTTCTAAAATCTTCTTTTTTCAGCCCGAAAAAAGGCCAAATAAAAAGCCATAATAACCGACGCACTTAAAAAAAAAAAAAAAAACAGAGCGAAAAAAAAAAATCCATCTTCACTAGTGATGTCGCGAACGTAACATTTTCCGTTCGCAAACGGCGAACGCGATTTTACGCAAATTTTCGCGAACGGGCGAACCGGGCGAACCGCCATAGACTTCAATAGGCAGGCGAATTTTAAAACCCACAGGGACTCTTTCTGGCCACAATAGTGATGGAAAAGTTGTTTCAAGGGGACTAAAACCTGGACTGTGGCTTGCCAGAGGGGCATCCATGGCAAAACTCCCATGGAAAATTACATAGTTGATGCAGAGTCTGGTTTTAATCCATAAAGGGCATAGATCACCTAACATTCCTAAATTGTTTGGAATAACGTGCTTTAAAACATCAGGTATGATGTTGTATCGATCAGGTAGTGTAAGGGTTACGCCCGCTTCAGAGTGACAGACCAAACTCCCCGTTTAACGCACCGCAAACAACCGCAAACAGTCCATTTGCACAACCGCAAACTCCCCATTTGCACAAGGTTGGATACCAAGCTAGCCATGTCCCGTTCCTTGTCCACACTAATGTCATTGAAGGTCTCTTCCTCCACCCAGCCACGTACAACACCAAGGGTCCCGAAAGGTGACAACAAGCCCCCTGGGACGCCTGCTGTGTTTGGTCTTCCATCTCCTCAAAGCCACCTTCCTCCTCTGACTCCTCTTCTTCAGACTCCTCTCTCTGCGTTGCCTCTCTCTGCTTTATAATAAGGTGTGTTAAGTAATACTATTCCTATCAGTTTAATCCCTGTTATGTCCCCTATCAGGGGACGTGTATATGGCATCAATTTTAGGAGCTGGGAGATGGAAAAAGATGCATGGTCAATCCTCCTACTTCAAATTTGGGGCACTGCGCGTGTAATCTAATGTGCCACCAGATAGGAGTGGTGTGTTAAGTAGTCCCCCTCATCAGGCATTTTTTAGTCGAATGTATCGCCCAGTGTCAGTCCCTCCGGGATCCATCCCTCATTCATCTTAATAAAGGTGAGGTAATCTAGACTTTTTTGACCTAGGCGACTTCTCTTCTCAGTGACAATACCTCCTGCTGCACTGAAGGTCCTTTCTGACAGGACACTTGAAGTGGGGCAGGCCAGAATTTCTATCGCAAATTGGGATAGCTCAGGCCACAGGTCAAGCCTGCACACCCAGTAGTGAAGGGGCTCATCACTCCTCAGAGTGTCGATATCTGCAGTTAAGGCGAGGTAGTCTGCTACCTGTCGGTCGAGTCATTCTCTGAGGGTGGACCCCGAAGGGCTGTGGCGATGCGTAGGACTTAAAAAGCTCTGCATGTCCTCCATCAACAACACGTCTGTAAAGCGTCCTGTCCTTGCCGGCGTGGTCGTGGGAGGAGGAGGATTACTTTCACCTCTTCCCCTGTTAGATTCCCGTTGTGCTGTGACATCACCCTTATACGCTGTGTAAAGCATACTTTTTAATTTATTTTGGAACTGCTGCATCCTTTCCGACTTGCGGTAATTCGGTAACATTTCAGGCACTTTCTGCTTATACCAGGGGTCTAGTAGCGTGGACACCCAGTACAGGTCGTTCTTCTTCATCCTTTTTATACGAGGGTCCCTCAACAGGCACGACAGCATGAAAGACCCCATTTGCACAAGGTTGGATGCCGAGCTACTCATGTCCCATTCCTCGTCCTCAGTGATCTCACTGAAGGTATGTTCTTCCCCCCAGCCACATACAACACCACGGGTACCAGATAGGTGACAACGAGCACCCTGGGATGCCTGTTGTGGTTGGTCTTCCTCCTCCTCCTCAAAGCCACGTTCCTCCTCTGACTCCTCTTCCTCACAATCCTCTTCCAGCGTTGCCGCAGGTCCAGCAAGCGATGCTGATAAGGCTGTTTCTGGTGGTGATGGTGACCACAACTCTTCCTCTTCATGCTCATCTACGGCCTGATCCAGCACTCTTCGCAGGGCACGCTCCAAGAAGAAAACAAATGGTTTGATGTCGCTGATGGTGCCTTCGGTGCGACTGACTAGGTTTGTCACCTCCTCAAAAGGACGCAGGAGCCTACAGGCATTGCGCATGAGCGTCCAGTAATGTGGCAAAAAAATTCCCAGCTCCCCAGAGGCTGTCCTAGCACCCCGGTCGAACATTAGGAGTGTTGAATTCCAACGTGTCGGGCTGTCGCAAATTAAGCGCCTCACTGGCATGTTGTTTCGCTGCTGGATATCTGAAAAGTGCGCCATGGCCGTGTAGGAATGCCTGAAATGGCCACACACCTTCCTGGCCTGCTTCAGGACGTCCTGTAAGCCTGGGTACTTATGCACAAAGCGTTGTACGATCAGATTACACACATGTGCCATGCACAGCACATGTGTCAACTTGCCCAAATTCAATGCCGCCAACAAATTTCTTCGATTGTCACAAACCACTTTGCCGATCTCCAGTTGGTGCAGAGTCAGCCACTGATCCACGTGTGTGTTCAGGGCGGACAGGAGTGCTGGTCCATGTGACTCACTGCTTTCAGGCAAGTCAACCCCAAGACGGCGTGACACTGCCGTATCTGGGATGTGGAATAGTACCTGGGGAGCTGGGGGGGTGCCGTTGATATGGAGCAAGATGCAGCAGCAGAAGAGGACTCAGCCGAGGAGGTTATGGAAGAGGATGGAGTAGGAGGAGTAGAGGAGGTGGCAGCAGGCCTGCCTGCAAGTCGTGGCGGTGTCACCAACTCCTCTGCAGAGCCACGCATTCCATGCTTGGCAGCCGTCAGCAGGTTTACCCAATGCGCAGTGTAGGTGATATACCTGCCCTGACCATGCTTTGCAGACCAGGTATCAGTGGTCAGATGGACCCTTGCCCCAACACTGTGTGCCAGACATGCCATTACTTCCTTTTGCACAATCGAGTACAGGTTAAGGATTGCCTTTTGTGCAAAGAAATTTTGGCCGGGTACCTTCCACTGCGGTGTCCCAATAGCTACAAATTTTTGGAACGCCTCAGACTCCACCAGCTTGTATGGTACAAGCTGGCGGGCTAAGAGTTCAGACAAGCCAGCTGTCAGGGGTCCGCGGGCGGCTAGGAGGGGAGGCTGCTCGCAACTCGCAGCACTCACCCTCAGTCCATCGCCGCCTGCGGTCTCCCCTCCTCCTACCTGTCGGTGAGCGGCTTCTCCTCTCCGCCGCTCGCATCCATTACGCCTCCCAGCGGCAGCATGTATAACGCTGCACGCTGGAAGGCCGTTAATTTATGCAAACGCCGGGGTCACGTGAGTGACCCGGCATTAAAGCAACAGTACCACAATCACAGTGGGAGGCTTAGATATATCCCACGTGTGATTGTTAATTCTGATTGGAAGTTATCCAATCAGAATTAAACCTAGGGTATTTATACTTACCTTTCCTGTTCCTCCCTGCCCTGTTGTGGTCTTTGCTGTATAGTATTGATTCTGAACTTGTGATTTCTGGTTACGTACTCTCTGGCTTGTTATACTGACTTTGTGACTTTCTCCTACCCTTTGACCTCGGCTTGTTTATCGTTATCCTGTCTTCTGGTTCCCCTGACTCGGCTTGTCTCCTGACTATTCTGTGTGTGCTTAGCCCGGCCACTCTAAGGTCCGGTACGGCACCTTTTCTGTGTTTGTGTGTGTGTGTCTGTTAGCGTGTTGGGTTCCCGGGAATCGTGACATTAGCTGTCAGACGCTGGGCAAGGGGGTGACTATGTGACATTGGCTTCTTATGCTCAAACATGTCCTTGACAGACACCTGACTGTGGGCAGATGAGCAGGAACTGCTCAAGGCGAGAGGCGGATGGTTGGGAGGGGGCAAGGAGGACAGCAGTGGTTGACGTGGCTGAAGATGCTGGACCAGGAGGAGGATGGCGGCTTTGAGTTTGTGTGCTGCTTGTACTCATGTGTTGATCCCATAGGCATTTGTGATGTGCGATCATGTGCCTTCGCAAAGCAGTTGTACCTAGGTGGGTGTTGGACTTCCAACGACTCAGTTTCTTTTGGCACAGGTTGCAAATGGCATCGCTGTTGTCAGAGGCAGACACACAAAAAAATGCCACACTGCTGAGCTCTGCAATGATGGCATTCTGGTGGTGGCAACAGCATGCATTTATTGGCATGCTGTCTGGCTGACCCCGGGTGCCGATGCATGCTGTCTGACTGTGCCACTAGCTCCTTGCGACGACCTCCCCCTGCTTCCAACTCGTCTCCTCCTCCTCTCTGTCTCCCCATCTGAACTTTCCCCCTGTTCCCCATCTGAACTTTCTCCCTTCTTCTCTTCTAGCGGGCACCCACGTGACATCCACGGACGCATCGTCATCATCAACTGCTTCACTTGTATCTGACAACTCAGCAAAGGAAGCAGCAGCGGGTACAACATCATCATCATCATCATCACACCGTACGTCCATGTGTGTAATGCTGCCTGACTTAGACATATCCCTGTTATCTACATCCTCTGGCAATAATGCTTGCGCATCACTCATTTCTACCAACTGATGTGTAAATAACTCCTCTGACATATCAAGTGAAGCGGCTGTGGTGCTAGTGTTGGTGGTGGCGGCAGGCGGGCGAGTGGTAACTTGAGAGGTGCCCGAAGCTAAGTTGGAGGAGGATGGTGCGTCAAGGTTCCTAGCGGAAGCTGTAGAAGATTGGGTGTCCTGTGTTAGCCAGTCAACTATGTCCTCAGAACTTTTCGAGTTCAGGGTACGTGGCCTCTGAAAACTGGGCATTATTCTAGGGCCAAAGGGAATCACAGCACCACGACCACGACGGCCCCTGAGGGGTGGCCTGCCTCTGCCTGTCATTTTTTTTTCAATTAGTGGTACTATGCATGCAAGCTACTGTGACAACAGATATGAGTGGCACTGTGCACTGGCAGAAGTTGGCAGAGTAGACGCTGTAGGCCTGACACACACGCTTGCAGACAACTAACTGCTATTCATTCTATTACAGTCAAAATATATTTTTTTAAATGTACACTACTGTTACACCAGATATGAGTTGCACTGATGTGACACTGTGCCCTGGCAGGCCCTGAAATGCACACTTGTGAAGGAAACTGACTGCTATTATTTCACAGTCAAATTTCTAGGTTGTTTTTTTTTTTAAATGTACACTACTGTTACACCAGATATGAGTTGCACTGGTGTGACACTGTGCCCTGGCAGGCCCTGAAACGCACACGTGTGAAGGAAACTGACTGCTATTATTGCACAGTCAAAAAAGTGTTGCTTTTTTTAACTGTACACTACTGTTACACCAGATATGAGTTGCACTGGTGTGACACTGTGCCCTGGCAGGCCCTGAAACGCACACGTGTGAAGGAAACTGACTGCTATTATTTCACAGTCAAATTTCTAGTTTTTTTTTAAATGTACACTACTGTTACACCAGATATGAGTTGCACTGGTGTGACACTGTGCCCTGGCAGGCCCTGAAACGCACACGTGTGAAGGAAACTGACTGCTATTATTGCACAGTCAAAAAAGTGTTGCTTTTTTTAACTGTACACTACTGTTACACCAGATATGAGTTGCACTGGTGTGACACTGTGCCCTGGCAGGCCCTGAAACGCACACGTGTGAAGGAAACTGACTGCTATTATTTCACAGTCAAATTTCTAGTTTTTTTTTAAATGTACACTACTGTTACACCAGATATGAGTTGCACTGGTGTGACACTGTGCCCTGGCAGGCCCTGAAACGCACACACGTGAAGGAAACTGACTGCTATTATATGACAGTCAAAAAAGTTTTTGTTTTTTTAAATGCAAGCTATTTGTGACACCAGATATGAGTGGTGGTACTGGGCAAGTGGGCACGGTATATGCTGTGAGCCTGACACACACGCTGGCAGGCAGGCAACTGCAATTAGATTACACAGGAAAAAAAAAAGCAGACTGATGTTCTAGCCCTAAAAAGGGCTTTTTGGGGTGCTGTCATTACAGCAGAGATCAGATGAGTCCTTCAGGACTGTAGTGGACACTGAATACACTAGCCTAGCTATCAATTTCCCTATTAAATCAGCAGCAGCTCACTGTCCCTCCTCTCACTAAGAATGCAGCTTCAGAATGAATCTAAAATGGATGCTGTCCAGGAGGTGGGAGGGTCTTGGAGGGAGGGTCTGCTGCTGATTGGCTGGAATGTGTCTGCTGACTGTGAGGTACAGGGTCAAAGTTTCCTCAATGATGACGAATAGGGGGCGGACCGAACATCGCATATGTTCGCCATCCGTGGCGAACGCGAACATGCTATGTTCGCCTGGAACTATTCGCCTGCGAACCGTTCGGGACATCACTAATCTTCACCAGTGGAGGGCTCCGCACAGACTTTAGGCTCATAGCACATTAGGCTCATAGCACTCTGATTGGTGGGTTTAAGCCATCCAATCAGAGTGCTTTGACAGGTAAATGAAGAGACTGACAGGTACGTCTCTACATTTACCTGTCACAGCACTCTGATTGGTTGGTTTGAAATCCACCAATAAGAGTGCTCTGTCATTTTACACAGTGTGGGAAAGTTCTTTGGAATTTTCCCACGCTTTGTAATTTGACTCATAACACTCTGATTGGTGGATTAAGTAACCAATCAGAGTAATATGAGTCAAATTACACAGTGTGGGAAAATTCCAAAGAACTTTCCCACGCTGTGTAAAATTACACAGAGCACTCTGATTGGTGGATTTCAAACCAACCAATCAGAGTGCTGTGACAGGTAAATGTAGAGACTTACCTGTCAGTCTCTTCATTTACCTGTCAGAGCACTCTGATTGGATGGCTTAAGCCCACCAGCAATCAGAGTGCTCTGAGGGTAATTGCAGGGCGGGGCAAGGCTTTACAAGCCTTCCCCTGCCCTGCAGAGCTCAGTCTGCACGGAGCCCTCCCCCCCTTTTAGTATTTAGGGCCAACACCCGCCGCTCAGGGGTGGGGGCAAGGGGGAGGACATTAGGTTCCCCCCCTTATTTTACTGTAGGGCCCCCACCCACCGCTCAGGGGTGGGGGCCAGGGGGGAGGACATTAGGTCCCCCTATTAGTATTTTGGGCCCCCACCCACCACTCAGGGGTGGGGGCCATTGGGGAGGGGATTAGGTACCCCCTTATTTTACTGTAGTGCCCCCACCCACTGCTCAGGGGTGGGATCCAGGGGAGAGGACATTAGGTCCCCCCTTATTCCAATTTACGGCCCCCACCCGCCGCTCAGGGGTGGGGGCCAGGGGGAGGACATTAGGTCCCACCCTTATACCAATTTAGGGCCCCCACGTGCTGCTCAGGGGTGGGGGCCAGGGGAGAGGACATTAGATTCCCCCCTTATTATTATTTAGGGCCCCCACCCACCGCTCAGGGGTGGGGGCCTGGGGGAGGACAATAGGTCCCCCCCCATCATTTTACTTTAGGGCCCCCACCCGCCGCTCAGGGGTGGGGGCTCGGGAGGTGGGACCCTATTTTTTTTTTTAAACAGTGAGCAGCCACAGGCTGCTCACTGTTTACTAGACATGCCCCTACTCGCAGTATAGCGAGTAGGGGCAAAATTTACTAATACTATGTCATTTTTACTTAGTATTAGTAAATTTGTCTGAAAGACCAATTTAGGTCTTTCAACCTTTTGGTAGATAACTCCCTAATACTGTGGGAATTAGGGAGTTATCTACTAAGTGGCTGCAATAGAAGTCCCGAAGTGCCTAAGTCCCGAAATTCCAAAGTTCCAAAATTCCGAAGTTCCGAAGTTGCCGAAGTTGCCAAAGTTCCGAAGTGCCGAAGTTCCGAAGTGCTAAAGTGCTGAAGTTCCGAAGTTGCCGAATTTCCGAAGCGTCGAAGTGCCGAAGTGCCGAAGTGCCGAAGTTCCGAAGTGCTGAAGTGCCGAAGTTCTGAAGTTGCCGAAGTTCGGAAGTCTTGAAGTGCCGAATTGCTGAAGTCCCGAATTGCGAAAATCCCGAATTTCGGAATGCCGAACCGAACCGAAAATGTTCTCCATGCACATGCCTATTTTGTTAGAGGAATACCATGAGAGGGGCATTTTTACTGTTTCAACTCCTATTGAATTCAGGCTGCTCTCCTACAGTTTACAGCTAGGAAGTTGCCGAAGTTCCGAAGTCTTGAAGTGCCGAATTGTCAAATTCCCGAATTGCGAAAATCCTGAATTTCGGAATGCCGAACCGAACCAACAATTTTCCCCATGCACATGCCTATTTGTTAGAGGAATACCATGAGAGGGGCATTTTTACTGTTTCAACTCCTATTGAATTCAGGCTGCTCTCCTACAGTTTACAGCTAGGAAGAGGATCTGGGGAAAAAAATTCTGAGAGGCAATGTGAGGCAATGTTCATTCTGGGCCACAAGTCTTCTCTGGACTCTAAAATCCAGGTGACAAACTTAAAACTTCTCTCCAGCTGATATCAACCCCCTGACAGATTCACAAATTTACTCCTACTGTCCCTAATGCATGCAGTGCCTTGGTGGAGCTGTTAATAACTTCCTACTGGAGAATTACCCACGGTGGGTTAGCTAAGGATATGCCCGACAGTATGTTGCTTCAACATTCGTCAGTCTCCCTTTCCAAATATAAAAAGAGTATTACTAGGCACTGATTAGATGCCGCAAAAGCCTTTAGTCCGATCTATTGGAAACGGCAGATCCTGCCAACACTCCAGCAGTGGCAGTCCAGAGTAGTCCAAATGTATTATATGTAATCTATGATAGTCTTATAACAGGTCCAAAAAGCATGCTCATATGTGGGGACCCTTGCTCGGTTTAACTGTTTAATACCCTGAGGCACAATGGAATGCAATCCTGGACAACATGTCTTTATCTCTAATCTGCCTTTCTCCCCAATCCCCCATTTTTTTTATTTTTTATTCTGTGGTGGCTTGTCATGGCTGCCTTTGGATCCATATCTCTTTTATGCCCCCAAATGGTGGGTGGGCATTGGACTTGCATCCTACATTTTCTACGCTTTTGTGTAATACGGTCTGTCCTCCAACTTTAATTGGGCACTATCAATTTTATGTGGATGTCTGACACTGTCATGCACTGTAATTCTGGTACTTCTTGGGGCTTTATTGTATATTGTTTTTTTTCCTTTTCTTATATTATTGTGCAAAATATTTTTTTTTTTTATAAATATTGTCAACCCCTCCCCAAATTTAGATTATGTGCAATTTAATTATATACTGAGGAAAATGTTATACCAGTGAGAACATATTATCTACAGGTTTCTACTGACTAGCCTAGATTGAATTCTGTTGAAACACTGATTAGTATAATTCAGAAGTAGAATTTGTTTTAAGGCAGCAAATGTTGCTTACATTTTAATATACAGTTATTGTTTTAACAAGAGGTAGGGCAGAGTTGATGGAAACTGATTCAAGAATGAATTCAACAGGATTTATAACAATTTCACCTCTAATATGTTCTAAATACTAATTCATGAACAAATTGAACTTTTAGATAGAAGGAAAAGAGTTACTATATATCAAACATCCAAGAATGAACACTCACAGCAATATTCAATTAATTTTTTTAAAGAATTTGGGTCTCGTTTTGGAAACATACGCTTACATAACCTCTACGTAGAATCTTTACAATAATCTCTGAATAGAAAGTCATTATTGTCCTGCTTTGAAAATTTGTATATTTAAAACTGTATATTTATTTGCCAAACATGGCTGTGGGCCTCAGGTGTAAGATTCACAAGCCAGTGTCACAGCTAGAACAGGTGCCTATCAATGTGTACATAGCAATTAGGCCTAAATGTAAGTCTGTTTTTTTCTCTTTCATGGGTTTTTTCTTCTAAATCCCTATCTGAGGAAAAGCCCAGGAATAAATAGTTGTTATAACGGCCAAGGGTATTGTGTAGCATTATAGTCTCCAGCTGGGCTATTACATAGACGGGTGAAGAATACAAGCACCTGACAGATGTGTTCTGTTAGCATCATTAGGGAAGAAACAAAGAAACTCCTCAATTAATAGTGGTTCTGCTCGAGGGGGAGGGGGAGTACAGCAAAGCTGGGAAGAATCTAGCCTGTTATTTCAAGAGACGCAGAAAGCTTTTAAAGGGGGCAAATATATTTTATTCAGTTTTCTTTTTCATTTAGTGTGCTGGAAAGGAAACATTGTAAATAGCTGCAGTCCTATTTTTGGCAATTCTATTGATAAACAATCAAAGTACAAATCTTTTTCACTGGAAAAAAATTGTGTAACTTTTGAAGGAAGCAAAGCTTGGATTCAGATATTGGCATCAAGTCACTACTGTCAAAAAGACAGTAATTTGGTTGTATAGATGATTTTTATTGTAATTATTATAATTTATAAAGCTATATTCTATTCTAGTGCACTGTAAAATGGACCACTTATAGCAAGACGTGTTCATCAATGTACCAGTTTGATTTATTTTGGAACTAAAACATGCAATCATGACAGCATCATTATAGGGCAATACTTCAATATGTATACGGAGATGTTAAGGTTCGAGCAGCTAATTCTCCCTGTCTCTCTTCAATTGATTCATTATAGCTATAGTCGTTTGCAGCTAAATTAAGCCTCCACCTCTCTCTCACACACACCATGCTTCCCCTAATCGTACAAGTCCTGATGGGATGTGAATATGCAACAGTCATGGAAAACATGAATGAAGCTAGTGAACTTACTCATGTTGGACTATATTTGTTGAAATATATTTTCTATAAACCCCTGCGGAGTTTATTGGTTATGCATTGATCTTCAATTAATCTTACATGAGCACAAATGTTATTTGAGTAATTTCAGACACTTTCTGTTGCCTTGGGAGCTAAAGATTTGCCAAAAATATGCTGTTGCTATCAATTTTATTGAGTGTTTTCTTTAATTATTTCTATACAAAAAAACAAAAAAACATCTAGAGCGTCCATTCAAATTAAAATAATTTAACAACCATATTTATCATTTCTATCCTCATTGCTATAGACTATATCTATTTTTTTATTTTTGTAGCTCCAAATACATGGACATTAAAATCTACTAGAAGATATGAGAATACCATAGCTCCATTAGACAGGATGTTGCACAGGACAGTGGTTTTGATAACATGATAGGTGAATCAGTTTGACAATATCGAAGTAAGTAAGGAGGTGGTGTCCAAGATTGCAAACATCATTGCATAGATATGCCTAGTCTATGATGCAGATAATAATTTTTAAGTAGCAAAGAGATGTTACAGAACAGTGTCATAGTGAACAATACACTGTGTGCAGAATTATTAGGCAAATGAGTATTTTGACCACATCATCCTCTTTATGCATGTTGTCTTACTCCAAGCTGTATAGGCTCGAAAGCCTACTACCAATTAAGCATATTAGGTGATGTGCATCTCTGTAATGAGAAGGGGTGTGGTCTAATGACATCAACACCCTATATCAGGTGTGCATAATTATTAGGCAACTTCCTTTCCTTTGGCAAAATGGGTCAAAAGAAGGACTTGACAGGCTCAGAAAAGTCAAAAATAGTGAGATATCTTGCAGAGGGATGCAGCACTCTTAAAATTGCAAATCTTCTGAAGCGTGATCATCGAACAATCAAGCGTTTCATTCAAAATAGTCAACAGGGTCGCAAGAAGCGTGTGGAGAAACCAAGGCGCAAAATAACTGCCCATGAACTGAGAAAAGTCAAGCGTACAGCTGCCAAGATGCCACTTGCCACCAGTTTGGCCATATTTCAGAGCTGCAACATCACTGGAGTGCCCGAAAGCACAAGGTGTGCAATACTCAGAGACATGGCCAAAGTAAGAAAGGCTGAAAGACGACCACCACTGAACAAGACACACAAGCTGAAACGTCAAGACTGGGCCAAGAAATATCTCAAGACTGATTTTTCTAAGGTTTTATGGACTGATGAAATGAGAGTGAGTCTTGATGGGCCAGATGGATGGATTGGTAAAGGGCAGAGAGCTCCAGTCCGACTCAGACGCCAGCAAGGTGGAGGTGGAGTACTGGTTTGGGCTGGTATCATCAAAGATGAGCTTGTGGGGCCTTTTAGGGTTGAGGATGGAGTCAAGCTCAACTCCCAGTCCTACTGCCAGTTTCTGGAAGACACCTTCTTCAAGCAGTGGTACAGGAAGAAGTCTGCATCCTTCAAGAAAAACATGATTTTCATGCAGGACAATGCTCCATCACACGTGTCCAAGTACTCCACAGCGTGGCTGGCAAGAAAGGTTATAAAAGAAGAAAATCTAATGACATGGCCTCCTTGTTCACCTGATCTGAACCCCATTGAGAACCTGTGGTCCATCATCAAATGTGAGATTTACAAGGAGGGAAAACAGTACACCTCTCTGAACAGTGTCTGGGAGGCTGTGGTTGCTGCTGCACGCAATGTTGATGGTGAACAGATCAAAACACTGACAGAATCCATGGATGGCAGGCTTTTGAGTGACCTTGCAAAGAAAGGTGGCTATATTGGTCACTGATTTGTTTTTGTTATATTTTTGAATGTCAGAAATGTATATTTGTGAATGTTGAGACGTTATATTGGTTTCACTGGTAAAAATAAATAATTGAAATGGGTATATATTTGTTTTTTGTTAAGTTGCCTAATAATTATGCACAGTAATAGTCACCTGCACACACAGATATCCCCCTAAAATAGCTATAACTAAAAACAAACTAAAAACTACTTCCAAAAATATTCTTCTTTGATATTAATGAGTTTTTTGGGTTCATTGAGAACATGGTTGTTGTTCAATAATAAAATTAATCCTCAAAAATACAACTTGCCTAATAATTCTGCACTCCCTGTATATATATATATATTAATAAGCACAAAGTCAACAGGAGACAAAGGTACATGTCAGAGGTAAAATACTCATCAAGCGCAGCATTGTTTTTCATATATCCATCAAAAGTGGAAGAAGGTTCCAATATCTAGGTTTAGTGAAGAGATCCTTTGAAGGTCATGTAATATGAGGTACCATCTAGAGCGGGGGTGCCCAAAGGTAGATCCCAGATGTTGTAGAACTTCAGCTCCCATGATGCTTTTCATGCCTTTAGAATGGGAAAGCATCATGGAAGCTATAGTTTTCAAACATCTGGGGATCTACCTTTTGGGCACCCTGTATCTAGAATATAATGTATAACTATAAAAAAAAAATTAAATAATAATTCTATTCATGCATTTATATATACCTGTAACTGTAAATGGGGGTAATGAGGGTCAAGAGTTGTGGCAACTGACATTTAATGTGGATAGGTGCAAGATAATGCATCTTGGACGTAAAAACCCAAGGGCAGAGTACAGAATATTTGATAGAGTCCTAACCTCAACATCTGAGGAAAGGGATTTAGGGGTGATTATTTCTGATGACTTAAAGGTAGGCAGACAATGTAATAGAGCAGCAGGAAATGCTAGCAGAATGCTTGGTTGTATAGGGAGGTATTAACAATAGAAAGAGGGAAGTGCTCATGCCATTGTACAGAACACTGGTGAGACCTCACTTAGAGTATTGTACGCTGTACTGAAGTTCGTATCTTCAGAAGGATATTGATACCTTAGAGAGAGTTCAGAGAATGGCTACTAAACTGGTTCATGGATTGCAGGATAAAACTTACCAGGAAAGGTTAAAGGATCTTAACATGTATAGCTTGGAGGAAAGACGAGACAGGGGGGGTATGATAGAAACATTTAAATACATAAAGGGAATTAACACAGTAGGAGGAGACTATATTTAAAAGAAGAAAAACTACCACAACAAGAGGACATAGTCTTAAATTAGAGGGGCAAAGGTTTAAAAACAATATCAGGAAGTATTACTTTACTGAGAGGGTAGTGGATGCATGAAATAGCCTTCCAGCTGAAGTGGTAGAGGTTAACACAGTAAAGGAGTTTAAGCATGTGTGGGATAGGCATAAGGCTATCCTAACTATAAGATAAGGCCAGGGACTAATGAAAGTATTTAGAAAACTGGGCAGACCAGATGGGCCGAATGGTTCTTATCTGCCGTCACATTCTATGTTTCTATAAGATTGACAGTGAATGTCATAATACTGTCATGCTCTTCTTGAGTGGACCCATACACTAAGATGTTGTCCATGACTACTACAGTTCCCTTATGGTCACTCATGAGGGAACTCATCTTCCTTTGTAAAATCTCAAAGCAGAAGATATCCAAAAGAGCAGTCTGTGGAAACAAAACCAACCTACTGGTGTAATAAAGGTAGTCAACTTGCGGCTCTAGTATTTGCCAAAATCTACTGGAAGCATTAAGCGTGGAAAAGAATTTGGCATTCTAACAACCTTAGAGTTATGTCTTCCAATGTCTGCAGCATAAATCTCTCCTTCCTCACAGCCTCATTCATGCATTTCAAATCCACACAAGTGGGAACTTTCCCGTTTTACTTAGTGGCAGTCGCACACTAGTCAGTTGCTTCAGTGACCTCTTCAATAACACTCCTATACTTCATTCTCATAAGTTCAGCTTCAACCTGTGACAAAACTGGGAATGGAATTCTATGAGGTGTAGTAACACTGTATTGCATCAGTCTTCAGCTCAATTCGGACCAGCTCAAATTCAACAGGCCAAGATCTCCAAACATGTCCAAGCTTATGGGTAATGTCATTGTGTTGCAGTGGATGTAATCTACTTTAAATTTGATTAGTGTTCAAACTCAAAGAAATCAGTCTAGATGAAAATGCTAGTTCTTGGGTAGAACATGGGCTTAAATATAGAGTACAGAGAGTTGTCATTAATGGTAAATTTTCAAGCTGGACAGAGGTGGCAAGTGGTGTCCATCAGGGTTCTGTTCTGGGAACATGTTTATAAATTACCTTGAAAAAAAGCATTGAAAGTCATGTTTCGGTGTTTTGCAGATGACACAAAACTCTGTAAAGTAATATAATGTGAGTAAGATACTACCTAGCTGCAGAGGGATTTAGATAGATTGGGGGACTGGGAACTCAAATGGAAGATTACATTTAATGTAGAAAAATGCAGTTATGCACTTCGGGGTAAAGAATTCACATGCAACGTATACCATAAATGGTAGTGAATTAGGGATAACAACACACAAGAAAAAATTGGAAATTGTTATACACAACAAACTAGTCAACAATGTGCAATGTTAATCAGCAGTGGCTAAGGCTAATAAGGTATTGGCATGCATAAAAAAGGGCATGAGAATATCATTTTGCCTCTTTATAAATCAATGGTAAGACCACATCTTGAATATGCTGTGCAATTTTTGGTACTTGTTCTAAAGAATATTATGGCACTAGAAAAAGTGTAGAGGCGAGCTACAAAATTAATAAAAGAAATGGAACATATCAGCATATGTAGAGAGGTTAACAAATTTAAACCTCTTTAGTTTAGAAAAAACTTCGCCTTAGAGGGCATATGTTAACATTATATAAATATATTCGGGGCCAATACAAACCATTATGTGGAAATCTATTCACAAACCGGACTTTACATAGGACACGAGGTCATGCGTTTAGACTGGAAGAAAGAAGATTTTGTCTAAGGCAAAGAAAAGTTTTTTTTTACTGTAAGAAAAATAAGGATGTGGAATTCTCTGCCTGAAGAAGTGGTTTTATCAGATTCCATACAGATGTTCAAACAGCAACTAGATTCATACTTGCAAAAACAGAATATTCAAGGATATAATTTGTTAATGTAGGGTAATAGCTGCTTGATCCAAGGATTAATCTGACTGCCATTCTGGGGTGAAGAAAACATTTTTTTCCTAGTTTGTTGCAAGTGCTTCAAACTGTTTTGTTTTTTTTGCCTTCATTTGGGTCAATAGCAAAAAACAAATGTGAGAAAGGCTGAACTTGATGGACGCAAGTCTCTTTTCAGCTATGTAACTATGTATGTATGACTGTATAAACAGAAGTTATTATTTTCCCTGGTATAATTAAATTTTTGCTAAAGGAGAAAACATGTTTTGGGTAGTAATACCTAGCTTACTCAAGATTCCACCCGTTTTCTGTCACATCAGGATAGGAGTGATGGGATTTGGCTATGATGGAAATTGAAGTATCACTCATATTTAACCCCTTAAGGACCAAACTTCTGGAATAAAAGGGAATCATGACATGTCACACATGTCATGTGTCCTTAAGGGGTTAAGTATTGTAGTGAGATTGCAGCTCCACAAGTAACTTTTATGGTAATTGGAGTTTACGTGGGAGTAGGTCCTTCAGATCCATATGCTTGAGTTTCAGAGCATTGCGATATTTAAAGACCAAGGAATTGAAATGTTTAACAAAACCAGAAGTGGACTAATTTAGTATCACTTATCAAACGTAGTCGAGTTCAAATCAGCATGTTCACTTGTATGAAAATATTACTTATTTAAGCAGATATATTTTAAATTGAAAACCCTCTCCTAAATTACTTTTTAGAGCATGTCCTAATAAATAGCATTGAGTGACCCTCAATTTGAGCAAAGAACCAGAATTTAGCCTTTTCTACTATATGAAAATTGAATATCAGAGTTGTTGCACATATCAGAATATTGCACATGCATTACATTTATAAAATATTTTATACACTGAAAAGTACGGGAACGGATGTTATTTATCTTTTTAATTAGCACCATGTAGCACTACTTCTTTACAAAGGCCAAGTTCAACAAGGAGTCCTTTGAGAAGACCATCTGGAGGAGATTGCCGATGGCAATATCCTTAGGACAAAGCTTAGCTAGGGTAAGTAAAAGTTTCATGATCGCACTGATTCCAGGGAGGCGAGGAATAATTTCATTCCCACCTGCTCAGCATCGTACAGCTGTGCTTTTTCCCTTTGGGCATGTCATTAAATATATATATCAATATTATCAAATACATTATATTTTAGCCTATGCAATACACCCTGACATATAAAAGTAAACACACTTGACTTTAGAGACAATTACCACAGTTTCAAAGTAACTACACATACTGTTAACTTTTCTGAATGGTAATAAATAGTCACATAATAGGTTTTCTCATGTGGTATGGTAATAACACAAAGTCCAAAAATATATCATCTTTGTAACTCTTTCTAAGCTGACAAGTTTCATGTGGCCTTTTTTGTGACTAAACTTTAGAAGCTATAAACAAGCACATTCTATTGATATCATTTCGACCTTGTGTTCTACACGTCTAGCATTTCACTTTAGTAAATAACCAACTTGGAAATATCTAATGGACCCCTATGAATAGTTTTAGATTGCCATACTTAGAAGTTTCATCTACAGCATGCATATCATCTGGAGTAATCATTCGCGGGTTGCTAAGTTAGAGTTACTGGCAACATGCTTGTTTTACATTGAATAAGCTGACTGTAAAGCAACATTAAAATACAGGGAGGGAAGGAGATAGTGTTTACCATATTATTTCTGGGATTAAGAGTTAGGCCCTGTCATGATACCTGTTAAATGTGCACCAAAATCCCTCTCATCTCAGGTTCAGAGTGCCACTGAATGTCATTTTCAAGCATGTCTCAGCAATTCTGATACAAGATGCCCAATTTAAAGTGATGATGCCCAGATACATTTTACATCTGATTGGACCTCTTGCACACACCTTCTGGCAACAAAATCTTGACACATATGTTCAACCTAATTAAATCCCTCTTTCATAGGAGGGGTGCCTTGTCATGGTTTCTGTTTGCCTGATACAATGTCCCTTGTTACAGTTTGATATTTAGTTACAGTTTAACTTGTCTTGTTATACCATTTTGTAATCTCTCTACCTCTTGACCTTGAGCCTGACTCTTACTATTACTGTAACCTGCCACGTGTTCTATGTGTTTTGAAAATATGTCTCTATCCAGTTTTACTTTCCTCTATCTTGGCTTGACCTAGTCTTTGCAATTTAATGTCAGGTGTATCCTGACAGCACCCACCTGTTGCAAGACTACATGTTTCGCAATAGTTGTTGTTCTATCACCATTGTAGAAGAAGTAGCCTAAGGTAGCCTCCCAGTGTTAGAAACTATGGTTACCAAGATGCATTGCCATGGAGGCAAGCATTATAGAAGCTGTAAAACAACTGGCGTGTATCCATTGGCTATGACTTGGCTTTATTTCCCTCTTCCTTTCAATGGTTTGCATTCATAAGCTGTGTTTGACAACATGCAGGTGCGTAATGTATGTTTTGGACCACCATTTAACTCGGCTATTAGTTGGAAATAGAAGATTACGCTGCAACTATATTAACTATACTATAACAACAGTTTATTCAGCAATAAAATAATATCACACTTGCACAGTCCATTGCAATATATAGAGGCATCAATCAGTTGAAAAGGAAACATCTCCAATGTCATATGCATATGATTAAGATGCTAAAAACAAAATTGTATATTGAACAAAAAACAAACAAGCTATAATCCAGGCTGGAAAAATACTAAGAAGCTGAAATTAATTCCTGTTTCTGGTTTCTAAAATAAGAATGTCAATATAACACACAGGAACTAAAAATTATCAGACCTTTGGGAATATGCATTATATTTTAAGACACGGAACATCGTAAATAATGTTTTAAAATCTACATCTCAGGCATTGCCATCCATTATTTATAAAAATAATTTGCATACAGTAACTTAAATATGAATTATTTAGTACCTGGTATATGTAAAATACGTTATCCTCTACAATATTCAGTAATAAAATCAATTACACAAAACAAAAATTCATAAGCAGTGCGGACTAACGACGGGTGAAAGACTGAGTTACAGTTTATTTTATTGTTTTAACAGAACAATGGCTACATACCTAGAAACATCTAAACATATAATGTGACGGCAGATAAGAACCATTCCTCAAAGTAAAATTAGTAAAATTGGAAAATTAAAAATTTTAAAAAATATTTTAATTTTTTTATGTTTTTGCATCTTGAAATAGATAACAGCGCCATATAATGTTAGTTTTAGAAAGTGACAAAGATAGATAGATAGACATAAAGAAGATTAATCGTTCATAATGACTCAGAAAGCAATAAATTAAGCAAATAAAAGGTTTCTATTTAAAGTAAGTAGAATTAAGAATTATAAACACAAATCTAAGTTCCATTACTATTATGTTTTTTAAACTAAAATGTGTAAACTATTTTCTACTTTGAATACATAGCTGGCATAAAAAAACGAGAAAAAAGCAATAATATCATGTTCAAGAATATCTACAAAAATGTAAACTATGGAACATTTACATGTCCACATGCAGAGATTTCATCATTCAACTTGTCTAGGACCAGACATGGACTTTCTAACTCCTCCTCCAGAGCTACTGTTCAGCAACATCATACAGATGGAATCATGAATGCTTCTGTACAGTAACAGAAAATTGATTTCATTTTCACTCCTGTTATTTTTCTCAGATTGACGAGGTCCAATGCAAGAGGATATGGGACAGTTAAGTGGGGTTTTATTTATTCCATTCTGTTGTGCAAGCGTAAGCAATTTCATTTATTCACTTAAAGGATTACTCCAGCCACCATGACCACTTTAGTGATTTGAAGTGGTAATGGTGGTAGGAGTCTGGATGCACATATGTAATGCTGCACATCCAGAGACATAATTATTTTTGTGCCAGGGACTAATTACACCTCACACTAGTTACACACGTGACTTAGGGAGCCCATAACTCTGTTCCGGGCTGCCTAATATCAATTCTGTTCTGTCTGTTGTCATTCTGCACAGGTGCAATAAGCTCCTCCCTTGCAGGCTGAATGCCTGCATAGGGAAGCTTGCTTTCATTTCCCTACAGCCACCCTCCATAGAAGATTGTTATTATTATTTTATTCGTCAAATCTCTCCACCCCCCCCCCCCCCCTTCTATGGGTAGCCTTTGATTTGGACCGTGTGAGGCCATTGTTTACATTGGAAGAGGCGGTAAAGGCAGCGCTTGGAGCTTCGCCAGGTGCTGGAAGGCAGGTAAGTAATAAAACTTCTTTTTTTGTTTTTATTGCTAAATTCAGGAGGGGAGGGGGATTTCTAGAAATAGTCCCCGATAGTGCATATTAAATTAAATATAATTTTTTTTTTTTTTAAGGGTTAAAATAGTATCTAACAGTTAAAAGGCTACTTTACAAATCTTATATTGGTGAACTGGCCTGTAACACTAAAACTTTAATCAGTTTCTAGAGGTTCATTTAATATGACAAATGCCTGAAAGCAGACCAGATTCCTATTTGGCTAAACACCCCATCCATCCACTATTGGTGCCCCTTTGGAGGTGACTACAGGAAAGAATAAATTGAGGAGTCTCTGGAAGCACTTTAAGTAAGAATTGCAAGTTAGCAGGTAAATCTCTCATGTTTACGTTAGTGTAGGACCCACCAATATTGGGGTACTATTACAAAGTGGAGGGCTTCACAAGGGGGAATTGTGGGGGTTTGATGTAAGGGGACTATTGAATACGATGGGGCTAATGGTGAATAAGATGGGGATTTGATGTAAGGGGACTAGTGAATAAGATGGGGGTTTGATATAAGGGGACTGGTGAATAAGGTAGGGAGCTGGTGAATAATACTATACCATGAAATATGTTAAAATTGCAAGCATTTTTTAAGAGATGTGCAGCTCTTGAAAATAATTCACAGAGCAGAATTCAGTCTGACTTTGAGTTGATTGTAATCATAAAAATAGTAAAAACACAGTGTGTAAGGCGCTTCACAATCAGATTTAAAGAACCAAAACACATGACCAGATATCAGTAGGTTATGTTAATTATATAATAGTGCTTCCCCAACACTCTAGGCATAAAATACCAACAAACAGGAATATATATCAGTGTGTACACAAATTCCAGTGTGAAAAGTGTAAAATAAATAATACAACCATATATAAATGTAGTAATGGAAGATACCTAAAATATAAAAATAAGAAACAACATAGTGTGAACTGTATAAGACAACCGGTGTTAAAATACATATAGGGCTATCACTTACATGGCCCTTAGCCATACCAGGCTCTGTATAACAGGCTCGAGGGTGCCAATACTGGCTATCAGATCTACTTATTAGGTAGCAGAAGATGGGACTTCAGATGTGTAGTCAAAATTAATCTTAAGTAGAATGGGAGTCAAGGCCGGTGCTAGGATTTTTGACTACACAGGCGAAGATGCATTTTGACGCCCCACCCCACGCCTCTCCCCAAAAAATAAACAATGCATCTTCACCTCTGTGTCTCGTAGCCCCCTTTTGAATTTCTTAGCCCCCATTAGTGTTGCATATCCAACCTCTTCAATGTCTTACCCCTTTGGCCCCTTTGTGCCCTTTAGTGTGTCTCCTACAACCCCTCTTATGTATTTCTTACTTCCCCGCCAGCCCATTTCTGTCTCTTTCTTCCCCTCAGCCCCTATCTATCTCTCTTTTTTTTCCCACATAGACATGGATACAGGCAAAAATACATACATGCACAAATACACAAACATACAGACACACAACCATACAAGCACACAGACATAATTATTCAGGCACACAGTCACAAAGATATACAGACACACAGTCATAAAAGGCACACAATCAAACAAACACAGTCATACAATCTACACATACAGGTACATTGTCGTGCAAACACAGACATACATTCATACAGACACAGGCACACACAGAAATACAGACACAGACATAAAGAAACAGAGAGGCATATAGAGACATACATACACAATGATACAGACAGACATACACACACACACACTGACAGACAGACATATACACACACACACTGAGACATATACACACACACACACACTGACACAGATATACACACACACTGACAGACATATACACACACACACACTGACAGACAGACATATACACACAAACACTGACAGACATACACACACACAGACAGACATACACACACACAAACACAGACAGACACACACACTGACAGACATATATACACACACACACACACTGACGGACAGACACACATACACACTGACAGACAGACACACATACACACTGACAGACAGACACACATACACACTGACAGACAGGCACACACACACACTGACAGACAGACACACATACACACTGACAGACAGACAGACACACACTGACAGACAGACACACACTGACAGACAGACACACTGACAGACAGACACACTGACAGACAGACACACTGACAGACAGACACACACTGACAGACAGACACACTGACAGACAGACACACACAGACAGACAGACACACACAGACAGACAGGCACACAGACAGACAGACAGACAGGCACACAGACAGACAGACAGACAGGCACACAGACAGACAGACAGACAGACAGACAGACACACAGACAGACAGACACACAGACAGACACACACACTGACAGACACACACACTGACAGACATACACACTGACAGACATACACACACAGACAGACATACACACACACTGACAGACAGACATACACACACTGACAGACAGACACACACACACTGACAGACAGACACACACTGACAGACATATACACACACTGACAGACATACACACACACTGACAGACATACACACACACAGACAGACAAACACAGACAGACAGACATATACACACACACTGACAGAAAGACATACACACACACTGACAGACAGACATACAGACATACACACACTGACAGGCAGGTTCCGGAGGGTGGCTTACCTGGGATCCAAAGTGCTGCCTGAGGTAGTTGGGAGTTGGAGGAGCTGGTCCTGCCCAGCCCCCTCCTCTCTGCCTCCTCTCTGCTCTCTTCTTGGGGGGACTTTCTCCCATGCTGAAGTGAGGGGCCGGCGGTAGCTCTGCCCCTGCTGGGCGCCAGCCGCGCTGTGTGCTACAGAGGGAGCAGGGATATGACGTGTTCATATCCCCGCCCCCTCCACACAGCCCGCGGCACTGCCAGCTTGCGCTCGGTCACGCTACAAGAAGTGACCGGCAGGAGAGGGGAGCTGTGCGCTTCCCAACCTCCTGCTGGTCACCCGGACTTTTGCGCCCCCCGGGCCGGTGCGCCCTAAGGCGGCCGCCTGAGCCGCCTTATGGACGCGCCGGCCCTGATGGGAGTGGAACTAAAATATAAAATCAAGTGATAAAAAAACAACAAAGTTTCACTCACCACCACAAAGATAGTAACCAGAAGTATAACAAACAATGTTTAAAAATATATCAATGCAGCAGACGCGTTTCGGCTTGATAAGCCTTCTTCCAGTGTTGATAATGAGTACGAATGCTCTTCTTTTTATATCCCATCTTCTACGATAACCTGTGTCCAATTCTCCATTCGTAGGACATAATTTCCGGTGTTTCCGTGTGACGTCACGTCCACCTACATAACGGTGAAACTCACGATTGAAACATGGCGTAGTTCAAAGTCCTACCGGACCACGTCTTTGCTTAAGTGAAAGAAGATTCTCTCTCACAAGGCTTCACTTTTATATCTCAATACAGATATCAAGGCAATTCATTTAATATCACATGAGCAGGATAAAAAAAAAAAACAACAACTATATGTTAAAAAGACTGTTAATAATGAATGTACAAATATGTTACAAATATGATACAAAATATTAAAAGAACGGACAGAACTTAAGCAACTCGATATAGTGATAAATGTCTAAAAAGATATAAATAAACCATATATTACATGACCATATAAAAAGCATCTGCAATAAATATTTGTAAAAACATAAAGAAAAAGTAAAAATAGTACATCTATAAGAAAGGCATATACATACAAAATGTAAGAGTCAGCAAAAAGGAGAAAAATGTACATATCTCCATATGTACAAACTTTAAATATATATATATATATATAAAACTTAAAAAAGAGAACTTAAATATACACTGAACAAAATTATAAACGTAACACTTTTGTTTTTGTTCCCATTTTTAATGAGCTGAACTCAAAGATCTAAAACTTTTTCTTTGTACACAAAAGGCATATGTCTCTCAAATATTGTTCACAAATCTGTCTAAATCTGTGTAAGTGAGCATTTCTCCTTTGCCGAGATAATCCATCCACCTCACAGGTGTGACATATCTAGAGGCTGATTAGACAGCATGATTATTGCACAGGTGTGCCTTAGGCTGGCCACAATAAAAGGTCACTCTAAACTGTGCAGTTTTATCACACAGCAAATTGCCACAGATGTCAAAAGTTTTGAGGGAGCGTGCTATTGGCATGCTGACTGCAGGAATGTCCACCACAGCTGTTGCCTGTGAATGGAATGTTCATTTCTCTACTATAAGCCGTCTCCAAAGTTTCAGAGAATTTGGTAGTACATCCAACTGGCCTCGCAACCACAGACCACATGTAACCGCACCAGTCCAGCACCTCCACATCCAGCATCTTCACCACCAAGATCGTCTGAGACCAGCAACCTGGACAGCTGCTGCAACAATCAGTTTGCATAACCAAATAATTTCTGCACAAACTGTCAGAAACCGTCTCTGGGAAGCTCATCTACATGCCCGTTGTCCTCAACCTGATTGCAGTTCGTCATCGTAACCAACTTGAGTGGGCAAATGCTCACATTCTATGGGGTCTAGCACTTTGGAGAGGTGTTCGCTTTGATTTTGACTTCCCTGTATTCTGGTACCCATGACCGATGGCTTTCCTTTATCATTGTGTCCCTTTCTGTGTCCCCTGACCTCAGCTATTATCCTGACTATTCTTTGGTACATTAGTCTGGCCATTCTAAGGCCCGGTAATACGTTACCTATTAGTCACCTGTGTAACACAATTCTACATGCTGGATCATATAGTAATCCTGACAGTATGGCGTTGTGTGGGTGAGCGGTTTGCTGATGTCAACGTTGTGGATCGAGTGGCCCATGGTGGTGGTGGGGTTATAGTGTGGGCAGGCGTATGGTATGGGCAGGCGTATGGTATGGACAACAAACACAGGTGTATTTTATTGATGGCATTTTGAATGCACAGAGATACCGTGATGAGATCCTGAGGCCCATTGTTGTGCCATTCATCCACGACCATCACCTGATGTTGCAGCATAATAATGCATGGCCCCATGTTGCAAGGATCTGTACACAATACCTGGAAGCTGAAAACATCCCAGTTCTTGCATGGCCAGCGTACTCACCGGACATGTCACCCATTGAGCATGTTTTGGATGCTCTGGATCGACGTATATGACAGCGTGTTCCAGGTCCTGCCAATATCCAGCAACTTCGCACAGCCATTAAAGAGGAGTGGACCACATTCCACAGGCCACAATCAGCAACCTGATCAACTCTATGCGAAGGAGATGTGTTGCACTGCGTGAGGCAAATGGTTGTAACACCAGATACTGACTGGTTTTCAGACCACCCGGACCTCCCAATACAATAAAACTGCACATTTTAGAGTGGCCTTTTATTGGCACACCTGTGCAATAATCATGCTGTCTAATCAGCCTCTAGATATGCCACACCTGTGAGGTGGATGGATTATCTCGACAAAGGAGAAATGCTCACAAACACAGATTTAGACAGATTTGTGAACAATATTTGAGAGAACTAGGTGTTTTGTGTACATAGAAAAAGTCTTAGATCTTTGAGTTCAGCTTATGAAAAATGGGGCAAAAACAAGTGTTGCGTTTATAATTTTGTTCAGTGTATATATATATTTTTTTAAGTTTATAAATTCAAAATCTAAATTTAAACCATTTGGGGACATATTTTTCTATGTGTTTTTTACAAATATTTATTGCAGATGCTTTTTATATAGTCATGTAATATATGGTTTATTTATAATATCTTTTTACACATTTATCACTTTATTGAGTTGCTTAAGTTCTGTCGGTTTTTTTAAGATTTTGTATCATATTTGTAACATATTTATGCATTCATTATTAACATATAGTCTTTTTAACATATAGTTGTTGTTTTTTTTATCCTGCTCATGTGATATTAAATGAATTGCCTCGATATCTATATTGAGATATAAAAGTGAAACCTTGTGCGAGAGAATCTACTTCACTGTCGGGACTAATTAAGCAAAGCCCGACAGGACTTTGAACTATGCCGCTTTTCAAACGTACATTTCACCGATACGTAGGTGATAGTGACATCATACGGAAATTACGGAAATTACGTCCTGTGAACGGAGAATTGGACACAGCTGAAACGCATCTGCTGCATGTATATATTTTTAAACATTGTTTGTTATACTCCTGGTTTCTATCTTTGTGGTGGTGAGTGGAACTTTGTGTTTTTTTTATCACTTGATTTTATATTTTTAGTTCCATCCCATTCTACATAAGTACCTTGAATTCTATATGTAATATTCAAATAAAATTAATTTTGACTACACATCTGAGGTCCCATCTTCTGCTACCTAACAAGTTTATCTGATAGCCAGTACTGGCACCCTCGAGCCTGTTATACAGAGCCTGGTACGGCTCTGGGCCATGTGAGTGATAGTCCTATATTTATTTTAACACCGATTGTTTTACACAGTTCACACTATGTTGTTTCTTATTTTTATATTTTAGGTACCTTCCATTACTACATATGTATATGGCCATATTATTTATTTTACACTTTTTCTCACTGGGATTTGTGTACACACTGATATATACTCTTGTTTTTGGTAAACATAAAAATGTCAGCCCGTAGTAACTGAGAAAGAATAATAAGAAACAAAAAACATACACATAACTAGACTAGAATAATTATATATTTAAATAATAGTCCACCTCTTTTTATCACATTTTCAGGCTGCGTGGCATTCCCTAATGTACTTAACAAGAAATTCACTATGCAGCAGTTGTCAGTACAGGTTGGCATGAAAGCCCCAGGCTAAATTAGTCTTATTTACTTTTGCCGTCAAAGTAACATCTTTATCCAAAACATAGCATCCTGTCACTTTCCAGGTGGCTGGTCCCCAGCAGTGCGTTGGATAAAAATCCTTCTTTCATTTTCATTTCTGTTATTAGTTTGCCAGTACTTGAGATCTCATTAACCATGCAATTGTCCTGAAATTTACACCAGCTTATATTGTCGAAATCAAGTTCAACAATATAAGCTGCTACCTCTACATTATAGTACTCACACAGCATATTCATAAACATATCTGTGCATCCATTGTAGACATTTTCTTCAAATTTACATTTACATGTTTGGTCAGTGTTGGCAATTGAATTGTACAGCAGAAAACGTTAAAAAAAAAGTAGTTGGGACGGAGCCTAGCTTTCATGCAGAGTAGACGTGCGGTTTTTACGCTCCTATGTGTTGGGACGATTTTAGGGCAATAACCCTGGTCAATGAGCAATCATGGACACTGCAGGGCTCTACCACAACTGGGGGCCCCCAGACAAACATATAGAAGCTTTCCTCAAGCTTAACATCTGCCTGGGAGCTAAGACACACTGCTGCGGCCTACTACAGATGTAGTTGAGGGGAGGCGGCCGACCTCCTCAATCCTGAGCTTTCTGATGACTCCTGTTGCTCTCCTTCCCCCACCCCCCACCCCCATTGGACTGGTGGGGCTTATTCCGGTCCCCACTGGACTATCTCTGACTTACCTGCATCCACTTGCACCGAGCAGTGCTTAGACCACACTTCGCCTGCAAGATGGCGACTGTCCAAACGCTTGCTGCACGAGGCCTGAACCCATCCCTGGGGCCTCTCCATGACTCCCCAGCATCAACCCTGTCACGACTAGATGACATATTTTGTTGCTTCTGGGAGAGACTACAGGATTGCAAGAAACAAAAAAAGGGGAGATAATCCACTCCTATGGTTTAGTGTAACCATGTGTAAATAAAGATATATACATACATATATGCAACAGGACCTTGTTTGTAGATGAATATCTCAAAAAACAGACACAGAGATAACAAACAATTTAAGTGTAGTATATTGACATATTTTGGAGTAATATTTTTCTAGTGAAGACTCACTAACACTTTCAAGAGCTAAATAGAGCTCTGCTGTTGAAGGCATGGGCGCCACGCCTTTAGCAGCAGAGCTCTATATAGCTTTTGGCACAAAGTGGAAATGTTAAACTACCTGTATTATTTTTGTTTCTCTTATTCTTATACTCTACTTGCTATTTTGCCTGTCCTGTAACTATGAAAATTGTGCATGTTTCTTTAAATGTCCTACAGCATATAAACCTATGAAGTTTGAATACCTTGCCAATCACTGTTGGGGCATGACAAGCGAGTTTGTAATCTAATGCACAGCAAAAATAAATAAATAAATAAATACAATTTAAAATAAAAAATGTTGATTATTAGTTAATATACCTTTTATTTATTTGTACTTGATGGTCTTTGATATTCAAGGTGACCATGAACCAGCCCAAATGCCTTTCTAATTAATTTCTGTTTCATTAGTTGTTGTCTGCTGATGCAAAATAAACGGACCACCAAGGACAGAGACCACCTGGTTAGTAGTAATAGGGAGAAAAAAGTACAATAGAAAAGATAAAAAAAAGAAAATAGTTAAATAATAGGGTCATCTTTCTTTTTAAGAGATCGAAAGGAAAATCAGAGTCAGAACAACACTGTGATGATACATTTCTCTTTGCTCTTTTTTAGCTTTCAAAGTGCACAATTTTTTCTGTGTCTTTTCTTTCTGATAAAAGAATGGACTCAGCAGCAGCCCGAGGGGGCAGAGAGATGAATACAGAAATGCAGTATCAGCATCCAGATTAGGCTGTCAGCCTCCAGAGCTCTTCCCTGCAAGAGAACTGATAAGAGAGAAAGGTGAATGAGAACACTTGTCACAGCAGATGGTGGTCTTGATTTGAAGGAGCAAAAGGGATAACGAAGATCCAACTTGTGATGTACCATACAGCTTGGAAGGCTTTGTCCTTGACCCACCTTAGTATGCGTTTTATTACTGATATTTACCAAGGACAAATCCAACTTTTTTTTGAGTGTCATAGCAAAGGTATTTATGTACTATTCTGGAGACTTATTTGGAAAAATGCTGAACAAATTAATGCCATGTGTCCATTAAATTATATTAAATATGTCTCTTATTTTTGCATTTGAAACATGTCCATGATATAGATTCACACACAATGTGTTAGTACACTCCATTATTATACTTGTATTATATTTACTTTGATTCCCCTGATCTCTTTTAGCTCTCTGAACAGCCTCTTTATCAAAGATTATATCATACTACAAAGGTTAACACCAAGATAGACAAGGAAAAAAATCCACAAACATGAAGTAAACCTGTCACCACTCACTCCCAAGACGACAACACCTCCTTTATCTGCGTGCATCCAAGTTTGTGTCTCAGACATACATGCGAGATCAATACAAACAAAATTGCACAAGAAAAAGGAGTTTAACCCCTTAAGGACCAAACTTCTGGAATAAAAGGGAATCATGACATGTCACACATGTCATGTGTCCTTAAGGGGTTAAAGGAACACAAGTGTATAGGCACCATCTTACCTTTACCTACCATTTTACAGCCGTTTAACCCAAAAGTTGGAATTCTGGTGCTCGAGTCAGCTGCCTGCAGGCTTCCTTCCTCTCTGCCTCTACACTATGATGAAGGTTTAGAAATATAACATACTATTTCCCTCAATGGGAGGCCAGTGATAAGCTGAGAGCATCAGTTGACACTATTATTATTATTATTGGCCTCCATGCTAAACCTTATCCATAATGAAGAGGGCTAGAGGAAGGAAACCACAGGTTAAAACATTACAAAAGTGTAAAATCAATGAAGGTAAAATGGCGTCCTGCCCCCAGAGCAACTTAAATGAGCTTAAAGCAGCACTTACTTTCTTACTAATGCCCTTTGTATCTTAATGATTACACTTCCCCCATTGATACTTAACTTTATTTATATGTATTGTCTTTTTATCCTTGTACCAGACCTCAATACCTGGGTTGCCTTCACTGTACTCTCCTCTATCCATGGTGTATGGTGTATGCAGTTTGCCCTTCTGTGGGATTCTTTTGACTGATGGATTGTGGATAAATCAGCTTATCGACTGAAATGGAACGTTGAACAAATAAGAGTGGACATTCTGTTATGTGTGGAATATTAACACACACTCACATACACTCACTGATACAAACACAGGCACACACACTCACATACACTAATTATTAAACACTGGCACACATTGATACATATTGACGCATACACAGTGACCCACACAAAAACACTAGAACAAAACTCCTCCATGAGATAAGTGTATTATATCAAAAAAGTTCTTTACATATATAAAATAGCAGCTCTATATTCTAATGTGGGATACCCTTTTCCCCACACAACGCGAAAATATAAACAACTTCTAACGGTACAAGATACACTTGAACATATATACAGAATTTAAGGATCTTGCTGATAAACCTATAAACACAAATACAACATAGTGTAATATTGTTAAATAAGTGACAACTGCAAATTATTGGTTGCACTCACAGAATAAAGATGGTAAAAGCGCCTTATGGGTGCTGCCCATAATATCTATAGGGGGCTAGAGTTCCTCCTTTGGATTTCTCGCTGGACTGGTCTTTTGAATCACCAAAACGATTTACCAGAGGTTATTACAAAAAAACGGATATTTTTTTGAATTAAAAATAATTTACACAATAGTGTTAAAAAGCAGTGGTCTTATGTGTTTTGTTTTCACATGAGAACTTCCTCAAGGACCCATATAAGTAAAAACAATAACCATATAATGCAAACACATTTTAAGCCCTAAATACCCCTCCCAATAGTTCTCTTTATATAGCGTTAACGTCATTGGCGGAGTGGTGGAAGCAGGGATTTTTGCCGCTCTAGGCAAAAAATAAACAATTGCCACCCTCTCCTCCCCCCCATGCGACATGACAACACCTCACCCATATGATTTGCCATATGGACTAACACCAGTGCTGCACACAGTGTGTGTTTACATTAATAAGCCTGCACGGACAGGCTATAGATACTGGGGAGGACTATAGTGTCCCTTTAACGTGAGGTCAATTAGAGATTAGTGTCACTAATAATAGATTGCCTACTTACAACCAGATGATGATGGTGATGGGCTCTGGCTGCACTTTGGCTCCACTGGTCTGGTGTAGAACAGGATCTCTGGAGGCTGTTTGTAACTGTGGTCACAAAATTCAATGTTCTGGGAGAACAGGAAGCAGCTCAATTTTTTGGTGCCCCTTACACAGCTCAGAGCCTGACAGTGAGTATACCCATAAGGCCCACCCATAAGTCCACCTACATGTTCCACCTATGAGTTCGCTCTCAGGGAGTGGAGTGTGTAGGGGATGTGTTAAGTGTTATTGTAGAGGATCTAATGTGTGTGCTTATGGGATGTAGTGTATAGGGATACCCGTTTGTGTAGGTGATGCAGTGTGTTTGTGTGTAGTGGAAGCAGTGTGTTTTTGTTTAAGGGATAGAAAGCAGTGTGTGTTTGTGTATAAGGGATGTATTGTGTGTTTCTGGTTGTGTGTAAGTGATGCATTGTGTGTTTCTGTGACATGTGTGATATGGATTAATGAGCACCTTTCCCCCGTATATCCTGTATCACACTACACAGTTGATTGAGTAATGTCAGGATGCTCTATTACAACAGCTGGCCTTTGATCCTGATTTGTATCTTCTTCTTGTTTCCCTCCCTGCACTGCATACACCTTGTTGGGGAGTGTTTGTTTAATCAAGTAACACCTTTTGACCAGCTAATGCCAAATGTGCTTTAAGTTCTTTGAATATGCAATTGACAGGACATGACTGTATTATGTAAAGACAACCCCTTTTTAGATGTGTATAGAATTTTGTTATAAGATCTGTGTTTCCCCCATTAAAATTATGTGTAGTATTTTACCATAAACTTGTGTGGACAAGTATTGCCCTCCGAGCTCGTATTTCTGCTGTGTCCATTCCTTGTCTTCATACCTGAGAGAAAACATTGCTGTCTGCTGAATTTAAACCACAACAATGTGCAAAGGATGCATTGTCTTAATGTGTAAGGGTTGTATTGTGTGTGTGTGTGTGTGTAATGGATGCATTCTCTGTGTGTAAATGAAGTAAATGTTGTGTTTCTGTGTGTGTAGGGATGCATTGTGTGTGTGTGCGTAGTGTGAAAGAGCTCCCAGCCCTGCCCTGCCCCCTGTCCTATAGAGCTCTCCCTTCCATCCCTTAGAGTTCTCCTCTGCCTCTTAGTGGTTTCTCTTCTCCTCCCCTGTCCCTTAGTGGTCTCTACTCTCCTCCCCTCCCCTCACTTAGTGGTCTCTCCTTTTCTCCCCCGACTTTCCATTAGTTGTCTCTCCTCCCCCCTTCCTTTAGTGGTCTCTTCTCACCCCCTCCCTCCCTTAGTGGTCTCTCCTCACCCATCCTCCCTTAGTGGTCTCTCCTCACCCACCCTCCCCTAGTGTACTCTCCTGCCTCCCTTAGTGGTCTCTGCTCTCCCCTCTCCTTCCCTTAGTGGTCTCTCCTCACCCCCTACCACCCTTAGTGGTCTCTCCACCACCCCCTCCCTTAGTGGTCTCTCCTCACCCCCTCCCTCCCTTAGTGGTCTCTCCACCACCCCCTCCCTCCATTAGTGGTATCTGCTCTCCCCCCACCCTCCCTTAGTGGTCTCTCCTCACCCCCCCTCCCTTAGTGGTCTCTCCACCACCCCCTCCCTCCCTTAGTGGTCTCTCACCCCCTTCTCCTCACCCACTCCCTCAGTGGACTCTCCCCCCCACGTTCTTCCCACCTCCCCCTCCCTCAGTGGACTCTACACCCCCACCCCACGTTCTCACCTCCCCCTCCCTGTATTCTCACTCCCCCCGTTTGTTCATCTCCTCAACCCCCATTTGTTTATTTCCTCAACCCCCCCATTTGTTTATCTCCTCATCCCCCTTTTGTTTATCTCCTCATCCCCCCTTTGTTTATCTCATTATCCCCCCTTTGTTCTCTTCCTAACCCCCCTGTTTGTTCTCCTCCTCCTCCTCCTCACCCCTCGTATGTTCTCCTCCTCACACACCCCCTCTGTTTGTTCTCTTCCACACACACCCCTCTGTTTGTTCTCCCCCTCATCCCCTTCCCTCTGTAGCGTGGCCAAGCTCCTATCCAGTCCGCAGTACAGGAGTTTCTGTTTTCTGTACCCGGCCGGACTGATAGGAAGTGCACACTAAGATGTTTCTGTACCACGGACCGGAGAGGAGCTCAGCCACGCTACAGAGGGAAGGGGAGGAGAGAGACAGTGCTGCAGCCACCTGAGCACTCTCTATAGAGCACTCAGATGGCTGCAGCATTAGAAGGGCCGGTGCCCCCTCCTATATGGCGTCCTAGGCGGCTGCCTAGTTCGCCTTATAGGGATCGCCAGCCCTGGGTGTCCCAGATGTAACAGCAGTCTGCGTGTTTTGTTAATTACACTTCCCGATGTTTTTTTTCTTCTCCGATCCGTGCGTTTCACGTCTGAACATCTGCCAAAATGGCCGTGCGTTCCACCTATCGTTGCAAACAGATATATATCTTGGCGCTAGCTCCCCTGGTGCACTTCAAATGGGAAAGTTTTAATTTTTACTAATACTCAATCTTTGTGTTATGCAATAAAATAAGTTAATGTGTCAAAAAACAATAATATCACCTAAAACAAATTTAATCTTAATTCACTAGCCTGTGCCTTGAGCATTGAGTGTTTAAATAATACGAGTATAAGTTTTCACTTTTCAAATTCTGAACTAATTAAAGACATAGTAGTCTATAACTTAGGTGCCACCTGAACGTTTCAGCCCTCCAAGGGAAGTTACGGGCTCTCCAGGGCTCAGGAGGGCCGGCCTGTGGCCAGAGACTTTGTTCGCCTCCCCGGTGGGTCCCGTTGCTACCTGGGTCGTCCGTCACAGCCCATGCTTGTTTCCAGTCTTCCTCTTCAGCCCCTCGCAGTGTGATCTTTGCCCGGACGCAGTATTAGAAGCCTCCTCACTAGTTTGAGCTGGGTTATCTCCTATTAATACTGGTTTATGGCAGTATTTTTTACTTTTTCTTATTTGTCTGTCACAGTGGTCAAAACCCAAGTCAATATCAGTAAAAGGGAACACATTAATCCTTGGCAGATTGACTAATTTATGATAAACTTTGGTCTGTCTTTTGTATAGTTGCCCATAATTCTAGAAAATGAAGAAAGACTCTACCGATCACTACCTCATGGGCTAATCTAGGTACTACACCCATTCAGTACTTTAAATCCCCATACTGGGTTCCAATATTTACTTCCGCAGTGGGGTATTCTCTTTTATCACCATGAACACAGATAATGCCTATTTTCTGAACATGATCAGGTTTTACACAAGGTATTATAGACTCTGCTACCAACGCAACCATACTACCTGAATCAAGTAATGCTTTAGACATTTTTCCATTTACAGTTACACAGCATTTATGAGGGTTATTATCATAGTCATTGTTAACAGCACCATAACAGTTGAACAAAAATGAATGTGCTCCCTCATCTTTGCCCATATTGCATTCCATCTGTGTTTTGGCCAGGATTTTAGCACACTCTGCATGGGTCAGCACCAGTTGCTGCAGGGCTGCACTGTTTTCTGCAGCTCTCCTGTTAAGCTCCTGTTGCACAGAGGTGGATTGGATCAGAGCCTTGATAACATCCTCCACGTTGAGCTTTAAATGACTTCTACCCTCAGGCTTAAGTGGCTGCCTGCATCCTCAACCATATGTTACAAACCACCTCTTTTACAGGTAGGATTTTGTCACAGATTTTACGGTAACCACAGCTTTCTGGGGTAATCAAAGTCCAGGACACATCCAGCTCAGTTTTTCTAATTTATTTGGTGCAAAATATACAGGTGCTTCAAAATAAAATAAACAAAACAACATTCCTTGCTGTTGTTTGAGCACTTACTAAACACAATAATCACTATCTGGAATTGGGTGGCTTTCCCACTTACCAATTTACAATAACAAAATATAGATGAGAAGACACACCATTCGTCTGGTTCTTTCTCCCTCACTCTGCAGCAATCTGATCCCTTCTTTTAAAAGGCTGCCTGCTTATTTAACAAGCTACAGGTGAGTATCAATTAGTTAACATTTCGGGAACTTCTAAGGTATATACAAGTCCTGGTCTGGCTGTTACATAGCAACTAGTGTTATTGGAGTACTGACCCACCCTGCTCTCCAAATGCTCCGCCCCAAGGACCCAAGGACCCGTGGTTTGCAGAGTACCAGCAATGTATCTTACAAACCTAATGTAAGGAAACCAGGTATATTTAAACCACCTTCGGTAGTTTCCTCCTGAACCACCAGAGCCTAGTGAATATAGCTCTCCGTTCAGTAGTTGAAGTAGACGAAATCCATACGAAATACAAATAGCTTTACAAGATAATTCCCTTAATAAAGCATATAAATCCCCAAACATCAGCCGAAGTCAAGAAGAAGGGTACAAAATGAACTGGCTTTAATTAGCACACACAGGCTTTTATGCAAGTCCCCATGCAAGGGGACATCCCACAGGGAGGGTCACAGTATATCCAATCAAGTACAGTAAAAACATAAAACACACCCAGCACAAACATACAATTCCCTCCCCTTGCCCTGGAGATAATCAAGTCTGATAAAGTAATAACTTGATGATATCCAGGCAGAAAAATCACAGTTTTCCCTAATATCTGGAACACCCCTTTATACATGAGGTATCCCCACAAATATGTCCCCTGATAGCCCCGATCTGAGTGACCAACATATTCAAATTTCACCCAGATCGGTTCAGGGGTTCTCAAAAACTATGGAAGACTTCTGTGACCGGTTCACCGTGAGTGGGCTGCCCAAAATAGTTCCACAAGTTTGAGTAGTTTTGCCGGTCACTTCAGTAAAAGGGGAAAAACGAACAAAGTACTGAATGGATCCCCCTGGCACCTAGCAGCGATTTTTTCCCCTCATTCGTATGCACAACCGTACCGAATAGCGCTCTTCTAGCTAATCGGTACATATAGATCCAGCGTTCGTGTGTTTGAGACCGGTGTTCGGGAAGTCGAGTGTCCGATTTTAGTTCCAGACACTCGCCGACCAAGTCCCGCTGCCTTTGTTCGTCTGAAAAAGATGGGCGCTATTTTCTCAGCCACGTGGCGTTCGGTAGTACGAACGCTGGCCGCACTCATAGAGGGTTTAATTGAAACAGGCTTTGAAGTTTAATGAGCCAGGGGGTTCTCTTTGTTCGGTAGTTACATCTACTGAATAGAGAATGAAGAAATAATGAATAAAAAGGGTAATTTCTTCACACCTAACATCTCTCCCTGGGACATTTAATTGAGAAACCTCAGGCTGCTGTTTAGTAAAGCAGACCTAATATATCTTCCTCAACAACTATTCCACATTTTCTCTCACAGGAGGTTATCCAACGGATAGGGAGGTGAGAATCTACGAGGTTCCGTTCTTATGTTCGTCCAGCTGGATTGATTCCGTTTCCCCTTTTATCTCCGTAGGTGCTGGAAGGCGAGTGTGGGCCATTGGCCATTCCTACGTTTATTAGGCACAACAGCAGGCTGAAGTTCGTCCTGTGGGGCTGCAGATTGGTCTGTAACCAGTGGTGGCAAATGTCCATTGGTTCAGTTCCCGGGGCATGCGCTTGGCGCACCTGTTGCCTGAAATGGTCTGGTTGGCTCGCTTACTCGGCATACCTGATGTGCTCATAATTCCTCTGGGGGGAAACAATCTTGGCACTGTTGTGGTATGGGTGGTAAGTTCCCAAAACTCTGTATTGTCTGGTGCGAGGTGCTGTCCCGAATTATTGGAGGGGTGCGAGGGACTTGAGTGGAGCAGGATTAAGCTAAACAAGTGGGTGTCAATTTCTTAAGGGAATAGGGGGCGCATGGTGCGTCACCCCATCTTCAAACAAAATGCAGCTATGTAATTTAGGGGTGATGAGGTCTACCTTACGGAGGTGGGACTTGATTTGTTCAATTTAGCGTTACAGGATGCGTTGGAGGAGGCCATGGCTTTGATGTTGGGGTTGGCCCCACTGATTTAGGGGGTAAACCAGCGGGGCTTGTAGCAGTATATGGAGCTTGTCAACCAGGGGTTGGACCAGCGGTCTGTGGAAAGTCGATAGGTAGGGCTGACCCTCCCCAAAACTCAGGTACAGTTATGGATAACAGAGGTGATATGCCCATAAACAATACCCTCTACTAGAGTTGAGCGGACACCTGAATGTTCGGGTCCGGCGGGTTTGGCCCAACTTTGAAAAAAAGTCTGGGTTCGGGATCGAACTTGACCCCGAACCCGAACCCCATTGAAGTCAATAGGGACCCGAACTTTTGGGCACAAAAATGCCTCTAAATAAATCCTGGAAATGGCTAGGGGGCTGCAAAAGGAAGTAAAATGGGGGTAAGAATGGGACAAGTGCCCTGCAAACAAATGTGGATAAGGAAATCACTTAAAATAAGCAACTGCTTAGTAGATAACTCCCTAATTCCCACAGTGTGGGGAAGTTCTTTGGAATTTTCCCACGCTGTGTAATTTGACTCATAACACTCTGATTGTTACTTAATCCACCAATCAGAGTGCTCTGTGTCATTTTACACAGTGTGGGAAAGTTCTTTGGAATTTGGTTAGCTTGAAATCCAGCCAGAGTGCTCTGTGTCATTTTACACAGCATGGGAAAAATTTCAAAGAACTTCCCACGTTGTGTAAAATGACACAGAGCACTCTGATTGGTGGATTTCAAGCCAACCAATCAGAGTGCTGTGACAGGTAAATGTAGAGACTTACCTGTCAGTCTCTTCATTTACCTGTCAGAGCACTCTGATTGGATGGCTTAAACCCACCAATCAGAGTGCATTGAGCCTAATTGCAGGGCGGGGCAAGGCTTTATAAGTCTGCGCGGAGCCCTCCATGGGTGAAAATGTTTTTTTTTTTTTTTAGTGCTTCTGTTATTATGGATTTTTATTTGGCCTTTTTTGGGGCTGAAAAAAGAAGAGTTTAGAAGTGAAGTGGAAATCAATCAATAATTGATTATTTTGGGTATCTGCCCCTGGCCAAATTGAAGAAATAGTGCGTGCACGCTCCCTGAAGTAATTCACACCAGACACAAGTTTCAGGTTAATGAAGAACTTGAGGAATGTTTATTAGAGGGGGTGGCATGCCCCTTATAAAGCAAAATTACATCATAAGCATTGTCAGAGATAACATTGATTTATACATCAATAATTGGTTAGGGGTTAAGTGGTTGATTCATTGCTCGTCCTACCGGGTGTGATGTCACTGGCATCTTGCGGGTCTCCCCCAGATTCCAGCGCCATCTTGTTAGTACGAGTGTTATTCGATGACTAAGGGAAACTCCCTGGCCCTAGCGGCCATTTTAAGTAAATCATATGAAACGGTAAATACTGATTGAAATAAAATGTAGTAAATAGACATTTTACTAACTAAAAGAAATCTAGGTGTTATTTCATGTCCACAACAAGAAGAAAGAAGACATCAAATGGTTGTCTATTTTTTTATAGGTATTTAGATAAGGGTCCCCCTCATTATCTTTAGGATGAGGGGGGCGGTTATGGGTTATTTTGGGGGGGGGAGGATTGTGACTAGGGGTTTGGGGACCCCTAGTCACCTGGGGGGTTAACATTTTTATTTAGGGCCCCCACCCGCCGCTCAGGGTTGGGGGCCGGGGGGAGGACTGTAGGTCGTCCCCCCATTTTTATTTATGGCCCCCACGCGCCACTCAGTGGTGGGGGCTGGGGGGCGGGGAGGACAGTAGGTCCCCCCCATTTTTATTTATGGCCCCCACTGGCTGCGATGGGGTGGGGGCCAGGGGGAGGACAGTAGGTCCCCCCCCTTATTGTTATTTAGGGCCCCCACCCACCGCGCAGTGGTGGGGGCCAGAGGGGAGAACAATAGATTCCCATCCTTATTGATATTTAGGGCACCCACCACTCAGGGGTGGGGGCCGGTGGGGGGGACAATAGGTCTCCCCACTTATTGGTATTTAGGGCCCCCAACCGCTGCTTAGAGGTGGGGGCCGGGGGGCAATAGGTCCCCCCTTTAGTTTAAAAGCCCCCACTCACGCGTTGTGGGTGGGGGGCTCAAGAGGGGGAAATGTTTGTTTGTTTTTTAACAGGGTAGGGGGATAGGGGCATAATTTAATAATACTAAGTAACCAGCTTATATAGAGGCTGGGTCACATGCTGCGCTGGTCAATCACAGCCATGCCATTAGTAGGCATGGCTGTGATGGCTTCTAAGGGCAAATGAGTCAAACGCTTGCTGATTGGCTGCCCTGCAGCCTTTCAAAACGCGCCATTAAAACGCCGAACACCGAACTCCAACCCGAACATACAGTGTTCGGGTCCGGGGTCCAAAAAACATAATGTTCGGTACGAACCCGAACTTTACAGTCCGGGTTCGCTCAACTCTACCCTCCACCTATGCACATATATCTGGATATCCAAGGTCAGCCAATACGCATGTCACTCTCGTCTGAGCTTCTTCAGTCAGCTGTTAGTCAATCTCAGGAATCTGCCATCTTTAAATAGCATAAAGACCCTCCCCTAGGGTCAAATGTGATTAAGTTCAATGAATTGGAGTGCTTCAGGCTAACTGCCCATTTAATTATCTGGATGCACATGTGGTAGATTAAATATTATTGGCTAGAAAAAGCTATATCCCTTTCACCTCCAATCTTTTTGCTTGGCCAAAAGTCCATCAATGTTTCCCCCTATATTCATTGGTGGTTCCATGGGAATTGATGGGGGTGTGTTACCATACCTCTGTGGATGGCGGAAGTGATACTGCGGTTAATTCCGCACGTCACATCCGCCAACCACCATATGACCACCACCTTCCCATCCTTCTCCCACTGTGGGGCCACCCCTTTCACTGTACGGGGGCTGGGAGGGGTCTCAGGCGTGCATCAGTCTAAGTGGGCAGAGCCGACACCACATGTTGCTATGCGTGTGGCTCCACCCTCCGGCACGACGTCTGCCCGTCATACCTCCTCCCACCTTGCGCCCCATTTTTGGCCCAAACATTGCCAAAAACGAAAGAGGGGGAAACAAGCAAGGGAAGAATTATATATAAAGAAATAAGGAAGAAATAGAATAATAAATAATAATACTACAAAATAACCTAATATCAAAAATGGAAAAGTAAAATAAAAATTTTTAAAAATGAAAAACAAATCAAAAAGTGACCTTGTGAATGAAAACAAAAGATATATAAATGAATATACCAAAAAGTTTAAAATAATAAAAAATACGGACCAGACGTATGCATGTGGAGCTCTGAACGGACCTGACGTATAAATGTTGAGCTCCATACCAACGCCGGGACAAACACGGCTAAATAGAGCAGTCCGACTCCCTCTCAGCAGGCAAAACCACACTTCCACCCCAGAGTTTAGAATGGGGTGCAAGAAAAATTTATTCTGCCTACCATAGACGACCAAATTAGCTGATATTAGGATTTCCTTCGAGAGGCCTACTCTGCCGGCTCAAACCAAGATGGCACTGGAGGCGCGTGGTGGGGCGGCAGACTCGGAGGACTCCCAAAATGAAAGGGAGAGCCCCACCTCACCATCAGCGGAGGCCCTCTCCCGAGACTCTGAGTCAGAGGAAGACTTGTCCCCAGTGACAAAGAGGGATATCAAGGACCTCCTGGAGGAGATGAGGGGGATATAGAAAGCAGACCTCCGAGAAACTCAAAAGGAGATGGGGGGCCCTCCAGGCACGAATCACAGCAGTGGAAGCCAGAGAAGGGAACAGGGAGCACTCCGTGCAATCCACCCAAGCTCAACTACAAGAACTAACACAACAGGTCCATGAACTAAAGTGAACCGTCACAACGCTGGAAGCAAGACACAGGCGGCAGAATGTACCCCTTCGAGGCATCCCGGAACGCATCAGCGATGATGACTTACTGCCGTATGTACAGAGACTGTTAGCCTCAATAGGCATCAAAGGCAGCACAGATCCAAGCACATTACTTTCCGCTTTTAGAATTCGGAAGGCTGCAGCAGCACCAGATAATGTTCCCAGAGACATAATAGTTGTGACTAGGGACGTGGCAATTCGCACAGCAATTTTATCACACTCAAGGGACCTAAACAACATAAAATTTGAGGGACATACAGTGGCTATTTATGGCGACATCCCTTTTACAGCACTAGTGATGTGGAGACAACTGGCACCAACTGCTAAACAACTTTGAGAGACAAGAATCTGCTACCGATGGGGATCAGATGGCTCACTGCAGGTCAGAGGGAAGACCAGACTCTCACCCTGACCTAGGCAGATGACCGAGAAGCTTTCATCAGGAAACTAAAACTTAATCTGCCACCATGGACAAGCCTCAGCACAGGGGCAGAGAGACTGGGGCAAAGCAGACATACAGAAGTGGACTTCTACCCAGGGCCGGATTAAGAGCACACTGGGCCTGGTGCTGACAATTATGATGGGCCTAATTACGGAATCTTATCGACCAAAAACACTAAAACAGTCATACCTCCCAAGCGTCATGTATCTGATGGAGATGGTGCTGGAGGGAAACTCATAGGATTCAGCTATAAGAAAACACATACTCTATGCTAATCTCTCTAATGTATGCTTTCATCTTTCAAGTAAATCCATAACCCCTAACAGCAGTGAAGCAGGAAGTCAATGGGCGGGGTAAAAGGGTGGGCCACTGGTGCAAATCATGTGACCAGACCTGTCTTGCTTCCAGCGTTGTGACGGTTCACTTTAGTTCATGGACCAAAAAGGGGGCATGTCTGTCCAAAGAATTTGAAGGACAGCCTGGAAAAAAATACCAGCCTTAATCATTTGTATAATCACAAGGAGTGACATCAGAGAAAATTCTGTAAAATCACCAACAAACTAATCACAGTTTGATTCTGCTGTATAGATGGATTGCTCCCAGTGTCTCAGTCTCACAAGTCACCCAGTGTCTCAGTGTCCCTATGTATTACAGTGTCAGTGTCCCCATGTTGCCCAGTCCCCTAGTCTCTCAGTGTCCCCATTTCTCCCAGTGTCCCAATGTCTCAGTGTGTCCCCATGTCACTAGGATACTGGGGACACAGTGAGACATGGGGACACAGTGAGACATGGGGACACTGAGAGACCCGGGGACACTGAGAGACATGGGGACACTGAGACATGGGGACACTGGGAGACATGGGGACACTGAGACATTTAGGGAAACTGGGAGAAATGGGGACACTGAGACACTAGGGACACAGACACTGGGAGACATGGGGACATTGAAACATTTGGGGACACTAAGATACTAAGGATACAGAGACATGGGAACACAGACACTGGGAGACTAGGGGACACTGGGAGACTAGTGGACACTGGGGACACTGGCTGGGAAACAGACACTTGGGGACACTGGGAGACATGGGGACAGTTGTGGACATAGACATGGGGACACTGGACATATAGGGAAACTGGGAGACATGGGGACACTAGGCACACTGAGACACTAGGAACACAGACACTGGGAGACTTGGGGACACTGAGACACTAGCGACACTGGATGTGGGACACTGGGAGAAATGGGGACATAGTGTCTCCGTGTCCCAATGTTTCAGTGTCTCCCAATGTCCCTATGTCTCACAGCGTCCCCATGTGTCTCAGCATCCCCATGTGTCCCAGTGTCCCTAGTGTCTCAGTGTCCCCATGTTTTCCAGTGTCCCCAAGTGTCTCAGTGTTTCCCGTTCTCTCAGTGTCTGTGTCCCCATGTGTCCTAGTGTCTGTGTCCCCCAGTGTCTCAGTGTCCCCATATGTCCTCTAGTGTCTCGGTGTCCCCTAGTGTCTCAGTGTCCACATGTGTCCCCTAGTGTCTCAGTGTCCCCATGTGTCCCTGCTGCCTTCCCCCCCATCCCTCACTTACCTGAGCTGTAGAGCTACTGTCTGGACTCTGTGCTGTGTTGCTGCTGCCCCCACAGATCAGTAAGTAGTAGAGAGAGGCAGGGATATGCTGTAACTTCCTATCCCTGCCTCTCTCCACACACAGTGACCCCTACTGGCCGGTGCTGGTATTGCAGAGTAATATCCATTTTTTCTGAGAAAATACCTGCATTTGTATTGCTGGTATTACTGCAATACCGGCACGGCCCGGCAGCCTCAAATATTGGCTGTGCCAGTAAAATACCAGTCAGGTGGCAAACCTAAGAGTAGTGTGTAATCTGGCCCTGCTTGTACCTACGAAACAAAAACAGCACTCAAACTGACACTTCCAAGACCACACGCATAGCTAACTTAAACCAGCTATCTACTAGCACCCATACTACACACACCTCCTCCACCCAGTTGCCACCATAAGGGAGACCATGCATAAAACACCCCACATACTTCCACATCAGCCTATACCACATAGCCACACCACTGGTCACATTATACAATGTTTTATATTTATGTTTTATTTAATGCAATGTTGAAACGTTTATAAATGTTAACTGACCCTAGTCCACCAGGTGACGTCTACACACAGTATCCTAGTATAGTACAGGTTACAGGCTACAGGGGCACCCAGGCCAGTAATGGCCATTCTCTGTCCAGACACTTCACGGTATGGCCAGCATAATGCACACATCCCAAGCAGTTAGACATTACCCTTGGAACAAAGTTAAGCACAACTAATAGAAAAAGACTAAGATAGAGACAAATGGCTATGTACCTAAAGACAGAGGGGATGCCACGACAGTTAGTACTAAGCAAGCCCACAAGAGAGACTGATGACATCCAAGAATGACTCCCGAGTAGTGACCCATTTAATGCAGCCAGGCAATATACCGAGTCTAGGGATGAATGTTATTATATTGTAAGCTCCGGACCCACAAACACAGATACTGTGGATACTTGCTATGATGGTTAACATGATGTGTTATTTTCTCATATATTGTGTTATCCTCTTATATATACTGCGATTCAGATGTATTTTTTGAGTATCAAACTCTAATAAAATACAAAATAAAAAAATACATAAAGATTCAAAACAATAAAAAATAAATGAAAAAATAATAATGATAAAAGTGATAGTAGAGATATAAACAAATAGAATGTAATAAAAAATACATGAAAAGAATGAAAAAGATAGATAGATAAATGAATAAAAAATGAATGAAGAAAACTGGGCTCTCTCAAATAGATTAGGATGTGGAAGAGTTTGTCTATATTACATATGTAAAATATACATATATATTTGTAACAAGATATATATATCAATAAATCTGAAGACCCTAATTACATAAATGGTGCAAATATGAATAAAAGGTAAAATTGATCAAACAAATTGATAACAAAAAAAGGAAGAGAAAATAATAGTGCTTATGTATTTCAAAATATATATTAGGAAGTAGATTTACAATATTTGAACAAATATATAATGCTAAATTAAATGACATAATTCAAAGTTGATATTCGGTCCCTGGAGTTGTAAGGTCGCAAGGTTGAATATCCACTTAATTTCTTTTTGCCCAAATTTCCGCATGAAATCTCCCCCTCACCAATTGCCTAAAACTTTTTGGATGCCCAGAAATTGGAGGCTCTTAGGATTATTGTCATGTTGTGTCTTGAAATGTTGTCATATGCTATGTCCTTCATAGCCCTTTTTGATATTTCTGATATGCTCTTCTATGTGTATATTTCTTTTGATGCGTCCTTTGTATTTCAGACCACATGGGCACTTCATCAAATATATTATATTAGCAGAACATAAGAAAATGCACAAACAGTATTGATTACGAACACTGACAGATACACAATGATGTGCAATTACCAATGTATGTAGATATTCAGTGACACACACACACAATGACACAAAATCCCTAAATGTACACATATACTCAATGACAAACTCTGGCACACACAGTGACCCATACAAACATTTTAACGCACACTCACTGATATAAACATTGGCACACACACTCACATACACTTATAAATACACACTGGTACACATCGATCTATACTGACACATACACAGTGACCCACACAAAAACACTAACTTACACACAATGGTCAATACAAACATACACATTGTACACCATGATCATTGGTCTCCCATTATATATTTTCAAATGAGTTTTCATTTGAAAAATTAAAAATGAAATCTGCTGACAACTCCTGGTGGGGCCCGTACATCAGAGAAATCATCAGTTTCAATGATTGCTTTCTTCATGGTCCTAAAGCTGCCAAGGAATATGAAGCCATTTCACCAGGAGCATGCTAAGGTGAAAACACTGCCCCCGCAAAATGCTACAATATTCTAGAATTGACGTGCTCCTATGGACAGTTCAAAACCATTTAGTTACACCAGTTATGAGCACTAGTATGAAGTTAAATGCTTTATGGAGTTCTGAAGCATAGATACTATAGTAGCTCTCTAGATCCTTTGCCTCTCAAAGAATTGGAGGCATAGCAGAAACATGTCTTGCAGTTTAATTTATCCTTTGATGTTTGCATTATTGATTTTCAGGATTAATCACATCCAGTTTTACCAATAAGCCTTGGAAATTTCTACATAGTGCTTTTTGTAAATTATTGCATTGTCTTCAGGCTTCTTGAATGTGTTATAGTGTCTACACTCTAGATTTTTCTTTTAAAAGGGATATTGTGTTATACTGATGATGTTCCAAGATGAGCTCCAAGATAGTCTAAAGTAAAAAATACGATTAGAGATTCTAAACATTACACAACATAATCCACACATATCCATACAAAACAGGCAATTCATGTTTCAACCTGTTTCATGACAAATGACTGTCTAGATAAAAGGACAATTGATTACATTTTTGTCAGTTGCATAAAACCAGTTTAGATGAAGTAAAATTTTAATATAATGAAATAATATGTGCCATATCATGTCTAACCAGATATTGTGTCTAATTACTCCAATTTAGGCGAACCTTGAACCTTATTGTATTGTATACATTATGATATGAAGATACTAAATTGTATTGCTTACATGGGGCACAAGTACTTCCTGCCTAAAAACAGATATGTCATCATTACATTAACCGTTTTAAATGAATGTTTTTAATTCTATTGTTAGACCACATAGTCATACTGTTACATTGAGAATTTTATCAAAGAAATACTCGCGACACATCATCTCAGGTGTAACACTTTATTCAATCATCATCAATAATTCCTGTTCAGAAGTGTTGATAAGTATAGAGAGACAGACAGAGGCACATACTGTACTGAGAGCGGCATCTGTTACAACGCTTCTGTGGCACACAGCCTATGTTACTTCCAAAGGGACAGCCACACAAGGAGTTCAAAGAGAAACTGAAGGTTTTGTTTAGCAGCTGGCTTTTCTATATGCATATGTACTATTGTAGAACCAAATACCGTATATACTCGAGTATAAGCCGACCCGAATATAAGCCGAGGCCCCTAATTTTACCCCAAAAAACTGGGAAAACTTATTGACTCGAGTATAAGACTAGGGTGAGAAATGCAGCAGCTACTGGTAAATTTCTAAATAAAATTAGATCCTAAAAAAAATATATTAATTGAATATTTATTTACAGTGTGTGTATAATGAATGCAGTGTGTGTGTATGAATGCAGTGTGAGTGTATGAATGCAGTGTGAGTGTATGAATGCAGCGTGTGTATGAGTGCAGCGTGTGTATGAGTGCAGCGTGTGTATGAGTGCAGCGTGTGTATATGAATGCAGCGTGTGTATATGAATGCAGCGTGTGTATATGAATGCAGCGTGAGTGTATGAGTGCAGTGTGAGTGTATGAGTGCAGTGTGTGAGCGTATGAGTGCAGTGTGTGTGTGTGTGTGTGTGTGTTGCAGAGCCTTGGTGGGGGATGGGCAATTTTTTTTTATTATTATTATTTTAATATTTTTTTATTATTATTTAATATTTTTTTTTATTTAATTTAATTTTTTATTATTTTTGTATTATTATTTAATTTCTTTTTTTTTTATTACTACTAATTATTTTTTTTTCGTCCCCCCTCCCTGCTTGATACATGGCAGGGAGGGGGGCTCTCCTTCCCTGGTGGTCCAGCATTGGCAGTTCAGTGGGGGGCTGTGGGGGCTGTAAGAGAGTTTACTTACCTCTCCTGCAGCTCCTGTCAGCTCTCTCCTCCTCTGCGCCGTCCGTGCAGCTCCCTCTGACAGCTCCCAGTGTAAGTCTCGCGAGAGCCGCGGCTCTCGCGAGACTTACACTGGGAGCTGACCGAGGTGCTGAACGGACGGCGCGGAGGAGGAGAGAGCTGACAGGAGCTGCAGGAGAGGTAAGTAAACTCTCTTACAGCCCCCACAGCCCCAGTCTGTATTATGGCAATGCAAATTGCCATAATACAGACTATTGACTCGAGTATAAGCCGAGTTGGGGTTTTTTAGCACAAAAAATGTGCTAAAAAACTCGGCTTATACTCGAGTATATACGGTATATGCATACTCTGTCTTTTTAAAATAAACATTTATTATCTGTAATAACAATAATAATAATAATAATACATCTTTTTAACAATACCATTATCACAAGGAGGGTGCTTCGGGTTCAGCAGCCTCAAATGTGGGTACATTTAAGCCAAGGGTTCTTTCAGGCAGTGTTAGATTGGGCAGAATGGAAACATGAAACGTGCCCTATTTTCTGTCCAATAAAATAGTACAATCCTAGTAACCCACATTAACCAGCAGATAATCCATTCCTCCCATTGTCAATATCCAGTACATGATGATGTATATATAACCAAAGAAGACCTGCTGAGCAGACGATAATAAGATAGGAACCACCAGACTCCTTCCTATTGCCACATCCAATGTATGTTGGAAAATATAGCCTCTTTGTGTATTATTTTGTAAAGCACAGATAGAAGTAAAAACGTCTTTTCAGCGCTTCTCGAGAGCAGCCATAGTCATATTTATACACTATAATACATTTGAATCCACTGGAGCATGACATAAGGATTTATGAACTTGCACTATCTCTTGGTTAACTGGATGGACGTTGATCGGATATGGTGCTCAATCTAATGGTATTGTGTCCAATTTTGAGGTTGAACACAAAACCTAGTTGTTTTTTCTTCCCATGTATGATTTTTATTCAATGATTATGCAGGGTATACATGGTACAGGAACGTAAGTTAACAAAACTAACACATGTTAACAGTGCTGTGTTCCAGAGCCTACGTTAACATAACGAACCCAGGTGGCGATCACAATCATTGCCATGCAGTATGTAAGATCAACATCACATTACAGTTCGTCATATCTTCAGTTTCAACGTGTTGCACAATTTAAAACATAATATAACAATGAACAATTGGCATACTTTGTACATACATTATATCCAGAAGAAGGTGGAAATTCTGCGTGCATCTAGGCTAACCTTCCTGAACATCCATCCTTGACTGGGTAAGTATTGTTTTTTTTCATGGGAAAACTTGATACTGCATGTCCGAGAAGTGAGCGATATCAATGTCAATGGTTTTCGCGTGTATTGTTCATTCTAGGGGTGTTATTTTTAAAGGACCACTATAGGCACCCAGACCACTTCAGCTTAATTAAGTGGTCCGGGTGCCAGGTCCATCTAGGGTTAACCCTGCAGCTGTAAACATAGCAGTTTCAGAAAAACTGCTATGTTTACATATGGGTTAATCCAGCCTCTAGTGGCTGTCTCATTGACAGCCGCTAGAGGCGCTTCCGCACTTCTCACTGTGATTGTCACAGTGAGAAGATGCCAGCATCCATAGGAAAGCATTGAGAATGCTTTCCTATGGACTGGCTGAATGCCTGCGCTGCACTTGCCGCGCATGCCCATTTAGCCGAAGAGGTAGGGGAGTGCCCAGCACCGAGGGAGCCCGACGCTGGAGAAAGGTAAGCATTTAACCCCTTCCTCCAACGTAAGCCTGGTGGGAGGGGGGCCATGAGGGTGGTGGCACCCTCAGGGCACTATAGTGCCAGGAAAACGAGTTTGTTTTCTTGGCACTATAGTGGTTTCTTTAATGGAAATGTTTGATCTCATCTTGTCTGTTTCATATGTTAATCCTCTGCTAATATGTGATAAGGATACTTCTTGAACAAAAAAATATACAGAAAGTAAACTTCAAAGAAAGATTGGGAACATGTGGGGGGGTTAGGGAAGAGGGAAACAGTATGCTATAAGAGAGCAATGGGTATATTCCATGTTCTCTAAGGTGGGGATTATTCCCTTCTAGTCCATTCCTGGTGTAACAGTATTATGGGCTTCCCCATGGCTATGTGGGCTGAGAGAGTAGCATCAAGTGTAAAGTCTCCTTCGGGTGGGTTTCCCCATGGCTTAGTCTCGAGAGGGGTGTCCTGCATGAGTTATTTATATGTACATATGCATCCATTCTGTGTGTGTTAATATAATCATTATTATTATTTATGTATATATATATTAATATATATATATATTTATTGATTTATTTTATAAATTAACTTTATATATATATATATATATATATATAGAGAGAGAGAGAGAGAGAGAGAGAGAGAGAGAGAGTCCCTTATTAAAAGCCATCTCTGCCACCACTTTGTATATTTACACTCTTTACCCTGAAGGCGGCAAGCCATTTTTTCGTATTGACGCAAGGTGTCAAGTCTGGTTAGAACTTCAGTCAGTGTAGGAATTTGGATTTGTTTAAATCTGTATGCAATTTCGGTGTATAACAACATAGTTGATGTCCTCAGATATATTTTCCTGTTGAAATACCCAGTCCGAATGGAACATTATGGTTGCCCCTTTCGACTTGTGTGGAGAGAGGCCATGAAAGATTTGTAGATAGTGGGTTGGTGTAAAGGCAGGGGGATTGTGTTTACAGAGGTGAGTTTCCTGCAGGCAGGCAATAGCTCCCTTTGATTTATGTATCTCTTGTATGGCAGAATGCCGCTTAAATGGGCTATTCAGGCCATTAACATTCATCAGGAAGCATTTAAATTGGTGGGCCATATTAAATGAGGATTAGAAGTGTTGTTGAGATATTTGCAGGATTCTGACTGAGCCTGTTAGCATGCCTACGGCTAATGTTTGTTGACCTGGACAGTACCTTGGGCCAAGGAATGGAAAGTGAGCTCTGGGTGGTAGGAGAGAACACCGTTGCTGGGAACGTGAGGGAGGGAGTAACCGGGAAGAACATAAAGGGAAGTAAAGAAAGTATATACAAAGACTCTCGATGAGGAGAGAGAAGAGGGGGATGTATTGGGGAACACTTAAGCTCAGAACCAAGTGTACATCCCATGGGGAGGTCTTGTAGAGCGAGCCCTATCCCAGAGCCAAAACTTGTACGCTTATTATGTCTTAATGCACAAATCTCTTGTTTCCACACTTGGGAGAGAGATTACACTGGATTTCATGGCATGTAATGGGTTTAAGTCCTTGTTTGCCCGCACCTATGGTGTGCTGAGTAGCCGTTATTTTAAGAAAAAAAAGAAAAGTTTCTACATATATGGTTTTTGTTTTGTGTTGTTTTCATTTTATTCTGATTATTTTAGGCAATTAAGCAACTCCACTAAGGCAGAAGAGGCCAAACTAAAGAGGGAATGAATGGATTACATGTATCACCTCTGCACTATGTAAGAGGTGATTGATTCTCAGCTCAGCCCCCTGCAGTCGAGCAGCAGGAAACCAACCTAACATATTCCCAGAAATATGACTATAGATATGTGTGTCCTATTATAGGCACAAGGTGACTGGCTATAGCAATTCCCTTTTATCTGTGATGGGCCTTTTAGAAGTCACTATACAATTTTGCATCTAAACAAGAGTATTGTGTAGTCCTAACAGCCACAGTGTAAGCAGTAAAAACTGTGTACTGGTAACTTAAGTGAATGCTAAAGGTAAAACTATAAAAGTGTACAATCTTAACTTCAGCAATGTAATCCCAGATTATATTATAACCTATCAAACAAATCCTATATAAGAACTATCGATTCATGGGTCAATTTTGAATGGTCCAATGACTGTAACCATGTCATGGCCGTTACCGGTAATTCCTGTCTCTTCCGGGTTGACGGACTGTTGCCACTCCCCCTCTCTGACGCGGTCTTGCTGCGCTACATAATGCGACCGCGCCAGACAACAGACGCTGGATTAATGAAAAGCGTACCGTGGACTTAAACCGGCTGCAACTCCTCTCTACAATTTTCCTGTGTACCGAACCGGACTCGTACTCGACTGACCTCCTTCTCCTTCCCTCGATCACGGCTAACACTTTGACTCCTCTCGACCTCTCTACAACAGAACCTCCCCGGAGGGGACTCTGGGACCAACTTAAAGCCTCTGGAAGCTAAGTTACCTCGCTTGTATATACAAACTTTTCCTCTGTCTTCAGAGCACTCAAGCTTTAGCCTGCTCGCACGTTCTCCTATCGTTATAGGAGTAATTCCTATTCATTAACCCCTCAGTCTCCAGCTGATATGTTTTCTACCAATTAATCTAAATCAATTATCTGCAAGTTAATATCAACTACCTTCCTTCATTGAATTATTGCTGCAAATCAATTGTATAAGACAATCTAAGAATCACTCACCAATTCTGAAGTATTTAAAGCTACAGCACCTATGTTCCTCCAATCAAAATATTAAAGACACAGTATAAGTGAATTCTCTGGTGAACTGTCATCTCTTTATTTCCTCAATAGATTACATTCACATCTATTCAGTCTGAAATCTGCAGTTGAGCTCCATCTGACTATATGTGAACGTGACAAACCACCAGGCTTATCCCAGTACTTGCGTAAAGCTTTATTTTAAAAACCTATGGTCGGTATAGTGAAATGCTAAAAACTATTTTGCATTTAAACAGGTATTGTATGAATGCCTAAGCACGTCAAAATAAACATTTGTATTGTGTATAAGATACCAGTCCCGGGGACATCTGTCAAGCATGCAAGAGGGGATTTGTTGATTCGGTGTAGAGGGTCTCCAGCTGTATACAGGAAGTAGGATTCTGAATAGGAGATAGCTGTACAGGAACTGGATTTTTCATCAGCTTGTATGGAGATATATTCCCTGTGGATTGTAGATGTTCAATAGGCTGTGAGTACTGCAAGTGAGTTGTTGACAGTGTAGCCTTGACCGGCCACGGAATATTTTGCCAGGTGGTAGTTTGCATTGTGTAGTGGAACCTTAATGCGAGGTTGAGCCCACCATCTTCCATTCGGGTTTAATCCTTTTTGGTGAAATAGATGTCGCAGAGCTGGAGTTTGATTTATTCCTGAGGCCCCATTCTTTACGTTTGGTAAGTCCACTTCCGGGTCCACGATGATATTCATCTTGCCATTACGCCATATCATTAGTATTCTGTGGTATCCCTAGCGGTAAGGTATTTTATGGTTACGCAGGGTTACAATAGAGAGTTCCCTTCATCTGGACATTGTGAGGGCTGAGAGGTCTGCAAAAATAGATCTTCTTTCATAAGGGGCTGGCAATGTAGTTGCTGTTCTGCCTCTTTGGATTGATAATAATGAAAGCGGACTATTATGTCACGCGGTGTGTCTGCTGTTAAGCAGGGAGGCCTTGGCAATTGGTGAGCTCTATCCAGCGTCCAAGCATTGACGCCTAGAGTAGGGACCGATGTTGAGCACATGGTTGTAATGTATGTTGAAATCTGTTTGTTTGTTATCGAGTCAGCGATGCTGCGAAGTCTCACATTGTTTTGGCGTAACTTATCCTCTAGGTCTGTCATTTTGTGCTACAATTTGGTGTTTTCTTCCTCCAGTTTATGGAGCTGGTCGACAACCTCATTGTAGGCCATGCATAGATTTTTTTTTTTCCAAGTGGTCTGTGCAGTAACCTAGCTCTGCTAACTCTTTGTGCATGCTGGATGTGATTTTGGTGAAGTCCTCTTTAATAGTAGCTCTCAGGTACTGGAGCACTCATTTTAAATATTCTTTCGTCATATGATTATTTCCCGTAGTATCTTGGGAGATATCTGGTTCCATCGGGCCCTTCTGAGGACGGGGCGCGGGCTCTGGAATCGGCGCCATCTTGTGCCTGTTTGTACCTTTCTTTCTTATTATGCCGGTATAGGTCAGTAAGCTTCATTTGTTTCGATGGAGACATTTTGGTATCCTGGTAGAGTATACCACTCGTTGCGGTTTGTAAATTTGAGTGATTTGTGCTATTTCATAGCATTTTTGGCTCTCTGTGGAATGTAGCTCTCATTCCATGCGTCCGATCAAACACATTCCACAAAACCTAATTGATTGTGATAGATCTGTTTTGGTATGTCCAGCACAATTCATCTAGCGTTACGGTTTTATTAAAGTATTGGGATAAGTCTGATTGGAATTCTTGTAATTTTGTATCCGTTCAGAGTCTGGTCCTAAGTTTTCCCTGAATAAATGTTCTTCAGAACAGTGTTGGGTTTTTCTGGGACCCTCTGTTCTATCTGGTCAGGTTTTTTGTTTCTTTTTATTTATTCTCGCTAGTAGTTTCCCACACAAGTTATTGTCACCAATAACTTAACCTGACCATTTGATTATTCACCTTTATTAACCCCTGTTACTTCTTGGCTCGATTCAAGTATTCGATTCAAGGGCTTCAACAAAATCTCCACGTAGATAGTATATTTAAATGTTATCAGTGTGGAAAGAAATCTGCAGAGTGCCCAGAAAAAAATGAGCAGTTTGACAGAAGCAACGTCTTGTCCTTCATGTCCAAGAAGTTGACATACCAGTAGCTGTTTCTCAGTGATTCATTATACATTTCCATTATTGTTTTACCTGCTCCTCTGCATCCCCTAATTTCAATCCTTTACAGAAATCTTTCTTACAGGAACATTCTAATGTTGTGTGTAGATATATATAATGTATTTATAATGTTAGAATGTTCCTTTCAACATTTCTCTTGGAAACATAATTTTTTTTAATAAACTCACCTTTTATCCAGAACCATCCTGGTCTTGGAACAGTAGCCTCCCCTCGCTCTTTGAGACCATCATTCTGAGACGCACTGGGGACCTATGCAGCATGGAGAGCATATGCTTTGCTTCACCAGCAGATGCTTTTTATAGAGAATCATTCTCTCAATGCTTATCCTACAGAAGAATTATCAGTGTTGGATGTACTGCAGAGTCTTTGCACTAAAACACTATATTATGATGTAATGGTTTTGGGGCGCAGAGTGCCCTTTTAACACTCTTTCATTTTCATTCCTAATGCTTTATTTCATACTTTTACTCTAACCTTGGTCAGAGGTCAGCTTTCAAGAGTTTCTAGGAAGTTTATATAAGATTTTCCGTTGGAAGCTACTCTATGTATTTGTGTGGCTTTGGCTAATTAAATAAAGAACCACATAGTAAATCGATGTAGCTTTCATCTGTCTTGTAAACACTTAGACTAAACTCTTCTATTGATTATACAAACAACACTCCAAGCTGTGTGTACAATACCATGGACAGCTCCTCCACCTACGGTATTAGTACACTATTTTAATGAAGGGAAATGTAGACTTTTACTTTAGAAGGAGCCGTTTGTATCAGATACATTATCTTCCATGAACAGAATTATGCATTTTATTATGAAACATGCTTCTTAATGGTAGTGACAGAAAGCAATTGAATGCGGAGGCAAATTTAAAAACGTAACTTTTCATCTTCACTCATGTCTCTGACTGCTTCTCTGTGATTTACAATTGGATGGCTGCTCACTTCCTTAAACTCAACCTGTCCAAAACAGAACTTCTGGTCTTTCCTCCCTCAAGTGTTACCACTCCCGTCTCTGTCTCTCTCCAAGTCAACGGTGCTACCATCACCTCTACCTCGCAGGCTCGCTGCCTGGGTGTTCTTTTTGACTCCAACCTCTCCTTAACCCCTCATGTCCAATCAATCGCCAAAGCCTGACGCTTCCATCTCAAAAACATAGCGCGCATCCGCCCTTATTTAACGCCAGATGCGGCTAAGGTGCTGGTCCATGCTGTTGTTCTCTCACCTTGACTATTGCAATCCCCTTCTCAGTGGTCTGACGTGTTCCCAGATTGCACCGCTGCAATCTATAATTAATGCAGCTTCGAGGCTCATTTTCCTGTCCGCTCGCACCTCCCACGCCTCCCTGCTCTGTCAGTCCCTGCATTGGCTTCTAGTTAGATATAGGGCTCAATTTAAAATTCTGGTGCTTGCGTACAAGTCCCTACATAATGCTGCTCCAACCTACCTATTCTCCCTAATACACAAGTATGCCCCGTTGAGGCCCCTACGCTGTGCCAAAGACCTACGTATATCCTTTGACCGTACTCCCACCTCTAATGCTCGCCTCCAGGAGTTCTCCAGAGCTGCACCTCCTCTGTGTCTCCACTCATTCAAAAAATCATTGAAAACTCACTTCAAGAAAGTATATCAATTAAACTGTTAGCAGGTTTTTATCCCCCACCCCCCATGACTCCTCTCCTGCAACTGACAAAATTACCTACCAAGCCCTCAGTGAATACTTTTCTAACAACCTACTTCATACCCCTACTTTTAACCGTTGTGTCACTATACCCCACTCCCTCTAGAATATAAGCTCATTGAGCAGTGCCCTCCACCTCTCTGTTCCTGTATGTCCAGTTGTCTGGTTACAATTACATGTCTGTTAGTCCACCCATTGTACAGCGCTACGGCATCTGATGGCGCTATATAAATAATAAAATAATAATAATAATAATGTAAACCATATTGGCATTTATGCACTAAATATTGAATTGTAGTGAACTTAAAACTGAATTGCAAAATAGCCAAGCTGGGTCCGTAGGAGATTGGGAGATTGTTTCCATATTTTTGCCTGTCTCTCTATGAGAGAACTCACTACTCAATTTAGTTCTCCTATACTGAGAGCAAGTATTCCTGAGAGCCATTCCAATCTGCTTTTATTAAAGTACCTTCTAATGAAATGGGCACTTTAGTAAGATAGGACTAAGTGAGACCTCCTAAACACATCTAAAGCACTTCAGCAAGCATGTGCTTGAGGGACCTGGGGTGTAGCTTTAATTTAAATGAGTGATGTGTCTCTGTTTGGTACTATGAATCAGCAGGATATTTAGAGCAGACAAAATAATGTTCTTAGCTTTGTTATGTTGGTGGTTTGTTTTTGTATTTGTTTATTTTTATTTGGGGGAAGGTTCATTTTCATGTACCTTATATTTCATGTGTTCTTAACATATTCATACCTTGTAGTTCCATTTGTAACAAAAAAATAAGAAAGCACCATATTTTTCCATGTATAAGACTATGTTTTTTTCTAATTTTTTTTTGTCTAAAATTGGGGGTTGTCTTATTCACGGAATGTCACTGCAGTGGTTTAAAAAAAGAAAAAACACTGTGTGCGGGCCCAACTTAAGATGGCCATGGCTCACACACATACCTAGCCTCCCGCCGATCCACTTCTCAATGCTGTAGCTAGGAGGAAGAGGGATGCATGGGAGCTGTAGCAGACATCAGCACTTACCACCAACAGAGCTCCAGAGACATGCAACAGCATAAAAGGAGCAGCCATATTAAGGTTTGCTCCACCTCAGGTAGTTCTTGCTTAATTTTGGGCTCAAAAAATAGGGATCGTCTTATACATGGGGGCGTGTTATAAATAGTTTATTTACTGAATAAGCTGCAACATTTCAAGCATAATGCGTTTACATACACTGTACATCATGTTCCCAAAGTAACAAAATGACTGTACTGCTCTGTTCACTTTTTAAAATTAAAATTTTCACCAACATTAAAATTTTTTCCAGAACAAAAAACAGGAAAAGAAAAATGAATTATTATTTTTTTTCATGGCTTTAAACTTTTGAAAAGTTGTACATCTCTAGTTGTGCATCACTTGCAAATCTCAAGATTGGCTTTGGAAAGTCCCCTTTCGCACAGAAACTCTAGAAATCATGCTTCCACATAGTTCCCATCTTGACATGCAAATAAGCACACACAGGCATTTCTGCAATGGATGATGTTTTAAACATACCTTTTTATGAACCGTAGCATGGATGGTGATTCAAAAGGACCAGCAGCCATACAACAGCAATAGACTGTACAGTTTCAACATTGTAGGTCTCGTCAGCATGGCACAATTTCTGAGAGCGTATAGGTAGCTGCCAAAAAAGATAAGTAAATAAGTGGAAACTTTATTAAAATAAAAAATAATTTTGAAACTAAAGAATGGAAACACGCAATAAAATGGTAAAACAAAGTATACCCTGCATAAATGTAGTGGAACTTTATTCTAAAGCTCTTTTAAGGTGGCATTTGACTCCAGCAAAACTAAATAAAATTAATACAAAATTATACAGATCAATGTTGGCGATTCAACAGTAAAAAAAAAAAGGTACACATTACCATATCTGGTGGGAGTGTGAGGAATTAAATAATACTTCTAAGTTAAAACTTAAAACACTTCTAGAAACAGTTTGTAGATGTGAAGTTGGATTGACCCCCCTGGCTCCTCCTCTTCCATATTGGAATGCCTAAAAACCTCTATTGTTCTTTATGATACACATCTTGCTAGCATTTAAAATCAACTTAGCAAGGAATTAGAAAAGGGAGTGACAACTAGAGTGGTCCGAAATTATAAATCAATTACATTATTAGCTTCTAATAGAGAAAGGCTACTACAGAATTAGAAATGTATACGAAGATATGGTACCCATGGACTATTTTGCTCTACGTAAAGATTTAACATCAACTTCCTGTCTGTGACCCCAATAGTAAATAATTCCCTCAGTACTACACTCTCTACTATAACTGGGCCAGAGAGCCAGAAACCTCCCTCGTGGCGGTACGTATCTGTATGAATGGTATGCAGAAACATTTGATACTGTTCTCTCACCTTGATTTTAAGCAATAAAGAATGTTAAATATCCTAGATAACATTGAATGTTAAAAATACCTTTACAATGTAAAGTGAAAAAAAAATTCAAATAAAGATTGGTATAATAATAATTTTTTTTTTTTTTTTTTTTTAAAGATAGTGTATCTTGTATCGTGTAGTCCATTATGAAATCAATTACATTATTTTGTCAACATCAAGCTGGAAACTCTGGGAAAATTGGGGAAAAAATTATTCTCCAGTTTCTGTGCCCAAGGGTGCGAAAAGATTATATATATATATATATATATATATATATATATATATATATATATATATATATATATATATACATACATACATAAACACAGACACAATATTATTAGTAAAATAGTGTAACAAACATCAACACAATAGAAAAACAGCACAAAAATGAATATAAAACACATGACACATGAAATTAATCCAAAACAAGAATACAAACAAATTAGCATATATCATATTGCATACAATAAACTATTAAGCTGTTACTCTTTTCAAATAGTTTTCATTTAAATACTTTCAGAAAATGTATTAATAAAAAAAGGATAAAAGGAGATAACAAAGGGTAATTTCTACCCAAAAAGAGATATTTAAAAGATACATTTATTTTACAACATTAGATAACAGTACAAATAACATTGTAAATATGTATATATTAATGTGGTGCACAGTGTATCATTGCACAGTCAATGATATGATTAATATCCTGTTGATGTTATATAAAGGTTGTAACGTTACTCTAAGTATCCCATAGCACCAACTATTAACAAAATTCACTGCTATTATAAGACCTACCTCATCAACAAAAAACATTTTTTTTTATGATAACCAACCACTGTCTAATGTGTGCTACCTGAGTTGTTGCAATAGGGGCTGTAAATAGGTATTGTGAGTAGGCTGAAAGCAATATGATCACAAATGATTTGTGGAACTGTGACTGAAGTTTAACTACACGTGCTAAAACATCTTCTGTATGGGTGTTTATGGAATAAATAAAGTGTAGACCAAAACAAGAATCTCCTAGTTGGTGGAGCTTTTTCATGGTTTAGGAGTGGTTTTCTAGGTTCTTCTGAATTCAGTTTACCAGGAGAATGGAACTTTGTAGGTGACAGAGCAGGACGTATGTTGTGGAGGCTACTTGACAAAACCTCATATATCTACCTTAAAATCAAAGCCAAGAGCCTTCAACAGAGACCCTTGGCAATTCTGTGACATGGAGCCATCTCCCTCTTGATCCAGATAGCGGCACTCCGTAATAGCAGTGGGTGATCACTGCCGGCACGGCTTGAGGGCTGCTCCTTCAGGTGTGGAAGGTGTGTCCCCTCTCTCCCACGACACGACTGCCTTATCCTTGTTTCCCCCTCCCCTGGACCAGTGGGGGATATCCTGGTCCCCACCAACTCAGAAATCAGCATCATGTTGTGGGCACATGCTGGAGGTGAAATGGGCAAACAAAGCTAGTGGTGGGCATACTTAAAATGGCGGACGCTGCGAATGTTCTAGCTTGTCATGGAAGGACACCATCTCTCCTAAGTCACATGAAAGACATTTTCACTGCCTTCTGTAGAAACTACATGCCCAGACTAACGTCCCAATGCCACTAGCTACTCACACATCTTCCAGTCAACCTAGACACCGCGGCTACCGACCAACGGCTCTAGGAACCCTACCAGTGTGTCTGTGGTGGTGAAGGCAAGGTCAGGGGATCTTGAAGAGGGGAACGAGCAAGCTGAGGTGGAGCAATAATGAAGCAAGTGTGGAGCCATTAAAGATGGAAGATTGGTGGCTAGAAAGCCAACCATAGACACTGAGCTTCCGATCTACATTTCTGGTGCTATGTTTGAAGAGCAGCTCAAACCTGGGGGACTGTGTCTTGCCCATGATGGGCATCAGCTGAACAGCACTCCGGGTGCCTAACGGTATCTCATCTCCTGGTCTACCTGACTACCTACTACAGCTCCTGCATGTAGTTTATGTTTATATTCTCTTTCATCTCTCATTTTACACACCTCATAGGGTATGCATCTTGAGCCCCGCTTATAAATTAATTAATTTGTGGTACTTTCATTGTGAATTATGAATTGTGATGTCAGTAGGCTCAACATGCATTTTCCTTAGTTATATTTCTTGACTAACACTTGTATACTCTACTTCACATTATAAAAAGTGCTGTATTCATGCCATTTTTTCCTTTCCCTGCTGACTAGAACCTTGATAAAATGTCTTCATAAGTCTGTATGTTAACTTTGGCACAACAAAAATAAAGAATTAAAAAAAAAAAAATACTGCAGAGCCACACTCAGATTAGCCTCTTGGCAGCAACATAGGGTAGGTTATGGGTACTGAGAGAGACTTGATTTTTCATCAAACTGCTGAAATGGAAAAGGACTCTTCACACCATAACCACTAAAATGAGTTGTAATAGTTATTGTGGCGGACCGCCTGGCAACCCCCGACCGGGTGCCTCCGCCAGTCGATGCTCATAGTGCTCACCAAGGACTCCAAGCACTCCACCAGACACCATCAGCACCATAGTCCTCACTTCCAGTGTTACAGCTTGGCTGGGGTCTCGCCATCCTCCACCCACCCTGGATCCAAGACCAGGATCCAGCTTCCAGTGGGGGAACCTCTCCTACTCCAGAGAGTATAGCAGGAACAGCTCTTATAAGAGCTAGTGAATATAGCAATCCAAAGAACAATCCCAAGAGCAAGGATTATAGCTGCTATAGCTTTCCCCTACAAGCACAATGTCACGTATTCATCTGCTTATAAAAATGTTAATGACATTTACTGTCCACACAGGAAAAGTTGTGCCGAGCAGCAACCTAATCCACAGAAGGGTTAATGCTGAGCAGCAATTATGCAAAAGGAAACTTGGTAACTGACTTTGGGGTCAAAGGCCGGTTACAGCCTATCCGATCTAGAGGAGGGGGATTTAGGCCCAGTTCTCATCCTTCTCAGTGCCCTGTCGTGGTTTCCCTTGTGGTTGTCCGAGAGCGCGTTCCTGTTTATAGTTTCTACCTTTTATTTTGACTATTTTGACTATTCTATGTACATTAAATCCGGCCATTTTAAGGACCGGTAATACGTTACTTATTTGTCAACCGTGCTATATCCTGACACACGAGATGAGGCTGTGTTGAGGGTAAACTGGAACTAATTTATTGGGAGCCACAACTGGCCTTTTATGCAAATGACCATGCAAGGGGCACTCCCACCTGGACCTTGTGGGGGACTGCAGCATAAAGTCACAGACCAATGACAACAGTGTTTAAATGCATGACACTCCTATACAAACATACAATCCCTCTCCTCTGCCTGGGAGATAAATGTGTCAGATACTGTATTACCTCAATTATCTCCAGGCAGTAAAAACACATTTTTATAAAACCCCAAAAGTACCCTTAAAACTCATGGAAACCCCATAACATCCCCAGATAGCCCTGATCTGGGTGAACAACATATCCAAAAATCACCCAGATCGGTTCTGGGGTTCGGGATTTCCATGGAGGTCTTAGTTTAACCGACTGCACACAAAATTACTGTCCTAAAAGAGTTCCAGGAAATCAGGCTTTGTGGTCGGTCTACTTCAGGGATTCGAAGTAGAATATAAAATACCAAACGTAAAGGTTCGGGAATAGGCTCAGTTTATGTCTCTCATTCGGGAGTTTATTCCCACCGAACGCTGTTCGATTCCCATTCGAATCGCCGAAAATCAGTGGAAGGTACGTGTTTAGCGGTGTTCGCGCCATTGAGTGTCATGCACTCAACAACCAAACACCGCTCATTGTGCTTGCAGCTTAAGATGGCCTCGGCCACGTGTTCAAATGCCAGCCGGCCACTTCGAACATTCAGGAGTTCTAAGTGTCACTTCGACCCACTTCGAGAATTCAAAGTGTTACTGAGGGAATAACATTAATAGGTGGCACACTTCTCGTACGGGTGGTCCGGCCGTTCAGCATTCGAACCCAAACTTCTAATCCGTTCGGTAAGTTCCATATACTGAACCATACAAGTCCAAAAGGCACAAACAATATCTTTAACCAAAGTTTATTACAGGGGCCATAGTCACAGGGCAGGAGGCTGACAAACAGGCCCCTCCAAGAACCAGTGGCGAGGCTACATTTTCCACAGTTATGATGCTTAGAGCAACATGTGGGCTCTCCCATGGCATATTTTAAGCTTTATTGATATGTCATTTTTTCACCAGTACCTTTTCAAAGCTTCCAGTATTCATTTCTATTTTATAATATTTACATACACATTGACCATGGGCGTCCACAGGGGGGGCAAAGGGGGGGCACTTGCCCCCCCCCCCCCTGCATTTTTCAGCTTGTTCTGCTGATTTTCGTGTGAAATTGAAAATACAGTGCAATACCATCGCCGGCCAGTAGGTGACGCTGTGTATGGAGAGAGACAGGGACAGGAAGCTGAATCTTATCCCTGCTTCTCTCTGACTGAATCCGGAGGGGAGCAACACATACAGCCAGCAGAGACAGCCTACAGATTAGGTAAGTGAGGGATGGGGGGAGATAGCCTATAGATTAGGGGAGTAAGGGATATGGGGGGCAGAGATAGCCTAGAGATCAGTGAAGTGAGGTATATGGGGGGGCAGAGATAGCCCAGAGATCAGTGAAGTGAGGCATATGGGGGGCAGAGATAGCCTAGAGATCAGTGAGGTATATGGGGGGCAGAGATAGCCTAGAGATCAGTGAAGTGAGGTATATGGGGTGGGGCAGAGATAGCCCAGAGATCAGTGAAGTGAGGCATATGGGGCGCAGAGATAGCCTAGAGATCAGTGAGGTATATGGGGGGCAGACATAGCCTAGAGATCAGTGAAGTGAGGTATATGGGGGGGCAGAGATAGCCTAGAGATCAGTGAAGTGAGGTATATGGGGAGGGGGCAGAGATAGCCTACAGATCAGTGAAGTGAGGCATATGGGGGGGGCAGAGATAGCCCAGAGATCAGTGAAGTGAGGCATATGGGGGGCAGAGATAGCCTACAGATCAGTGAGGTATATGGGGGGCAGACATAGCCTAGAGATCAGTGAGGTATATGGGGGGCAGACATAGCCTAGAGATCAGTGAAGTGAGGTATATGGGGGGGCAGAGATAGCCTAGAGATCAGTGAAGTGAGGTATATGGGGAGGGGGCAGAGATAGCCTACAGATCAGTGAAGTGAGGCATATGGGGGGGGCAGAGATAGCCCAGAGATCAGTGAAGTGAGGCATTTGGGGGGCAGAGGTAGCCTACAGATCAGTGAAGTGAGGCATTTGGGGAGGGGCAGAGATAGCCCAGAGATCAGTGAAGTGAGGCATATAGGGGGGGGGGGCAGAGATAGTACAGAGATCAGTGAAGTGAGGCATATATGGGGGGCAGAGATAGCCCAGAGATCAGTGAAGTGAGGCATATGGGGGGCAGAGATAGCCTACAGATCATCGAAGCGAGGCATGGGGAGGGCAGAGATAGCCTACAGATCATCAAAGTGAGGCATAGGGGAGGTTTAGTAAGAGAAGGAGCAGAAAGGAGAAGGAATAGAAATGAGGAGAAAGGGGCAGCAAGGATCTGGAAGGGACAGCAAGGACCACAACAGGTAAAGGAGGAGAAGGAACACAAAGGAACACAAATGAGCAGGAAGGGGCAGCAAGGAGAAGGAAGGGTCAACAAGGAGCAGGAAGGGTCTGCAAGAAGCAGGAAGGGTCAACAAGGAGCTGAAAATAGCAGCAAGGAGCAGGAAGGGACAGAAGAAGCACAAAGGTGAAGTAGGCGAAGGAACAGAAATGAGCAGGAAGGGTCTGCAAGGAGAAGGAAGGGGTCTGCAAGGGGCAGCAAGGAGTGAGAAGGGTCTGAAAGGAAAAGGAAGGGTCTGCAAGAGCAGAAAGGGACAGAAGGAGCACAAAGGTAAAGGAGCAGAAGGAGCCAAGGAGGAGAGAAGACAGTGTCAGAAGAAAAATAAGACTTTGTCAAATGAAGGAGAAGAAAAGGAGATTGGAGCAGGAAGGACAAGTGAAGTGAACCCTCCACTTTATTCTGGACACCACATCATAAGACTTTGGTACCTGGGCCTGGCAGGGAAACTTTGGACCTTCTCATCTTCCCAGGTAAAAAAATATCAGTGTTAATGTGTTCACTTTTATTTACTGAGTGTCAGGAAGCACAGAGGGCCGCTGGGGAGGGGTGTCGCTGATTGGCTAGAGCGGTCAGCTGGCACTCTATGCCAATCAGTAGCTCCCCATTCATAAAAAAGTTTAAAAAAATTATGAACCGGGAACTAGCGATTGGCTTAGAGCATCAACTGACCACTCTAGCCAATCTAGCACCCATGCCTGACCTCAAACTTTTCTTCCTGACACTCTGTTTCAGAAGCCAAATACCACTGAGCGACCTGGAAATCTGGAGCTGGAGGAAGCCTTTGGGGTTAAACCATTTGAGAGCGGGGGCTTCAGGGGCTTCCTGGCATCATAGCATTTTCATTTAGATGAAGTTGTTATGGTGCCCAGAACGTTTCTTTAATTTGCTTAAAGGAACACTATAGTGTCAGGAATACAAACATGTATTCCTGACACCATAGTTGTGAAAATGCTATTCACCCTGGCTTTATGGGATAATGACTATGCTCCTCCCCTTCATGACACTGTCAAAAAGTGACCAAGCATGGATGTCATTACAATTATTATGCCCCCCCCCCCCCCCCTGGAAAAATTCCTGCGGACGCCCATGACATTGACACATGTTTTTGCTGCATATTTTTAAATCTCATATGGTCCATTGTACTAAAATTCCCTAAACTGTTCTCAGCAACATCTCCTAAGTACAGCAATACCCACTATGTATACCTCTGCCAAGTATCAATTCTAATTCTAATACAAATTCTAAACCAAATCCTAATGCTAATCCTGACCTTAGCAATGATGTTAGAGCGATTCCCCCTGTTGATGTCTGCATAGAAGTTATCTTTCTGATTTAAGCAGAAGGAACCCTTGATGATTTCAGCACAAAGGAATTCATTTGCTAGGCATCACTAGCAGTGAAAGAGGGATTATTTCCATCTCTGCTGCTAAATCATATTGTGACAACTTGCAGTAGCTGCACCTCTTCATTAACTTTCTTTGGCCATCCAAATTCCCCCTGCTATCTCTTGTATCAAATCTCCATTATATCTTTCAGATTGTTATCTCACAGACTATCTAAGTACTTTGTATAAAAGAGCTTCAATGGCTAGAGCTCAACTCACGGGGAGGGTCCTCTTTACTTTTTTTTTGATTGATCTGTGTATATTGTACGTTCTCCCATAATATGTTGGCACTTTATAAATGCCAGTAATAAATAAATAAAATGTAAATATAGATTTATATCTGTTTGCTCCCCATTTTTCCATCTTTTAATCATTTCTAACTTAACCGGTCAATAAAAATCAACATTTAGTGGCTGTTCCCTAACCATAATCTTCTCATTCATTTTTGGGCATCATAGATGGAACTTCAAATCATGAATCAAACAAAATGTTTTTGTGGATTTTCCATTTAGTTTGTTTCATGATTCGTCCATATAGCGTTTCGGAGTTTGGAATTTTGGATGAATCACTGATCGACAAAATTAGGACAAATTGCAATTAATTTGTAACTGTGACGAGACCAATCTTGCCACTGTGCATTGGAGGAGCCTGGTTGCCTGCATGCTGCCTTTTGACTATGGGCCGGCATTTAAATACTTTATTCTCCTATGCTGAAAGGTCCTTTCATGTATTTCTGCCCTGGCGTTCGGTAGATTTTCGGATTTACTGAATGAACTAATTTAACCCAGATAGCTATGCCATGGAGCCTATTCGTGTAATAAAAGACTGACTCCATGGCAATTGAACTGTATGTGTTGCCTGAGCGCCATTCAGTAATAATGTGCGCTCAGACCTAAGCTATCTGGGGATATGTTGCATGTCTGTATTTTATGTAATAAATGTAACCTTGTGTATTTTATTGTATTTTACTGTATTTTGCTACCATGTGGCTAATGGAGTTTTGCCTCTGTCTTTGGAGATAATTGGATTACTTCTCAATTATCTCCAGGATAGAAGAGACTCTGTGGAACTGGTTTTGGGCAGAAAAGCCATGCTTTATTTGGTCACAAAGGATCTATCTTTTGAACCAATTGACCAATTTGGATGATTTTGACATATGTTTGTATTTGGAGTATGCTGATTCTGAAAATGTAAGTTGATGTGAATGTGATGCATACTTGTAAAGTTATGAATAATGTGGAAAAACTGTATTTCTCTGCCTGTGATAATTACATTACCCATTGTGTAAGGTAATTGTATCATAGGTAGAGGGGATGATTTTGTGTGGGAGTGTCTGAGTGTATTGTACGTGTTTATTGTTTTTTTTCTGAAACCCTGTGGGTGGTACTAATGTGTAAGAATGTGTATATAAGAACAATAAACCCACAGCTCTGTCTGTTCCTGCTTGACCCTCAAAATAGAGCCTTGTCTTGTTCTTGGGGGGGATTTATTGTATGCTGTTCCAGTTTGACTGCTAGGAGTGTAAACCTATTCGTATGTTTTTTCCTATTCGTCTGTTTACGGCATTCATATGCTTCTCCGGATCGGTGGATTGGTGTTTACAGTAGCTACCTGTATATCTGGAAGGGGAATATCCTCTAAACGGCATTTAAGCCTTTTTGTGCCCGGGGTGCCGTTATAGTAACCAAATGTACAAGTCTACTATTGTACATATATATATGTAATGCATGTGTGTAATGCCAGGATTAAGAAGAGAGTGTGTATTTCAGAGTGCAATTCTGTGTGTGCATTTCCAGATCTATTAAGAACTTGTGCATTTCTCCAAACCAGTAGTGAATGCTGAAATAGCGAAATCAACAAGTACAACAAATGATTGCTAAAATCAGGCAACCACTATGGCCTCTGTTCATTTTACAGGGTGTTTAAGCAGGGAAGCCACGTGAGTAGAGACTTGATATTTCAAGCTGATTTAGGCTAATTAGTCAAGTTATGGATGCATTATCTGATTAGTATAATTACAGTTGCAGCACAGCATGCTGATGACTTTTGGGACTGTGCACCGTATTTTGAATGGGGCCCTATTACGGTAAAACGACAGCAATGAAGGTGATCTGCATTTTTTTGGTCGCCCGGACAGAGCTTTTTGAATGTATTACTCTTTATCTGCTACTATTCAATGTCATAAAGAAATGTCTCTTATTGTTTGCTCTATTAGAATTCCAATTCTTTTTTAAGGGGGCAGCCATGCACAGCAGATGGAGGTAGAAAACATGACTGTCCAGTTTTTACAGATAACCCTTTTCTGCTAACTGTCAATCATATGTTAAAACCATCTTCTTCAGCTCTTGTTTTTGTTTCCGTTCTCATACATTAATGCTTTCCCAGATCTGACTTGCAGGAAGGCAAGTGTCCTTTAACTGATAAGACTTCACAAGAACAGGTGAGTGACTCCTGTCGGGACTCACGATCTGACCTCATTGTTTGCCACCCCTTGCTTGCCTCTCTTTCTTTGTTCTTCCCAAATAAGGTTTTTTTAATAAACTGAAAGGTTCTTGGCTTTCGCCTGATGATAAAATGAAAGGAGCCAGTGAGGTATGGAACAATGTGGCAGAAAAAAAAGAGAAGAAAAAAAAAAGGAAGCTCATCAGAAAATAACAAAGGTGCAAGTTAAAGATAAGGCAGCTGTCAGAGATTAATCCTGGCGGCCTGATTGTTTTCTTTAATACCAAGGCTCGCAATAGCAAGTGATAAGTTTGCTGAGTAATTTGGTTTTTGGTGTGAAAATAAAATGCAGGTAGACCTTATAATTGATTTCCTTTTCTTTCAATTCCTACACATAAAAAAAATGAAATCTGCTTTGACTATATTTTCGCAATTTTTCTTCTCGTGGTTCCTTTACTCTTTTGTTTTTATTATTTTTCTGCTAATTGAAGAAAGTTCCAGAATCCAAGAGGAGGTACAAAAAGAGTAAAGATTAGCTTTCTTTCTTTTTTTCACCTTTACGTCTTCAACCAACAACCTTGAATGGAATTCTGTTGTTTCTAATATGTAGACAAACTTTTTAATAAAGCTGTTATTTTTTTTTTCAAATGGCTAGCATATTTATAATTACGTTTCCATAAATATATGTTCTGCCAACATTCTTTGTTCACAGTAATAAAAATAACCAGCTAGTAACAGCTGGAGGGTAAGGTGAGCATCTCTTGACCAACTCATGCAGGTGGCTAGCTTTCTCAATAAACAAATAGAGAGTTCCTTTAAAACTATACTATAGCACAGTGTTTCCCAATTGGTGTTCCGCCAAAAGTTTAAAAAAAAAATGGCAGCAGTGATGCTGGAGCAGGAATATGACGTTACTCCGGCATCACTAAGAGGCTTGCGAGGGTGCTGAGCAGGGAGATCACTGCTCCCTCGCCGCCCGCACGCCAGCCACTCAGCAGCCCCACTGACCCCAGGGACTGCACACTCAGCAGCCCCATTGGACCCCACCGACTCCATGCCAGCATTTCTAAAGGTCAGGGGGCTTGGTGGAGTAAAATGTAAAAAATAAAAAAAATTTAATGTGTGTCTATTAGGGAGTTTGTATGTCTGTCAAAGAGTATATGTGTGAATGTCAGTGAGAGTGAATGTGTGTGAGTGTATGTGTTTGTCAGTGAGAATGTATCTGTTCTTGTGAGAGTATATATATGTTTGTGTTTGTATGTGTGTCTGTCAAAGAGTATGTGTGTATCTGTGTGTCAAGGTTTGTGTATATGTCACTGTGTGTATCCAAGTGTGTGTGTGTGTATTTGTATATATATATATATATATATATATATATATATCAGTGTCTGTATGTGCCTGTGTGTGTGTGTGTGTGTGTGTGTGTGTGTGTGTGTGTGTGTGTGTGTGTGTGTATCTGAGTGGTTCAGTGTGTGTATCTGTGTGTCAGGTATATAAACATAGACACACACTGGCACATACAAACACAGATATACACACTTTGAAACATAAATACACACACATTGACACACACTGTATGTCAAGGTGTGTGTATCTGTTTGCCACTATTTGCCAGTGTGTGTGTATATCTGTGTGTCAGATTCATACACACTGGCACATACAAACACAGATACGCACACCTTGACACACAGATACATACATACACACACACATAGACACACACTGTGTGTCAAGGTGTGTGTATCTGTGTGTGTGTGTGTGTGTGTGTGTATCAGATATACACACACTGAAATACACACTGGCACATACAAGCACAGATACACACCAAAGGGTTAACTGGGAACCCTTTATATAGCATAACTTGTGTATTCTCTCTCAAACGAATCAAGATTCTTCTGACTTTTACAACTCAGTAATGTCTTATGGACATATCTTAAAACAAGTACAATGGAAAAGCTATTCCATTTAGCCAAAGAAAAAGAGGGAAGGAATGGAGAAGTAGCTGATTTTTTGGTGGGGGGGAGATAAGCAGCTTAGCTTGCCATGATGGACAAAAGGTCTGCCCAAAGATATGTTCTGTATATCCTGTTCAATCGAGAGATCTGATTGAAGGGCAAAATATATAATTGATGGTTAGGAGACAACTAAATGTTGATTTCATTCACAGATCAAGTAATAATTGACCAACAGAGGGGGAAACAGAGCAGCAATAAAACAACTTTACTTGTTTATATAAAGTGCTTAACTAGATAGCCCGTGAGCTTACAATCTAAAGGATACCGGGGGGATTTAAGACAAGAGGTAGCAGGGGAAATGTGGAAGTGATGGCTAAAAAAGTAAACAGAGAGTTGCAGCTATTAGTAAAAATATAGAGGGAATTATGAGGTAACTGAGTGAGAATTTTAAACAGCTGGAGGAGCATGCTATAAATTTAGAGTAGAATTGGAGAGGCTTGTTTGCAGATGGTTTGGGGATCTGGGCCTTAAAGTTGCAGCATAATAGACACTAACTCCAGCTACTGAGGAAGACAGAGTGTGAGGGACAGATTATTTGATTTGAAGTGTGCTTCAGTGCCACTACTTTGCAAACTGTAATACAGTGTTTGGCAAGCTACGGTATATGTGAACCTACAAGCAATGAGTATGACAGGTCTCTTTTAACTCTTTCTAGAAAGAAAAACCTTTTTTCTGATTCTTCAGTCCAGTATGCTGCAACAGTAATGTTGCAGACAGAGTACAGCAACATTGAAGATAAAAACCTTTTTATTATCTATTGTGAGACAGACAGATAAACAACTGATTTGGTCTAATTTGCAGTTCCACTGTGTTCCACTGCTTGTGTATTTCAAATTGCAATACAGTGTGTGGCAGCAGCAGGACTAGTGCAAATAGTACCTCAAATAACATTTGTACTGGTCTACCTTTCAAAAATCAGCAGGAAATGAAAGTAAAATAGAGTTGCATGGTAGGAAGTCTCAGAAGAAAAAAACACCCATCATGTAAAAGGAGGACTGTATTCTGGTTTCGATAAAGAACAACCACTGGAAGGAGATGGATAAAATCCCTCCGCCAGTGTTGTGGTGGTTATAGGATATAGTGGGGCTTGACCCCTGGAAATATATAGAAAGAAATAGGGCTACTGGTTGGCAACTCGAAAACGGATTGCCCTCCAAATAGACCTTATATCCTTATGGTACAGAAAGGCTTGTACTGCAGATACCCACTGTGGGGAGTCTTTTCATGCAGTGAGCCAAAACAAAAAACTCTTTAATAATCCCTCTTGACTAAAAGAAAGCATAAACTGTGTTATATGTACAAGTGTAAGTTTAAAAGTGAGGACCTAGTGGGGTAAGGATCATAGCTACGCCTGGCTTTACTGTAATGAACACATAAACTAAGGAGATATCAGTGTGGCTTGAAACATATGCCGAATACTCCACTAGAATATTTGTGTCAAAGAGACCAAGAGTACAGAGTATGCAGCAACAGTTGCTAAAACATCCGATTATATTTTGTATCAACTAGTAGAGGTTACAATATGTGCACCCAGAATTCCAAAATGCAAGTACAATAGTACCTAATACATGTTTAAATGTATTCCAGATTAGATATCCCTTATTGTGTGAAAGAAACAGGTACAATTGTAGGGAGTATAAACCTGGAGATAGCTTGAAGGCTGTAGACTGCAATGCAGTATAGAGATATACCTTTGAGCGCTATAGACTTATATCCAGTGCATAAAACGAATTTTCCAATAGTATCTAGTGCATTTTTAAGTATATTCTGAGTACATATCACTTTTTATGTGAGGATACCTGGAGATAGCTAAAGAGCTGTTAGGTTACAATGCAATTCAAAAATGGAGATATACCTTTAAATGCCATAAGTTTATATCCAGTGCAAGAGACAAATCTTGATTTTTAAGGCAAAAGGTATATAGAGACCCATATTAAATCATAAAGAAAGGCATAGTCATGAAATATGTAACCATATGTACAAAGATGCCTAAACAGCTAAATGAGATTTGGGGGTAGGAATCCCTAGCATCTTGTGCATATCATATACATATATACTGAAGTGGTCTTTAAACAGTGCTCAGGATCGTAGAGATGTCACAGCCCCAGAATTGTCCAAACAAAAAGATAAATTAAAATAGGATGAATCCGCTCATAAAGAGCTGCTCAACGCGCGTTTCGGCGATACACGTCGCCTTTGTCAAGAGCCGTTTGTAGAGTGGACGGCGCCTCTTTTTAAATGAGTCTTAGGACTTCCCACAATATGACGTAATGCTCCCTGTCCAATCGGAAATTCCGTACGGACGGGAGGGGGCGGAGTAATCCCTTTACTAGGTACAAGGTCCAAATTGCAGTTAACCCTAGTCGGGAAACAAAGTGCCGGTATAGAAACAAACCAATGACTCGGACACTACAGAAAACTGCAAGGGATTGATTGTTCTCCTGGAAAATCCCAAAAGATAGCAATACTAAGACACTATTATGAGTCAATAGAAATAAAGGACGTCCTGAATAAACGGATATACGAACTATTGGAACTAGTACTTAAAGGAGGCTGGAATAATCCAGTATATAAACCAGAGTACAACGAATCCAGTTATTATATAGGACAATATTTTTGCTATGCCATGATTAGGGACCGAACTGGAAGTTCTAGATATGTATAAAAAAAGAGGCGAAAATGGACATTTATAAAAAGATAAACAAATGTTCATTATAAGTTGAAAGAAGTAATAAGCTTCTAACATACAGAGAAAAACAGAGAATTTGTTGGGATGGACGTGTTGTGTTGACATGTATTATTAAAGGGTTAATAACTTAACCTTGGGTAGGTGAAAAGGGGGGGGGGGGGTTTGTCGACCAAACATCTTTTAGATATACATACGAAATATTTACACAGTATTTACAAAGTAAATTTTGCAAATTTTGCAAAATGACCTGACAGGATATTTGAATTGGTATTGTTTAGATAAATGGGGCGAAGGAAAAACCTTCATTGAGACCTTTTGGGTGTAATGTTTTAAGTTGGAAAATCCAAAAACTTTCCCGTTGTCTCAGAAAACGGTCGTAATTGCCCCTGCGTCTATCTTTACGGACCAATTCTAGTCCACAGAACCGAAGTCCCTGTGGATTACCAGCATGGGCCTCTTTTAAAAGACGACCTATGGGGGTATCAACGAGCAGTTTAGGTGATCTGACATGCTCTTTGATACGCTCCTTAAAGGGTCTAAAGGTTTTTCCCACGTATTGCAGGTGACAGGTGCATGTGAGGAGGTATACTATGCCTGCGGTATTGCAGTTGAAAAAAGATTTGATCTTAAACGATCTTTTTCCAGTGCTATCGGAGATGATCTTGGAGTCACGTTTGATAAATTTACAAGCCACACAGTGGCCACATTGATATGATCCCACATAATACCACGGTGGGATCATATCAATGTGGCCACTGTGTGGCTTGTAAATTTATCAAACGTGACTCCAAGATCATCTCCGATAGCACTGGAAAAAGATCGTTTAAGATCAAATCTTTTTTCAACTGCAATACCGCAGGCATAGTATACCTCCTCACATGCACCTGTCACCTGCAATACGTGGGAAAAACCTTTAGACCCTTTAAGGAGCGTATCAAAGAGCATGTCAGATCACCTAAACTGCTCGTTGATACCCCCATAGGTCGTCATTTAAAAGAGGCCCATGCTGGTAATCCACAGGGACTTCGGTTCTGTGGACTAGAATTGGTCCGTAAAGATAGACGCAGGGGCAATTACGACCGTTTTCTGAGACAACGGGAAAGTTTTTGGATTTTCCAACTTAAAACATTACACCCAAAAGGTCTCAATGAAGGTTTTTCCTTCGCCCCATTTATCTAAACAATACCAATTCAAATATCCTGTCAGGTCATTTTGCAAAATTTGCAAAATTTACTTTGTAAATACTGTGTAAATATTTCGTATGTATATCTAAAAGATGTTTGGTCGACAACCCCCCCCCCCCCCCCCTTTTCACCTACCCAAGGTTAAGTTATTAACCCTTTAATAATACATGTCAACACAACACGTCCATCCCAACAAATTCTCTGTTTTTCTCTGTATGTTAGAAGCTTATTACTTCTTTCAACTTATAATGAACATTTGTTTATCTTTTTATAAATGTCCATTTTCGCCTCTTTTTTTATACATATCTAGAACTTCCAGTTCGGTCCCTAATCATGGCATAGCAAAAATATTGTCCTATATAATAACTGGATTCGTTGTACTCTGGTTTATATACTGGATTATTCCAGCCTCCTTTAAGTACTAGTTCCAATAGTTCGTATATCCGTTTATTCAGGACGTCCTTTATTTCTATTGACTCATAATAGTGTCTTAGTATTGCTATCTTTTGGGATTTTCCAGGAGAACAATCAATCCCTTGCAGTTTTCTGTAGTGTCCGAGTCATTGGTTTGTTTCTATACCGGCACTTTGTTTCCCGACTAGGGTTAACTGCAATTTGGACCTTGTACCTAGTAAAGGGATTACTCCGCCCCCTCCCATCCGTACGGAATTTCCGATTGGACAGGGAGCATTACGTCATATTGTGGGAAGTCCTAAGACTCATTTAAAAAGAGGCGCCGTCCACTCTACAAACGGCTCTTGACAAAGGCGACGTGTATCGCCGAAACGCGCGTTGAGCAGCTCTTTATGAGCGGATTCATCCTATTTTAATTTATCTTTTTGTTTGGACAATTCTGGGGCTGTGACATCTCTACGATCCTGAGCACTGTTTAAAGACCACTTAAGTATATATGTATATGATATGCACAAGATGCTAGGGATTCCTACCCCCAAATCTCATTTAGCTGTTTAGGCATCTTTGTACATATGGTTACATATTTCATGACTATGCCTTTCTTTATGATTTAATATGGGTCTCTATATACCTTTTGCCTTAAAAATCAAGATTTGTCTCTTGCACTGGATATAAACTTATGGCATTTAAAGGTATATCTCCATTTTTGAATTGCATTGTAACCTAACAGCTCTTTAGCTATCTCCAGGTATCCTCACATAAAAAGTGATATGTACTCAGAATATACTTAAAAATGCACTAGATACTATTGGAAAATTCGTTTTATGCACTGGATATAAGTCTATAGCGCTCAAAGGTATATCTCTATACTGCATTGCAGTCTACAGCCTTCAAGCTATCTCCAGGTTTATACTCCCTACAATTGTACCTGTTTCTTTCACACAATAAGGGATATCTAATGTGGAATACATTTAAACATGTATTAGGTACTATTGTACTTGCATTTTGGAATTCTGGGTGCACATATTGTAACCTCTACTAGTTGATACAAAATATAACCGGATGTTTTAGCAACTGTTGCTGCATACTCTGTACTCTTGGTCTCTTTGACACAAATATTCTAGTGGAGTATTCGGCATATGTTTCAAGCCACACTGATATCTCCTTAGTTTATGTGTTCATTACAGTAAAGCCAGGCGTAGCTATGATCCTTACCCCACTAGGTCCTCACTTTTAAACTTACACTTGTACATATAACACAGTTTATGCTTTCTTTTCCTCAAGAGGGATTATTAAAGAGTTTTTTGTTTTGGCTCACTGCATGAAAAGACTCCCCACAGTGGGTATCTGCAGTACAAGCCTTTCTGTACCATAAGGATATAAGGTCTATTTGGAGGGCAATCCGTTTTCGAGTTGCCAACCAGTAGCCCTATTTCTTTCTATGTATTCTGGTTTCCCTCCCAAGAAGAAGATCACCATCTCCACTGTAACTTCTTCTGGCACTGCAGCTCCTTCTACCACAGCTAGTTGAAGCGTTATGCATTCTGTGGACTTGATGCCATTCAACATGTTACCCTTAGTCCTTCTAGACCCCTTCTAGAAGCAACTAAGGGAGAGAGGAGTAAAACAATAATAAAAAAGGCTGCACCACAAAATGCAGAGTAAAAATATTAGTAATTGAAAAGTAGTAGTTAAAAAGTCTTTATAATAAAAGATAGCAAAGTCCAAGTAAAAGGAGTCCAGTTGGTTAATCCTTACATATGATCTTAGGATCTTCAAGTATGATAACATGTCCACTTATATGAAAGATAAAAGAAAGGGACAAACAATAGTGCAATATGTATGGCTCAAATATGGGCATAGAAAGTAATGATGGTAGAGAACTCACATTTACAAGAACTTTAATCCATCTCTAGGATAAAGAGCGTACAGCGGTATAATCCCCGCTTATGGGATATGTCGTGGGTATCTCTCCGTTTCTGATGTCCAATTCTTCCACACCCCCTCCGGGTATGGTAGTGTAGATCAGGTTGGTATTCAACAGGCTGGTAATAAAGTAGGTAAGTTTATAGGAGCCAGGAACAGAAGTCTTTCAGGTAGACCATCAACTTCATTGTAAAGGCCAAGTTGATGGTCTACCTGAAAGACTTCTGTTCCTGGCTCCTATAAACTTCACCGGACAATCAACACATTCTGTGGGCACCAGTACTGCCTTTTTTTCGGACGGTATGTTTAATATGAATTAATCCTTCCTTAAATAGCCTTTCATTAAAAACGATCAGCATCTATTTGTATGTCTTTGCAGGTTTGCTCCAGACAAGACCAACCTGCTAAGCAATCTGGGTGAACCCCCTTTTTCCCTGCACTCAATTGTTGTTTCTTGTAATACATTTCCAACTTATTAAAATTATTGTGTGGCTGACACCACCTTTATTTCTGCTGTGGGTGACCCCCACCTTACTACTGATAACACTACTGTTAACACTGATAGCAATACTGTGTGGCTGACACCACCTGGTTTATTTTGTGGGTGATCCCCAACTTATTATTACATATATTTTGATGAATTATACTGGTGATTATCACCTTTTGTTCTCCTCCAGTGGGTGACCCCCACCTCATTAACTATTGTATATATTGTTTACATTATATTAAGTGGTTGACCACCATCTCTAATTATTGGGTGACCTCCCCCAGTTTGACCTTTAGAATTTATTGTGCCAGACAATTGTGGGTGACCCCCACTGTTTCTACTCTCATGTGGGTGACCCCCACCTCTCCAATATTCTAATTGAGTTGCCTCATCTTAATTGCCAACCCTAATTTATATTTTTTTATTACCAACTACCTGTAGTTGTTAAGCTGCCTTTCGTTATTTTTTTCCCTATAATCTCTTAAATATTAATAAAGACACTATGTCGGATCGCCAAGACCCTGCAATTTCTGCAGAACTTAGGGAATGGCTTTTCTCCACTATCGCGGAGTCCATTCCCAAGGCTTTGGCAGCCTATCATGAACAAACTACTACAGAGGTTCATCCCTCTACACACCAACCCTCTGACTCAGAGGTCTCCCACTTTTCAGACCAAGAAAGCGCCCCGCGCAAAAGACCCTGGAAAGGGAATAGCGCAACTGCGGGCAAAGGCAAAGCCCCTGCAAAAATGTTTGAACATTCCCAGCCATGCACTATGCAGTATCCAACAGACCCTCTAGAGGGATCTACCTCTCGATTAGCTGGCCATATTTTAAATGACTATGATACCACCTACTCTGATGAGGATCCCACAGTGAATGTGCCCCAGGATTCCTCAACGTCAGAGTTCGTTAAATAAACTTTTCATGTTCAGGATGCTAAGGGTGTCCCTCCATCTAAAGAGCCTGACTCAGACACCCTCCTGGATGCCTCAGGCCTTCCCTTTTTTGATCCAAGGGTGATTCGCCACCCACGATCTGCAGAATGGGCCCCTCCTGATCATATTGCCAGTTTCTGCAAAATGTGGCTTCGCAAGCCCCTCGAGAAAGAAATTAGAAATAAACTGAGGGCTGAATGCCCAAGACCAACTATTCCGGGCAAAGTTGCCTCTACTCCTGAATTTGACCCATGCTTGTCACCTACTTAACTAAATCTGGCAAAGACCCTCATAAGGGTATTGAACAAGGGTTGAAAGCAGCCCAAGACAAGCTTCTGGACATTTCAGGTCCTATAATCCAGATTTTTATCCTGGCAGATGAGGCACTCACTAGCGGTGAATTTGACCCACACACTATAAGAGAATGGGCTCAGAGAGCTCTATGCCTATTGGGCAACGCCAATGTGGCAATTTCGATAGAAAGACGAAAAGCGGCACTTTATAAAATTGATGCCAAATTGGTAGACTTAAGTTCAAAGGAATTGGGACCAGAAGCCGATGGTCTATTATTCAGTGACAGTTTTATGTGAGACCTCTCCAAGCATGTCTCGGTTTTTACTACACTAAATAAATCCCAGTCCTCATTACGCAGGGTTTTCCGCTCCCAAACACAACGTTTTTCCGGGAGAGCTGGTAGCTAAAGGGGCCGAGCTACCAGTAGAGCAGCATTTGCAGGCTACAGGCCCCGACCCACAGACTATTGGTCCTCAGGACCCACGCGACCCTATGACAGACAGCTATTCAACACCAGAGGCTCTATTCGAGGACGTGGTTCTGCATCCCTGCGCGGACGCACTGCTTCAGGTAATGGACATTACTTATTTAAAAAATTTACCAATTGCAGGTCGATTAACCCTTCTTTTTCCAACAGTGGAAACTACTTTCTCAGGATCACTGGATCCTTCATACAGCCAGGGGTTTTAAAATAGATTTCCTCACACACCCCATTCAAAGCTTTCCTCCGACACCTTTAGAGATGTCGAAAGCAGACAAACTAACCTTAAATTCAGAGTTACACAAACTACTAGACAAAGGGGCGATCGAACTTTCGCCTTTCCCTTACACTTTCCTCAGCAACATTTTTCTTGTACGGAAAAAGACGGGAGACCACCATCCTATTATCAATTTCAAAGAACTGAACCAATTTATCACATACCGTCATTTCAAGATGGAAGGTATCCATCTTCTCAGGGACCTACTCTGCGTGGGAGACTGGTTCTCCAGATTCGACCTGAGGGATGCCTACCTCACAGTCCCAATCGCACCAAGTCATCGTGCCTTCCTTCAATTTCTCTGGCAAGACGAAATTTGGCAGTTCACCTGCCTTCCTTTCGGACTTTGCTCCACCCCTTGGTGTTTCACCAAGTTAATGAAACCAGTCATGGCACTACTCCGTTCTCAGGGAGTACGTTCCATCATATATCTAGACGATATCCTGACTATGGCCCAAGACCAACATTTTCTTCGCAAACACATGCACATGACCTCTGCTCTTCTTCAAAATCTTGGTTTTGTCATAAATTTCCATAAATCAGATCTGGAACCCTCTCAGATAGTCCAGTTTCTGGGCTTTCAAATAGATTCGGTTCAGGCAACTTTGCAGCTGCCTTATCCCAAAATCAAAAACATAAAGAAAGAAATTCAAAAATTACTCTCTTCACAGCGACCTCGGCTCCGCGACCTTGCACACATTCTTGGACTCATGTCCGCATCAATCCAAGCTATATTTCCCAGGCCTTTACACTACAGAGCAATGCAACAGTTGAAAACTTCCTACTTGCATCGCTCAACCTCTTACGACCAATTCATATCTCTGACAGACAAGGTTCTCATCGAACTCCACTGGTGGCTTCGCAATATGGAAGCCAGGAATGGGAAAGCGATCTTCGGATATCAACCAGATTTTATCCTGGAATCTGATGCAAGCCTCTTGGGTTGGGGTGCTACATGTGCCCGAACCTCCACAGGGGGTCCCCATCAGAACAGGCACACCACATAAATTGTCTCGACCTCATTGCTGGATCCTTCGCGATCCGCAGCTTTGCCAAGGACGCTTCCAACTGCTCCCTGGTACTACGGATGGACAACATCTCTGCAGTGCGGTATGTAAACCGACTCCGAGGCTCCAAATCCAAACTTCTGTCCGATCTCACCAATGATCTGTACCAATTCTGCCTGGACAGGAATCTGTCCATTCGAGCGGAATATCTCCCAGGACTCGACAACTTAGTCGCAGACTGGTTTTCACGTCATTGGAGATATGCCAGTGATTGGCAATTAGACCCCTTCCTGTTCCACCACATGCATCTATTACGGGGGCCCCTAACGCTCAAGAAAGAGGAAGTGGGAGGAGTCTGATGGCACTATATTGTTCTATGATGTGTTATGATTGGTTGAATTTTTTACAACCTTGTTAACTACTTCTTTGCTGCTGGGACTTACAGTAAAGAAAGATAAGCAAATATGAAGCCTCCTGTCTTTAATAAAATTTAGATTATTTGTTCACTGTAAGATAGAATAATCCCTAATTACTAGATGAAAGTCTAAAGAAGACAGGAAGCAGTCCACTATTTTCTCCAGCTAGTGTGCACTCTCCGCTGGCATATTCTCAACTTTATTTATTACTGGCATTTATAAAGCACCAACAGATTCTGCAGTGCTGTACAATTGGGAAAAAGACAAACACAATAAGAACAGACCGATACAACAGGTAGAGGACCCTGTCCATGAACTTACAATCTAAAGGTCTAACTGGGAAGATGAGATAAGAGGTAGCAGATGGATTTGTATGTGATAGAGAGAGTGAATAGCATAACTGTAGCAGCTGATGGCATGTGAAGGGAATGAGGAGGTGATTGGCTATGGTTCCAAACAGCTGGAAGAGCATGCTATATAGTTAGAAGGAACCAGGGTGGGCAGAGCCATGCAGGGATGTATGATGATTTGGGGCTAAGGAAGAGAGTTAAAACAGTTACTTAAAAGGCATTTACAGCTGGGAGTGGCAAGCAAGGGGTTTGAGGGGGTTAAAAGGAATTGAGCAGGCTAGCAATATACAATAAACAAGTAAGTACCGTATATACTTGAGTATAAGTTGACCCAAATATAAGCCGAGGCCCCTAATTTTAGCACAAAAAAATGGGAAAACTTATTGACTCAAGTATAAGCCTAGGGTGGGAAATGCAGCAGCTACTGGTAAATTTCTAAATAAAATTAGATCCCAATAAAATTAGATTAATCGAATATTTATTTAGTGTGTGTATATAATGAATGCAGTGTGTGTGTGTGTTTGTGTAGTGTGTGTATATAATGAATGCAGTGTGTGTGTGTTTGTGTAGTGTGTGTATATAATGAATGCAGTGTGTGTGTGTTTGTGCAGTGTGTGTATATAATGAATGCAGTGTGTGTGTGTTTGTGTATTGTGTGTATATAATGAATGCAGTGTGTGTGTGTGTGTGTGTGTGTTTGTGTAGTGTGTATGTCATGAATGCAGAGTGTGTGGGTGGGTGTGTTTGTGTAGTGTGTGTATATAATGAATGCAGTGTGTGTGTGTGTGTGTGTGTGTGTTTGTGTAATATGTGTATATAATGAATGCAGTGTGTGCGTGTGTGTTTGTGTAGTGTGTGTATATAATGAATGCATGTTGTGTGTGTTTGTGTGTAGTGTGTGTATATAATGAATGCAGAGTGTGTTTGTGTGAATGCAGTGTGTGTATGTATATAATGAATGCAGTGTGTATATAATGAATGCAGTGTGTGTGTGTGTATATATATAATGCAGAGTGTGTGTTTGTATGAGTGTGTGTGTATATAATTATATACACACACTCTGCATTATATACACACACACACTCTGCATTATATACACACTCTGCATTATATACACACTCTGCATTATATACACACACACTCATACAAACACACACTCTGCATTATATACACACACACTCATACAAACACACACTCTGCATTATATACACACACTCTGTGTGTATATAATGCAGAGTGTGTGTGTATATAATGCAGTGTGTGTTTGTGTGAATGCAGAGTGTGTGTGTGTAAACTGGGTGGGGGCATTTTTATTACTTTATTATTATTTTTTTAATATTATTTTAATATAATTATAACTGTCCATGAACTTACAATCTAAAGGTCAAACTGGGAAGATGAGATAAGAGGTAGCAGATGGATTTGTATGTGATAGAGAGAGTGAATAGCATAACTGTAGCAGCTGATGGCATGTGAAGGGAATGAGGAGGTGATTGGCTATGGTTCCAAACAGCTGGAAGAGCATGCTATATAGTTAGAAGGAACCAGGGTGGGCAGAGCCATGCAGGGATGTATGATGATTTGGGGCTAAGGAAGAGAGTTAAAACAGTTACTTAAAAGGCATTTACAGCTGGGAGTGGCAAGCAAGGGGTTTGAGGGGGTTAAAAGAAATTGAGCAGGCTAGCAATATACAATAAACAAGTAAGTACCGTATATACTTGAGTATAAGTTGACCCAAATATAAGCCGAGGCCCCTAATTTTAGCACAAAAAAATGGGAAAACTTATTGACTCAAGTATAAGCCTAGGGTGGGAAATGCAGCAGCTACTGGTAAATTTCTAAATAAAATTAGATCCCAATAAAATTAGATTAATCGAATATTTATTTAGTGTGTGTATATAATGAATGCAGTGTGTGTGTGTGTTTGTGTAGTGTGTGTATATAATGAATGCAGTGTGTGTGTTTGTGTAGTGTGTGTATATAATGAATGCAGTGTGTGTGTGTTTGTGTAGTGTGTGTATATAATGAATGCAGTGTGTGTGTGTTTGTGTATTGTGTGTATATAATGAATGCAGTGTGTGTGTGTGTGTGTGTGTGTGTTTGTGTAGTGTGTATGTCATGAATGCAGAGTGTGTGGGTGGGTGTGTTTGTGTAGTGTGTGTATATAATGAATGCAGTGTGTGTGTGTGTGTGTGTGTGTGTTTGTGTAATATGTGTATATAATGAATGCAGTGTGTGTGTGTGTTTGTGTAGTGTGTGTATATAATGAATGCATGTTGTGTGTGTTTGTGTGTAGTGTGTGTATATAATGAATGCAGAGTGTGTTTGTGTGAATGCAGTGTGTGTATGTATATAATGAATGCAGTGTGTATATAATGAATGCAGTGTGTGTGTATATATATAATGCAGAGTGTGTGTTTGTATGAGTGTGTGTGTATATAATTATATACACACACTCTGCATTATATACACACACACACTCTGCATTATATACACACTCTGCATTATATACACACTCTGCATTATATACACACACACTCATACAAACACACACTCTGCATTATATACACACACACTCATACAAACACACACTCTGCATTATATACACACACTCTGTGTGTATATAATGCAGAGTGTGTGTGTATATAATGCAGTGTGTGTTTGTGTGAATGCAGAGTGTGTGTGTGTAAACTGGGTGGGGGCATTTTTATTACTTTATTATTATTTTTTTAATATTATTTTAATATAATTATTTTAATATTTTTTTTATATTATTTAAATTATTTTAATATTTAATTATTTTTTTTGTCCCCCCCTCCCTGCTTGTTGCCTGGCCAGGGAGGGGGGCTGTAACATTCAGCTTTAATAATTTGCTATAAAGATATATGGAAGTCCTTTAAGACACCGGAGACTGCCCAAGCCTGGCTGACAGATAATGACATGTAGCTACCCTACCATCATTTAGTTAATGAGGGGTCATCTCACTAACTTGAGATATTATATAATATTTTTAGTTTTATTAGTTTAGTGTTATCACTTTACCTTGCACCTAAATCGACATAATGATTTAGGATTTTGTACTAGGATTTAGGATTATTAATTAAATCACTTACTATTAGTAGTAACCCAGACACATTAATTAAGTTCATAGTTAGTGGTTTTAATAATTATGACACAATTAATCTCACACCTATATAATAGATATATTGAGAGTCAATTTTGATTCAATGTTAACTAATAAATTAAAGAAAAAAAGGTCTGAGCAAAAAATCTCCAAACTAGGAGATGGTAAAAATGTTGTCTACAAACCAGATGAAATAGCTAATAAATTTAGGTCATTCTACGAGAATTTATATAATTTGAATAAGTCCTCTGATATAGGTATGATCGAGAAAAATCTAATTTGTTAAAAATATCCCCTGAACAAAAATTAAGACTTAATAGAACTATATCTCAGAATGAAGTTGAATTAGCTATTGATAAGCTTGTTAACAGAAAAGCCCCAGGTCCGGATGGGTATTCGAATTTGTTTTATAAGGTCTTTAAAAAACAACTTCTTCCGCTATTAACGAACACCTTTAATGAACTGGCGATTAAGGGATCTGCTTCTGTAGACCTATTAAGGGCACATATCACTCTGATTTTAAAACAAGGTAAAATCCCCTACGAAGTGAGCAACTATCGCCCTATTTCGTTGGTCAATGTTGATATTAAACTCTATGCCGCAATTTTAGCGGAACGTTTAAAAATAGTACTGCCATCACTTATCCATCAGGACCAGATGGGCTTTATGCTGGGTAGGCACTCATTTAATAATACGCGTAGGGTCCTGAATCTGCTGGACTGGGCGCGGGCTGAGGGAACGCCCCTCCTGACCCTGTCGGTGGATGCTGAAAAAGCCTTCGACAGGGTCGGGTGGGGGTTTTTGATGAGAACTCTCTCACAATTTGTTTTTGAGGGGTGGTTTATGGACGCAGTTGGGGCTATATATTCGAACCCTTTGGCCCGCATAGTTACTCGTGATATCTGCTCAGAATGGTTCAGTATTAATAATGGGACAAGGCAGGGGTGCCCTCTTCCCCCCCTTCTATATGTATTATCAATAGAGCCTCTAGCGAATAACATTAGACAAAATGATGAGATTAGAGGAATGGGTCTAAGAAATGATGAATGGAAAATATGTCTGTACGCAGATGATATCCTAATTTCTATAACAGAGCCTCACATTTCGCTCCCATATCTAATGCAAGAATTTGACAACTATAGTACTGTCTCAAATTATAGCTTGAATATGAATAAAACAATAGCTCTGTCTACTAATATACAAAGAGATAAATTGTTAAAGAAAGAGTTTGACTTTAAATGGACAAAAAAAGAGTTTCCTTATCTAGGGGTGATTATATCTGCAGATATAAAAAGGACTATGGAAACAAATTTTCTGAAATTGTTAAAAGAAACTAACGCTCTACTAAAAGAATGGAGAGTACATGAAATCTCCTGGTGGGGAAGGATTAACACCATTAAAGCCTACATAATCCCGAAATGGGCTTACCTTTTTGGGATGCTCCCACTTTCGATATCTACACACTGGTTAACCATGTTACAGAATAGTTTTACATCTTATATCTGGAGAGGAAAGAGACCAAGAATCAATACGTATACCCTTTCCAAGAAAACACAACAGGGGGGATTAGGATATCCCTTAATTTCCCAAATCTATCAGGCCAATATGGTGATGCACGCCAGCAATCTACAACTAAGTGATTCTAAAAATCAAGCTTGGTATAAGATCGAAGCAGCTAGAACTGGATTGGATCATCTGGAATTTCTCCTATGGAGAGAAGCTAGCCAGAATAATCAAATGGTTGAGATCCCATCTCATTATCCTTTACCCTTAACTCAAACACTAAAATAATGGAATATTATAAAGAGAAAATTAAAAATTAATAAAAAAATATATGAAAATTTGGATTTAAGTTCCATGGAACTTTATATGCTGGAGATTAACTTAGTAAACTGGTACAAAGATCCTAATTTTAAGATAAAAGATCTTTATAATGATCAACATCTAAAAAGCTTTGAAGTAATTAAAGCCCTGTTGGATTTACCCTCCAGAGAAATATTCAATTACCTTCATATAAAGAGTTATCTCAAAGACAAACTACTAGTCCTAAATGGTCAATTGGGAAAACTGTTTAGAATTTTTTTTTCCAACTCAAGGGCTAAAAAGGTGTTTTCTCTGGCGATTGAATTAATAAAACTAAAAGGTATTCCAGATATCCCCAATGCTTTAACTAAATGGGAAAATGACTTGGCAATTTCTATTTCTCTTGATATTTGGTGCAAATCTTTTTTGATGACCAAAAAAGCTATACATTGTTTGAATATTCTAGAGCAGCGGTTCCCAAAGTGTGGGTCGCGACCCACTGGTGGGTCGCAGGGCGATCCCCAGTGGGTCGCGCTGACCCACACATCCAGGGCCGCCGGCAGTCAGGCAGACTGACACCAGGAGGGAGCCCGGCGGTTTGCCCTGTATGCCGCCGGGCTCCCTCCAGTCAGTCTGCCCAGCAGCTCCGGTCTGCAGCTCCGCCGGGTGCAGAGCTGCAGACCGTGTGATAAAAGTCTCGCGAGCTCCCAGAGCGTTACCATGGCAACACTCAGGGAGCTTGCGAGACTTTTATTACACGGTCTGCAGCTCAGCACCCGGCGGAGCCGAGACAGGAGAGTTACCCCAACGGACCACCAGGGAGACACTGGACCACCAGGGATGTTTAAAGAAGGTAGGGCACAGAGCCCAAACAATGCCCCCCCCACCCCAATGTAACCTCTTCTCTGTCTACCCCCCACCCCCCACCCACTGTAACCCCTTCTCTGCCCCCTCCTCCCCCTGTAACCCCTTCTCTGTCTGCCCCCCTCCCCGTAACTCCTTCTCTGCCTGCCCCCCTCCCCCCACTGTAACCCCTTCGCTGCCTGCCCTCCCCCCCAATGTAACCCCTTCTCTGTCTGCCCCCCTGTAACCCCTTCTCTGCCTGCCCCCTCCCCCCAATGTAACCCCTTCTCTGTCTGCCCCCCTCCCCCCCAATGTAACCCCTTCTCTTTCTGCCCCCCTCCCCCCCCCAATGTAACCCCTTCTCTGTCTGCCCCCCTGTAACCCCTTCTCTGCCTGCCCTCCTCCCCCCCCCACTGTAACCCCTTCTCTGTCTGACCCCCTCCCCCCCAATGTAACCCCTTCTCTTTCTGCCCCCCTCCCCCCTGTAACCCCTTCTCTGCCTGCCCCCCTCCCCCCAATGTAACCCCTTCTCTTTCTGCCCCCTCCCCCTGTAACCCCTTCTCTGCCTGCCCTCCTCCCCCCCACTGTAACCCCTTCTCTGTCTGACCCCCTCCCCCCAATGTAACCCCTTCTCTGCCTGCCCCCCCCCACTGTAACCCCTTCTCTGCCTGCCCCCCTCCCCCCACTGTAACCCCTTCTCTGCCTGCCCTCCCCCCCACTGTAACCCCTTCTCTGCCTGCCCCCCTGCCCCCACTGTAACCCCTTCTCTGCCTGCCCTCCTCCCCCCCACTGTAACCCCTTCTCTCCCTGCCCTCCTCCCCCCACTGTAATCCCTTCTCTGCCTGCCCCCTCCCCCCACTGTAACCCCTTCTCTGCCTGCCCCCTCCCCCACTGTAACGCCTACTCTGCCTGCCCTCCCCCCCTGTAACCCCTTCTCTGCCTGCCCTCCCCCACACTGTTACCAGTACACACACTCCCTCCCACACTGTCACCCTCACCTCCTGTCTCTGCGTGTCCTTTTGTGTCAGTGTGTGTGTGTATTTGTGTGTCTGTGTGTATCTGTGTACATGAGTGTCTGTGTATCTGTGTGTGGGAAACTAAGTGTCATTGTGTGTATCGCTGTGTCAATGTGTGTATTTGTGTGTCTGTGTGTGTGTGTATACACTGCACACATACTCCATACAAAAACCATGCTTACATTGAAACACACATTGTGTATATGTATATTTTATAAACACAATATACACACACTGCATCCACTACACACACACACACACTGCAATCAAACGCAAACATTACATACAAATACACCCCTGCATTAAAACACTAAAATGATCTACAAACACCCCTTCATTCAAACACCAACACTACACACAAAAAGCACACCTGCATTTAAAGTCCTACACTACATATACAAACAAGTACACCACTACATTCCAATAGCAGCAGTACATACAAATACACTCATACATGCACACATATACTTAATACAAAAACATGCATTCAAACACTGCTCACAAATATAACCCTGCAATGATGTGCAAATGGTAGATCTCCATCTGGCATATTATTGTTGAAGTTCTCCGACAGATGGAGATCTACCTTTTGGCCACACTTTCACTAGATGGGGGCCCAGAAAACATAATTGCACCACGGTCCTCTCTACATTAGTTCCACCACTAGGATAATCAACGTGAGGTGCCTGGATGAAAGAGCAGGACAACAACATTTCTGATTCTGAGTTTGTGAGTAAGCAGTTGTATGTCTCTAAAACTGATTGCCATGATGTGTAAAGTTTCTGCCTCTAAAACTGCCATGATATATCAAAATTATGCCTCTAATACTGCCATGTTATGCCAATTTTATGCATCTAAAGCTGATTGCCATGGTGTGCCAATTTTATGCATCTGACTGTTTGCAATGGTGTGCCAATTGAATGCTTCTGAAACTGATTGCCATGATGTGCCACGTTTATGCATCTAAAAGTGATTGCCATGATATGCCAGGTTTATGCATCTAAAGCTGATTGCCATGGTGTGCCAAGTTTATGTATTTAAAGCTGTCATGATGTTCCAATTGTATGCCTCTAAAACTGATTGCCATGATGTACCAATTTTATGCATCTAAAACTGATTGCAATGGTATGCCAATTGTATGCATCTAAAGCGGATTGCCATGGTGTGCCAATTGTATGCATCTAAAGCGGATTTCCATGGTGTGCCAATTGTATGCTTCTGAAGCTGATTGCCATGATGTGCCAAGTTTATGCATCTAAAAGTGATTGCCATGATATGCCAAGTTTATGCATCTAAAGCTGATTGCCATGGTGTGCCAAGTTTATGTATTTGAAGCTGTCATGATGTTCCAATTGTATGCCTCTATAACTGATTGCCATGATGTACCACTTTTATGCATCTAAAAGTGATTGCAATGGTATGCCAATTTTATGCTTCTGAAGCTGATTGCCATGATGTGCCAAGTTTATGCATCTAAAAGTGATTGCCATGATATGCCAAGTTTATGCATCTAAAGCTGATTGCCATGGTGTGCCAAGTTTATGTATTTGAAGCTGTCATGATGTTCCAATTGTATGCCTCTATAACTGATTGCCATGATGTACCACTTTTATGCATCTAAAAGTGATTGCAATGGTATGCCAATTGTATGCTTCTGAAGCTGATTGCCATGATGTGCCAAGTTTATGCATCTAAAAGTGATTGCCATGATATGCCAAGTTTATGCATCTAAAAGTGATTGCCATGATATGCCAAGTGTATGCATCTAAAGCTGATTGCCATGGTGTGCCAATTGAATGCTTCTGAAGCTGATTGCCATGGTGTGCCAAGTTTATGTATTTAAAGCTGTCATGATGTTCCAATTGTATGCCTCTAAAACTGATTGCAATGATGTACCAATTTTATGCATCTAAAACTGATTGCAATGGTATGCCAATTGTATGCATCTTAAGCGGATTGCCATGGTGTGCCAATTGTATGCATCTAAAGCGGATTTCCACGGTGTGCCAATTGTATGCTTCTGAAGCTGATTGCCATGATGTACCAAGTTTATGCATCTAAAAGTGATTGCCATGATATGCCAATTTTGTGCATCTAAAGCGGATTGCATTGGTGTGTCAATTGTATGCATCTAAAGCGGATTTCCACGGTGTGCCAATTGTATGCATCTAAAGCGGATTGCTATAGTTTGCCAATTGTATGCCTCTAAAGCGGTTTGCCATGGTGTGCCAATTGTATGCCTCTGAAGCGGATTGCCATGGTGTTCACTTTTTAAAATACGCATTAAAAGCAAGTGGGTCTCGAAAAATTACCATTTTGAAAAGTGGATCTCGGCCCATAAAAGTTTGGGAAGCCCTGTTCTAGAGACCTTTACTAAAATTATGTATAGATGGTATTTGGTACCGATTAGACTAGCAAAAATATCGGACTCCAACCTACCAAATTGCTGGCGATGTTTCCAACAAGATGGCTCTATGCTTCATATCTGGTGGGCATGCCCTAGAATTAAGCCTTTGTGGATTATCTCATTTAATTTAATATACAGGATTGGGGGTCTTAGATTGGAGCATAAACCAGAAATTGCTCTTCTCCATATTATGGGGGAAGAATTACAAGGTATCCATAAAATTATAACCCTACACTGTTTACTAGCAACTAAAATTCTTATCGCGAGATCATGGAAAAGTATCTTGATCCCTAATAGAGACCAAGTTTTAGCCCAATTGTTATATCAACTGGAGATGGAAAAAGGGATTATACTTACGAATGATTATCTTAATGTAGATATTCTGACGTTATATTCCAATCTTATTGATATGACTAAAGGGCTGGCATGAAACGTGGACAGCTGCTCCCTGACCATATATTCACCCTATATTGATATCAGATCTATCACTGATCTTTATTCTTCATTCTTCTCTCAATACGGAACTTTTAGACCTGATGATTTATTTCCTTTATTCCTGACCGGTTGTATATGTTTGTATATGTCTTTTCTACATGAGTATTGATATTTTAGATATGGGATGACCTGATACACTAATAATGTAAGTTTAACCTTTTAGGTATAGTAATAGTTATCCAATAGATACACATGACTTAATCGAAATACTCTGTGTTTTGTACGTCTATCCGAAAGAGGATGTCCTTGTGGTAATTCCTTCTTCGGCGTTGTATTGTATTTTCATTGTCATATTTGTCCTTTCTTTTGTACTAAAAAATAAAGAAATTAAATAAAAAAAAAAGAAATGTAGGTTTATTTTGAAAAGTACAGTATATAAAAACTCCCAGCATCCCCCTCTACTAAACCACAGCACCCCCTTCTACTAAATCCCAGTCGTACCCCCTCTACTAAATCCGAGTCCCCCCTCTACTAAATCCGAGTTACCCCCCCTTCTACTAAATCCTAGCACCCCCCTCTAGCCAACAAGCAGAATCCACTCACATTGCCGTTGCCAGTATGTGACTCCGGAGTCCGGCCTCTGGTATACCCCAAATGGCGCCATCCACACCCTGGAGCACGTCGACGTCACGTCGGAATGTGACGTGGCGTTGCGTGCCTCCATACACCTCCAGGTACTCCACTGTCCAGTCGCAGCCAATGCAACACACACACACACACTCACTGACAGAGACACACACAGACAGATACACACACACACACACTGACAGACACTCAAAGACACAGACAGACACACACACTGACAGACACACACACACACTGACAGACACACACACACACACACTTTCTTTATTGCTCCCTATCTTTGGGAGACGATTTGGGACCTCTCCCTGGGGTCCCGGCTGGGGAGGATGGCCAGTGAGGGAGCTTTGTGTTCCTGCTCCTTACTGCTCCCTCGCGACGTCTGTAGTGAGGCCGGGTGCCGGAATATGATGTCATATTCCGGCGCCTGGCTTCACTACAGACTGTGCGTGCGAGGGAGCATTGAGGAGCAGGAACACTAAGCTCCCTCGCTGGCCATCCTCCCCGGCCAGGTAAGTTTTAGCAGATGTGGAGAAAGTAGGTGCCTACTCTGCTATAGCACTAAGCATGTACTCGCAGCTCGCCGCGCCGCAATGATGTCCATTGTTTGACATGCTTGTTGTAACACAACTTCCCATAAAGAAACTATAACTGTTTGGATTAAAACTTTCTCTCAAGGTCTGAGATACTGACTGGATGCTACAGGAAAACAGAAATATACAGCAACATTACAGTAATGTAGTATTGTAAGAGGTATTGTAAGAGGTAGAAGACTATATAGATAGTGACATCTGAAAACAAAGATAAAATTGTTAAAACAGGAATTGTTAAAAAAGGAATTTTGTACTGTGACCGGGCAAGATTAAGATACACTGATTACCTAAGCATTATGTAAATTACTATACATCAGGTGATCATGTGGAAGATATTTTCCAAATGTTTGCAGCCTTAGACAAAGTCAAATGAGTTTTCTATACCCATGGCAAAGAAAGTGTTTCTCATTATATTTTATGACTCGGGGGAAGTGAGCAATGGGTAGCCATTTTTTTTAGAGCAGGTGGATGAAAACTGTCTCAAGCAAAGAATGTGTTACAATCAATGTGTTTTTTATTCAATGTATAATCTAACTTTTCACCTTCTGCAAAGACCAAAAGCTCCAAATATCAAATGGAAACGTTGTCTACCTTAAACAACAAAAATGCCAACAAAAATGCCAAGTAATTGCCAAGTTTTGTTTGATTAGAGAGAAAATCATTTCACAGAATGACTCCTCTGATCCTTTTCAAAACAATAGAATGTCAATAATATAACCTATGTATATCCCTTATAGTGCTTCAAAATATTATTTGTTTCAGAGCTGTATAAATTGATATTTGCATACATGGGGCCAAAGCTGCCCCCATGGCTATCCCTGTTCATATAAGCTAAAACGTATCAACAAAACAAAGGTCATTGGAAGTCAACAAACTTAAATGATTTCTAGAACAATCTCAGTAGGAAGCCCTTCATAACTTTTTGACACAATCAAAATGTGATGCTTTGCGTTGATCCCATCCACATGTACAATGGGTACCTAGGTATGAAGGCACTTTACATCAGCAGATGCCAGTACAAACTCACACAGTGGAAATACGTTGCTAAAATGTTACTATTACTGCTGGTGTTAATTTAGCTCAAGCAGAGAGTGCCATTACACTTGGTTTGAAAAGAAAATCCAGTCAACATGTTATTAATTTTAAAAGACCATTCTTAGCAGAAACAATCAGTCAGGCAGGCCAGTGAGCACAACTGAAGTTTAAAGACTTTCGATAAGATATATATAATACCAGACACGTCAGCGACTCTTTTAAAAAATACTTTTCTAATTCCTCAGAATAAAACCAGCAATAAAACCAGCAGTCACTGCTGCATTCAAGAAATTCCACGTTTATTGTAATAGATATGCTGGATCTTTTGTCAGAGATAGTCCCTATACCCCCATACACAACAGCCCCTGTAACCCTGCAGTACCTTTTCTACTCACAAACTACAGCCCCTATCCCATCCACATATTGCAGTCACCATCTCCCCACATATGGCAGCCCCTATCCTCCCATGGACTAAAGCCCCTGTATCCCCCATAAACTACAGCCCCCTATATCCCTTCACCTATATATGAGACCCACTACCACCCCCACATACTACAGTCCACATTCCTCCCACACTACAGCCACATACACTACACTACAATCACCCTTCTTCACAGTGCACTGAAAACAGCCCCATTCACAAACACACAACCCCATAAGCAGTCTCCCCTGCATGCAATTACAGAAGTATCCTCCCCCGCATGCAACCACAAATTTCCAAACACGCAACACCACAAACAGTCTCCTTACACATACACACATCACAGGTAGTCTACCACACACGCAACATCACAAGCACCCTCCCACTACACATGCAGCCTCCAAACACAAAGAAAGCCACTGGCATCTCCCCTCATCTCCCCTCTCCCCCTCCCCCTACCCCCCCCCCCCCCCCCCCCCCATTTACAAAGACACACACACAAAACAACCTCTCCATACATTGTCCCTCTTTTTTCCATGTAACACACCCCCTCGATGGTCCCACAAACGCTTCCTTTAAATATCAAATAAAATTAGTAAACAAAAAAAATATGTAAAAAGTTACTGTTAATTAAACTACTGTATATTCTTTGCATGTCATTCTTTGCATTTGTAACTACAGAAATACTTTTATTTACCAGAAAAAAGCAGTGAGCCCCCAAGATGCTCATCCACAAATTAATTTTCCATCTTAACTTCTATGTGAATAAGATGTGAAAAGTTTTCTGTTTTCTGTAGATATCATTAACATGAAAGATCCAGAGAGAATTCAGTTAAGGGAAAAGTGAAGCCATATCCATCCACAGGGCTGGTGAATTAATGTGTTCTGTCTTACATTGATAGGAATAAGTAAACACAGAGACATAGCAGTCATACTAATACATCTTAAAATGTACACCACTGCTGCTAGATTTGACACTCCATGTATTATTTGTTTATTTGTTGTTGCTGGGACATGAGTAAGCCTGTGGGATATTCCTTGAAGACACACTTTTCATGTTTGTGATTTTTTTAAATTTTTATTTCTATTTCAATAGGCAATATGTCTAAAAATAATATCTTAAAACCACTCCGAGGGTAATAGGTAGGATACTTGCTATGTTTTTGTTGTTTGTTTTTTTGTTTTTTTTTACCAACCATAGAGCAAGACGTTATATTCACATCACTGAATATCCACTTAAAAAGCACACTCGCCATAATGATTATTTGCTAAACAATGTTACAAAATGCAGGCATATTGTTTAGACTTTACCCTTAAAACATACAATTTTTTTTAAAACCAACTAAATTATCACATTAGAAAATACATTTAAGTAGAAACAAACAGTTCTTTTATTTCAAACAGTTAAAATAAAAGTGTCCTCAAATTAATCTAAAATCTAGTGTCATTGTTTTCTTTCCTTTGTCTTTCTAATCATTAAAAAAAAGTATATCTATATTCACAAAACAACTATAAAAAGTAGATTAGAAGTAATTTATTGTTTGGGGTTTCTCATACCATGAAATATATGGTAGTTTTTTATGCAGCCTGATTCCTGCTTCCAACACATGTAATTCAACAACTGACTATTCACTTGCCGAATAGTTCACCGCTTGACAGGTGTCATTGTAACAACATAATAAATGTTATTCATGTCCCCGTCAGTGATTTTAATGTTGTTGCTAATCGATATATATATATATGTATATATAGAAGTGTGGACCTGTATTTGTGGGAGGGGAATGATTTCCCTACTTAAGGATCGCCAGACCCCTCCTCATTCCTCATTACCGTTGTTGGTCTGGCGATTTGCATACCTGGACTTCGGGCCGCAGCAGATCGCCATTTTAATTACCTTTCCTCATGGATATCTTACCTGCTCTTAGAGTGTCTACCCGTTCCTGGTTAAAGTTTTTCAGTTGTCCAAGGCCTCTGGGATTCTTCCCCTCTCCTCCGGTCTCTACCGCTAACTTTCTTGAAGCTGCAGTAACAGTGAGTAGGTTGACCTTCGCGACCCTGTCACAGGCGCACAGTGTCATCACAGGCCAATTCTATTCTCATACTTACCTCTATTTCGTATGCCTTTCGCGTAGTCTTTCGTTAACTTCCATACGAACGTACTGTTCGGTAGTTTGTTTAAATATTTTACTGCTTGTTGGTTCGTATGCATTGGCTTTCATGAGTTTGCGCTCACCTGTTCGGTCTTTAGTTCGTACGCTTGAACGTTACTTATAATTCGTACAACATGTCTGTTATAGTGTTTGGTTAAACATGGAGTGTTCGGTTGTTATGCGGCTCTTTGCTCCTCTTTGGGGCCGTTTGTATAATTACAGCCAAATGCCCTATTCTCTGGGTCCATGCAGACATTCGCATAATTCTATGTATATGCTTGATAGGCTGCTGGCCTCTAGAGGCCACAGGGGAGTACTGCACGTTTAAAATTTCTGATCAAATACTTTTCTGTTTAAATTTAATTGAGCAGCACATTGTTGCTAAATTTTGTTCTGCCTATTAGATATGTTGTAACAAGATGTTTTATAGGTTGCCGGGCTTGAACCTTGAACCTTCCTTTTGGCTGTGCCTCCGAGGGTTTTTCAAGTCTCATAGGTTCTGGTTGGCTCAGTTTCAATTGTCCAACTCGTTTTAGGTGGGCCCTTTTTATTTTTTGTCAAGTAGTAGTTAGTTATGGTTTATTGGAGGTTCATATATTGGTTGTATTACAGATTAAAGTCACTCTGCCATTTAACTATCATCTCCTCTCTTTCGATTTCTACAATTTCACATTGGATAGTGGTTTTAGATTTATCTTGGGGATCCACGATCTGACTCTCACTGCCCAGATAACCTAATTTGTTCCTTTTTATGTTATTACGTACTAGGCCCTACTGGTTTTACTACCACTTATGCTTGGCTGGTTCATTTTAGACCTAGTGTATTGGCTGGTAGGTATCCCATGTTATTTTGATTTTTCTGATATTTAACAGTCATGATTTGGGTACATTGCAATTACTCTCATAGGTATTGCTCGGGTTTCATCTACTCTGTCCTACTCTATATCCATCTGATATGTCAAGTATTTGAACCAAGTGGTCATTACACCTTCCCCCCTCCCCATCCTGCAACTGATACTAGGGTAAGACTTTGTCTACTGTCTGATAGATTTCAGAGTCCGCTTATTTCGTTTTTCTTGCCCTCTTGCCTTGTCTTAGTGGTCCTGCGAGGCCAACACGGTACTCACGCCCAACAGCCACCTCATAGTTAGTCGCCTCGAATGGTGGTATAGAGAGGGCCTCCCCCTGTCACTCCCATGCTATCTTTTGCTTTACTGGTCACCGCGAGGCCAACACCCTGCCACATTTTCGGTGGCCACAAAATCCCCTCAGGCCAACACATAGCTAGAGCCTCTCATGCCACTTGGCAATTAGTAGGGCTCCCCTCTCCATTATTAGATAATTTCTTCACTACTTGGCATTAGGTAAGCTAGCCAGTACGATATTATCACTTTGGTTACTCAAGAATTTTTATCCTATCCTAGCATGTCTAAACTACCATAAGCAGTTGCAGTTTTGTCAATTCCCAGCACTCCTGCAAGGTCCATCTCTCCATCTCATAGAGGGGACAATGCCAGCCTGTCTTCCCTCAGGTCTTGACCATATCTAGGATCACGGCCGAATTAAGGCGTAGGAATATTCCCTACCCTGCCACTACTAGGAAGGCTGAACTTTATAGACTGCTCAACACCAACACGGATAATATTGGGGCTGGCAAGGGCCCGCGTGGTGCCCAGTCATCCGACCTTCAGGCCGTCCTGTCATCGGTCTTGTCCTCATTGGGACGGATTACTGATAGGTTGAACCGTTTGGATGCTAGTGATAGGTCAGTGGCACCATCTGGATTGGTTACTCCAGAGCCTACAGGTCTCTCAGGCACTCTGACTGGTAAATTAATTGGTCCACTACAGAACCCTAATATTATCCACACAGCTCACATGGTGCCAGCTAATATTAAGGAGGATATCTTGTAAGGCAAGGATGTCAATCTAGTTTCGCTGCTGATTGCCTCCAAGATTTTATGGAGATGAAGGCATATTCCTATGGCGATGTCTCTGTTGTACTGAAGGCCAGGGACCCAGGTTGAATAGGAAGTTGTCAATACCTGAGTTCGTCCTGACCTTTGGTATTTATAGGGACGTGGTGTGCTTGGTTTATCCCGAGCACAGAGATAAAGTTGATCTGTATTTACACAAGCTGGTGGACTTGGAGCATAAGTATGGAGGTACATAATTTTACGATTACCATAGATCATTCTCCACGAAGACGTCTGCAGCTCTGGCTCAGTTAAATTTTCAGATGGACTGGTGCCAGTTGGACATGGAGCTGTTTTGCAGGTACTTTGCAGGCCTCAGGTCCCCAGCTTGTGGTATTTGCTCTTCATCCTCACATACCACAAACCTATGTCATAATACCCCGGAGCTGAGTGCTACCTTTCTTTTCTGACTTCCTCAGCTAAACCTGAGAAGGTGATTAAGGACAAGCTTGGTTGTAATATTGTTTTTCTTGGTAAATCGCAGATTTGCAATAACTTTAATTTAGTGCTTGCCGGTTATTGCATGTGTGTTCTCTTTGTTTGAGGGGACATGCCAAGACAATGTGTCCAAATAAATTGTTTCCCAAACCCTACATGGCCTCAATCAATGTGACTTGTTTTCCCAACTTATTACATAACCATCCCTCACCCCACTTGGTGGAGTTTTTGGTGACTGGATTCATGGAAGGGTTCCATACGGGAATCATTTACATGCCATCCGGAATTGCAGAATGTAAGAACTTGCTGTCCGCCCTTGCCAATCCAATAGTTGTTAACACTTTGTTACAGATTAAATTGGATCAAGGTTTCTTCTTGGGCTGTTCAGTTCCCCACCTTTCTCAGTATGGAAAACTAACTCTATAGGGGTGGTCTCTGGTAAAAGTTCAGCCAAGCAAAGGTTGATTGTCGACCTCTCTGCTCCCCACTCTTCCACGACCACCAGTCTGAACTCTCTTATTCCTTCAGAGGAATTCTCCCTTCAGTATGCCACCATTGATAACGCCATTGACGCAAATCTTACTGCAGGGAAGGGGGCATGGCTCAGTAAGACTGACATCATTAACGCCTTCAAGATCCTCCCAATCCATCCTTCTTTGTGGTATCTACACGGTGTTATGGTGCAGGGTTCTTACTATTTTTTCACTCATCTCACTTTTGGTGCAAAAAGTAGCCCCAGGATTTTCGATACCTTCGCTAAGACTTTATGCTGGCTACTGCTCAATGTCTGTAGATGCCCCACAGTTATTCACTATTTAGGTGACTTCTTGACTATTGAGTATAACTTATTTCCACCCAGTAGCCTGAGAGCCACGATCCAGCTTTTCCAATACCTGGGGGTCCCCGTCTCCCCTAAAAAGACAGAAGAACTCAACACATTGCTTAATTTCCTGGTTATCACACTAGGAAATTACATCAATCTATATCTCTCTGCGGGATCTTGTAATTGTACAGAATTACAATATCTACTAGGCTCCCTCAACAGGGCTTTTATATCTAGACTGCTTAATCTGTTTCCCCGCTTTCAGTCTGATATTTCCTGCATTTCACTGGATGTTCCGGCTCCCTCGGATTTACGCATGTGGCAGTCATTTCATATGAGATGGAATGGGAAAAACATGTTTATCCCTTTACTTGACTCTGACTCCCTTACTATTTTTACAGATGTGGTTGCCACTTCAGGCTTTTAGCGGCTATTTTTGGTGATAATTGGTTAAGGGGGATTTGGCCTATTAAAGTGGACAATGTACCAGGTTTTTCTACCACTTCTGCCCTGTTCGAGCTCTATCCTATTGTAGCTGCTGCTGTAGCGTGGGGAGCAGCATGGTCAGGTCAGGCGGTGAGATGCTTTTCAGACAACTTAGGCACCTGCCTAATTAACAAAGGTCATTCTAAATCTCTGATCATCATGAGCTTTCTGAGGAAATTGACTTGGCTGGCTGCTATCTATAATTTCTTCTTGGTATGTGTCCATATTCCTGGCATTCAGAACATAGCAGCTGATCATTTATCTCGCTCTTAACTTCAGGAATTCCACAAAGCTTTACCGACGGCAGCCTTGGTGGCAGGATATGACATTGGATTCAGAAATCTGTTAACTCATGGCAGACTCCTTTCGCAATTCGCTTTGTCTGACAATACTAGAAAATCATATGATAGGACATTCCGTGTTTATAAAAGATTATTGTTTGACTTTCAGGTTGTAAATAAATATTTAATGGAAACCATTGTTGCTTTCACTTCTTTTTGCCACCTTAAATTAAAATTATCTTACAACACCATTAAAATTATATCTGACAGGAATACAACACCATATACTTACACATTAGCCAAACAACCACAGTTTCCTATCATCTTATCAAATCAAAACCATGCTAAACGGCATTAAAAATTCCCACCCCACATCATCATCTTCTATATCACCTATTCATAGTCAACTCTTCCAATCATTATCGGACCTCATAGATACTGCCCCTTTTGAATCACACACTAATCAAGGAAGAACAAGACTCATTGATGCACTTGGGACGTGAAGGCTAACTGTCTGGTGCGATCATACAGAGGAGCTACTGTAACAGAAATTGCAGAAAAACTTAATGCTGGCCATGTTAGAAAGGTTTCAGAACACACAGTACATTGCAGTTTTCTGCGCATGGGGATGCACAGCTGCAGATCGATCAGCCTACGATGACCCATGTTCACTGCCTAAAGCGGCTTTAAAGGGGACGTGAGCAGCAGAGTCTGGATAAGTGGTTTGGTAGATGGACCCCAAGATATTTAATAGCTGTGTCTGACCATAGAAAGGGAAACAAATCTTGTATTTTGCTCCTTGAGAAGTTAACTTTAAAGTTAGACATGCGATAGTAAAGGGAGATTTCATCTAGGAGCTGTGGCATAGAGGTCAGTGGTCGTGTAATTGTCAATAGGAAATCATCAGCAAAAGCTGCTACTTTGTATTCATTGTCTTGTATTGTAATGCCTTGAATGTTGGAGTTGACCCCATGATTAGGATAAAGAGTAATGGTGACAGGGGGCACCCCTGCCTCATGCCATTCCTCGTAAGGGCAGGTGTCAGCACCATGTTTGTGCCCAGCTTTCAGTAACATATTTGTCCCCACACAGCTGGTTAGGGACTTCTCTGTCCTTACATAGTTTCAAAGGTCAATCTTTGTCTCCAAACTGCTAATCAGTGCCATCTTTATCTCAAAATAGAAAACCAGTGCCATGCTTGTAGCCCAAATAACTAATCCGTGCCATTTTTGTCTCAAAAAAGGCTAATCAGTGCCATCTTTGTCCCAAAATGGCTAACCAGTGCCTTAGCCAATTTCTCTTTGAAAACAGCTTACCAGTGCCATAACAGCTTAGCAGTGCCATAACAGCTTAGCAGTGTCATATTGTCCCTTCCAGTTTGTAAGCTTGTAACCTTTGCCTTCCAGCTCTGCTGCCTGCTCTGACCACGAGAGGGCCAAGCCTAACTATATGGGCAGGATCAAGCACTCTGCCACACTGCAAAAATTGCTCTGGAATGGTTTGAGGAACATGACAAAAAGTTGCCTTGGGCTTCAAATCCCCTAGATCTCAATCCGATTGAGCATCTGTGGGATGTGTTGGAACAAATCCAAACCATGGAGGTTGCACTTTCAAATTACAGGACTTAAAGTTACATTGCATAATAAAATATTTATATTAGGTCCAGAAATATTTAGACACTGACATAATTTTCACAATTTGGGCTCTGTGCACAATCACACTGGATTTGGAAGGAAACAGTCAAGATTCAATTGAAGTGCAAACTTTCATCTTTAATTCCAGTGGTGGAACGAAAATGTAATTTGAAACGTTTAGGAATTGCAACCATTTTCATACACAATCCCCTTATTTCAAGGACTCAAATGTAATTGGACAAATTAACACTATCATAAATAAAATGTAAATTTTTAATACTTTGTCGAGAATCCTTTGCAGATGATGACTGCTTGTAGTCTGGAATGCATGGACATCACCAAACGCTGGGTTTCCTCCTTTGTGATGCTTTGCCAAGCATTAAATGCAGCTGTCTTCAGTTGTTGTATGTTCTTGAGTCTTTCTGCCTTAAAGGGACACTCCAGACCCCTAAAGCCCCTAAAGCTTTAAGTCCTCTTTTTTTAATTTTGAAAATAGTGTAGATTTTAATAAAAAATTGACACTTTTATAAATTATACTGGTTAAACACACCCTGGCTTTTCAAGCAGACAACAGGTCTTGTTACTTCCTGGTTTGGTTAGCTTATTTGCATTGAACGCAAGAGGCCGCAATTGCCAGAGCATCTGGCTTGCAAATACTTCTCATTGAGCTGCATTAGAAAGTCTGTGGTTGGACAGTCACAGAAAGTCTAGGCAGGGTTAGAAGAGGAGGTCCTGCACAGGCAGCAGACAAAAGATCTTTTAGATATAACTCCAATGAAAAAATGCATAATTAAATGCATGCACGTTTTCATTTGTGATATATCTATATTTTGTATTTGGGCAATGGAGTGTCCCTTTAAGTTTTGTCTTTAGCAAGTAAGAAAGCTTGTGTCAGTGTAAAAATAATTCTGGACCAAATAGATAGATTAGATAGATAGATAGATAGATAGATAGATCTTAGTTCTCAAAATATTGAAAAAGTCATGCAAATGTATTTTTTATTTATTTATTTATTTATTTTAAACAGCACCTATATTCTACTGGCTAGCACCTTCCCACTCTCCAGCTCTGCCTCTGCCACACTTTATAAAGTCAAAGGAAATTATTTGAGACTCAAAAAATGAGAATCAAAAACTGTTTTTTAATATATTAAAGAGTACTAAACAGTATAAATGTATCCCCTAGCCCAACCATCAGCACTGAATATATACAATTGGAAGGAGGGAAAAAAAACCCGATATTGGCATTCAAAGATACAGTATAAAGTTATACTATCCAATTAGTGTCTCCAAAAATAAAAAAACTTTATTGTAATTCATTCAAAAGGAGACGGAGACAGCAAAACTTGGAGCTAAGAAAAAAGTATAGTATGCCAAATAATTAATCAAATGAGGAGTCTATGAGTACCATAAGCCACTCAGCCAGGCCTGGCAGTGATGAATCTCCAGGTCAGGTTGAGTGGATAGATATAATGCCAGTCAATATGGAGGTATACAGGGGGTTAAAGGAAAACGTAAATGTCTCAATAACAATGTATCCACCCTGTAACTCCTAATTTAAACACATTGATAATCGTGTATTAAGCTGTCTCTCCTGAAACCCAAAGGAGGGAACTCTCACTGTGAGAAATCAATGGAACAATATCTAAAGGAGGCAGATAGGATTGAAAGACAGGAGTATAATCCCTACCACTCCTAAAATAGACACCTTCAAGGGTGTTCTGTACTATCCCTATAGGGAAGAGAGAGATGACAGGCAGAGATTACCTAAATGTGTATCTGCAACATAGGTATAAGTCCATAGACAGGAGTATAATCCCTACCACTCCTAAAATAGACACCTTCAAGGGTGTTCTGTACTATCCCTATAGGAAAGAGAGAGACGACAGGCAGAGATTACCTAAATGTGTATCTACAACATAGGTATAAGTCCATAGAAATAGAGGTATATACCCTGCAACTCCTAAAACACCTTCGAGGGTGTTCTATGCTGTCCCTATCGAAAGGAGAGAGAAGACAAGTAGTGGCGGCGGTATGGCTACAAGCAAGGCTCCATCAGTGCTGAGAGTTTAACGTGAATTTAAATCAAACACCTAGTGCTACCATAGTGACATACAGTGTAAAAATAAAAATAAAGCTGAAACCCGACGCGCGTTTCGGTGCGTCTAATGCACCTTTGTCAGGGGCTAAAAAGCCCCTTTTTAGCCCCTGACGAAGGTGCATTAGACGCACCGAAACGCGCGTCGGGTTTCAGCTTTATTTTTATTTTTACACTGTATGTCACTATGGTAGCACTAGGTGTTTGATTTAAATTCACGTTAAACTCTCAGCACTGATGGAGCCTTGCTTGTAGCTATACAGCCGCCACTACTTGTCTTCTCTCTCCTTTCGAAAGGGACAGCATAGAACACCCTCGAAGGTGTTTTAGGAGTTGCAGGGTATATACCTCTATTTCTATGGACTTATACCTATGTTGTAGATACACATTTAGGTAATCTCTGCCTGTCGTCTCTCTCTTCCCTATAGGGATAGTACAGAACACCCTTGAAGGTGTCTATTTTAGGAGTGGTAGGGATTATACTCCTGTCTATGGACTTATACCTATGTTGCAGATACACATTTAGGTAATCTCTGCCTGTCATCTCTCTCTTCCCTATAGGGATAGTACAGAACACCCTTGAAGGTGTCTATTTTAGGAGTGGTAGGGATTATACTCCTGTCTTTCAATCCTATCTGCCTCCTTTAGATATTGTTCCATTGATTTCTCACAGTGAGAGTTCCCTCCTTTGGGTTTCAGGAGAGACAGCTTAATACACGATTATCAATGTGTTTAAATTAGGAGTTACAGGGTGGATACATTGTTATTGAGACATTTACGTTTTCCTTTAACCCCCTGTATACCTCCATATTGACTGGCATTATATCTATCCACTCAACCTGACCTGGAGATTCATCACTGCCAGGCCTGGCTGAGTGGCTTATGGTACTCATAGACTCCTCATTTGATTAATTATTTGGCATACTATACTTTTTTCTTAGCTCCAAGTTTTGCTGTCTCCGTCTCCTTTTGAATGAATTACAATAAAGTTTTTTTTATTTTTGGAGACACTAATTGGATAGTATAACTTTATACTGTATCTTTGAATGCTAATATCGGGGGGGGGGGGGGTTCCTCCTTCCAATTGTATATATTCAGTGCTGATGGTTGGGCTAGGGGATACATTTATACTGTTTAGTACTCTTTAATATATTAAAAAACAGTTTTTGATTCTCATTTTTTGAGTCTCAAATAATTTCCTTTGACTTTATAACCTTATCCCGGGTACAAGCCCTATTTGGTGGATCTGGAACCACCACTCTGACCTCAGTGCTTTCTACTCCTCTACTTTTATGAGGTATAGATGCACTTGTCTTATCTTATTTAACTCTGCCACACTTTACTTACATCTCATATAGTTAAATACACTTCAAAAGCAACACAATAGGAAAACAGACTATACAGCCAGTCGTATTGTGCACAAAGAACCAAACCATATATCATGAGTTAATTTCTTAAAGTTCAAAACATAATTCTAATATAAAATGATATATTTATGCCCATAGTCATGGTTTTCTATATAGAGTAGATATTTAGAGCATAATTCTATTGATATCTACTGCTTCAAATGGACTAAAACAACCTAATCATAAGGGTATAAACACAACTATATATTTTGTATTAAAATACAATGTAAAAAGTACAATCAATTATTTTGGTATTTTTAATAATTTCATTGTACTTGTCCTGGTAATAATTTCAAATAGAATAGATGACACACAACCAATGCTCTTGTCATCTTAGTAAACAAATTATCTCTTCTGAGTTCTGCCCTAGCAGCAGTTATACTCCAAGCTAACAAGATAAAAAATACAGAAAAATGGATCATTAAATAGGAGCAAAATGTCAAGTGAATAATTATTGGGTGAAAATGGTACTATTTAATTCTAAGTACTTGAGCAATCTGCCACTGAAAGGGTTAATACATGTTTTTATTTTTATTTTTTTTTAAAACTTCCACATTGGGCAGCATGTGTTTGCTGTTTCTTTCGTATATAGTGCTCCAACACAGATGCTGTTGAAGACAAAGAGCCAGAATTTACCATGTTTGAACATGTCCAGTGACAGATTCTGCAACTCTCATATTGAATGCAGAGACAGTCACCCTGATCATGGATTACATTGAAGGTGAGGTCAGTGCCCACACTGCACCCATACCTCCATGTCACCCATGGTGAAGCTGCTCTGTGTGCTACATTACCGTGGCAAGCAAAATCCATGGCTTTCTCAAAGCACAGGCATTGGGTGCACAATGTTCTTGAAAATAAATATAAATCACATGGATTTTATAACGTCATTTTCTTGCATATCTAAACACTGAGCACTTAGAATGTTGTGGTCTATACCCCCTGATGAATTGCCAGCATTATGTCTGTAATAACATTATGGGAGATGTAGTTCGCATAATCAGGAGTGATGACAGTTTCCAACCCCTGATCTAAAGTATAGTAAAACTTTACATTAAATGGTTTATGAAGCTTGCTTATTGGTCAAAGAACTAATGTTTGCCTTGTTAGGATTCCTCATGTAGGGGTTTATTTAGTAAACAATGACCTGGAATCCCAAAATGCATATTTAAAAATTAAGACCAAAATAGTAGATATGGATAGTCCAGAGAGAGTTTTACGATGTTCTGTTCTTGTTCTGCACAATTTGTTGTTTAGTGAATAAACCCTAAGGATTTGTGTCTGCTTGGAAAATAATACATTTTGTTTCTTTCAAAAATGAAATAAATATCTCAGTAAGATGTGTTTCAAATAGTACATATACAACTGCAATGTAGTCTTGTAGTATAGTGAGGTTGCTTGCTCTATAACACAGAGAGGTATATACTGAACTTTGAACAGTAAACCAGGGGATACGCGTACCATGAGCAAACAAGCTCCAGAAGACAGTAGAAAGATCAACATATCTCTTGCCAGGCCAGTAAAACTTCACTATAGAGTGAGAGTTTGTAATCTGCACTGAGGCTGCAGATCAAAACCAGAGCTCCTTCATGGCCCAGAGTTTCTGAAGTACTTAGAGAGCTGCAGCTGGGTAACAAAGTCAGTGTTTTGAGTCTCTGTGGTATGATGGACCAAAAGGAGCACACACCGTGATCTCCACCTATGAGAGGGGCAGTCCATCATCTCCACCCATTGGATCATGTGGGATACTGCCCTGCACTGGACCACCAGGGAGCAAACCTTTAGAAAGCTGCAGAGCATGTGGGGAATTATATATATATATAATTAATTATTATTATTATTATTATTATTTTTTTTTTTTTTAATACTGAATTAAATAGAGCAGGTGACAAGTAGCCTCTTCCCAAACACATGTAAACATGCAGTTAGCACACAGGATCCCCACACAGTGCCCACATACACAACATATAAACTTTCCCCACACACTCACATACACATTTGTATCACACACAGCATTCAAACACACACAGCTTAATTAATCACCAATCTTAATGTTTCTTGATGTGGGTGACCCTCAAAAACCATCAGCAACAAGAAACCATTTTAATTTGGGCCAAATTAGCCAGATGAAATTATAAATGGTTCAGCACCAGAAAAATCTTCAACTAGAATTAACTGCATTTAATGAACATAAAAATAAATAAAATTAGCTAGAATACTTCTCTTCTGATATCAGGATAAGAATTACTGATCCAAAAACTAGATTACCATTAAGCTGTTGACAGTCACTTTTCCAAAGCAGGGTTGGAAAACTCACCAGTATTTTCTGAAAATAATTTGCTGTCGGTCATCATAGTTCCTTAACTTGTTTCTAAATCCTGATTGGATTGTTTGACTTCCATGATGGCCAACAGCAGAATAGTTGGGGAACAGAGACACGTGTAGCACAAGTTGGATAGAAAGAAAAACTAAACTTAAAGAATGAGAGATTGTTAGAGGTAAAAACAAAAATAGCAAATAAGATAGGTAATAGACTGAAAGGAAATAGAGGATGCATGAGGGGGGCGCCAAACTTGATTTTTGCTCAGAGTGGTAAAAATCCATGCATCAGGCCTATAGGGTAATGATGATTTTTTTTTTCAGACATACATCTACTGAAAAAGTTGAAAAACACATAAAAGAAATACGTCATCAAACTTAATATTTTTACTGTAACTTAGACATAACTTTTACTTTCAAAGTAAAGTTCACAGGGGCAGAACAAAACACTGGATTTAGGGGAACAAATGAACCAACAAAACAAAGGTGTGTCATTCAAAAAGGTTTTTGTTACTGGACCTCAATAGCAATCCCATTAATATTTCAGTTGTAGTTTCTATCACATCTTATTGTCTCATTGCCAAGTACTATTGTGGAACAAATTCTTAAAATATATTTTTACTCCAAAACACAAATATAATCAAAAATCACATGGCTGTGACATTAACATATTTTGTGGGTGCATAAAAATAAGTATTAAAGCAGCAAAATATATTTTCTAGTTTGTAATTTTAGTAAGAAGTAATATAATTTAGTAACTTAAAGTAACCCACACTTTATTCATTCCTAATGGCGTTCACATGCAGGTTCTCGAAGAGTCAAGTGAGTAATTCAGATTTCCAAAGTTACCTGGAATCATATAAATGAGGCAATTTATGAAAAGTTTAAAAATAGGTTATCCTTTAAACAGGCTTTAAAACCAACTGTAAGTGAAAAAACGCAATGAATATAAATATTCTGATCTACCTTCTAAGCTGAATCTTAATCACAATAATTTTCTGCCTTCTCTTTCTAAAATTTCTAAAAGTACTTTTAAACTCCAAGTGCTGTTTAATTAAATATAAAACTGTGAATAAAAATAATGTAAATTTTTCCCTGAAGAAAAATATATATGCTTGTTCGTTTATTATATGTTGTAGTTCTGTATACTCTTCCCAATTATTGGGATTTGTCATTTTACATTTTTTTTAGAGTTCAATCTTCTAAGCCAGTGCTTTTAATACAAGTTCTCATGACTCGCAGGTATGGTATGATAATCTTGTCCGGTGGTCAAGGACTGCCAGCTTTTTATCTTTCTTGTATCTGTAGTTATGCCATCTTGGTGCAGAGATTCAGGTTGGCAACCCTCTGTATCAGTTGGTTATAGGGGAGATCTATCACTATTACCAGGTGTCTAAAGGTTTTGTTACCTATTTTAAACTTTAACCAAGTATTGCCAAGGGCATTTCCTCCTACACTCAACAGAGCATTGGGGAAATCTCTTAGCTTCGGCTTATCCGTTGCTAAGACCATTACCTGCTGGAAGTAAGTATTGGATAAGATAGTGGCTTGTGAACCAGTATCTATTAACCCTTTGAAAGGTTGGGGTAGCGAATCTTGTATTTCTACAGAAATGTAGTACCTTTCTTCATGTTCTTCTAATTCACATAAGAATTTAGAATGCGTCAACATATCACTCGTTTTCCATACGTTACCCGTCACAGCAGTAGTTTCTACCTGTACTGCGGAATGCTCAGTCTTACCCACTGGCCAATCCTTCTTAGGAATATCTTGAACTATCAAGCGGGAACTAGTGGTCGGCATCTCATCAGTTAACCCTTTCAGGTCTGGATACTGGAAACTAGAGGCTGCTAGGGATATTGTAGCCTTTGGCTGAAATGAAAAAACAGAGGGACAAGTTGCGCCTCCTTCACCCGAAAGTGAAGTGACGGGGCAGGCAATAGTTTTTCTAACACAATTATTGTTTGTCTGACTGTGAGGATCTGGAAAGGAAACAGGGTTAGGCATTACATCTATTGGCAACCTAGCCTGTTTAGTCACAGTAGCTATTATTGCGGCGGCACCTGTGGTTGCTTTTGCAGTTGAATAGGTGGCTCTGCAATTGAGGCTGTCCCTAAAAAAGGATTTCTGGCAAAAACTTGGTTAATCTTTGTAATTTCTTCCATTAATTTTCCCATCTGCTCGGTCAATTGACCAACTTGACAATGCTAATTATTTCCACCATTGCTGTTTTGTCCTTGCCCATTAGAATTAGGCTGGGATGACTGAGACTGTTGGGAGTTATTGGAAGCAGATTGGTTGTTTCTGTTTCCATATCTCCTATTTCCCTGAGGATTCCTTCTCCATTGGGAATTGCCTTGGTTCTTATTAAACCAGGGACGTTTATTCCCAATGGCATTGGACTTTTCAGAGTTATTATCAGAGGAATTAACAGGATTGCTTATGGCATTTTCCTGTTTCTGAGGTTTGGGAGTTTTCAAAACCTCAGAATGAGTACTCTTTTTCTGTTGGGTTTCTAAACCTAACTGAATTTTAGTCTCTGACACCATTTTATCACCAGGTTTCTTAACCTTTTGATGATTTTCATCACGTGCATGGTGTATAGTTGTCAGGGTGGCGGTCCAGTGACCGGGACCCATGAGTGCCTGATGATGAGATGGGAGTCTTCAGCGTGGAAGTGGATTAGCAGGGTCTGGTGCAGGGTAACCGCACGCCCCCTGGTGTTGAGCACCAGCGTTTGTGCGGCCACATACCAAGACCCTGAATCAGCTTATGCGGATCCCAGGAACTAGGAGCTAGGAAATAAGCAGATCTCCCAGGAGCTGAATAGGGAGGCTCTGAAGCAGGAATGTATCCAGTACAGAAGCAAGGAAAGGATAGGATAGACACCAAACATGGAAACAAGACAGAACTAATAGAACCCAGAACCAGAGAAGGATGGAAAGCTAAACCCAGAACATGTACACAATACATAAGGGAACATTAACTAAACATGGGCAAAACAAGACAGGACTGTACATGGACTTGGAATACAAAATAAAACAAGACAATAAATGATAGACAAAACAAGAGGAGACATAGCTAAGTACTATATGTGAAAACCATGGGGATTTAGTCACATTATATGATCATATGTTGCATAAGCCTGCCAACAACGCCAATGTACCCCATATTTGGCAGGTCCTACTCTGCCTAATGATAGCTAAAAGAACCATAATAAAACACATATAGCACTTACCTGCAAGCAAGAGCAGAGGACATGAAACCACTGCTGCAGGTCCAGACTGAAACAAAAAGATTAATGGAAAAGGAACGGGTGTGGCAACTCAAAACAAACATTTAAATGAATCCTGGAGACTGGGAATTCCAGGGACGGAATACAGGAATTAACCCAGAAAACCCAGCATAAAGAAAACTGACATAGAATAGAAAACCAGAAAAACGAAGAAAAACTAAACAAGAATTGTAAAAAGAGTACTGGATACCAGAAGCCATCACCAGACTGATCCGCAGCTATGAACAGGATGTGACAATAGTATACAATTTCATGCACTGACTGACTAGCCATTCTAACAGTAACTTACAATCATAATCTCTTGCGAGATTCATTTGTATGTCTACCGGCATAGCATGAAAATACAGATTCTGCACTTTCATACCTTGGTTTCCTTCGGCCACGGAATAGGCATTTTGAGGAATTATTAAAAATTCTCTGGGACTTTGATCTGGACGACACTTTAAGTTATAAATCGCTTTCCTAGCAGAAGCAATGGTTTTATACTTACAATATTTCATGATTATCTCATATTTCATCTTTGACCAGGACATTAGCTGTATAGCTTTAAGACTCTCCAGATGAATACGGCATATTGAATCCAAGGTCCATGTAATGTACCATTTCTTATGGATGTCATCATACATGCCCAATGAATTCATGGCTCTTTCATAATTTTCTAGGTGCTCGGTAGAGATGTCCCAAACAGTTCACCGGGAACTATTCGCCAGCAAACATAGCTTGTTCACGGTCGCCGCGGCGGGCGAACATATGCGATGTTCGGTCCGCCCCCTATTCATCATCATTGAGTAAACTTTGAACCTGTACCTCACAGTCAGCAGACACATTCCAGCCAATCAGCAGCAGACCCTCCCTCCCAGACCTTCCCACCTCCATGACAAATAGGGGGCGGACCGAACATCGCATATGTTCACCCGCCGCGGCGACCGCGAACAAGCTATGTTCGCAGGCGAATAGTTCCCGGCGAACTATTCGGGACATCTCTAGTGCTCAGATATGTTTTCTGAACTTCTAGAAAATTGTGGGACTGTCTCTTTAAGGGATTTAATGATCTTAGGAGTTTCATAGACAGGAATAGTTGATTTACGACTCCTGCTTCTAGTTTCCCTGCTTTTAGGTAAACGTCTGTGCGATCTGGCTACTGAAGAGGAATTAGATCCGTATAACAGTGCAGATGGCTTAGCAGTCACATGGTCTTCAGAGTGGACAGTGCAATCACTTTCAGACCCATCACTCTGAGCTTCTTGTTCACTATCACAAATCTGATCTGCATCAGAGTTCTGCCAGTGTACAAAACCATGTCTGTTTTCACTCCTATCACCCTGAACCTGATTCCCTTCCTCAAGCTTGGCCAAGACAGTCTTTTCAAACTGTTCTGCCCAAGATTGCCAGTGTTTGGCAATATCAGGTGATGAGGAATCCTGTTCTACAGGTGTTTTCTCAGAATAACTCACATCTATTCTTTCAGACTGTTTTAGACAAACCTGGTCTGGTGTGCGAATATCAGGGAATGGAGAAATCCTGTGATTTTTCACTTTCCTGCTGATTTTCATCTAACTGCATCTGTATCTGTTTTATCTGTTGATCATAATGCTGCTCATTCCTTCCAGTCTATTTGAAAGATCCGAGTTTTTAGCCTGAAGGATATCATATTCAGCAGACAAAGTTTTGAACTTACTTTGTTCGAACATCAGGCTTTTGTGACATTCATCCAATCTAAGTTGTCTCTCATTATACTTTTTTTGCATAATTGAATAATTCAATATGAAAAATGCACATGGGTCGATAACAGACAGTTTCATAGATTATTTGTCTATGTTGCTAAGATGTTTATTTAGAGGTGCATTATTCGATCTATCATGAATCGAATTAAGAACTTGTTCTTTAATTTGGAGTACCCAATCTTTATAAGCCATTTTAATTTTTAGATGATTATATAAGATGCTTAAAGGAACAAATTGCAGGTCTAATAACCTCTTCCCACTATCTGATTGAGATGATGTGCTGGATTCAGCCATATTTCTATACACTGAATTAATCTCAATACAAAACTCTTTTCTATATCAAGATTAATATTGCATGAATTACACAACAGCAATGCCTCCGAATTACTGTGTGAAATATAATTTCAACTAATGATCTCAGCAGTCTTCCTCCAAATTGTGATGATATTTATGGGGTGATAAATATTAAAATAATATTTTTCATAAAAATTATCAAAAATTAATTTAATATTTTTTATTATATCAAAAATTGATATCTTGGCATGGTTTCCCTGATTAATGATTTAAAGCTGAGAATTACCCACTATTTTAATTCTCTTAGATCCTTAGAGGAAGTTTCACCAGAAGATTTTTACTTCACACATTAATCACAAATTAATTCTAAAAATATAATTTATTGTGACAATAATAATAAAAATAATATATGTAACATGCGTGACAATAATCAGTGAATATTTAGGTATAACATAAGTATACAATATGGCAGTGGTTTTAACACAATATAGGCAGCTAAAAGAAACCGTTATGTATGCAACAGTTGTCAACAGTTTAAGATTTACGACTGGGCGCTTCACTTAGAAATCACTTCACAGAACACAGTAGCACAGCATAAAGCAATAAAAACTTTGGCTGACAGTCAAATCACATTGAATTAACTCTTTCACTGCTAGTTACAATCCTCATAGGCAAGATATCCTATTATATTGTAATTTTACAATTGTAATAATTCTCATACCAGATCATTTACCATTCCTATGTCCATCCAATAAGAATAATTCTAACCAGATTTTACGTTTGCAGAATTTTAACTTCCTTAATTAAGATTCACTATTTCTAAATTACATAAGCTAATATATCTGGATAATTGCATGGTATTCTATGTTTACAGTTAAAAGTAATATAGAGTTCATTGGTCCACCTGCAGGAATGGAATTCCGAATTCTATATATTATTAACGAATCATGACTCCTTAATTGTTGGAATCACCAGCTTTTATTCAAGTATATTCTGCCTTTTAGTAAAATCAATTAATTTAATTTAATTACATAAAACAAGCATAATTACCAGTTAGGTTGTAGATTTTCTATCAGATGTGTAGATATGTCCCAGGAATTTTAAATGCAAGTATGATGTATAGAGAATTGTATGGAAATAGATAAAAGTTTTCAGTTCTGAAGTTGTGTTAGTTAGAAAATATAAAGAATTAGGTGTGTCCAGCTTTTGATTCAGATGTCAGATCTTAGCTGTTAGATGTGAGTCCATTCTCAGATTCAGATTCTGTGTCCCAGAGTGTGTATGAAAGTGGGAGCCTTGAGTCCAGTCCAAGAGTCAGAATGTGTGTCCCTTCCAGAGAGATTGAGAGTGTACCCTCTCTTCCCTATGTCCTTACTTTTTAAAGGGGAAAATTCTCTGCATGTCACTAGTCAATAGGACCAATAGGGAACTGTAGGTGTGTCTTCCCTACAGACTTTCATCTAGATTTTGGTCAGTAGATGGCGCAATTACATCACCAAAATTCTTGTCAGGGGGTCCATTTACCTTTTTGTATAATGGGTTAACTAAATTTTGTGATTTGTTTTATGTCATTTTTGTTATCTCTTTTGGCTACTATTCGTCACAGAAGTTGTCATCTTCAAAGCGAGTGTCTGGCATATACCTTTAAATTTAGCTTTCTGACATGCCTAAAACTCTTCACCTCTTTCTTACAATGCAACTTTGTAAGATTTGTTAGTTTTTTTAGAAAGTAAAATTAATTGTTTAGTGTTATCTGTCATTTTGGTGTCTGTAGTTAAGATTACACATATATGTCTATTACACATATTCCACTAACATTTGTAATAATATGACATTTCTTCATTTATATTATATCCATGAATATTCTATATTATTAACTTAGTACTAATTATATATGATTAATATAATAATAAATTATATGTGGATATTGTGTGTGTGTGTATATATATATATATATATATATATATATATATTTATATATATATATATATATATATATATATATATATATATAGAAAAAAAGAGTAATCCAGGATGCACTCACAGGTCTTATAAGCTGGTCAAATGGTGCTTTATTAATAAGAAAAATACATACAGAAATCGATCGACGTTTCAACCCTACCGGGTCTTTTTCAAAATCTTGAAAAAGACCGGGTAGGGTCGAAACGTCGATCGACGTATGTATTTTTCTTATTAATAAAGCACCATTTCACCAGCTTATAAGACCTGTGAGTGCATCCTGGATTACTCTTTTTTTTCTATATTTTGGACGGATTTGGATCAGCACCCAGGCAAGATTTTCTGTTGATAGAGTGCCAAGCTTCCATTTTTAGTATATATATGTGTATATATGTATATGTTACGGACCGTTTCAGCATAAAAGGGGAAAAATCAGTTTAGGCGATAATCCCCTTTTCACAAAAAGGCACAGCTACTGTAAAAGCACCAAAACTCACGAATTCGGATATAGGTGAATACATCAAACTCCCGAACTGCATACAAGGGAATAAGGTAGCACTCCAAACTCCCGAACTGGAACCTCACGAATTGCTGCTAGCAGACGAACAGGAAAAGCTCCCAAGCGGCTTACACTCCTGGCAGTCAGTCCCTGTCAGCATACAGTGAATCCCCCCAAGAACGAGACAAGGCTCCGTGTTGAGGGTCAAGCAGTGGTCTGTTTATTCAGGGCTACCTGCCCCTGTATTTATGCAGGTCTCCCACCTGGTGGACACTCCCCTAGGGGACCAGATGGAAGACTGAAACAGCAGACAGACATGTATCATTTTCGTACACACAGCCACAATACTTTCCCACAATGCATCTTGGTTTCCTCCTCCCTGCCCTGGAGATAATTAATGAAGTAATTCAATTATCTCCTAGGACAAAGGCCAGACTCCATTATGCACATGGTGACACAGAAATAGACTATCACTTTAAAATACATACAGACATATTTTATACACAAAACACAGACATGTAACATATCCCCAGATAGCTCAGGTCTGGGTGCACATTATTAGGTGAATGGCACCCAGATCACACAAATACATTTTAATTGCCATGGAGCCAAAGTCTTTAATTATACGAACAGGCTCCCTGGCAGGCTATCTGGGTTACTACAGTTCACATAAATCATAAACTACCGAATTTCCCTGCATTCACCAAATCCATACGAATTAGAACCAGGGGCTGGAGGTTCAGCGGTGCCTGCACGTAAAAGTGTGCGATTTTGGTGCATGGAAGCCGGGCAGAAAAGTGCTGGCTGCCCGGGGAGCTCCAGAACAGCGCCACCTAGCGGCCGCTAAGTGTAACAGGGGCCACACAGTTAACAAGCAATTAAGCTGCGGTTAACCGCAGCTTCAGGGAGGTAAATGGAGGGCACACTCCAGCTTCTGGGTGGCCAATTAACAGCGCCGGCCGGCTTCCCACGGCTCTGGGGAGGTTGGTGAACGGCTGTTTGTTCGGTAGATGAAATCTACCGAACTGCTGTGCAGAAAGGGAGAAATAAATGCTTCTACACAGTAAAATTAACCCTTTAGCTGCCGGTCCATAATCCAAAGGCAGCAGGCGGGCAACCAGGCTCCTCCAATACAATGTGGCGAGATTGGTTTCGTCACAGTATACATTTACATAGTTACATAGTTACATAGCTGAAAAGAGACTTGCGTCCATCAAGTTCAGCCTTCCTCACATTTGTTTTTTGCTGTTGATCCAAAAGAAGGCAAAAAAAACAGTTTGAAGCACTTCCAATTTTGCAACAAGCTAGGAAAAAAATTCCTTCTTGACCCCAAAATGGCAGTCAGATTTATCCTTGGATCAAGCAGTTATTACCCTACATTGAAAGATTATATCCTTGAATATTCTGTTTTTACAAGTATGCATTTAGTAGCTGTTTGAACATCTGTATGGACTCTGATAAAACCACTTCTTCACGCAGAGAATTCCACATCCTTATTGTTCTTACAGTAAAAAAAAAACCTTTCCTTTGCCTTAGACAAAATCTTCTTTCTTCCAGTCTAAACGCATGACCTTGTGTCCTATGTAAAGTCCGGTTTGTGAATAGATTTCCACACAATGGTTTGGATTCGCCCCGAATATATTTATATAATATTATCATATCCCCCCTCAGGTGACGTTTTTCTAAACTAAATAGGTTTACATTTGTTAACCTTTCTTCATAGCTGATATGTTCCATTCCTTTTATTAATTTTGTAGCCCACCTCTGCACTTTTTCTAGTGCCATAATATCCTTCTTTAGAACAGGTACTCAAAATTGCACAGCATATTCAATATGTGGTCTTACCAGTGATTTATAAAAAGGCAAAATGATATTCTCATCCCGAGAATGAATGCCCTTTTTCATGCATGCCAATACATACTGGCCTTGGCCACTGCGGATTGACATTGCACATTGTTGCACAGTTTGTTGTCTATAACAATTCCCAAGTCCTTTTCGTGTGTTGTTATCACTAATTCGCTTCCATTAAGGGTATATGTTGCTTGTGTATTCTTTACGCCGAAGTGCATAACTTTGCATTTTTCAACATTAAATTTCATCTCCCATTTGAGTGCCCAGTCCCCCAGTCTATCTAAATCCCTCTGCAGCAAAGTAATATCTTGCTCACATTGTATTACTTTACAGAGTTTTGTGTCATCTGCAAACACTGAAACATGACTTTCAATGCTGTCTTCAAGATCATTTATAAACATGTTAAATAGAAGGGGTCCCAGAACAGACCCCTGAGGGACACCACTTGCCACCTCTGTCCAGATTGAAAATTTACCATTAATGACAACTCAATGTTCTACCCAAAAACAAGCATTTTCATCTAGACAATTTCTTGAGTTTGAACACTAATCTGTTGTGTGGAACTGTATCAAATGCCTTGGCAAAATCCAAATAGATCACATCCACTGCAACACCCCGATCTATACTTTTACTTACTTGTTCATAGAACGCAATTAAGTTAGTTTGACATGAAATGTTCTTCATAAAGCTGTGCTTTTTGTTTGCTGATAACCATGTTCTTCTCAAGGAATTCTTGAATATTATCCCTTAACAACCTTTCAAATATTTTCCCAGCAACAGAAGTTAAGCTCACAGGTCTATAATTTTCAGGCAAGGATTTTGAACCCTTTTTGAATATAGGAACCACATCTGCCTTCCTCCAATCCTCCAGAACACTTCCTGAAAGAAAAGAATCTTGAAAGATTAAAAGCAGAGGTTCACTTATTTCTACACTTAGTTCCTTAAGTACTAGTGGATGGATACCGTCAGGCCCTGGAGATTTGTTTATATTAACTTTCTTTAGTTGCTGTGGCCTTTTAATGTTTTAGTATACCCCATGTGCTTTTGTTTTTTTGAGTTTATTTCAAAGGACACTATATTGTGATCACTATTTCCCAAGTGCTCACCTACTTGAATGTTGGTCAAAAGATCAACATTGTTTGTTAAAACCAGGTCCAGACAAGCGTCCATTCTAGTTGGTGCTTGTACAAGTTGTGACATGAAGGTGTCATTTAACAAGTTTAAAAAACTAATCCCCTTTGCTGAGCTACTAGTCACTCTGTCCCAATTTATGTCCGGGTAATTAAAATCTCCAATAATGAAAGTGTTACCCAGATTTGCAGCTTTCTCAATTTGCTCAAACAGCTGTTTTTCCTTGTCAATATTAACATTAGGTGGTTTATAACATATCCCAACCAATAGTTGGTTTCCCTTCTTTTCCCCCAAGCAGATATTTACCCACACAGCTTCCACATTTTCCTCATCGCATTCCACTTGCTTAAGATTAGGCTTAAATCATGGTTGACATACAAACATACCCCACCACTAGTGTTGTCGCGAACCCGAAATTTTCGGTTCGCGAACGGCGAACGCAAACTTCCGCAAATGTTCGCGAACTGGCGAACCGGCGAACCGTGCGAACCGCCATTGACTTCAATGGGCAGGCGAATTTTAAAACCAACAGGGACTCTTTCTGGCCACAAAAGTGATGGAAAAGTTGTTTCAAGGGGACTAACACCTGGACTGTGGCATGCCGGAGGGGGATCCATGGCAAAACTCCCATGGAAAATTACACAGTTGATGCAGAGTCTGATTTTAATCCATAAAGGGCAGAAATCACCTAACATTGACACCTGTCCTCAAAGCCCCTGATACACACTGACACAGAGCAGAATAGAGACTGTTCCCCGTCCTCAGAGACCATGATACACACTGACACAGAGCAGAATAGAGACTGTTACCCCTACATAGGGTCACTTGGCAGATATGGCGGGGTCGTGGGAGGGGGAGGATGACTTTCACCTCTTCCCCTGTTAGATTCCATTTGCACAAGGTTGGATGCCGAGCTACTCATTTCCCGTTCCTCCTCCTCACACAGAGCAGAATAGGGACTGTTCCCCCTACACAGGGTCACTTGGCAGATATGGATTGACACCTATCCTAATGATCCCTGATACACACTGACACAGAGCATAATAGGGACTGTTCCCCCTACATAGGGTCACTTGGCAGATATGGATTGACACCTGTCCTCAAAACCCCTGATACACACTGACACAGAGCAGAATAGGGACTGTTCCATCTACATAGGGTCACTTAGCAGATATGGATTGACACCTGTCCTCAAAACCCCTGATACACACTGACACAGAGCAGAATAGGGACTGTTCCCCCTACATAGGGTCACTTGGCAGATATGGATTGACACCTGTCCTCAAAGCTCCTGATACACACTGACACAGAGCAGAATAGAGACTGTTCCCTGTCCACAGAGACCATGATACACACTGACACAGAGCAGAATAGAGACTGTTCCCCCTACATAGGGTCACTTGGCAGGTATGGATTGACACCTGTCCTCAAAGCCCCTGATACACACTGACACAGAGCAGAATAGAGACTGTTCCCTGTCCACAGAGACCATGATACACACTGACACAGAGCAGAATAGAGACTGTTCCCCGTCCACAGAGACCGTGATACACACTGACACAGAGCAGAATAGAGACTGTTCCCCCTACATAGGGTCACTTGGCAGGTATGGATTGACACCTGTCCTCAAAGCCCCTGATACACACTGACACAGAGCAGAATAGAGACTGTTCCCCGTCCTCAGAGACCATGATACACACTGACACAGAGCAGAATAGGGACTGTTCCCCCTACACAGGGTCACTTGGCAGATATGGATTGACACCTATCCTAATGATCCCTGATACACACTGACACAGAGCATAATAGGGACTGTTCCCCCTACATAGGGTCACTTGGCAGATATGGATTGACACCTGTCCTCAAAACCCCTGATACACACTGACACAGAGCAGAATAGGGACTGTTCCATCTACATAGGGTCACTTAGCAGATATGGATTGACACCTGTCCTCAAAACCCCTGATACACACTGACACAGAGCAGAATAGGGACTGTTCCCCCTACATAGGGTCACTTGGCAGATATGGATTGACACCTGTCCTCAAAGCTCCTGATACACACTGACACAGAGCAGAATAGAGACTGTTCCCTGTCCACAGAGACCATGATACACACTGACACAGAGCAGCATAGAGACTGTTCCCTGTACACAGAGACCATGATACACACTGACACAGAGCAGAATAGAGACTGTTCCCCCTACATAGGGTCACTTGGCAGGTATGGATTGACACCTGTCCTCAAAGCCCATGATACACACTCGGGGGAGCTACTGTCCTCCCCAACCCCTGCGCGGTGGGTGGGGGCCATAAATCACAATGGGGGGACCTACTGTCCTCCCCCCCTCGGCCCCCACCCCTGCGCAGTGGGTGGGGGCCATAAATCACAAGGTCACCTCTTTCAACAGGCGACATGATTTGGCCCTGTAAAACTATCCTGGATATTCTCTACAATTTCTATGGATATGGCATTGATTTATGTAACAGGGAGATGGAAGAAGATGCTTGGTCGGTCCTCTTACTTGAAATTTGGGGCACTGCACGGGCAAGCTAATGTGCCACCAGATAGGAGTGGTGAGTTTAGTATTGTTCATATCAGTTTAATACCTTCCGCGTCTCCTATCAGTGGACGTGTAAATGGCAGAGATTTTTAATTGTTGAATCACCTCCCCTTTTTAGGCCAAGGTGGGAAGATGCTTAGACCACTGGTATATTGGTGCCATCTTGGAGGATTGTTTTTGGTTTGGTTTTTGAAGCCACAGTGCTGCACCAGTGGGCCTAAAAATTAGGCATGTACACATGCCTGAAAAATTTGGCATTGTTGCAGCCGCTGATTGATGTTTGTTTCACAGGCAGAAAGTGCCCTAAAACATGGCGGCTTGAACCCTAGTTGGTGGCGGATAAGTCACGCAAGTCAAACGTCATTCAGAGCTAAAATACAGCAGCGTGGGGGGTGGAGCTTAACCAGCGAGCTAAACGGACGCCATCTCGACAAGCTCCCCAGTAAACGGGCACAATCTATTAAAAATCCCAACACCCTCAGCCGATCCAACCTCCTCCAGCCCCCAGCTGGACTCCCTACCTACTCCAGAGCCGATCGATGCCCTTCTTTGCGGCTTCCACCCAGCAGAAGCGGAGACGGAAGGTTGGGGCCTACCCCACGCTCACAATCCCAGACCTGGAGAAACTACTCGGCGGCTACGGAGCGCGACAAGCGCGGGACGAAGCCTCCCTCCAAAGGTCAGACCATCCGGCACACACACCAGCCATGGGCCGCCGCTCACAGCGCCCACAAGCGATAGAACAAAACCGGGACATAGGGACCATGCTTCAAAGGCCTGCTCCGGCTAAAACTACTCCCGCGGACACGCCGCGTACGGCGCCCCACTACCAACACACGGATCAACCGGAGGCAGAAACAACCTCAGAAGCCCACATAGGGCCACAACACCAACTAGACCCTCCAGCAGACATGACCCCAACATCCAGGCATGATTTAAAAATCCTATTTTCGGACTTCCATAAAATCCTTGCGGCAGAACTGGCCCCCATCAAAAAGGACATCACTGCCACTATAAACAGGGTACACACTAATGAAAAACACATTACAGACATGCAAACTCACCTAGCTGAGCTGCAAGAATCAATGCACCACCTTCAGGCGCAACAAAGAGCCATAATGGCACAGCAGACAACCATGGAGGAACGCCATCGGCGCACTAATATAAAAATTAGAGGCATCCCGGCAGCCATCTTGCCAGATGAACTACCGCACTACACAAGGCGCCTTCTGGCCACTATTCTGCCTCACACCATGGTCAAGAAGATGGTCACTGAGGAGATCTACCGCCTGCCTACGTCCTCAAAGGTACGCTCAAACACACCCAGAGATGTGATACTCAGGTGCCCAAATGTACACGACAAGATTCAGGTCATGTCTGCATTAAAAGGTAAAACACCCCTGATATTTGAGGGCGCTAGCCTAACCTTTTTCCAGGATCTTACAAAGTCTACCCTCATGTGGCGCAAAACCTTCAGCTCCCTCACCAACAGACTGAGGGCAGCAGAAATCACCTATCGATGGGGGGCATACGGATCCCTGGTGATACCACAGAACGGATCCCAACTCACCTTGCCTCCATGGAAGAGACACCCACAATAATACAGGCCTTGGGACTGGACCCACCGACCGCCAACTCACCCTCAAGACCCTCTACTACCAATTGGGACCCAGAGCGCACCGCAACGTTTGTACCGCGGAACAGAAGCCCTCGGTCCTCGGACCCAAGACAGCCTCAAGGGACTGGCTGACAATGAGGCACAGTAGGGACACCTTCCCAGCGCTCACCTTTACCTCAGGTCTAAAGACTGCAAAGTTATTTTCATTGAACGTTTAACATTTCTTATAGTACCCCATTGTTCTTGGGGGCAACAATATATATATATTTTTTTTTTTGTGAGCCCAATTTTGGTAACCAAGTGCCGTTTTGGAAACGTTACCATAATTCCTACAGTTCGTACACTCAATGCGAAAATCACAATTGTTTATTACCTTGTTCTTTCTCCTGAACCCTATTTTTGAGCCGGTGGCTGTCAGTTTGTAAGGTCTCCAAACATCTGATAGAGGTTAAAGCCAAGCTCAGTGTCCCATGACTAGGGGACATTACCCTCCTAAGGCTGAATAGGGGCACTAAAATTTAATAAACACACCTCACTACTTTCAAGCTACAAAAGCAAGATTAAATGGTCTGACAAAATGTATATATTGCTAAAGCCCATTAAATGCTGACCTTATATAGATGACTAATCTAGAATACTGAACAGTAGCCGGCCTTTAAGAGGGCAGCATAGTAAAGGTACAGGTTGTATACGACCCATTACCTGCCGTCAAAGTGTCCATATGGCAACGTACATTATTCTGCAAAGATTAGGGTTTGTCCTGCACTCTTAGTGGGTGTAGAGCTTTAAGCTCGAGGGTTTGTGAAGTCTAAAACGAGTCAAGAATTGCATACAAAAGCATAGGTCAGGAGAAACCTATCTAACTTCACACCATACCTGAGTTACAAAAGGACGTTTAAACGGTTTATTGTTTATGTTGTTGCGATCCCTACTAGAAGACTGACACACGTACAACAATCGACAGGCCTAACCCTGACATGGACCGTACTTGACTGACACCACAGGCTCAACGGGACCCACTCTCGCACGACTGTTACACCTAAGACGGAGACATACCACAAACGCTTAATGGAATGACTGCTACACTCTTACCACGACCACCATCCCTCCCCCCCGCGACTCCCTAGGTTAGGAGTTTCGATCACGTGAGGCAGAGACCACACTCACGGCAGGAGGCTGCACTGGACAGCCCACACGCTTCAGAAGTCACTCACTAGTACACACCCATCAATATGCCCACGGGACACCATACCGACACATACAGGCACACCCAAGTGTCATAACCATGGAGGCACCACATACTCCATAACTACTTCACACACGGAACGCGGATACCAGCACCAAATATACGACTCAAACACACAAATAACACAGGTTAAGCGGTTAATGACCCAGATCCAAGTTATTGCTTGTATTTTATAAAATTATATAATTGGTGCAGTCTCACAAGATGCAAGATAAATATGTTGATGCTATATACTGGAAATTCTGATTTGCAATGTACTGTTTTACTGTCATGCAAAGCACCGCAAAAATAAAGAATTAAAAAAAAAAAAATACAGCAGCGTGTGGACCATTTTTAGCCCAAGGCAGCTCATCTCATCAGGCCTTTTTTAATCGAATGTATCGCCCAGTGTCAGTCCCTTCGGGATCCATCCCTCATTCATCTTAATAAAGGTGAGGTAATCTAGACTTTTTTGATCTAGGCGACTTCTCTTCTCAGTGACAATACCTCCTGCTACACTGAAGGTCCTTTCTGACAGGACACTTGAAGCGGGGCAGGCCAGAAGTTCTATCGCAAATTGGGATAGCTCAGGCCACAGGTCAAGCCTGCACACCCAGTAGTCAAGGGGTTCATCGCTCCTCAGAGTGTCGATATCTGCAGTTAAGGCGAGGTAGTCTGCTACCTGTCGGTCGAGTCGCTCTCTGAGGGTGGATCCCGAAGGGCTGTGGCGATGCATAGGACTGGTCCGCATGTCCTCCATCAACAACACGTCTTTAAAGCGTCCTGTCCTTGCCGGCGTGGTCGTGGGAGGAGGAGGAGGATGACTTCCACCTCTCCCCCTGTTAGATTCCCGTTGTGCTGTGACATCACCCTTATACGCTGTGTAAAGCATACTTTTTAATTTATTTTGCAAATGCTGCATCCTTTCCGACTTGTTGTAATTCGGTAACATTTCCGCCACTTTCTGCTTATACCGGGGGTCTAGTAGCGTGGACACCCAGTACAGGTCGTTCTCCTTCAGCCTTTTTATACGAGGGTCCCTCAACAGGCAGGACAGCATGAAAGACCCCATTTGCACAAGGTTGGATGCCGAGCTACTCATTTCCCGTTCCTCCTCCTCACTGATGTCATTGAAGGTATGTTCTTCCCCCCAGCCACGTACAACACCACGGGTACCAGATAGGTGACAACGAGCACCCTGGGATGCCTGTTGTGTTTGGTCTTGCTCCTCCTCCTCCTCCTCAAAGCTACATTCCTCCTCTGACTCCTCTTCCTCACAATCCTCTTCCTGCATTGCCGCAGGTCCAGCAAGCGATGCTGATAAGGCTGTTTCTGGTGGTGATGGTGACCACAACTCTTCCTCTTCCTCTTCACGCTCATCTACAGCCTGATCCAGCACTCTTCGCAGGGCACGCTCCAGGAAGAAAACAAATGGTATGATGTCGCTGATGGTGCCTTCGTTGCGACTGACTAGGTTTGTCACCTCCTCAAAAGGACGCATGAGCCTACAGGCATTGCGCATGAGCATCCAGTAACGTGGCAAAAAAATTCCCAGATCCCCAGAGGCTGTCCTAGCACCCCGGTCATACAAATATTCATTAACAGCTTTTTCTTGTTGGAGCAGGCGGTCGAACATTAGGAGTGTTGAATTCCAACGTGTAGGGCTGTCGCAAATCAAGCGCCTCACTGGCATGTTGTTTCGCCGCTGGATATCGGCAAAGTGAGCCATGGCCGTGTAGGAACACCTGAAATGGCCACACACCTTCCTGGCCTGCTTCAGGACATCCGGTAAGCCTGTGCACAAAGCGTTGTACGATCAGATTACACACATGTGCCATGCAAGGCACATGTGTCAACTTGCCCAACTTCAATGCCGCTATCAAATTTTTTCCGTTGTCACACACCACTTTGCCGATATCCAGTTGCTGCGGAGTCACCCACTTTTCCACCTGTGCGTTCAGGGCGGACAGGAGTGCTTGTCCGGTGTGACTGTCTGCTTTCAAGCAAGTCAAACCCAAGACGGCGTGACACTGCCGTATCCGGGATGTGGAATAGAACCTGGGGAGCTGGGGGGGTGCCGTTGATGTGGAGCAAGACGCAGCAGCACAAGAGCACTCAGCCGAGGAGGTTATGGAAGAGGATGGAGTAGGAGGAGTAGAGGAGGTGGCAGCAGGACTGCCTGCAATTCGTGGCGGTGTCACCAACTCCTCTGCAATGCCAAGCATTCCTTGATTGTCAGCCGTCAGCAGGTTTACCCAATGCGCAGTGTAGGTGATATACCTGCCCTGACCATGCTTTGCAGACCAGGTATCAGTGGTCAGATGGACCCTTGCCCTAACACTGTGTGCCAGACATGCCATGACTTCCTTTTGCACAATCGAGTACAAGTTGGGGATTGCCTTTTGTGAAAAGAAATTCCGGCCGGGTACCTTCCACTGCGGTGTCCCAATAGCTACAAATTTTTTGAACGCCTCAGACTCAAGCAGATTGTATGGTAAAAGCTGGCGGGCTAATAGTTCGGACAAGCCAGCTGTCAGACGCTGGGCAAGGGGGTGACTTGGTGACATTGGCTTCTTACGCTCAAACATGTCCTTAACAGACACATGACTGTGGGCAGATGAGCGGGAACTGCTCAAGGCGGGAGACGGAGTGGCGGATGGTTGAGAGGGGGCAAGGAGGACAGCAGTGGTTGACGTGGCTGAAGATACTGGACCAGGAGGAGGATGGCGGCTTAGAGTAGGCGTGCTGCTTGTAATCATGTGTTGATCCCATAGGCGTTTGTGATGTGAGATCATGTGCCTACGCAAAGCAGTTGTACCTAGGTGGGTGTTGGTCCTCCCACGACTCAGTTTCCTTTGGCACAGGTTGCAAATGACATCGCTGTTGTCAGAGGCAGACACACAAAAAAAATGCCACACTGCTGAGCTCTGCAATGACGGCATTCTGGTGGTGGACACAGCATGCGTTGATTGGCGTGCTGTCGGGCTGACCCCGGGTGCCAATGCATGCTGTCTGACTGTGCCACTAGCTCCTTGTGATGACCCCCCCTGCTTCCAACTCGTCTCCTCCTCCTCCTCTCTGTCTCCCCATCTGAACTTTCGCCCTGTTCTTCTTCTTGCCGAGCGGGCACCCACGTGACATCCATGGACGCATCGTCATCATCAACCGCTTCGCTTGTATCTGACAACTCAGAAAAGGAAGCAGCAGCGGGTACAACATCATCATCATCACACCGTACCTCCATGTGTTTAATGCTGCCTGCCTGAGACATATCCCTGTTATCTACATCCTCTAGCAATAATGGTTGCGCATCACTCATTTCTTCAAACGGGTGTGTGAATAACTCCTCTGACATACCAAGTAAAGCTGCTGTGGTGCTAGTTTTGATGGTGGCGGCAGGCGGGTGAGTGGTATCTTGAGAGGTGCCTGAAGCTAAGCTGGAGGAGGATGGTGCATCAAGGTTCCGAGCGGAGGCTGTACAAGATTGGGTGTCCTGTGTTAGCCAGTCAACTATGTCCTCAGAACTTTTCAAGTTCAGGGTACGTGGCTTCTGAAAACTGGGCATTATTCTAGGGCATAAGGGAATCACAGCACCACGACCACGACGGCCCCTGTGGGGTGGCCTGCCTCTGCCTGTCATTTTTTGGGGGATTAGTGGTACTATGCGTGCAAGCTACTGTGAGACCAGATATGATTGGCAATGTGCACTTGAACAGTTCTGCAGAGCACACACTGTAGGCCTGACACACCCGCTTGAAGACAAGTAACTGCTATTCAATCTATAACGGTGAAAAACAAATTTTGGTTTTAAAAGCACGCTATAGAGACACCAGATATGATTGGCAATGTGCACTGGAACAGTTCTGGAGAGCACACGCTGAAGGAAGGACTGACAGAGCCGCTTGAAGGACACTGACTGGCTGCTATTAGCTTACACTGGAAACCTTTTTTCTTTGTAAAAGCACGCTATAGAGACACCAGATATGAGTGGCAACTGTCAAAGTACGCTGGCAGGGTTGTGCAGGGCACACGCTGAAGGAAGGCCTGACAGAGCCGCTTGAAGGACACTGACTGGCTGCTATTAACTTACACTGGAAACCTTTTTTCTTTGTAAAAGCACGCTAAAGAGACACCAGATATGATTGGCAACTGTCAAAGCACGCTGGCACAGGTCTGCAGAGCACACGCTGAAGGAGGCCTGACACCCAGACGCTTGCAGACAACTAACTGCTCTTCTATTACAGTGAAAAAAAAATATTTCTTTTAAATCTAAAGCTTAAGCTATTGTAAAAACAGATATGAGTGGTGGCACTGGGCAAGAGGGCACAGTATCCACTGTGAACCTCACACAGAAGCTGGCAGGCAGGCAACTGCTCTTCTATTACAGTGGAAACAAAATTTTGGTTTTAAAAGCACGCTATAGAGACACCAGATATGAGTGGCAACTGTCAAAGTACGCTGGCAGGGTTGTGCAGGGCACACGCTGAAGGAAGGCCTGACAGAGCCGCTTGAAGGACACTGACTGGCTGCTATTAGCTTACACTGGAAACCTTTTTTCTTTGTAAAAGCACGCTATAGAGACACCAGATATGAGTGGCAACTGTCAAAGTACGCTGGCAGGGTTGTGCAGGGCACACGCTGAAGGAAGGCCTGACAGAGCCGCTTGAAGGACACTGACTGGCTGCTATTAGCTTACACTGGAAACCTTTTTTCTTTGTAAGAGCACGCTATAGAGACACCAGATATGAGTGGCAACTGTCAAAGTACGCTGGCAGGGTTGTGCAGGGCACACGCTGAAGGAAGGCCTGACAGAGCCGCTTGAAGGACACTGACTGGCTGCTATTAGCTTACACTGGAAACCTTTTTTCTTTGTAAAAGCACGCTAAAGAGACACCAGATATGATTGGCAACTGTCAAAGCACGCTGGCACAGGTCTGCAGAGCACACGCTGAAGGAGGCCTGACACCCAGACGCTTGCAGACAACTAACTGCTCTTCTATTACAGTGAAAAAAAATTATTTCTTTTAAATCTAAAGCTTAAGCTATTGTAAAAACAGATACGAGTGGTGGCACTGGGCAAGAGGGCACAGTATCCACTGTGAAACTCACACAGCAGCTGGCAGGCAGGCAACTGCTCTTCTATTACAGTGAAAAAAAAAATTATTTTAAATCTAAAGCTTAACCTATTGTAAAAACAGATATGAGTGGTGGCACTGGGCAAGTGGGCACAGTATCCAATGTGAACCTCACACAGAAGCTGGCAGGCAGGCAACTGCTCTTATATTACAGTGAAAAAAAAATATTTATTTTAAATCTAAAGCTTAAGCTATTGTAAAAACAGATATGAGTGGTGGCACTGACTGTGCAAATGGGCAAGGCATCCAGCCTGACACAGAAGCTGGCAGGCAGGCAACTGATCTTCTATTACAGTGAAAAAAAAATTATTTCTTTTAAATCTAAAGCTTAACCTATTGTAAAAACAGATATGAGTGGTGGCACTGACTGTGCAAATGGGCAAGGCATCCAGCCTGACACAGAAGCTGGCAGGCAGGCAACTGCTCTTCTATTACAGTGAAAAAAAAATATTTCTTTTAAATCTAAAGCTTAACCTATTGTAAAAACAGATATGAGTGGTGGCACTGGGCAAGTGGGCACAGTATCCAATGTGAACCTCACACAGAAGCTGGCAGGCAGGCACCTGCAATTACATTACACAGGAAAAAAAAAAAAAGCAGCCTGATGTTCTAGCCCTAAAAAGGGCTTTTTGGGGTGCTGTCCTTACAGCAGAGATCAGATGAGTCCTTCAGGATTGTAGTGGACACTGAATACCCTAGCCTAGCTATCAATTTCCCTATCTAATCAGCAGCAGCTAAACTTTCCCTCCTCTCACTAAGCATGCAGCTTCAGAATGAATCGAAAATGGATGCTGGGAGGGAGGTTGGAGGGTGTGGAAGGGAGGGAGTGCTGCTGATTGGCTGGAATGTGTCTGCTGACCGAGAGGCACAGGGTCAAAGTTTGCCCAATGATGACGAATAGGGGGCGGATCGAACTGCGCATGTGTCCGCCCGCCGTGGCGAACGCGAACACGCTAAGTTCGCCAGGAACTGTTCGCCGGCGGACAGTTCGGTACATCACTACCCACCACCCTTCTTGTTTTTCCTATCCTTCCTAAATAACATGTACCCATTTAAGTTAACTGCCCAGTCATGTGTCTCATCCCACCATGTTCCAGTTATGCCTATTATATCATATTGTTTAGTGTATGCTACTGCCTCTAGTTCCCCCATTTTGTTATTTAGGCTCCTTGCATTAGTAAGCATACATTTAATATCATGAGTCACTTGTACTTTTTGTGAATTATCAACATTACATACCTTCTCTGTTCTGAGCTTGCCCCTCCCCCTGTCTCCACCACTTTATACTGTGCTAAAGCCCATCTCCTTTCTGTCCTACCTCCATTTTGTAGATTGCTATGACCCTCCCCCCTACTACTAGTTTAAAATCTCCTCCAACCTTCTAGCCATCCTATCCCCCAGCACTGCAGTCCCTCTCCCGTTTAGGTGCAAACCATCACTACTATAAAGGTTGTACCCAAGCATAAAGTCGGCCCAGTGCTCTGAAAACCCAAAACCCTCCTTCCTGCTCCAAGACTTAAGCCTTGACCTCTCTAATCTCCCGCTGTCTTTCCACTGTAGCGCGTGGCACAGGTAATATCTTAGAGAATACCACCTTAGAGGTCCTTTTATTAAGATGGCTACCTAATTCTCTGAAATCATTCTTTAGGACCTTCCATCTTACTCTTTCTTTGTAATTGGTACCAACATGGACCATGACCACTGGGTCATCCCCAGCCCCTCCCAATAATCCATCCACTCTGTCAGCAACATGCTGGACCTGAGCACCCAGCATCAGAGCGGCCGATTGCCCTATCTACTCTCCTAATGATAGAGTCCCCTACCACCACAACCTGTCTTGCCTTCCTTACATTTTGAGCCCCACCCGTACTAGGGGGGCTGTTACCTCGGCTGTTAGAAGTAACAGCTTCCTCTAATACATTTGTCTCTGGGTTGGTGCATTCAACCCCCCCCACCCCCCTGCTATAGACATCATGCCTTACCTCTACTAAATGTTTACATAAGTTGCATTCCTTAGCTCAGACATGAATGAATAGAGTTACAGAAAAAGAGAAAAAAATGTGTGTCTTGGCATTTTGTTACAAATTGGAGTCACCTCTGTTCTGAGGGTGAATTACAGTATACACTTTTAATTTCTGTCTTAACACAAAATGTCTGCCAATATAAATATATTGACAATTTTTCTCTGTTCCTCTGCGCGCTCTCTGTAGTGATGCCGAAGACTGAGTGACGTCATGTCACTAAACAGCGCACAAGGGAGCAGAGAGGAACTGCAGGAAGGTTTTTGCTTCCTCGCGCGCCACCTCCATGCTCCCCACGGTGACTGGCTTTAATGTTTCCTGCGCAAATATCTAGTCGCCATGGTGACCTGGCGCCTGCGATTTGTAGAGCCCTGTGTATGTATGTATGTATGTATGTGTGTGTATATATATATATATATGTGTATACACACACACACATATATATACACAAGTTTTATAACTGCCCACCTACTTTTGTCCCTGGCCACTTATGTGCCTCCCCCCCCCTCCCCCCCCCCAATATGAATCCTGGAGACGCCACTGTATTTCATATATTACATGTATAGTTCAATTGACCTAATACATGTTAAGTTTTATTAGTATCTAGTGTGTTGGGTGATCTCTGTGTTTTTTTCTTGTTTACAGTAGTGTATCAGCCATGAAGCCTCCAAGAATGATAGTACTTGCATGAGGGGCAGCAGGTTATTACAACTATAATAGCTTTCAAAGCCAATAAATATATAATTTATCAGTATGATAAATTATATATTTACTGCTTAAGGAGCTATTGTATGTTAAAGTAAACCTGTCATGAAAGGTTCACTTTAGATCATATCAACACACAATCTTCGTTTAGTCCCAAAATCAGCACCAATTGTAAGCCTAAAGGGACACTATAGTCACCAAAACAACTTTATTTTAATTAAATAGACCATGTCTCTGAAGTCTCACTGCTCAATTTGCTCCCATTTGGAGGCAAATCACTTTGTTTATCATTATGCAGCACTAGTCACAGTTCCCTCTATGGGACTTACACAGTCTTTGTAAACACTTCCTGTAAATAAAGATCTAAAGTTTAAACTTCCTTTATTGCAAATGCTGTTTAATTTAGAATTTTATGACAAGACAGGAGGCTTCATATTTGCTTTATCTTTCTTTACTGAACCTCCCAGCAGCAAAGGAACAGTTAACAGTAATGTAAAAAGTTCAACCAATCAGATAGTATAACAGTATTATATGATGTCATTAAACTCCTCCCATATCCTCTTTCTTTGCTGCTTGCCTCCCAGGTGAGTCTACTCCAATTATATTGCTGTATCATTTAACCTTTAATACGATATTTCAATTAAAAAATGTATTACAATGGTCAAATACCTTTAACACTTTATTCACTTATCACTTTAACAACACTTTCTGTGGAAACATTTATGCTCTATTTATTTTAATTTCATTCTATTCAATCTTGGACTACTTTGTCAATTTCCTATTAAACTTTATTTAGGTTTCCCCTTTAAATCGCAGGAGGTTTTTCCTCCTGCGACTCATTACTGCTTTTTACTATTCTCAGTTTCGCGCCCTCGCGTTACCCCGCCCGTTCGCATCAGCACTTAACAAGTGCATTGTTTCCCGCCCTTTTGCTGGCGGCGGCCATTTTATTCGCGTTCCAGTCACCAGAGCAGCGATCAACTCGCCTGACTTCGGATCTGGTAAGTACTATTTTCCTCTTCTGTTTATAGCACCTTAAAGTGCTAATACCTTAATTTCTTTTAGTGATTTTTTCCCCCTTTTATTTCCTTCTCAGGATTTTTTCCAACACCTGCTGTATTATCATTGTTGTTACTAAATAAAGGAAGGCTTTGTGGGTGACCCCCACCATTTTATTATCTGCCACTTCATTATATTCAGTGTCTTTAATATCAATTCTTAAGGTGTTTTAACACCAATATTACTGTTCAGGGTGACCCCCTTATACAAATGCACTATAATTAAAGTGATACAACACTTTAATATCAATTCTTAAGGTGTTTTAACACCAATATTAATGTTAAGGGTGACCCCCTTATACAAATGCACTATAATTAAAGTGATACAACACTTTAATATCAATTCTTAAGGTGTTTTAACACCAATATTACTGTTCAGGGTGACCCCCTTATACAAATGCACTATAATTAAAGTGATACAGCACTTTAATAAATATTCTTAAGGTGTTTTAACACCAATGTTACTGTTAAGGGTGACCCCCTTATACAAATGCACTATAATTAAAGTGATGCAACACTTTAATATCAATTCTTAAGGTGTTTTAACACCAATATTACTGTTAAGGGTGACCCCCTTATACAAATACACTATAATTAAAGTGATACAACACTTTAATATCAATTCTTAAGGTGTTTTAACACCAATATTACTGTTCAGGGTGACCCCCTTATACAAATGCACTATAATTAAAGTGATACAGCACTTTAATAAATATTCTTAAGGTGTTTTAACACCAATGTTACTGTTAAGGGTGACCCCCTTATACAAATGCACTATAATTAAAGTGATGCAACACTTTAATATCATTTCTTAAGGTGTTTTAACACCAATATTACTGTTAAGGGTGACCCCCTTATACAAATACACTATAATTAAGTGATACAACACTTTATTACTACTCAGTGGTGAACCCTACTGTCTATGGTTATAATTAAGTGGTTAACCCCACTGTTTACTATCATAGTGGTACAACCCACTTGTGTATATTTTAGTGGACAACCCCACTAAATATTGAGTGCCGCCTACGTATTAAACTACACAAATATTTTGGGTGACCCCCATTCAACTCCATTCTTTCAAATTAATATACTTAACTGTTTGGCAACCTCTCTAAGACATACCATGTCTGACAAAAATGAGCCCGCTATATCCCAGGTACTCAGAGCCTGGTTGGTTTCAACCATTGCAGATTCCAACCCCAAGGCATTAGCAGCCTTTCATGAGAAGACTTCGGCCGAAGTCACCCCTACTGCACGTCAACTCTCTGATTCCGAGGACTCTCAACCCTCGGATCAGGAGGTTACACGCAAACGCCCCTGGAAAGGGGAGAGTAGGTCTGCGGGCAAGGGCAAGGCTCCTGCCAAGTCCCAACAATTGATTGCCACTCGCCCCGTTCAAGCTAACTTTAACCCTTTAGAGGGTCTACATCCCACACGTAAGACGGGGTTGACGATTATTTCCTTGGATATTCTGATGAGGACCCCTCGGCGAATGCGCTAGGGGATACCCCATCGGAATTTGTCAAGGAAACCTTTCTCACACATAAAGATCTAGATGCTATACTACCTAATCAAAAGGACCCGATTCAGACATCCTTCTGGATGCTTCGGGTGTCCCTTTATTTGACCCCTGGGTCATCAGACACCCACGGTCGGCAGAATGGGCTTCACCGGAGCACATTTCCAACTTTTGTAAAATGTGGTTATGCAAACCACTGGACAAAGAAATTAGGGCAAAACTCAGAGCCGAGTGCCCTCGACCGACCATTCCAAACAAGGTAGCTCTCACGCCAGATTTGACCCAAACACAGTTAGAGAGTGGGCCCAGAGAGCCTTATGCTTACTAGGCAACGCTAATGTGGCCATGTCCACCGAGAGACGCTAGGCGGCACTGTACAAACTGGATGCAAAATTAGCCGATCTGAGCTCCCGAGAACTGGGACCAGAGGCAATGGATTACTGTTTGGGGACTCGTTCATGAAAGACCTTTCCAAACATGTAGCGGTGTTCACCACCCTAAAAAAGGCCCAATCCTCCTTGCGCAGGGTTTTTCGTTCTCAGTCAGGCTGTTTTTCTGGGAGAGCTGGACGTTATAGAGGCCGAACGAACAGCAGAATCGCCTTCACAGGCTACAGGCCTCGCCCCTCTGAAAACTATTGGCAATCGGGACAACCCCGACCCTACCACAGGCAACTATTCACTAATAGAGGGTCTATCCGGGGACGTGGATCTGCCTCCCTACGCGGAAGAGCTGCTCCAGATAATAAATCTCCCTTCTTTCAATGTACCTATAGCAGGTCGATTAACCAGTTTTTCCAACAGTGGGAATTACTTTCTCAGGATCTATGGATCCTACACACAGTCCAAGGGTTCAAATAGATTTCCTTTCCACCCCTTCAAGGACACCCCACCTACACCACTACAGATGTCTGCAGCAGACAACCTGACACTACAAACCGAATTGCGCAAGCTAGTAAAAAAAGGGCCAATAGAGAAATCCCCTTTCCCACATACTTTTCTAAGCAACATTTTTTTGGCCACAAAAAAACTGGAGACCTACACCCAATTATCAACTTAAAAAAAACAAAAACCTGAATCACTTTGTCAGGTATCGCCACTTCAAGATGGAGGGCATCCATCTACTCAGGGACCTCCTTTGCGTGGGAGATTGGTTCTCCAGCTTCGATCTCAAAGACGCATACCTCACAGTTCCTATTGCTCGCAACCATCGAGCTTTCCTTCAATTCCTCTGGCAAGAGGAAATCTGGCAATTCACATGCCTCCCGTTCGGACTATGCTCCGCACCATGATGTTTCACGAAACTGATGAAACCAGTGATGGCGCTACTCCGATCACAGGGGATTCGATCCATCATATATTTGGATGACATCCTGATAATGGCACAAGACATTCGCAAATTGTTATCAACCCATCAGATTTGCTTACGCGATCTGGCCCATACTATAGGCCTACTGTCCGCCTCTATCCAAGCCATTTACCCAGGACCTTTACACTACCGAGCCATGCAACGGCTCAAGACATACTACCTACACCGTTCCACCTCCTACGATCAGTACATCCAACTGACAGACGAAGTTCATATAGAACTTCACTGGTGGCTTCACAATATGGAAGCCTGGAATGGCAAAGCCATCTTCGGATCACAACCAGATTTCATTCTGGAATCCGATGCCAGTCTCCTGGGATGGGGCGCCACATGCACCCAAGGGTCCACAGCAGGACTTTGGTCCCCATCCGAAGAAGCACTGCACATCAATTGTTTGGAATTGATTACAGGATCTTTCGCAATTTGCAGTTTTCGCGAAAGACTGTTTCAACTGTTCACTAGTACTGCGCATGGACAACGTCTCTGCAGTGCGCTATGTGAATCGGTTAGGAGGCTCCCGATCCAAGCTACTATCCGATCTGACCAAAGATCTTTACCAATTCTGTCTAGAACGCGGATTGGGTCTCTCGCCATTGGAGGGATGTAAGCGACTGGCAATTAGACCCCCGCGTGTTCCACCAAATTCATTGCCTTCGCGGGCCCCTTACACTGGAGCTGTTTGCATCCCGTCTGAACCACCAGACGGAAGCCTTTATCAGCTGGCTCACAGACCCCAGTCATGGGCAGTCGACGCCTTTCTACATCCTTGGCCGGAGATAGGAGCCTATGCGTTCCCACCTTTCTCCATGATCCAACGCACCCTCTACCGGGTCAAAGCCCTAATATAGTTACATAGTTACATAGTTAGATAGCTGAAAAGAGACTTGCGTCCATCAAGTTCAGCCTTCCTCACACCTGTTTTTTGCTGTTGATCCAAAAGAGAAAAAAAAAAATAAAAAAAAAAAAAAAAAACCCAGTTTGAAGCACAATTTTGCAACAAGCTAGGACAAAAAATTCCTTATTGACCCCAGAATGGCAGTCAGATTTATCCTTGAATCAAGCAGTTATTACCCTACATTGAAAGATTATATCCTTGAATATTCTGTCTTTGCAAGTATGCATCTAGTAGCTGTTTGAACATCTGTATGGACTCTGATAAAACCACTTCTTCAGGCAGAGAATTCCACATCCTGATTGTTCTTACAGTAAAAAAACCTTTCCTTTGCCTTAGACGAAATCTTCTTTCTTCCAGTCTAAACGCATGGCCTCGTGTCCTATGTAAAGTCCGGTTTGTGAATAGATTTCCACACAATGGTTTGTATTGGCCCCGAATATATTTGTATAATGTTATCATATCCCCTCTCAGGCGACGTTTTTCTAAACTAAATAGGTTTAAATTTGTTAACCTTTCTTCATAGCTGATATGTTCCAATCCTTTTATTAATTTTGTAGCCCGCCTCTGCACTTTTTCTAGTGCCATGATATCCTTCTTTAGAACAGGTGCCCAAAATTGCACAGCATATTCAATATGTGGTCTTACCAGTGATTTATAGAGAGGCAAAATGATATTCTCGTCCCGAGAATGAATGCCCTTTTTCATGCATGACAATACCTTACTGGCCTTGGCCACTGCTGATTGACATTGCACATTGTTGCATAGTTTGTTGTCTATAACAATTCCCAAGTCCTTTTCGTGTGTTGTTATCCCTAATTCGCTTCCATTAAGGGTATACGTTGCTTGTGTATTCTTTACGCCGAAGTGCATAACTTTGCATTTTTCAACATTAAATTTCATCTGCCATTTGAGTGCCCAGTCCTCCAGTCTATCTAAATCCTTCTGCAGCAAAGTAATATCTTGCTCACATTGTATTATTTTACAAAGTTTTGTGTCATCTGCAAACACTGAAACATGACTTTCAATGCTGTCTTCAAGATCATTTATAAAAATGTTAAATAGAAGGGGTCCCAGAACAGACCCCTGAGGGACACCACTTGCCACCTCTGTCCAGCTTGAAAATTTACCATTAACGACAACTCTTTGTATTCTGTTTTTAAGCCAATGTTCTACCCAAGAACAAGCATTTTCATCAAGACCGATTTCCTTGAGTTTGAACACTAATCTTTTGTGTGGAACTGTATCAAATGCCTTGGCAAAATCCAAATAGATCACATCCACTGCAACACCCTGATCTATACTTCTACTTACTTCTTCGTAGAACGCAATCAAGTTAGTTTGACATGACCTGTGCTTCATAAAACCGTGCTGATTTTTCCTGATAACCATATTCTTCTCAAGGAATTCTTGAATATTATCCCTTAATAACCTTTCAAATATTTTACCAGCCACAGAAGTTAAGCTCACAGGTCTATAATTTCCAGGCAAGGATTTTGAACCCTTTTTGAATATAGGAACCACATCTGCCTTCCTCCAATCCTCCGGAACACTTCCTGAAAGAAAAGAATCTTTAAAGATTAAAAACAGAGGTTCACTTATTTCTACACTTAGTTCCTTAAGTACACGTGGATGGATACCGTCAGGCCCTGGAGCTTTGTTTATATTAACTTTCTTTAGTTGCTGCAGCACATTGTCTTGAGTTAACCAATTACAATTATTCTGCAAGTTTTTAGTAGCAATCATTTGCACATCTATTGCCATGGGTTCTTCTTTAATATATACGGAGGAGAAATAGTTATTTAGAATTCCTGCCTTTTCTTGGTCTTCATTAACTAACACCCCCGTTTCAGTTTTAAGTGTACCTATACTTTCATTTTTGGGTTTTTTGGAATTTATGTACTTAAAAAATGCTTTGGGGTTGGTTTTGCTCTCTTTAGCTATCATTTTTTCATTTTGAAGTTTAGCAAGTTTAATTGCCTTTTTGCACGCATTATTTGCTTTCTTATATCTTTTATAAGATGCATCTGATTTGTCTGATTTAAATGCTTTAAATGCCCTTTTCTTATTTTTAATCTCTTGTTTTACTTCTCTACTAAGCCACATTGGTTTTAATTTGTTTCTTTTATACTTATTTCCCAATGGTACATACTGAGAAATGTACCTTTCTAATATTTGTTGGAAGATGATCCATTTATCCTCAGTGTTCTTTTCACTAAAGAGTTTATGCCAGTCAATATATTGTAAAGCTTCCCTTATCTTATTGAAATTGGCCTTTTTAAAATTATATGTTTTAGTATACCCCATGTGCTTTTGTTTTTTTGAGTTTATTTCAAAGGACACTATATTGTGATCACTATTTCCCAAGTGCTCACCTACTTGAATGTTGGTCAAAAGATCAACGTTGTTTGTTAAAACCAGGTCCAGACAAGCGTCCATTCTAGTTGGTGCTTGTACAAGTTGTGACATGAAGTTGTCATTTAACAAGTTTAAAAACCTAATTCCCTTTGCTGAGCTACTAGTCCCTATGTCCCAATTTATGTCTGGGTAATTAAAATCTCCAATAATTAAAGTGTTACCAAGATTTGCAGCTTTCTCAATTTGCTCAAACAGCTGTTGTTCCTCGTCAATATTAACATTAGGTGGTTTATAACATATCCCAACCAATAGTTGGTTTCCCTTCTTTTCCCCCAAGCAGATATTTACCCATAAAGCTTCCACATTTTCCTCATCGCATTCAATTTGCTTAAGATTTGGCTTTAAATCATGGTTGACATACAAACATACCCCACCACCCTTCTTGTTTTTCCTATCCTTCCTAAATAATGTGTACCCATTTAAGTTAACTGCCCAGTCATGTGTCTCATCCCACCATGTTTCAGTTATGCCTATTATATCATATTGTTTAGTGTATGCTAATGCCTCTAGTTCCCCCATTTTTTTATTTAGGCTCCTTGCATTAGTAAGCATACATTTAATATCATGCGTCTCTTGTTTATTTTGTGAATTACTAACATTACATAGCTTCTCTGTTCTGAGCTTGCCCCTCCCCCCGTCTCCACCCTCTTTATACTGTTCTAAAGCCCATCTCCTTTCTGTCCTATCTCCATTTTGTAGATTGCTATGACCCTCCCCCCCTACTACTAGTTTAAAATCTCCTCCAACCTTCTAGCCATCCTATCCCCCAGCACTGCAGACCCCCTTCCGTTTAGGTGCAATCCATCACTACTATATAGGTTGTACCCAATCGCAAAGTCGGCCCAGTGCTCTAAAAACCCAAAACCCTCCTTCCTGCACCAAGACTTCAGCCACGCATTAACCTCTCTAATCTCCCGCTGCCTTTCCACTGTAGCACGTGGCACAGGTAATATCTCAGAGAATACCACCTTGGAGGTCCTTTTCTTGAGTTTGCTACCTAATTCCCTGAAATCATTCTTTAGGACCTTCCATCTTCCTCTTACTTTGTCATTGGTACCAACATGGACCATGACCGCTGGGTCAATAGTGACGATAGTCATTGTCACTCCACTAAGGAGAACCCAGACTTGGTTTCCAACCCTGTTAGAATTATCAGTGAACTATCCAATTCTTCTACCTCGATCACCCGACATCCTCAGGAACCCAACAGGGCACTTTCACCCACTCGCCCTTCAGGACCGGCTCCAGCTTGTAGCTTGGACCGTTTCAGGGGATCTTGGAACGTCTCAGGACTTTCGGAGACAACTCAGGCTCTCCTATGGGACTCCTGGGCCCCAGGCACTAGTCGAGCTTACATCGCTGCATGGAAGACATGGGTCAGCTGGTGTTTGGAAAGGGACACCGATCCCTTTTCAGCACCTCTGACGATCATCCTAAATTTTCTGTCTACCCTATTTGATCAAGGTAAATCCTATCGATCAATTAATGTCTATAGATCCACTATCTCTGCGGCCCATAATCCCATTGACAATGCATCAATAGGGAAACATCCTTCAGTCTGTAGACTTTTACGAGGGATCAGGTTAGCCAGACCCCCTCTTCCTAAATACTCCTGTTTCTGGGATATCACTCAAGTCTTTTCCCTTTTAGAATCCTGGACCGCTAATGAAAATTTGTCGCTACGTCAACTTTCGGCCAAACTGGCCTTTCTCCTATGCCTGGTATCCTTCCGTAGGGTCTCGGATATCCGAGCATTTGATCCCCACGCAGTAGTCTTCTCACCTGAAGGCGTTAAGTTTCACATCACCAGACGAACAAAACTAATTCTTCCTCCGTATTCTACCTTATTTTCCTAATAGACAGTCACTCTGCGTGGCACTCTGCATAAGGCATTATTTAGATGCCACCACCACTCTACGCCCCCCTACGGGACCCCTCCTTGTGTCTTATGTAAAACCACACAAACCGGTATCCGCACCCACCGTTGCACGGTGGATCAGATGGATACTAGCGCAAGTAGGCATTGACTCAAATTTTGGCGCATATTCAGTTCGGAGCAGCCGCATCCTCAGCCTTTCGCGCGGGGAGCTCCCTCTCAGACATTTTGTCATCTGCAGATTGGTCCAGAGAGTACACATTCCGTACATTTTATTTCAAGCCTATGACACATGCTGCATCTTCTATCATATAGGAGCGTTAAAACAGCAAATATGAAGCCTCCTGTCTTGTCATAAAATTAGGGATTATTCTAGCTTTAGTGACTGAATAATCTAAATTTTATTAACGACAGGAGGCGAATATTTCCCCCCCCTTCTTTATTTTCACTTTCTAACACCCGCCCAGGTAAGTTACTATGCATTCCAGTCTACTGGTTACACACACTTTATACACCATCTGCCATAGGTTCACGCCATAACACTTCTAATCTAGTGTTTGAAATATTCAATATTATATTCAAAGAGTAACTACAATTTGTTCTTAACATACATGCCATAAATTGCTTTCACCTAGTATGAGAACCTATACTCTCACGTCTTTTCTCTATTCCCTTAGTGTGAAAAATACCTACCTTTGTATATACGGCTCCTTCAAGCACGCTGAAGATTCCACATGTTGACTACTTCATGACTCCAACTTAGTCCGCAGTTCATCGTTACAGTTTACACGGTTGACACAGACATATCATCGACCACAGCAAGAAAGAGGATATGGGAGGAGTTTGATGACATCATATAATACTGTTATACTATCTGATTGGTTGAACTTTTTACATTACTGTTAACTGTTCCTTTGCTGCTGGGAGGTTCAGTAAAGAAAGATAAAGCAAATATTCGCCTCCTGTCGTTAATAAAATTTAGATTATTCAGTCACTAAAGCTAGAATAATCCCTAATTCCAAATCTCCTGTACGGTTAATAGCTTGCTACAATTTTTAAATCTCCTGTACTGTTAATAGCTTGCTACACCTTGCAGGAACCTTCTGTATATGATTAAAGTAAAATTTACAGAGCAGAAGATAAACATGTCTAAAGCAAGTTAAGATCTGATTGAACATGAAACATTTTTTTGTTTCCATGCAGGCTGTGTCAATCACAATAAGGGAAGGAGTTGCTAATGCTGCATGGACAGAGAGAAGAGTAATTTAACTCCTGAATGACAGTGAATTCAGCAGTGAGACTTCAGAGCCATGATCTATACACCAAATCTGATCCATTAAGCTATAGCTGGGTTGGTGAATATTGTGTTCCTTTAAATATTGGTCAAATTCCACTTGTGATCCAATATTACTACATGATGAGAACTGCAAAAAATATGTTTTCAAACAGACAGTATCCTGATATGTACCCCCATAGATGCATAAGAAATATTCTCTCTCTTTTTCTAACACTAATCATTTAATATACAGTTAATTTATTTTTACCATGGAACTGCATAATATGTCTACAAGATTAATTGGAATTAATAATTCCAATTTCAAACAAAGCATTCTCTGCTGGATTTTCCTTCTTCTTGATTACATTTTCAGGTTGCAGGAAATTAAATTTGCTTTTTTTTTTAACAAAGACAAGAAATGAAGTACATGAAATCTAGAGTTCAGACAGCAACAACAACAAAAAGAAGAAAAAAATGCGCTTATAGCGGCAGGAAAAGTAGACAATAAAAACAACTATTTTTTGTTTGTCCCTTTGGCTTATCATTTCGTTTCTAGGGAAAAACTAAATAATATACAGCTGTAGGTTTTCAAAATCAAAGTCATGCAATTTAAATAGATAATGACTAGAAGCAACAGTTATTTCTACACAAAAAAAAAGACTATATTTAAAATTACAAGCTATAACAGCAAGTTTCACCATATTAAAGGAACACTAAACACTATAGGATTAGGATTACAAATGTGTACGAACGCTATAGTGCCCTATTCACTGTTTAGGTGACAATGCCTTTACTGCAAGGGTTCAAAAGGTGAGTTTTACTTACCTTTTCTCCATCACAGTCCTGGTCTCTGCCATCCTGCCCTGCCTCTTTAGCTTAGATATTCGATGATTTCAGAAAACCCAAATCTTTTCCATAGGAAAACATTGGGAGTCTTGCATAGCTGCCATGTGTCCCTATTTAGGAGGGACAGTCCCTATTCTGGGCTAAATCCTTATGTCCTCTTCCTAAATTCCCTCTATCTAGGAGCTACATATTGTCGGTGTGTCTGAGTGCATAACAGAGCTTTACAGCAATAATATTCACAGTAATGTGTCTTTAAACTACAATAAATGTGTTTAGAAATGAGTCTATGTAAACCCTAAGTTAACCCTCCAATAAAATCATGTGGGTTCTTGCAGAACAGCAATGATTTTAAATGAAGGGTTAAACTGGGTGGGTGAGTGGACGGGCACACAGACCACTTCATTGATACAGAGTCCCTTTTAACTATAGTGTCATTTTACATCATTAATCTCTGCATTTACATGGTACAGTATTAATGAGTTTAGAAGAGAGCATTGCATTTTCAGAAACAACACTTGTATCAGCCTGTCTGGTCTGACTCACAGGCCTGAGTACAGAAGCTATTGCTATACATCTAGTTCAATCCTTTCTTCTCTGGGTGGTGGGAATGTCTAGATCTATTCCCTGTCTCCACTAGCACCATCTCAAAGTTTATCCACACTTTGTGATGGTACCAATGGGGAAAAGGCAAATGTTGTCATGTGTCTCCACCTACTCTTGAAGACAGGAATACCCTTGCTTTCCACTGAACAGGAAAGCAATGAGCAGATACAATAATCACATATATGTTTCCAAAGCATACTGTTTTGTGATCTTAAAGTAATATACAGGCATTACAAATGGACACAAGTCTTGTATGTGGTATTCTTACAACAAGTTTTAAACATAAGGACCAGCCGCATTCAGTGGTGGCCTATCTAGCAGATTAGAAAGATTGAAATACTTAAAATTAATTACATTAAGTAATTAGATTTAATTACGTAATGTGTGTGCGATGTTTTGTTTTAAACATTGTACACTATAGAATATATTTGGACTTTTTAAATCTAGTGAGGATTATAATATTTTTTGTGGGAGTTTCAAAACATTATGTACATTGTGCAATCATAGATAAAAGTTTTAAAAATTGAGCAATTAGCATAGAAACAAAATTACATTTTCCTCTTCGTTGCCCTACTTTGCCCAATTTTTGTACTTTATAGAACACCTACATTGTTACTTCTCCCAGTGGATAAAAATTAAGGTCTAAGCTCTTTAGAATTTCTCATTAATGCACTTATACAATTATGTTGCTTCTGGCACATGGAGATATTATTTTAAATATACAGGTATATAATTAATTACTTTAATTGATGACTGTCTGAAGCATCCAGCTGTTAAACTAATTACCGTGGATGCTCTTATCCTAGATCAAGCACGCCACATGCTGACTTATTTGAACCAATGAATATCATTTCATTTTATATTACATTCTATATGTAAGAATTTGTAAAGGTTAAAATTGAGGTTGTAATAATTTAAACTAAAGTAAAAATATATATATTTTTTTAATTCCATGAAGAAATATTTTTTATTTCACTAAATCGGTTTGTAAAAAAAATAGGCACTTACTGTTCCAGCTAAAGATATGCATGACAAAGATGATGGGTGCATATATTTTCCAGTTTTGATGCAAAGAAATTGTATAGTCTTTTTTTGAATCTTTAAATTAACACAGGCATCAAATATGTTTTAATATTTGTATATAATATTTATGTTAGAATATGCGGTTTCATTTTTAAAATAAAAGCTGAACATTAAAATGTAGCCTTTGAAACAGCCATCTTCATGCATCTTTGGTCATATTGTCGGTTACCTGACCCAGTGCTCACTTCTTAAATGATTGAAGACTAGGGGAGAGTGTAATGGCGGTAGGCAGGCTATTCCATAGGAAGGGAGCCGCCCGCGAGAAGTCCTGCAAGCGTAAGTTGGCCGTACGGGTTTGAGCAGCGGACAGGAGAAGGGGCATACCTATGGATCAGTGAAGAAATATAAGAGGGGCTAGAATTGTTTACTGCTTCACAGGTATGGGTCATTACTTTGAATTGACTCCTATATGATACAGGAAACCAATGTAAGGACTGACAGAGGGGTGAGGTGTGAGAGGATTGACTAGAGAGAAAAATCCGTCTGGTGGCAGCATTCATTACAGACTGTAGCGGGGCAATACAGCTTTTGGGTAGACCAATTAGGAGAGGGTTACAATAACCCATGCAGGAAATTACTAGAGTATGGACAAGCTCCTCACTAAAGTGAGAATCCAAAGTGAATTTCAAATCTAAGGCCAGAGTAGTCAAACTGGAAACAGCTGACTTTTTCTGGCTTGGCTATTTTGACCTTAATTTGAAATTCACTTTGAATTCCCACTTTAGTGAATAACCCTGTTAGTATATTCCATGTAGTTTACGGGAGGGGTGGGCTTTGTTGCTCAGTTTTCAGGCTACTGCTGGCCAATAGCGGTTAAAAATTAGCAGTGACCTGTGACAGCCATTAAAGTACGACTTTATTTTAAGCAGATCTCAACATCTTGTAATCAGAAGAATCAAATAATTAGGGATTATTCTAGCCTCGGTGAAGGAATTATCTAAATTGTATTAAAGACAGGAGGCAAATATTTGCTTTACCTTCTTTACGGAAACCTTCAGCAGCAAAGAAATAGTTAACATAACTTTTCAGAAACAACCAATCAAAACAAAAGAACAGTAGAACAAAACTCTCAGGCAGACCCACTTCCTCTTTCTTTGATGAGGTTGAGCAGGAGAGCATGAAATCCAACTGAGTCAATCTGTAGTAGGCGTAATCAAACGAGAAACCGCCAGAACCAGAAGAAATCCCGATTACACTGCAAGGAAAAATAAATATTGTGAAAGTAAACTAACAAGGCAGAATGTCATACAAAACACATTAGTACTGCAATACGTTAAGACATACTTAATAGACTCAACCAGGCAACTAGTACCAAATCACAGTAAAATTCAACCAAACACAGTACAGAAACAATGCAATTTTACAACAAATACCCCCAAAATAACCCACAATCCAGAGAGGGAAACGTCAAAACAAACAGGGGGGTGGAAACATTCGCCTCCTGTCTTGAATAAAGTTTAGATTATTCCTTCACCAAAGCTAGAATAATCCCTAATTTTATGGCAAGACGCATGAAAAATTGACTTTCTAGACCGATCTGAAGCTAGGAGAATATCCGTAAGGGACCCACCGGATATCAGTGTTACCTATACTGCAGTGCCCCAAAGGATCTCTCCATGCCTGCAGAGGCAGAGAGCCAGAGACTGCCTAACACGGACGGCACATATAAAATCAATAGCCACCCACGGGCAGAAAAATGAAAAAAACAAGTCACAGCAATATAGGTCTGTAGACAAGTCACCCAGAGATGTGGCCTATCCGTAAAATAAGAGTGCGACACAGATGAAGAAATAAACTTTGTTCTGCGCGATACTGAAACATGAAACACCGTCAGGGGAGAAAGAGAAAACAAAACACGTCAACAGTGCGGATATCTGAGATGCGATGGGAAGACAAAAGATAGAGGAGAAAAAACAGCATAGCTGAAAGCTGATAGGAGACCAATCTCTGTTAACTGGTTAGTCTCTAAGTAAACGACAGATGACTGATACATCCCAGAACAAGGGATAGTGTGAAGCAGGGGTCTCGAAAGACGCATGCTCAGTGCAGGGAAAATTTCACGATGAAGTCCGGAGGGGAACCGAAATTGCCTCATGTTCCAGGCTCCCATGTGTCAAAGCCACCAATGGAGTTCCAGGTGTGCCTTGTCTGAAAAGGAGCACAACCAGGCCGCAGGAAGCTGAACTCCTGAGATAGCGAGCCGTCAGGCGTAGTAGGACGCAATAATGTATGGATCCCAGGAACACTGCCCAAATGGAGGATGAGGGCAGACCCATCGTCTGTGCCAGTTACCACAAAGTGACCCGAGGTTAAATCCATGATAAAACTCAGAAACCGGACCGACCAAAAGTGCACCAGATATGACTTATCTACGTTGATTATAAAACCACAGATGTAGGGAACACTGCCGCTGGGGAGAGAGGCTGGCTGCCTGCTCTCCCTGCAGCCTACACTGCTGCTGGGGAGAGAGACCGGTTGTCTCCTCTCCCTGGGACTCACCCTGCCGCTGGGTAGGAGGCTTGGGTATCCACAGTCCCGATCTGTACAACTCGATCTCGAGGCGCTGCGTTGTTCTCCACTTCCAGCTCTTGCATAAATAGATCGATCATCACATCTGGAGGATCTGGGCCATACCTGGCTAGCCGTCTATTTACCTCCACAAAGAAATAGCGACGTATCATACTTGCTTGGTGTTCCCAGGATGCTGCTCCTCGCACTAGGAAAGCCATCCCACCGCTGCCACCACTTTAACGGAACCTCCCGTACTCCGACCGAGAACCTTCCGTTGATAGACGCTTCCTAGCTTGCGCCGAGGACCACAAGCACCACACCGGACACCACAACCACCGCAGACTCCACAACCGCCGTAGCTTAACTGGAGTCTCACCCTCTTCTGTCCACCCTGGATCAGCTTCTGTCCTCCAGGACCATGTGGGAAAGACCTCTTCCTTCCACCTTGTATGAACCTCCAGCATCCAGGACTGTGTGGGGAAGACCTCTCCTCCAAGGAGAGCGTAACAGGAACAGCTCTTAAAAGAGCTAAGTGATTAAGGCTCAAAGGAGTATGCAGAGCATAGCAATTCCCAGTGTGAGTATAGCTGTCCCCTGCAATCACGAGACAAGACTATGTGTTAAGGGTCAAGATAGACTGTTTTAATCAGCACCAAAGGGCTTTCTTTTATACAAGTTGTTACACACAGTTCCCACCCACATGGTCTTGTGGAACAGCCAATCAAACACAATACAATACAGTCAGACACTCCCAGTCATTACAGCAAAATCCTCCCCTCTGCCTGTGATATAATTACTGAACACAATGGGCTAACGTAATTATCACAGGCAGGAAAATACACAATTTTACATAATATTCATAACTTTAAAAGTATACATCACATCCACATAAAACATTATACATTTTCAGAATCAGCATACTCCAAATACAAACATATGTCAAAATCATACAAATTGGTCCAGTGGTTCAAAAGATAGATGGAAGTCCAATTTGACCGACTGCAAGCATGGCTTGGGTGTGGTAAGCCAATTATCTCCAGCATACAGAAAATATCTCTATTCACAACAACAGCAAAAATACACAAAATGCATAATTACTATCATCCTGAACAGAACCCCCACATTCTTTCCCAGATAGCTTGGATCTGAGCGCTCAATATATCCGAACAGCGCTCAGATCCTACGAACAGAATAAAATCGCCATGGGCTTAAAGTTTAGCAAGGACCGATGAGAGATTGAGGAGGGACAAAGCGGCAAGTTTAAACTGGTCTGACAGTGTCTCTGGGACAACGCCCTACTGGAGAACAATGGGACAAAACGGGGGAGGGGAAGAGGCACATTTTCTCATGGAATTAAAGGTGAATAAAAAGTGTGTTACAATCCAATGTGCCCAAATAATGTTTATAAAGGGCAAACTCTCCCAGGGGCCATAGTCACAAGGCAGGAGGCTGGCAAGCAGGCCTCTCCAGGACCAAGTGGTGAAGGGCACTTTGTCACACAGAGCATCATCAGCCATCGGAAAAATCTGAGTCAGCGGGTCGCTGATATCAAGAAGCTTGTCCTGCTCCAGATTCTTGTATGGATCCTTGCAGGAACATGCCAGAAAGTTGCAAACACCAGGTTAAAGTCAGGGTTAAGGGCTACTTTATATGGTAGTGTAGGAGGAGCGCACCCCAACCGAAGTTTCGCCTTGACTTCCTTATCTAGAGGCCGGTGGAGCGAAAACCTGAGGAACTCTGTAATTTGTCCGCAACGGTCGACTGGGGACATAGTTGTCAGCTTTGTAGAAATTAAGGACATTGCAATCGGGGGCCCACGAGAAGGTGTACACATACACATGTCCGGCCAATTTAGCGGGTAATATGCCCTTGTGCATGGGGAGCCTTAGCCTGTCCAGGGACGTTTGCATGCGGAGATTGTCCCCAGGGGTTATAGAGACCCATCTGAGCTAGAGCCTCTAGAGCCAGGGGTGAGACGAGTATGCTGCGAGGCAATCGGGGTTCAACCCCATGGAAGGTGGACACACATGCAGACCTGGAGGCCTTTGGGCACATAAAGACTGAGGCATCGGCCATAGTAGTTCAACTGAAACAAAGAAAAAAGCACAGGTCAGCTGGGGTAACCCAGAGTACAAGAGGGGGTCACCCAACAAGCACAATAGCTTAAAGCAGAGCAGCCCAATAGAGAGTGGATCACCCTCTGTCTGATGGAAATATTTGTGAGATGGCTGGCTGAGAGTGATCAGCTGCACTGTGTGACTGATCGTGAGTGACAGGATGGCTAGTTGTTATCGGATATGAGTGAGGGAGGAGGGCCCACCTGTGGCTGGATGTGAGTGACAGGATGACGCCTTGTGGCTGTCTGTCAAAAATAGGAATCAGCAGCCAAAACACATCACCAATCATGGCTTGGACAGGGCTGGGGGGAAGTTCACCCACCCTACACAGTGCACTCAGGCACTAGACATTGTAAGACCATGAGGTCAGTAATAAGGTGCCTAAACACCAGACATACAGAGATATGGCACTTTGCAACAGACCATCTCCCCCAACGGGGTGGGGGGGGGGCTGGAACACACAAAAAAAAATATTACAATTTAGTAAGTAGTAATCGAAACAAACAGTGAGGGGAGCAGCACATCCATGTCTACAGAATACATACTGTGCTGTCCCCACATAAGAAAAGAACATGCAAAAGAGAGGAGGAAAAAAAGGGGGCCAGCCGCATAGCCAGTAGAACCCCCACACAGCGCTGCGAGTGTGGCCCAAGGGCCGACCCGCAAAGCTAGCGCGTGGGAGCGAGTGGCTCAGACAAAATGGCCACCGCGGTAATATGCCGCGGTCTATCGTGGCAAATGCAGCCGATCAGTGTAAAGTGTTCGCTGACCGGGAGAGCACAACAATAAAGCAATAAACAGCCCAGAGCAGACACACTCTCTGAGTAAAATTATGTTTATCCTGCACACAGCCCAAGAGCCCCACACAAAAACTGGATGGAATAAATAACTAAACATACTAACTAAATACAGCTTAGAAATCAAAGAAACATGCAGCATATAGAAATACAAACAGCATATAATAATACATGAACAATAAAGCAATAAACAGCCCAGAGCAGACACAATCTCTGAGTTGGGAAGTGTTCATCTGGAGCAGCAAAGAAAGAGGGAGTGGGAGGGTCTGCCTGAGTGTTCTGTTTTACTGTTCTTTGTTCTGATTGGTTGTTTTTAAAAGTTATGTTAACTATTTCTTTGCTGCTGGAGGTTTCAGTAAAGAAGGTAAAGCAAATATGAAGCCTCCTGTCTTGCCATGAAATTTGGTTTAAAAGAGAGAGAGAGAGAATATCAGGTAACATCAAAAAATGTAAAAAAAATCTCTCATATGTTTGCTATATCAAAATGTCTACTTTTTACTTTTTTCTTTCTGTATGTTTTCTGCTCTTTACCAATCCACATCATGTCAAAGCAGATAATACATGCCCTCAATTTGTCAATGATCTTCACACAAAATTTTTTTTAAAAACCATGCTCCCACTTCGAAATTACATTTTATTTCATTCTTTTCTCTTTTTGTTTTTATATAACAGGCTATAATATCCTTCACATATATTTAAAGTGAAGACCATGTTTCACATTCAGTGGAATAAAACAAGCCCATTCATATGGCAAAGCTATTTATAATGACTTGGCCTTGCCTATAGAATTCTCAACTATACAATGACATTAACACCATTTGCTTAATTGCATGTTATGGAAACACAGCGTTGCACATGGTACTACCATTGAAGAAGCCATGGTAACAGGCCATGTACAAGGACAATGTAAATAGCATCCTCTTACAATACATGCACAATCTCTCAGATCTGAAAGACACAGCTGCAGGCAAAATATAATCTTCTATGATATGCTTCTTTAGAGATAATGAAATTAGATTTGGGTTATTGCTACGATACACTCGTAGATCAATGCTGTAATAAACTTTCTAAATCTCTCTAGCAGAGCTGTAATTGAAGAAAATATATATATATTTGTATGCCACCAATGAATTTACCTGCAGAATACAATTTCTGTAACTGGTGACTGTATTTCAGAGATTTATTTAACATTTTAGTAAATAAACTACTAGAAACCTAATTCCTGATGGTTATTTCTTGCAAAAATATACCACATCTAGCCATTCATCCTGGTATCTATATCCACCAGACAATAGTAAAAATAATGTATATTCCATGCTGTTAGAATAAATGGATCTAGGTCTCGATTTAATAAGCTTTCCAAATGATTTAATATTGTTAGAAGAAACCTCCTATAGACTTTGAAGATAAATCATTTGGAGATTTTTCTAAAAGTATTGGATCATTTTGGAATATTAAATCAAGAGTGCACTTGATAAATTAACCCGAGTTTGATAATATGGTTTAAACCAGTGGGTGGTGACCACAGCTAGAAGACACCGAATTAGCACCTAACATTTTGTCTCAAATTGCTTTGCCTGGGGTTTTAGTAACTATCATGCAAATAAACTTGCTATTAAAGGGACCTTGAACACCAAAACAACATTAGCTTAATTAAGTGGTTTTAGTGTATAGATAATTTCCATGCAGTCTCACTGCTCAATTCTCTGCTATTGAAGAGTTAAATCACGTTGTTTATGCTGCACTAGCCAACCCCCCATCCCCCTGCCTTTGACTCACACAGTCTCACTACACGTTTCCTGTAAAGAGAGATCTAATGTTTAAATGTCTATTAGTGAGCAGTCTATTTAATTTAGAATTCCTTATCTCCTTCTCTGTTAATAACCTTCTAGAGCCTGGAGAAGTCTTATGTGTGATTAAAGTTCACTTAACATAGTAGGACATAAAAAGGCTTAAAGGGACACTCCAGACCCAAAAAGAACTTAAACTTTCTGAAAAGCTTTGTGTGAAGTGTGTCCTCTTTTTACAAAAAGAGAATATTTCAATAGAAATTGACACATTTATAAATTAACCTGGTTACACCCACCTGGCTATCAAGCAGACAACAGGTCATGTTACTTCCTGGTTTGTTTAGCTCAGTGGAGCTAAACAAATGAAACAAAAATTTCCCAGAGCTCCTGCCTTGCAAATATATTAAAAGTCTGTGATTGGACAGCCACATAAAGTCTGGGCAGGGTTAGAAGGGGAGAGATTACAAAAGCTTGCAGGCTAGAGAACTGCAGCTTTTGCAAGCTGTTTCGATATATACCCCCACTGAGAAAAGTATAGTTAAATGCATGCAAGTGTTCATTTGGGGTGTAAGTGCTCAACAGTGATTTATATTTATATTGTATTTGTTATGTTAATTTTATTTTATATTGTATTTGAAGTGTCCATTTAAGTAAACACACTGTGCTGTAAGATCTCATTAAAAATGAAACTTTTTTTTCATGGTGACTGTATGAGAAGCCTGTGATTGGACAGAGGACGTGCTATGTGACGTCATGACAGGACATGGAAGATCAGCACCAGAAGCTGCGGCCCTTGCTGAATTAAGGTAAGTAAAACAAATTTTCATAGGATTTACAGAGGGGGGACCTAATAGTTATGCCCCTTAGGTAATTTCTAATATTAAAATTATCTTTTTATATCAGGGTTGGAGTAACCTTTTAATTGGTGATGCATCAATTTAGGGAATTCAGATTAGTGATGAATTTGGAAAGCAATGGCATAGGGCTATCAACTAGAATAAGTCAAATGTGCACAAAGCAGAAGAAAGCACCATTGTTATTTTGTTTTCTTAATGTAATGACTATGGGAGGAGCTTTGTGTTGGTGAAACGTCAAAAGATGGGGATTTATTGAATTACCTAGGGAGAGAAACATTTTGTCCTTGAACCTAAGCTGCAAAATGCTTTGGGCCAGCTCTGTTCTCGTCTACATCTAATCTGAATACCCTGAGACATTGGAAGGGCCTCTAATTAGCTAATGTTTGTGTTTTAAAAAGCAACCCTGTCTGACCACTCCCTTAAACAATTGAGGATTTATTAGTAATGTTTCATTGGTGATAATTGCAATATACGTATGTGTAATGTATGTCATATTCACACATCAGCTAATGACATCACACATATGTCACAGTCAGTGAATTACATCATAAAGGGCCCACCTCACAAGTAGCTTGACTGTAAAGTCCAAACTATTTGTTCCTAAATGTAACCTGGGCAAGGCATCTAAATGAACAATTAAAGATAAAATGGAAAACAAACTTGAGAACACAAAGGGGGAGCAAATGAGTAAGGTATGTTTTAAAAATTGTGCATTAGCCAACATTAGAGTTAAAAATGATCATACAGGATGAATGAATTGATTTTTAAGGGGCATAATAAGCTGTGTGAATCAAGACTGACTTTATACACTTAAAGCACAATATTTACAGGATGGAGATCACTGGTAGCATGTTGCCTTCCTTTTGCTCTTAACTGCCTTCTAAGAAAAGGGTGTAGTCAGTATTACACATTGTGTATATCCAGTGGCGTAGACACAATCCATGGGGCCCAGGTGCAAAACTGATCCATGAGGCACCCCCACCCTCCCCATACAGACACACACACAGATACACATACATACAGACACACATACGTAAATACATACAGAGACACATACATACAGACAGACACACATATACATACAGACATACATACATACATACAGACAGGCACATACATACAGACACACACAGATACACACACATACACACATACATAGACACAGACACATACACACACACACAGACACATACATACAGACACAGACACACACACAGGCACATACATACAGACACACATACACACAGACACACACACACACAGACACATACACATACATACAGACACACACACAGACACACATACATACATACACACACATACATACAGACACACAGACATAGACACACATATGTCTGGAGACGGGCCAAGTCGGAGCTGCGACCCCTGCGACCGCGGTATGTACGCCACTGTGTATATCTACTTCATTGAACACTTATGCAGGGGCGGACTGACCGGTCGGGCACTTCGGACATGGTCCGAGGGCCCGGCCGGGAGGGGGGCCCGCCATCAGGGGGCCCGGCCGCCCCTTTAAATGCTGCAGCCGCCTGAGCGCTCTCTTAAGAGCGCTCAGGCGGCTGCAGCTTCTCACCTCCCCTCCCCGTAGCGTGGCCGAGCTGCTCTGCGTCCGCGGTGCCGGCCGGAGTTACAGGAAGGTGCACACACACTGAGTGTGCACCTTCCTGTCAGTCCGGCCGGGTACAGGAAACAGAAACTCCTGTTCCGCGCGGAACAGGAGTTTCTGTTTCCTGTACCCGGCCGGACTGACAGGAAGGTGCACACTCAGTGTGTGTGCACCTTCCTATCAATCCGGTCGGCACCGCGGACGCAGAGCCTCTCGGCCACGCTACGGGGAGGGGGTAAAAAGAGGGAGGGGAGGGGAGGGAGTTAAAAGAGAGAGGGGGGGTTAAAAGAGAGAGGGGGGGGTTAAAAGAGAGAGGGAGGGGGGTTAAAAGAGAGAGGGAGGGGGGGTTAAAAGAGAGAGGGAGGGGGGGTTAAAAGAGAGAGGGAGGGGGGGTTAAAAGAGAGAGGGAGGGGGGGTTAAAAGAGAGAGGGAGGGGGGGTTAAAAGAGAGAGGGAGGGGGGGTAAAAAGAGAGAGGGAGGGGGGTTAAAAGAGAGAGGGAGGGGGGGTTAAAGAGAGAGGGAGGGGGCAAAAAAGAGAGAGGGAGGGGGCAAAAAAGAGAGAGGGAGGGGGGTTAAAAGAGAGAGGGAGGGGGGGTTAAAAGAGAGAGGGAGGGGGGTTAAAAGAGAGGGGGTAAAAAGAGAGAGGGAGGGGGCAAAAAAGAGAGAGGGAGGGGGGTTAAAAGAGAGGGGGGTTGTTAAAAGAGATGGGTTAAAAGAGAGAGGGGGGGTTTAAAAGAGGGAGGGGGGTTTAAAAGAGGGAGGGGGTTAAAAGAGAGAGGGAGGTGGGGTTAAAAGAGAGAGGGAGGGGAGGTTAAAAGAGAGGGGAGGTTAAAAGAGGGGGGGGTAAAAAGAGAGAGGGAGTGGGGTAAAAAGAGAGAGGGAGGGGGGTAAAAAGAGAGAGGGGAGTAGGGGGGGTAAAAAGAGAGAGGGAGGGGGGTAAGAAGAGAGAGGGAGGGGGTAAGAAGAGGGGGGGGTAAGAAGAGGGAGGGGGTAAGAAGAGGGAGGGGGTAAGAAGAGGGAGGGGGTAAGAAGAGGGAGGGGGTAAGAAGAGAGAGAGGGGGTAAGAAGGGAGGGGGGAGTAAGAAGAGGGGGAGTAAAAGAGGAAGGGGGGAGTAAGAAGAGGGGGGAGGGGGTAAGAAGAGGGGAGATTAAGAAGAGGGGGGGGGGGTAAGAAGAGGGGAGATTAAGAAGAGAGGGGGGGAGTAAAGTGGGGTAAGAAGAGGGGAGGGGGGAGTAAAAAGAGGAAGGGGGAGTAAGAAGAGGGGGGAGGGGGGTAAGAAGAGGGGGGAGTAAGAAGAGGGAGGAGTAAGAAGAGGGAGGAGTAAGAAGAGGTGGGAGTAAGAAGAGGGGGAGGGGGAGTAAGAAGATGGGGAGAGTAAGAAGGGGGAGTAAGGAGAGGGGGAGGGGGGAGTAAGAAGAGGGGAGAGTAAGAATGGGGGTAAGAAGAGAGTGGGAGTAAGAAGGGGGTAAGAAGAGGGGGAGGGGGGGTAAGAAGAGGGGGAGGGGGAGTAAGAGGAGGGCAATTGCCCCCTCCCCTGTCCGCAGGCACCGTGTGGGCAGCCGGCAGGGGAGGGAGGAAGAGAGGACCTGGGAGCTCAGCCACGGCAACGTTACGGCTCTTGCAAGAGTAAACTCTAGCCCTGGAGCTACGGGCTAGAGTTCACTCTCAACACTGTGACCACCAGGTATTCCTGGTGGTCGCAGTGGTGAGAGTGAACTTTAGCCCCATAAACACACTGCCCCCACACCATACACATTCACACACTGCCCCCCATACACACACACCCCATACACACACACTGCCCCCACACACACCATACACATTTACACACATTGCCTCACACACACACACATACACTGCCCACCCATACACACACAGCCCCCCATACTAACATTGCCACACACATACACAGCCCCCTCGTTCACACATTGCCCCACACACCCTACACATTCACACACTACACCCCCTCACACACACTGAACCTTTCACACAGACTGCACCCCTTACACATTGCACCACTGCTCCTATACCCTACTACAGCCTCATATCCCAGCAGACCCCAGGTAAGTTGTCAAACTGTTCTTAAACGGTTTGACTACTTACTCTGGGAGGGGGGCCCGGCCCTCCTGGCACCATAACGACTACACAGAGTAGTAGTGGTTATTGTGCATGGATTATTTCTTTAAATAATCTACGAGTGCCCCAGTAGCCAGCAAGCCAGCCAACCCACAGGCCAGCCAGCCCACAGGCTGGCCAGTAGACAGCCAGCCAGCCTACAGGCCACCAGTTAGGCTTAAAGCCAGCAACCCCACAGCCTGCCAACCGCAGCCAGCAAGCCACAGCCTGCCAGCCAGCAAGCCACAGCCTGCCAGCCGCAGCCAGCAAGCCCACATCCTGCCAGCCGCAGCCAGCAAGCCCACAGCCTGCCGGTAGTAGCCAGTAAGCCCACAGCCTGCCAGCAAGCACACAGCCTGCCAGCCGCAGCCAGTAAGCCCACAGCCTTCCAGCAAGCCCACAGCCTGCCAGCCGCAGCCAGCAAGCCCACAGCCTGCCGGCAGTAGCCAGCAAGCCCACAGCCTGCCAGCCGCAGCCAGTAAGCCCACAGCCTTCCAGCAAGCCCACAGACTGCCAGCCAGCAACAGTAATTAAGGTAAGAGGAGCCAACTTGGCCTAGGTATCAGCTATGTTGTGTTGCTATATTGTGAATAGGAACCAGAGTGTTGGAGAGACCCCCCTCCAGGCCCCATTAGACTCCATTGTAGTCTCTAATGGGACCTGGAGGAAATTCTTTCTAACACACTCTCTAAAGGACACTGAGATAGCCTCTGCTAGAATGCTCCCCCCCTCCATGGCCCATTAGCCCTCAATTGTAGTCTCTACTGGGGCCTGGAGGCGACTGTTTCCAGCAGGGACACTGAGATGGCCTCTGTTAGAAAGACCCCCTTCCAAGCCTGTTAGACTCCATTGTAGTCTCTAATAGGGCCTGGAGGGGATTCTTTCTAACACACTCTCTAAAGGACACTGAGATAGCCTCTGCTAGAAAGACCCCCGTCCATGGCCCATTAGCCCTCAATTGTAGTCTCTACTGGGGCCTTGAAGGGATTATTGCACTTTTGTTCCTTGTGTCTAAAGATTGTGTAGGGTGTGGCTGGAGGCGGTGCATGGAGGCGGGACATGGGTGGCGCTTGCTGCGGAGTATGGGGGGGCCCTTGATTTATTTTGCCCGGGGGCCCTGAGGGTTCTCAGTCCGCCCCTGCACTTATGACACTGAAATGATTTCCAAATATATTCCTGTGTTGTAAAATAGTGTTCTAGTGACATTAATGTGATTATTTGGAAGGATGCAATGCACAAAAGATAAACTGTTCTTACGGTATGTAGACAACAGAGATATGCTTTATTTTTCTTTTAGAACAACTACATGTATTACATAATTACATAGCTGAAAAGAGACACATCTATCACATTCAACCTTTCTCACATCTGTTTTCATTGTTGATACAAAAAAGAGAAAAAAAAAACAGTTTTAAGCGCTTTCCAGTTTTGCAACATACTAGGAAAAAGTTCCAGAATGGCAGACGGATCTCTCCTTGGATCAAGAAGCTATTACCCCACAAATTAAAAAGTATATACCTGAATATTAGGTTTTTGCAAGTATTTATCCAGTTGCTGTTTAAACATCTGTGCAGACTGATAAAACCATCTCTTTCACATCCTTATTGTTCTTACTGTAAAATGTTTCCTTTGCCATAGAATAAATCTCTTTTCTTCCAGTTTAAATACGTGACCTCGTGCCTTACGTATAGTCCTATTTATGAGTAGATTTCCAGACAATGGTTTGTACTGGCCCCAAATATATTTGTATAATGTTTTTTTTTGTGTTTTTTTTTTTGTCATTCTGTCTGTTATTGAGACACACATGAAGGGTACAGAACATAAACAGGGAAATGCATGGATAGACCACAGAATACAGTTAATACAGCTGAAATATTGTTAAGTACATTTCCAGATTATTAATGCCTAATTTTTTTATATTTTGTAAGTCGTTTAACATTTGAAACAGGCTGAGTTAAGATGCTATATGGCTGGTGTGACCTTTCCAATACAGGGACATACAGACTGAACAAAACAAGCTAAGGCAGGCATGTGAAAACCAAATAAAATCCCATTACCCAGGCCCAACGGTGTTATGCATGGTACTAGTAATGATTGCGGGGTAAGCGTGCAGTAGGTCCCTTGCGGTATGTACAGTGTGACTAATAGCTTACTGTCTCGTGATATTACGGTTTAAATAATCTACATTATTATAAGTGTGACCTGTTACGCGATGTTAGTGGGTTGCCATTATACAATGGGGCTTGTGGATACACTGTGCCCACAGGATACAAGATAGGCGTGTGCGAGCAGGTGGGGCAAGCTGTTGGTGTAAGCAGTACAATACATTATCATCATCTATGGATTGTGTTAGAGGCTTTGGGTCAAGCTAAGCCTATAGTACATGCAAACGGATTGAGGGTGCTTAACAGGGTTTATACAGTTGGTGGTTGGTTATTTACTCATGGGTTATACTAGATTATGTCCCTAGGCTGCTGTTATTGCTTTTGCGAGGGACTTTGTTTACTTTACTGTTAGAGTCCAGGGAGCAAGTGAGGCAGGATTAAACAATATAACAGACTGTTCACAGCTAGCAAGTTAGGACTATTAGTGTCCGTTGCGGCCCCCCACCACAGTCCCCATTCACCCTATGCCCTGCAATGGTGTAGCGTAGTCCTTGTCCGTACTGGGGCATGTCGAGCTTCGATGTTCAGGAAGCAGGCGGTGTGTTTCTGCGACCAGAGCTGGGTTTCTTCGTGGCTTGTCAGGCTTGGGTTTGCTCTGGGTTTGCTCTCGCCTCCATGTCGCAGAAAGCTTTGTAGGTTGCTTCTGCGTCTTCCCTGTTGGGATCCTCCGCATGGTTGTGTGTTCCTGCACTGTTTCGAGCTTATGGCTTATGCAGTGTATGTTCTGCCGCTGGGATGGAGCCTCGCAGAGGGTGTTGGGTGACGGTGAGGAGGGAGGGACCACTCCTCTGCCCCGTGTGCCACAGGCTCGGGCATCCATTTTAGCCGGGCCTTTCGCTGGATGGGCGCCGCGGATTGCTCCGGTGTTTCGTCGCCGCCAGCGGCAGGCGGACTTCCAGCGAGGTGGCTGAAGCTTTGGAGGGCGCCTCCTTGTGACCCTCGGCACGGGTAGGTTGGCAGCGGTCGTAGCGGGGTAGGGATACATGCTTTAGCCGGGATCGGTCCGCTCCGTCTCCTCTTTACCATCCCCTCTGTCTTCGCTCCATGAGCGGGGGACACCCTGGCGAAGAGCTTCTCCAGCCTGGCCTAGAATCTCTGGAAAATCCGGGCTAGTTAGTTGGGGTTGTGTGGGTAGAGGCTTCTGTGCTGCGTCCGCCATGTTGCTGGACTCGGCGCTTTCCGGGCTCCAGCCTGAGTGTACAGCTGCAGTCCCCTTGGCTGTGCTTGTCAGAGTAGTGGGGACCGGGATAACCCCCTCTGGTCCATAGGGGGGTAACGGTTGCTCACGCTTGGTCTCATGCTGCTTCGGCGCGGCGGGAGAGCCGCCGTCTCCCCATGTCTGCCACGTGTGTGGGCCCTTTAACGGCTGGGCAGCCGGGAACCGTGCAGAGAACCTCGAGTTTGGTATCATCATGTTGGTCTTGGTGTCCCGAGTCGCCCGGGGGCCAAGAGGGATTGGGTCACAGGTCGCGTACAGCGTGAATCGGTTATTTGTGCGGTAGAGTGCAGGAGCAACAAGCACCTGCGACCGTCCCACTCTGCAGTCAGGCCCCACCCCTGTATAATGTTATTATATCACCTCTGTGGTGCTGTATTTGTAAACTAAATTTAAATCTGTTAACCTTTCTTCATAACTAAAATCTTCCATTCCTTTTTTAAATTTTGTAGCCCACTTTTGCAATTTTTCTAGTGTCAGAATATATTTCTTTAGAACAGGTGCCCACAATTGCACATAATATGCAAGATGTGGTCTTACCATTGATTTATGAAGAGGTACAATTATATTCTAATCGTGATAATTAATGCCACAATGTTATTATTATTTTTTACAAATGTTATTATTTATATAGCCCCAGTAAGTTCCCTGGCACTGTACGAAGGGTGGACTAACAGACACGTAATTGTAACCAGACAAGTTGGGGTTGAAGGTCCTGCTCAATGAACTTAATTTTATGCATGACAATGCCCTACTGGCCTTAGCCACTGCTGATTGACATTGCACATTGTTGCCTAATTGTTGTCTATAACAATTACCATTTATTTATGGTATATCATTTTCATACTGAATGTGACCATCCAGAGATAAAAAAAAAAATAGCCTCAAGGGCCACTATTTTCACTATTGTGATGTCAAGTATCATCATGTCATAGGTCACTGGTGATGATTATCTATTGATGTTAATAAAAATACTGCGAACCCTTTGCATCCCTGTCAAATCAGATGAAGATATAATTAGTACAGTGAGGTAAAAAAGTATGTTTGTCCACTGACAAAGAAATGATCAGTCTATAATTTTAATGGTAGGTGTATTTTAACAGTGAGAGACAGGGTAACAAAAAGAAAATCCAGAAAAACACATGTCAAAAAAGTTACAAATTGATGTGCATGTCAATGAGTGAAATAAGTATTTGATCCCCTATCAATCAGCAAGATTTTTGGCTCCCAGGTGTCTTTTATACAGGTAAAAAGCTGAGATTAGGAGGATTCTCTTAAAGGGAGTGCTCCTAATCTCAGCTCGTTACCTGCATAAAAGACACGTGTCCACAGAATCAATCAGATTCCAAACTCTCCACCATGGAGACCATGGAGACCATGGAGACCAAAGAGCTGTATGTCAGGGACAAGACTGTAGACCTACACAAGAATGGAATGGGCTACAAGACCATCACCAGGCAGCTTGGTGAGAAGGTGACAACAGTTGGTGCAATTATTTGCAAATGGAAGAAACACAAAATAACTGTCAGTCTCCCTTGGTCTGGTGCTCCATGTAAGAGCTCACCTCTTGGAGTTTCAATGATCATGAGTGAGGAATCATCCCAGAACTACATGGGAGGATCTTGTTAATGATCTCAATGCAGCTGGGACCATAGTCACCAAGAAAACAATTGGTAACGCACTACGCTGTGAAGGACTGAAATCCTGTAGAGCCCGAAAGGTCCCCCTGATCTAGAAAACACATACAGGCACGTCTGAAGTTTGCCAATGAACACCTATCTGAATGATTAAGAGGAGAACTGGGTGAGTCAGATGAGACCAAAATTGAGCTCCTTGACATCAGCTCAACTCACCGTGTTTGGAGGAGGAGGAATGCTGTCTATGCTCCCAAGAACACTATACCCACCGTCAAACATGGAGGTGAAAACATTATGCTTTAAGGGTGTTTTTATGCTAAAGGGACAGGACAACTGCACCACATCAAAGGGACGATGGACGGGGCCATGTTCTGTCAAATCTTGGGTGAGAACCTCCTTCCCTCAGCCAGGGCCTTGAAAATGGGTCATGTATGTGTATTCCAGCATGACAATGACCCAAAACACACAGTCAAGGCAACAAAGGAGTGGCTCAAGAAGAAGCATATTAAGGTCCTGGAGTGGCCTAGCCAGTCTCCAGATCTAAATCCCATAGAAAATCTTTGGAGGGAGCTGAAGGTTCGAGTTGCCAAACTTCAGCCTCGCAACCTTAATGACTTGGAGAGGATCTGCAAAGAGGAATGGGACAAAATCCCTCCTGAGATGTGTGCAAACCTGGTGGCCAACTACAAGAAACGTCTGACCTCTGTGCTTGCCAACAAGGGTTTTACCACCAAGTACTAAGTCGAAGGGGTCAAATACTTAATTCACTCATTGACATGCAAATCAATTTATAACTTTTTTGTTTTACTGGATTTATTTTTCAGGTTATTCTGTCTCTCACTGTTAAAATACACATACCATTAAAATTATAGACTGATCGTTCAAAATCAGCGGGGGTTCAAATACTTTTTTCCCTCACTGTAAATACAGTCCAATGGAATCCATAAAGCCTAATGACATCTAGAATGTCCTACATCAGATTCTCTGGTATATGTGGGTTCCTAACTCATCTCTAACTATATCCCTCACCTGAACAGTTTTAGACAGTACCAGTTATATGTTATTAACCAAGTGTATTGAATGACCATACACCAGAACTCTTAATACCTTTCAAGTCATTATGCACCTACAACAGGCTACTCAGCAGTTGGTGAATTAGATGAGTATTAACTAAATGCCAGCTTTAGTCAAAATAAAGTATATACTTACACGTGGTTGTGGGAGACTGGTCTCAATGCAGGAGAAGGAGCTTAGCTAAATAACATGAAGATTCCGTACCATTTTCATTTATCAGAATATACAACACCTTTTACAGCTCTTTTTTAAAGAGAAATTCTCCATTGACCTCTCCTTCTTCCCTTCCTCGCACTTTGTAAAAAATATTCACATCTTGTGCTGACTTCACAATGCATAACCATTCTCCATAGAAATTCCCTCTTGTGATGTCATCATATTCCACTCCCAGAATTCTACTTTTTCTCCAGTGTATTTATTCTTGTGGAGTACACCAGTTATACAGTATCAGCAAGATTGCCCGCAAAGAGGTAGGGAAAGGAAGGCTTGACAAGGAAAACTGTTGGCCTGTATTTTTCTAATTGAAGAGGTTTCTCTGTGTGAAAGAAGCTCTTTGCATTTAATGAGAATGAGCTAGTTTTTTATTAATGTTGTCTTTGTGTATATCCTTACCTGTAATTTTAATGACAGCTTACTGTGTCTGTGGGGTGGCCTAGTTAAATGACTTCAGCATAGCAGCCTGTCAAGAGGTTTTTATGTAATGGGAATTCCAGGGTGGATCCAGAGCCACATACTTGTGGATACACTGCCAGATTATTGTGGCAATTCAGGAGAGGAAAAACATTTTATATCTCTGTAACACATGTATGCAACCTGCACATTACTTTTTATGTTATTGTTGTTTTTCTCTGTGGTACTCATACACTCCTTCCTTTGAGGTGTGTTTCATTTTTGTGGAGCACTATGATTGCTTCATAAACAATTAAACACTAAATGTATTTTACTGTACTTTACTGTTAGTTGGGTTTCTGTGGAACTCTGAAATCCTGCCATATGTCTATGACATTGTAACCTGCCATCTTAAAACTTGTTAAATACTGTACTGATGGGTATATGTAAGATAAAATCTGCTGGTAATTGGCAAAATTTATATTCCAACAAATGCCATTGCAATGTAAAGGTTATGTCAGCATGTGAGTATAATATCGCTATATAGAAAATATCATTTCTCAACTATAACTATGCATTCATATTTTAAAGGGCATTTGCTGCATGCAAATATGCCTGATGTATGCCTGGAGCATTTGTATATTTCCTTTCCCTTGCTGCTACCAAATAAAGCTCAGATTAATGAGCTATTGGAACTCCAATCCCACACATTGCAACAGATTCAAGCTGCCTTATTTTTTTTGTATTTTGTTTGTGTATGTATGTGTGATACACTGCTGCTTTGGAGTTGCTCAGCTCGACATTCATTGCATATATATCTTCTTTGGTCAGGTTAAACAGCATAGGAAACGTTCAGAACACAATATTAAAGGTAGCTTTAATATTATATCTACAAATATGTATCTGACATGTCAGGAGTCTATATTTGCACCATGCACATTGCACACAGAGCCTCCATGGCTCACCCAGTCTCCACTCCTTCAAAAAATCATTAAAAACTCACTTCTTCATAAAAGCGTATCAATTAAACTATTAATAGCTCCTGTCTGATTGCTCTTTTGCAACGGTCATTAGTCTAATACTATCCTTACCTTTTGTGTCACTTTACCCCACTCCCTCTAGCATGTAAGCTCATTGAGCAGGGCCCTCAACCCCTCTGTTCCTGTGTGTCCAACTTGTCTGATTACAACTACATGTCTGTTCGTCCACCCATTGTAAAGAGCTGCGGAATTTGTTAGCGCTTTATAAATAATAACATAATAATAATAATAATAACATATGGGTTGCATTGCATGTGTCACACAATTGTCACATAGCCAGTGATCTCTTGAATCCATTGCTCTCTCAGCAATTTTCTGTGTGTCTCAGTCTGCTTGTAAAAAAATGATGGATTTTATTTGCTCAAAGTTTCCAGTTTATAAATGTATGTGAGGACGTTTTCTGTATTTATATATGCCTGCAAATTCTAGTTGTAGATAGAGGTCAGTCAAGGTAAGATCTTCTAAGCACAGCACGTCAGGACGGCATTTTTAAGTGCAAAGCCATGAAGCCCCTAATCCGGCCCTGTTCTCAATGCATATTTTTGGTTGTGAAGAGATTAATGCTATATGTTATGTATTTTACACTACTGGACATACAGCTTTCCTGTTTTGCTTTGGTTGTCTTATAATATTTTTTTTGTATCATGGCAGCGGCAGTAATTTTTGAAATAAAAAAGTACAGCTTGTATCTATTATAATAGCATATTAATATAAAAATTACATATTGCACAGAATATAACATTAATGCTTCCAAAATGATATGGGCTTTCAGTGGTGCCATGTTACTTAAGCATTGCTAAAATATTTGTAATTAAGTAAAATATTTTCTCCCAATATATTTTTAATACTATAATTGTTTCTGTTAGTTTTTTGGCGTGATTGCGAGCAGAGTTGCTTGAATATCATAAAGGCGCTGAGGTGTGTCTTTGGCACACACAGTAAAGCCTGTCTACATTAATCCATTAGTGCATATAAGTGCAGAAAATCACATAAGTAAAAATACAAAATAATAATCATAGCAAACATTGGTCCCACTTTTCACTTTTTATGTAAAAACAAATTCTGTTCACAATTTGAAATATGCATTGGAGACAATATATTTATGAACAGTGTACACATTTGCCGATAAACAGAGAACCATTCACTCAAACCTTTAATTTGAGAATGAAAACATTGTTCTTTTTATTAAAGAGGTTTCCTGTGGAATCAGTAAGCAACCGTGAATTTATTTGAGATGAGAAACACCTAACATGTTTTGAGAATTTCAAACGAAGAGTCTTATTGAATGTTTTTTTTTTCAGAAATACATCATGTGTTTTTGTGAAACACAATCAATAACAGATAATCACCGCTGTTTTTCAGAGCCATCTAGCAACAAAAAGGTTAGCAGCTGCTTCTACGGCATATGGTAGCTTGCTGCAAGTTATCAAAATAATTGGTCATTCGACCAAACCCATTACAAATGGATCCTATACACACACACACACACACCAACATCAATACATTGAGTAAATAACATAAAATGATGTTCCGCAATTACTGTCCACAGTGACTGCAGTTCAGAGGCGTATGCAAAATGCAGGTGCAGGCTTTATGGCAGTTAAGAGCACACATTAAAAGTAGCTTCCTGCAAATTACAAAACTAAACAGTCAAATGGGATCTCTTCACGAGAAACCCAGAGCATCGTAAAAGTAAATCGGACAGGCTTCAGTTATATAAAAATTTATAAAAGGAACACTACTGTAGACAATGTAAACATGATCACTGTGGCAGATAATTACATAAATATATTCTACATGATTATGCCATATTTCCAGCCAAGAATGCAGCCCTTCGGTGTTCAGTATGTTTTATTTAATTAGCATTTGAATAGTATTTAGATGAAAATATTTTAATATCTCTTCTATCATTTTTATTTTCATCCCATCAAGCATCAGTCCTCATATATATTCCATAATCCAAAATTCTCTACCCAAAATGGCATTATTAGATATGCAGGTCAGCAGATAGATATTTTTTATAAAATAAGTTTGCCTACATTTTTCATATTGGAGAATACTCACAGAAAAATTGAGACTCAGGAGGTCTGGCATAGCAAAAAGCAATGATAAGTCCTGATATGAAGACATATGAAATGAGTATTCCATGGGGAAGGGGAAGAGGGTTTCGGGTGCCACATAGCCAGTGAGCAAGTGAGAATATGGGACACAGCAGAGACTTGCTAAGTGACAAAAAGAAAAAGGGCTTGAGACCAAGAGTAAATGTTATGACTCCAGAGCACATATTGATTTACTTTCCTCCTAACCAGCTTTATACCATGCTCTACATCCAACCTTAAAGCTTAGTGAGTTCTGTAAATCACAATGTGACACAAATTCAAGAGAGTAAATAGGCCTATATTTATTTACTCCACAACTGCTCTATTTTTTTCTTAATGTATTGTTCTTTATGTAATAATTTATAGGAAATACAAATTACAAAATACATGAGACACAAATGTAACAATGACACAAAGGTCTTAGTACAATAAACATATTGTTATAATTCCTTCAAAAGACCGATGAACAACAAAATATGTATATATACATACATATATAAATGTGGGAGCATAGGTTAGATAACATCTTTACTCTTAAGAGAATAATAAAGAATAATTGTTAGGGAGGATATCGTGTGCAATAGGTAAATAAAATAATTCATGCTGATTGAAGTCTTACTGAAATTTAAAATAATCAATTTTTTCCTTTGTTTTATTCCATATGTTATAATTTGATGACATAAAATGACTATTTCTACTTATATTAAATTCAATTTTGCATTGTCATATATATATATTGGACTTCTATCTCCTTCCATTTTGGAGGAGTGGGTTTTTTCCAATATTGGGCAATTATGAATTTAGAAGCCGTCGATATATGTATAGGTAAGGTTTTATCTTCTATAGACATCTGAGGCCAGTTTATATTTAATAAGTATGATTTGGGGAGAAAGGCGGTGATGTACGCATGTAGTTACTTAGGTATCTATTTATAATTATGCAAAATTCTTGAATTTTTATGCAACTCCACCAGATATGATAATAATTAGCCTGAGGAAGATCACATCTCCAGCAGGAGGGATCTTGACTATACCTGCTCTATTAATCAAAAAACTATGTTGTATTAACTCTTCACTCAACTGCATTAGAACCCTGCACCCAGAATACCTGCACACTGTGCTGTTAATTAACCCCAAACATGGTGCATTAAAGTCACATATTATATAACTGGAGATTTTATTTCTGTCTCAGAATTACTGGGATATCAGGGATAATGAAATGGTGCAACAAATAGACCCTGGGCTCTTTTCAGCATCCCAATTGGGGGGTTTTGCCCTGTCAGCCCCCTAGCAAGACCCCTGGGACTAAGATGACAAATAAATATTAAGTAAAATTGACATGATCATAGGAATAGACTTGCCCAGAGCCCAAATAATATTACAGAAAGCAATGTATTTAGTATATTGAGGCTGTTGAGTTTTTTGCCTTTTTTCCCTTCATTGTGTCTATAATAATATATATGCATTTAAATTCATGCAGCACTCTCTGGGTAAAGGAGTGATTTAGAAAAATACAAAGCATCATGATGGGATTTTCAGCACCAAATATTAGGCACGTGTATTTGGCCACAAGCATACTTTTAAAGTCATCTTTGGTACGCTCCTCAATATACTCAACTTTGATCTCATCACAAGTATGCTCATTGACTGCACAATATGAAGCGATTTTCTGAAATAATGCACTCCATTTACATTATGCACAACCAAAAGTCTTCTATCTCTAAGGGTTGGGATCAAACAAAAGAATAAAGAATAGGGAAAATAGACTTAAATCTTGCAGAACTGAAACAGACTAAATTCTGAGTTACACTGCATTACAACATAAAAGTATATTGCGGCATGTTGTAATTTTAGAAACATGGACTCCTTGACCCTTTCAGTACATCTATGGAGAATCATTGTATGCCTAATGCCCCTGCCCACTCACTCATCCGGTTAAATTGTTGCATTGAAAGAAAAGCACTCATCCACAGTGTATGGTTGAAATGGCAAGGACAGTATAGACTGAAGAATTGACCTGGACATTGTTCACTGAATTATTCAGTCTTCCTCCTCCATGTGAAAACAGTATATATAAATACAGCTCTGGAAAAAAGAAGAGACCACTCCAATTCGTTCTTGAATCAGCATCTCTACATGTATGACAGCCAGTTCATTCCAGTCTCTGTTGTATTCTATTCTAACACATGCACACTCATTCTACTTAAGGAAGTACTGATTAGGTGATCACCTAAAATCTTATTTAATGAGGAAATGTATTAAAAACACTGCACTGGGCACCACTATCAAAAGAGCCAGCTGGATGGCAAAATCCAGTGATAGAAATACATTGGTAATGTAATCAAAATATAACTGATAATGCTAAAAGAATTATTTTTTAAAAAGGGGAAAGAATGGTTAGATTCTGGGTTTATTGGCAGAGCAATACAGTAAGCATCAGGTTGCTTACATCCTTAAAAAGATGGTGGTTCATAAGAACAAGGTCAAACAGCAGACACTGTGGACAACAAAACTACAGACTGGCAGAGGGCAAGAACTCTTCACTGACCAGGATCATAACCCACTCATTAGATTGTTCCTCAACAACGTAGGATGACATCAAGTGACCTACAAAAAGAATGGCAAATGGCAGCTGGGATGAAATGCATGGCGAGGATGGTGTACTTTATTAGTACATACCTTAAATAGTCTAGTGCTAGAAAATATTGGAATACCAGTGATGTTGCAGGTACCTTGGGGACATCAAGAAGTAACAGCTGAGAGCTATGTCCTTCCAGCTACATCTCGGTGATTATCATGGTAAGCAGGGTGTTAGGAAGTGCTGGGGACTGGAATGCCAAATTAGAGAAGATTATTGTTGTTGTATACAGGACTAATGTCCCAGTCACATTGCTGCTTAACAAGACAGAATTGTAAGTTATATTACAACTCAATCCTTAAAAATATACCAATGTTGCCTGGCAATACCAAATCATCTTAATAGTAAACCTTCCAAACCCCAAACACCCCCTACCCTAACCATTTATTGCCTTACCCCAACTACCCCTTAACATCAACCTTACCCTGCCAACAGCATTTTTGTTAGAGATATAATGATGCTGATATTATGAACACAGTAACATTTCATCAATGCTCTTATTTAACATATATTGATATATGCCTAAACATAGTGTGGATGTTATTTCTCACGTGTATTTTAATATTTGTGTTTTATGTGTCTAACGGATGTTTCTAACAGCAGCTGCATATTAAGATCATATCTAACATCTTTGCACTGTCACTGATGCATGAACCCCAGGGGTCTTATGTATGAGCTCTGAGCTCTGTACAATTATTTAAATTTGAGAATTGCATGTTTTTTGTATTCAGAAAATCAATCTTTGTCTGTATGATAATTAACAGAACATTACGTGAAAAGGAGATTATTGTCCCTCGGATAGTATTCAGACCTAGTTGTCAGTGACCACTACCCATTCAATTCATTGCACATATTTATTTATTTATTTCTCTTGATATGGGAATGGTTATTATTCTCCATTGGTCTTAATTTATAGCATTAGTATTTACAATTAATATAAGGTCTTCCATCTCTTAGGTCTTTTTTAAAAGATATTTGCTCACCTAACATATAGTGTTTAATCTCAACTTTAACCCCTTAAGGACCAAACTTCTGGAATAAAAGGGAATCATGACGTGTCAGACATGTCATGTGTCCTTAAGGGGTTAAAAGGAAACTATAGAACATAATTTACAGAGTTAGCATGTATTTTAACCCTTTATGAAAGCCACCATACAGGTTACGGTATGATCATTTATGCACCTAGTTAAAACGGTTACCAGCAGGTACGTCACGCCAACAACTGTGAGATCATGCTATTTCCTGATGCCTCATTATTAGGGCATCACAGAAATAGTAAAATGGAGGCTACCCATGTATGTGATCACTGGCACAGGTGGCCCCAGCGATCATATGCCATATAGCATGCCACCATGGGGTCCTCCATTTAAAATGGTACACAGCTTGTCATCACTTTGATCGTCTAGCAGAGAGAGAGAAGACAGATGTATTACATTGTGTCTAGAGTGTTAAAGTGTCCAAAGTGCTGCATATTTTAATAAAATTCCCTTTTCCCTTTAATCACCATCATAATAAAGTGACCACCTGCAGCTAAGCTGCTTTTTAACCCTAAAGGGTTAAATTTTTTATGTGTCTGACAGGGTTACTAACGTAAGAAAGAAATCAAAGTGGATTTCAAATTGAAGGTAAAAATATCCAAACTGGGAACATTTTCTTCTAAGTCTTCTATGTTTCCAGTTCAAATTCACCCATTGTACAGAGCTACGGAATCTGATGGCGCTATATAAATAATAAAATAAAAATAATAATAAATACCAAACAAATAAAATGTCTCTGGTGCAATGAGTATTAAATAGTTATCTGTTATTATCTCCAACTGTGACTTACAAAGTATATTTACCTTACAGAAACTGGTATATAACCAGGATTATCATATTTAAAGACAAGAAATAGAGAAATATACAGTATAGCATTTTAATTTTAATTTTAATTTATACTAATTTAAACACATATTGATATACACACAGTCACAAGTAAAAAGTACAATAAAATTGTGCAAAACATATAGGTGCCCCAAGGACTGCAAACCTCCCGATATATTTGCAAGGAAGTCTCACTCCTGTTGTATGTTATCCTTTGATGCCAGGAAAAGCTGAAAGTCCTTGAGTTGCAGTGATGAATACAATAAGGGAAGAGTTTGCACACATTGATTTTCAAAGTTGCCATTATTCCAAATGGCTAAACAAAAATACTAAAAAAAAAAAAAAGGGTGTGGGAGCCAGCATGCAAGACTGATCAGATGCCATTTCTGACAGCTCCTTGAATAATTTACTTATCTCACCAAATATCAACAGCACTATTACCCATATATTTCCAAAAAACAGTTAATCTTCCTCTTTAAATCTTGCTGCATCAATAGATGCCTTTTATTTATAATTCTCTATCATTTGAAGCAGCCAAAACTGAGGTGCAAGACCCGGACAGGTCTGTCAGATCTGGAGACACTCTTTTCCGGTTCCTCTGTGGCTACAGGACCAGGTGCGGCTGCTCACACACTGCCTACTCCGACGGTTCCCACACTGGCTATGAGGCACCAAAAAATCGAAAGCAGAGACTGTTAGAATACTACAATTGCCAGAGAGACAAGAGCCAAAGGATCTGCCCGAACCTGAGACAGGTCAGCATCAACACTTGGATCTGTTTGAGGGTCCTGTTCCTGTAAAAAAACAAGATCTGAAGGTCCTCTTAAATAACCTACACAAATTGCTGCTAGCAATTATAAAAACGTATGTGGAACCATTACTGACCGTGTGACAGCGACAGAGTTTGCATCTGTTGGACCGTGTTTAACCTAGGTGGCTCAGTCCAACAGATGCAAACTCACCAGCGTGGGCACTGTCTGTGCAAATGACAGCCCCAGAGGACCAGCATCGCCGCAACCACATCAAAATTTGCAGAATTTGGCTGCTATATGTGCCACCTGCTATGGCTAAGAAAATAACCATAGATAGGGTTTACTGGATTACAAACCGCCAAATCCTCACCCTCTGGAATGCAGGATGTTATTTTCTGTTGCTCTTCCTCCCTGGACAAGGGTCACATTATGGCTCTTCAGAGATGCAATAGAAAGAACAACAATATCTGAGCAATATCAAGTCTTGCTGACAAAGGCTCGCTGTAATGTCAAAATGTTGTCTTTACTTCTGCACTTCAAATAATGTCTGTCTTCACAAGAAACCTCCAGGTGTGTTTAAATATTGTTTCTTCTACTGAATTAGCTGGAATTGTGTCCCTCCTAATTTGGAGCACCTTGGTGGGAGTAACCCTGTTTGGTGTGTGCATTAGCCTCAACCATTTGTGAATACAAGCTCTGAGAGGCAAGACGCCTCTTACTTTTGAGAACTCCCTCCTATTCTTCTTCCAAGACCTCATGAGAGCTACCCTGCAGTAGTGCAGGTCCATGTGGCCTATCACAGCTCAACTATGCACGGCTGGCATTACTTACCATTGTTAGCTCCAGGATCCCTGGTGATGACTCGGAATGGGTTTACTTACATACTCCCATTGGCGGAGGTGCTGGATTTTCTCAAGCCTTTCGAACTGGCGACACTTGATACTGGCTCATCAACATGAGATTCTAGTGGGACTTGGGATCCTTTGATCAACTTCTCCTGCAACCTGACTACAATGGGTGTCTGCAGTGGTCCAGATTGTTTTTTTGTTCCAACTTACTTATCTACAGAACCTCTGCTTTTATTCTGTTTCTTTTTCTTGTATTAGATTATGCTTATGTTAACTTAGAGAGAGTTTCTTTGGAAGTGGGTTGGGTTCTCCACAAAAAGGTTATGGGGCAGTCGAGGCCAAGCCAGATACCTAGTAATTTAGTACAGAGATCCTCATTGAATATGCTTTATAGTATTATGGTGATATAACAATTTCCCCCTCCCCCGCACATTGCACTGCAAAAATTTAAGAATTACAAAAAAAATACCAATACCAATAAAAGCAGTTTATCTAACTCAAACAGAAAAATTCATTGCGACATGGTTCATCTGGATTGACTTTATTCCTAAACTAGAATACATGAATAGATTACTTTGCAATGTTTAGATCATAGCTAACATCCCCTCTACATGACCTAGCCCAATTCCCCTTCTATTATCTAATTTGTTTAAAAATGTTTCCTTACATTCTCCCTCCGCCCCTTTTTTTTGTTTCTCTCAATCTCTCATTTTTCCCCCCTACACCCATTTCATCCTTCAGTCCACACTTCAATGCCTGCATCCTCCTGCCTCCACCTCTCGACACTTTCCATCCACTCTAGTATACTCAACTCCAACATATACATCACTCCTTGTTTACTCCATAGTAGTCCATTTAGATTACCTATTTATTACACCAGGGCCTAATTACACCTGCAAGCACAATAAGACATCCAAAGTTAACATGCACCGGAGTTCATGTTTTGAGACTTGTCTTGTGCGAATTGTATAAGCCTGGTTACCTCATTGCTCAGGATTGTGTACATTACATATTTGTTGACAATGCAACTCCTGTGTACTTTACTGTTTTGTTTTCATTTAAAATTAGATTTTTCTTTTTTAAAAACACAGTTTATCAGACTGAAACATAATTCTTCTAAAGTAGAAGAAAAGTAGATGTTTTTAAAAAGCAAACAGAGATTGTTCAGAGTAAACTAAAATAAAACAAAACTATCCAAAGAATTTAATAGGTAGATCTATGGAAGAGATGTCTACAATTAAGAGAAAAAAAGCTGAGATGTGGCTTATACATTTCAATTTGGATTTTGAACTAAATATAAGGAACAAGTAAACTTAATTAAGCCCTTAAGGACGGGCAATTGTAAAAGTTCTGACAAAAAAACAAACAAAACCTAGAATTTGAGCCTTATGTCATTTCACCCATAATTGACCTCTTTCATATTAAGTACACACATATCATTTTGTTCAACTGAAATAGGGATTTTATTTGAATAGGTTTATATGGAATATAATTTGATATAAATAAAATCTAAAAAAGTATGAGAAATGCATGGCATTTTATCTGTGAATGTCATAATACTGTTAGCTTTTACTATGATAAAACACACATATTTGAATGTTGTGATGTCCCACAGGTACAAGAGCTTTCCCATTTCAGTTTTTACACATTAAAATTTACCAGAGTTGCAGGGCCTATATTGCCTTTAAGAAAATATGGCAGCCCAAGAAATAAAATCACCCTATCATGGCATACCTTTTGCAAAAGTAGACAACCCAGAGTATGCAAATTGGGGTATGTCCAGACTTTTTTAGTAGCCACTTGGTCATAAACCCTGACCACAGTTAGTGTTAATTTTAGTTTTTTTTTCCATTTACCACAAAAAAAGCTTCCCTATAACTGTTGATATCATCTACTGATATTATTACTGTTTAAAAACACTCATATTTGTGTTTAGCGATTAGTGATGTACCGAACTGTTCGCCGGCCCCATATTCGTCATCATTGAGTAAACTTTGACCCTGTGCATCACGGTCAGCAGACACATTCCAGCAAATTAGCAGCAGACCCTCCCTTCCAGACCCTCCCACCTCCTGTACAGCATCCATTTTAGATTCATTCTGAAGCTGCATTCTTAGATAGAGGAGGGAAAGTGTAGCTGCTGCTCATTTGATAGGGAAATTGATAGCTAGGCTAGGGTATTCAGTGTCCACTACAGTCCTGAAGGACTCATCTGATCTCTGCTGTAAGGACAGCACCCCAAAAAGCCCTTTTTAGGGCTAGAACATCAGTCTGCCTTTTTTTTTGTTTTTGTTTTTCTGTGTCATATAATTGCAGTTGCCTGCCTGCCAGCTTCTGTGTCAGGCTCACAGTGGATACTGTGGCCACTTGCCCAGTGCCACCACTCATATCAGGTGTCACAATAGCTTAAGCTTCCATTTAAAAACAAAAAAATGTTTTACACTGTAATAGATTGAATAGCAGTTAGTTGTCTGCAAGCGTCTGGGTGTCAGGCCTTCAGCGTGTACTCTGCCAACCTCTGCCAGTGTACTTTGCCACTCATATCTGGTGTCACAATAGCGTGCCTTTAAAAAGAAAAAAAGTTTTTCACTGTAAGCTAATAGCAGTCAGTGTCCTTAAAGCGGGTGTCAGGCCTTCAGCGTGTACTCTGCCAACCTCTGCAAGTGCACTTTGCCACTCATATCTGGTGTCACTATAGCGTGCCTTTAAAAAGAAAAAAAGTTTTTCACTGTAAGCTAATAGCAGTCAGTGTCCTTGAAGCGGGTGTCAGGCCTTCAGCGTGTACCCTGCCAACCTCTGCAAGTGCACTTTGCCACTCATATTTGGTGTCACTATAGCGTGCCTTTAAAAAGAAAAAAAGAGAGGGGCGTGGTCTGACTGCCGACAGAGATGGCCGCCTAAAGCCGGAGCTCCGCACCAGAGGCTCTTAAACTAGCACTATAATCAGCACCAACCTGATCCAGACTCGCCCAGACTCAGCCCCAGCGAACCCTAAGCTGCCAGCCCGCACCGATCGCGGATGTCCAGCCGCAAACCCGCCAAAAAGGGCCAAAAGGAAGCGCCATCAGTGGCGGAGATGTTCACGGCCCAGAGACCGTCGCCTCGTGGCACTGCTACCGACACGGGCCCCAGTGAAACACACCAGCCTGAAGCAGCCTCCACTGCCGCACTAACAGCCCCAGAGGCCTCTTCCCGCGCCATCCTTAAATCGCTGGCGGAGGTAAAAGGATATCTCGCAGCTGAAATCAGCCGCACAGTGGCGGAAGTGAAGGCAGAGATTGCCGCCATTGGGGCCCGAACAACCGAAACGGAGCGCAGAGTAGCCCAGATGGTCACTGCGCAGAACGACACCGCTAAGGCCACCAACACCCTCAAACAAAAAATTACTGACCTAGAGATCGAACTGGAGGATATATCTAACCGGTCAAGACGCAATAATTTACGTGTTAGAGGCCTAACAGAAGCTGTGAGGGACGAAGACCTGGAACAGGTACTACTACAAACTTTCCAACAGCACCTGCCTAACATACCGGATTACCTCTGGCTGATTGACAGAGCACATAGAGCCCTCAGGGCCAAAGGCCCGAAGTCCAGTCCGCCAAGGGACGTCATTGTAAGATGGCACTATTTCCAGACAAAGGAAGCCATACTTAAACAGAGCAGAACAAAACCGTTCCAGCATGAAGACGCCGAACTGCAACTGTACCAAGACATCGCGCCTGCAACCCTCCTCAGAAGGCGGGCATGGAAACCAGTTACAGATCTACTGCGCCAGAAGGGAATCAGATTCGCCTGGGGGTACCCCTTCAAGATCATCGTCTTTCATGGGCCCTCACCATCCATACTGCTACCTTCAACAAATGTCCGAGACTTTCTAAAAGATCTGGATATACTGCTCCCAGAGGATCTGCAACTCCCGGTGACGGGCACCACGGACCTGCCACCATTGCCAGCTAGCTGGGAAGATCGCGGCTCCCAAGTGGACTGAGTGATCGGACTGTAGCAAACCAGTAATGTACTAACTGACTCTGGACTTGCACACGCATCATAGCAACCATTTTATTAAATGCAATTTAATCGCTCACGGTTAGAGCAAGTTAAAGAGGTTTGGAGGTCACATTTCAGCCTCGGGGGTTGAGGCTGAGGCAGGGGGTGTATGGGAGGGTGACAAGTGGGGTCCACTAACTAAAGAAACATGGGTAGGAGGGGGCGACCAACGGGGCCCCAGGCAATACGTTACCACACATTGTGATAGGCCATAACTGGGACAAGAAAGGGGGGTAAGAAGCAACAGGAGGGGAAAAAAAAAAAAAAAAAAAAAAAAACAATAATAATAATGAAAAAAGCATAAAAAGACAAAAAATTGAAAAACAATAATAATAACTGAAATAAAAATAAACTGCATTTATGGGATGGAGGGAAATGCAAGCTTACAGGGAAGAATGGGGCGGGAAGGCAGGACAGTGTCCAGTAACTACAATAGACCGCTGTCCGAAGAGCGGGAATTTCGGGTCAGGTGACCTGGTGCTCCCGCCTAAATCGGAGACCGGAACGTAAGGATAAGAGAAAGGAATAGACGTTACCAAACATTACAAGGGTGCCTCTTCCCCACCCCCATACTGCATAACCGCACTCTCCCGGAGGGCAGAAATCAGGATCCCTGTTAGCCGCAACTTAGCAGACAAAACATGGGTGGTGTACATAGCCAGAACCCGGGGGACTTCTGAACCCGCACAAGGCAGCACACTCCCTGACGCCACCCCTCCACCATAATACATAAGCGGTTTACTCCAAGCCTCGACTGGGGTATTCCCCCCCCCCCCAGACCAGAAAACCGAAATAAGGCGTAGTAACGTAGAGCGCAAAGGGCTTGATCAGGCAAGGAATATACGAGTGGACGACCCATCCCCCCCCCTCCCCCCCGAGATACTCAGCAGACACAGGTTGTTTATTCTTTGGCCGAGCCTCGGCAGGGTGCATATCGGCTGAGTTTCCCCCCCGTTAGAGGAGATACCCTCAGCGCGGTGGATGCCCACCCCCTATAGCTCCTGGCGACTGGTAAGACCCGGATAAGTTACATTTAATTTAGTGTTTCACTATATTACGCTCATTGTGAACTTGGTTGGTTCACACTGCATATTGTACTGTTTTAATTAATTATTCATTTGCTTCTTCGTAGGTTGTATTTTCACTACAACCTCCTCTTTCTACCTACCCACTTCAATCTCTCCACCCTCCCCTTTCCCCCGTTCCGCACGCATACACAAGCGACTTAGAGGAGATTGGCACCTGAGGACGCATCTGCTGGGGTGGACGGCACCGGTTTCGACCTGAGCGCGAGATAGACTGACACCTCGCCCTAGGTCAGGTAAGCGGACGCACCATATCCCACACACAGACATGGACCTAAAGATAACCTCACTGAACGTGAATGGGTTAAATATACCCAACAAACGAAGACTGCTTCTTAGAGAAGTGCGACGACAGAGGGCAGATGTCACATTCGTACAAGAAACCCACATACCTAACGGCTCCCACATAGCCTTAACTGATCACGTATATACAAGGGCATTCGCATCCCGAGCCCCATGGAAGAAAAACGGAGTAGAGATACTCATCCATAAAAAATGCCCCATACAGATCACAAATATACAAACTGATACAGAGGGCCGGTACGTGGTCCTGTCAGGCACAATTCACTCCAACACATATCATTTAATTAACGTATATGCCCCGAACACTCCCACACCAGGGTTCTGGGCAGAACTCGAGACAAGGATCTCCACCCTCCCAAGGGGCATAGTGATACTAGGGGGGGACCTTAATGCGACACCCTGTCCAGCGACGGACCGGGGAGGCGGGCAACACCTCCCACGATCACAATACAGAGGGGGACAGGACAAACTCCTAAACAACTTCATACTCAACACGGGACTACTAGATCCCTGGCGTATCCACCACCCGAGTACACGTGATTACACGTTCTACTCTGCCTCCCATGCCACCTACTCGCGCATCGACCTATTTCTCACAAACAAATTGGGCATGCAGTGGGTCAAAACTACTACGATTAACCTAATCTCCTGGTCAGACCACGCAGATATTGAAATAACCCTTAAAACTGCGGGCGCACGCACACCATGGAAGTGGAGAATGAACCCCTCCCTTCTTAAGAACCTACAGGTTTAAGAGAGTGTTAGACGCGAACTAACACAATACTTCCAAACCAACGACACCCCGGACATATCGCCCACAACCCTATGGGCGGCCCATAAGCCCGTTATCAGAGGCCTTCTTATTAAGCTAGCCACACAACACAAGAAGCAGAAATACGATAAGCTTACGGACCTACTCAAGCAATTACGCAGAACAGAGCAGCAACATAAACAAAACGCTACACCCACAACATATAGTGATTTACAGGAACTTAGACGGATGATCAGAGAGCTGATGGTGGACGAGGTCAGCAATGACATGCGCCACACCAAAAGACTCTTCTACGAGAAGTCCAACAAAATGGACACCCTTCTCGCAAGAGCCCTACGACCTAGAGCACATAAAACCACGACAATCATCGTCAAAAACGCACAAGGAACGGTCCTTACCAACCCCAGTGAGGTGAACGATGAATTCACACAGTTCTATGCACAACTATATAACCACTCCCCCACCCTGACAGAGTCCAATACCGAGTACATGTCGGAGCTTCAGGCATTCCTAGCCAGGGCCCGACTCCCGAAACTTGCCACAGACCTGACAGAGCCCCTGGGAAACGCAATAGAAATGGACGAAGTAGTTGCGGCTCTCGCAGGGCTTAAGGGGAACAAAGCCCCAGGCCCTGATGGATTTGACGGCACATACTACAAGACATTCAAGGACGACTTAATGCCATACCTAACCAACATGTACAAATGCTGGACACAAGGCGACATGCCACACCAAGACCTCTCGACAGCAGACATCACCCTAATCCCCAAACCTGATAAGGATACCACCAGCATCACCAATTACCGGCCCATATCCCTAATAAATTTTGACCTCAAAGCTTACGCAAAACTACTAGCCAACCGGCTGAACCCGCTCCTCACAGCATGTATACACCCCGACCAAGTGGGCTTCGTCCCCACGCGACAGTTGTATGAGAACACACGAAGAGCGGTGGACCTCATATGGAGGACGGGCGAGAAACAGACGCCTTCTCTGATCCTCTCTCTGGATGCGGAGAAGGCGTTTGATCGGGTCCTCTGGCCCTTTCTCTTCACATTACTGCGCGACATGCACCTACCAGACACATTTATCAACGCGATCCAGGCCCTATATGCGAACCCCAGAGCACAAACACTAGTACCAGGAACAACACAACGCCCCTTTGCCCTTAAAAACGGCACGCGACAGGGATGCCCCCTGTCCCCCCTCCTATTCATATTAGCATTGGAACTGCTCTTGCGGCTCATTAGGGAACACCCGGGGATCAGAGGAGTCAGGGTAGCGTCAGAGGAGTTTAAAGTTTCGGCCTACGCCGATGACATCATGCTGACCCTCACCAACCCGAAAGACTCAGTGCCAAACCTTCTTGATCTACTCGACGAATATAACCGCGTCTCAGGGTACAAGATAAATGTTGACAAATCGGTGGGCATGCCCATCGGACTCCCAGACTCAGACATCGCATGGCTGGCCAACACATACCCACTGAACATTAGCAGCCGCCCAATTAAATACCTAGGAGTGGCACTCCCCCCCGACCCTAAAGACCTGTATGCGGAAAACCATAAAAGACTGATAACCACACTGATCAAAGACATTACCAAATGGCATGAAAAACCCATCTCATGGATAGGCAGACTACACAGCGTCAAGATGAATATCTTGCCGCGCCTCCTGTTCCTCTTCCAAGCCCTACCGGTACGGGTCACTAAAGGAGACCTAAAACCAATTCAAACAGCAATAGACGACTTCATATGGGCAGGGAAGAGGCACAGGATAGCGAGACAAACCCTGTATACACCCAAAAGCAGGGGCGGTCTCGGGCTACCCCATCTCCACGCCTACTACCTATCCGCACAATTAGCGCAAATAATAGAGTGGCATTCGCCACCTGACACCCACCGATGGGTCGATCTAGAAACGATGATCATGAACACGGACCTACCGCAATATTGGATCTGGGTCCCCAAGCTGGACAGACCGGTTCTCTCTACGACCTGCCCAGCAATCCTGAACTCGATCAGGATCTGGGACGCCACGGCACACAAACACGCCTTAACTCACCCCATCTCACCCCTAACACCGTACCTACGCAATAACGCCTTTCCACCTGGCCTGACAGCTAGAGACTTTCAGGGAATAGAGAACACGGGCATCCAAAGATATCACCAGCTATACCAGGCAGGTACTCTCAGAACCTTCGAAAACCTCGCCACCTTGGCCCCATTAACCACAAAGGACCACTTCAGATATATTCAGCTCAGGGACTTTGCGGGTAAGACACAGGTGAGGGAGGCCGCTCATACCAGACCAACATTCTTTGAAAAATTGTGCATATCCGAAGGGCCACGTACCGGCCTAATCACCCTCCTCTACACCCAATTAAGCGCACCAACAGACAAGACATACACTCCCGCCTATGTCACACAATGGGAAACCGATCTACAACAAACACTAGAGGGGGGAGAGTGGCAAGATATCTGGGAAGCAGCAGCAAAAACATCCATCTGTGTACTCCATCAAGAACAATGCTATAAAACTCTTATGCGGTGGTACACCACACCGGTTAAACTGTACCGCATGGGTAAAACACCCATTGACACATGCTGGAGGGGGTGCGGGGAGAAGGGTACGTACCTACACATGTGGTGGACGTGTCCCAAGGCAATGACATACTGGGAAGGAATAGCCCGCCTTATGACAGAAGTACTACACAAAACACTGACCCCGGACCCATGGTCCTTCCTGATAGCCAGACCAGTTGACGGCCTGACCAACAAAGAACAAAGACTGTTCAACAAGATATCCCTGGCCGCAAGGCGAGCCTTGGCGCATACCTGGCTACAAACCGACATGCCACAAATAGAAAAAGTCATCCACAACATCAAAGAGGCACACCTTATGGATAAATTGACAGCACAAAGAAGGGACACATATCCTCAATTCATCAAAACATGGGAGCCGTGGGAGGACTATACTGATAGTTGAGAATGACATAGACACAGTGACGAATTTTCAGGAACACACGTTTTGGAGATGGCCACCGGTGCCGGCCACCCCGATCTCATGGATGCCCATTCCGCACGAACGCAACCCTGTACTACCCCTCCCCCCCCCTCTCCCCTCCCTTCTCTTCTCCTCCCAAACTTCTCTACTTTTCACCCCAACCCACTCTCGGGTCATATCATAAAATTGTTCATGTCATGATAGGGTGTATAAGACAAAGATACAAGGCCACAGGCCGCAAATGTATAGAGTATATTGATACACAGAGATAAAGAAAGGTCTACACGTGGATCGCAACTAGCATCTGAGCTAGAACAGAGGCTGAAGACATATCCTCGAGAGAGACCGATTGTCCTTACCTCACAAGACAAGGATAGTAAACTAATGTATATTGAAGGATGAACCCCCATTACTGTTCATAATTGAATTGGCTAGATCAGTCTTGTGTAACCTGGTATGGAATATCTCATTGATCATTGTATATTTGTACCACTGGCAAGTAATTTTTGTCTGTATAACCATACAAGCATATACCCTATAAGTATGTTATATCAAATAGACATGCATGAACTTATAAATAAAGATTATAAAAAAAAAAAAAAAAAAAAGATTTTCACTGTAAGCTAATAGCAGTCAGTGTCCTTAAAGCGGGTGTCAGGCCTTCAGCATGTACTCTGCCAACCTCTGCAAGTGCACTTTGCCACTCATATCTGGTGTCACTATAGCGTGCCTTTAAAAAGAAAAAAAGTTTTACACTGTAAGCTAATAGCAGTCAGTGTCCTTAAAGCGGGTGTCAGGCCTTCAGCGTGTACTCTGCCAACCTCTGCAAGTGCACTTTGCCACTCATATCTGGTGTCACTATAGCGTGCCTTTAAAAAGAAAAAAAGTTTTACACTGTAAGCTAATAGCAGTCAGTGTCCTTGAAGCGGGTGTCAGGCCTTCAGCGTGTACCCTGCCAACCTCTGCAAGTGCACTTTGCCACTCATATTTGGTGTCACTATAGCTGTCAGGGTACCTGTGGTCTCTACCTCCGAAAGAGGTAGAGACTTAGCTGTTCCTCCATCCAGACGGTCTGATGGCTCCCTTCCCCGCGGTCTATCCGGTCATGCTAGGCCGGCCGCGAGGGAGTGACTGCCTTTTACAGCATCTAGGCAGGAAGTAGTCATCAGGACACTCCCCCGGAACAACCTGTCAGTCAATGGCTGCAGGACCAATCAGGACGCCTTGGAGGCGTGGTTACTGCTCTGAACAGGGTATTTAACAGAGCTTCTTTCATTAGCTCATTGCCCTGTCGTGGTTCTAGCTTGTTCTAGTCACTCAGTGCTTGTGTATTCTATTATCCCTTTTGGTTTTGACCCGGCTTGTTTACCTTACTCTGCTTATCTCTGTTACCCTTGATTTGGCTTGTCTCTCGCTTACCTGTCTTCTGTTACCCTCGACCTCGGCTTGTCTTTGACCATTCTATACTGTACTACTTACGTTAGTCCGGCCATTCTAAGGTCCGGTATACGTATCTGGCTACTGTTTGTACTCTGCGTGTTGGATCCCTGTCCCGATCCTGACATTACGACAGGGCCAATGGATCCTGCAAGTACAAACAGTCAGCTGGCTGCTCCTGATCCTAGGTTTGAAGCCATGGATCACAGAATGGATCAGATGGCGCTTGCGCTACAGGCTCTATTAGCTTGTGCCAATAACCCACCAGAGGAGATACGTAATACCCCTGTTTCTCCTGTCGGTTCAGGTCTAGAGGTAACCACAGTGGGTGCTTCTTCTCACATTACCCCCCCAGTACGCTATGGTGGGGCTCCTGAGAAGTGTCGTGGTTTTTTAAACCAAATTAGTATCCACTTTGAATTGCAACCTCGCTCTTATCCTACAGATAGGGCAAAAGTAGGATTTATTATCACCCTACTCATTGAGAAGGCTCTGAGATGGGCCAACCCACTATGGGAGAACGATAATCCATTAGTTTATAACTATAACGCATTTGTAGCTGCTTTTAGAAGAACATTTGACCCTCCAGGTAGAAAGGTTAATGCAGCCAGATTACTGTTGCGCCTGAGACAGGAGAACCAAACACTGGTGGATTATGCACTAGAGTTCAGGTCTCTGGCGGCAGAAATCAAGTGGAATGAGCAGGCGTATATGGATGTATTTTTGAATGGCCTATCTGATGTAATCCTTGATGAGGTTGCTACCAGAGAACTCCCTGAGAATTTAGAGGATTTAATTTCGTTCATCTCTCGTATAGATGAACGTCTAAGAGAGAGACAGAACACTCGAGAGAGGAACCAGAGACCTTCTTTTAGGTTAGCTCCCGCTGTTCCAAGTCCTGACTCCACGATATCTTTGCTTACTGAACCTATGCAGATAGGGTATACCCGCCTCTCTGAGGAGGAAAGACAGCACAGGAGAAGAGAGGGTTTGTGTATGTATTGTGGAGCCAAGGGTCATTTACTCTCGAACTGTTCTAACCGCCCGGGAAACGCTCGCACCTAAGTCTCTCTAGAGGACAGGCCTTGGGTGTTTCTATTTTGTCCTCTACTCCTGATTATAAAGATCACAGGCTTCTGCTACCAGTTTCCTTAACTTGGGGGAAGGAAGTAGTAAGGGCTATGGCATTGATAGATTCCGGTGCTGCTGAGAATTTTATCGACCAAGCCTTTGCTAGTAAGAACAATTTCCCATCCCAGCTAAGGGAGACACCTTTGGCCGTTGAGGCCATAGATGGTAGACCACTACTAGACCCTGTTATCTTTCGTGAGACCATACCCATTAATTTAAATGTGGGTATCCTACACGTGGAGAATTTATCTCTTCTGCTCATTTCGTCTCCTTCCGTTCCCATAGTTCTGGGGTACCCATGGTTGAAAAAACATAACCCTATTATCGATTGGGAGTTAGGAGAGATACTCTCGTGGGGCCAGGGCTGCCAGGATCGGTGTTTGTGCAAGGTTTCTCCATTAGCTAATATTAACATACCGGAGAATCCTACTCAGTCCACAGAAAGACAAATACCAGACCTTTACCTAGACTTAAGGGCAGTGTTTGACAAGAAGAATGCCGATTCTTTGCCTCCACACAGGTCATTTGACTGTAAGATTAAGCTTCTACCCGGCACTATGCCTCCGAGGGGCCATGTATATCCTTTGTCTGTTCAGGAAAACTCGGTTCTAGAGGAGTATATTCGGGAGAATTTAGAAAAGGGATTCATCAGGAGGTCTTCTTCTCCGGCCGGGGCTGGGTTCTTTTTCATTAAGAAGAAGGATGGCACGCTGAGACCTTGTATCGATTACCGAGGCTTGAATAAAATAACTGTCAGAAATGCCTATCCTATCCCACTGATTGCCGAGTTATTTGATCGTCTTAAGGGCTCCAAAATCTTCACCAAGTTAGATCTCAGAGGGGCTTACAATTTGGTGAGAATCCAGCAAGGTCACGAGTGGATGACGGCATTCAATACCCGGTATGGCCATTACGAATACACTGTTATGCCATTTGGACTATGCAATGCTCCTGCAGTATTTCAAGATTTGATTAATGAGGTACTTAGGGAGTTTCAGCATGATTGTGTTATTGTTTACCTGGACGACATACTAATACACTCTAAGGAGATTGAGACTCACCATAGACAGGTCAGAAAGGTATTACACAAGCTGCTGCAACATGGTCTATATTGCAAATTGGAGAAGTGCAGTTTTGATCAGTCTCAGGTAGACTTTCTTGGATACGTGATTTCTGGGGAGGGTTTTAAAATGGATCCTGTAAAACTCCAATCTATTTTAGACTGGCTCTTGCCCAAAGGACTCAAGGCTATCCAAAGGTTTATTGGTTTTTCCAACTACTATAGGCGCTTCATTAAAGGATACTCCTCTATCATTGCGCCTATTACCAATATGACCAAACAAGGGGCTGATACTAAGTTCTGGTCTAAGGAAGCTCTGGGTGCTTTCAAGACTCTCAAGGAACTTTTTGCCTCGGCTCCCATTCTAGTCCATCCTGATACGACTCTGCCTTTCTTGCTCGAGGTCGATGCCTCTGAGACAGCAGTTGGGGCTGTTCTGTCTCAAAGGTTAGGGGTGGATAAACCGTTACACCCTTGTGGTTTCTTCTCTAAGAAATTTTCTGGGCCTGAGAGCAGATATGACATCGGGGAAAGGGAACTGTTAGCAGTCATTAAAGCCTTAAAGGAGTGGAGACATTTGTTGGAGGGGACCCTACACCCTATTACGATTTTGACGGACCACAAAAACTTGTCCTATATTGGGGAGGCTAAGCGCTTATCCTCTAGACAAGCTCGTTGGTCCTTATTCCTGACTCACTTCAATTATGTACTGACTTACAGACCTGGTTCTAAAAACTCTAAAGCCGATGCATTATCTCGCCAATATGAACCTTCTACTGTACCTGAACCAGTTCTTTCTTCTATAGTTCCGAAATGCAATATCATTGCTAATACGAATCTCAGGATTCATTCTCCATTACTGGCCGAGATCATTAAGTTGCAACATTTAGCACCTAAACAGACTCCTGCGGGCCGTCATTTCGTTCCTCCTGCTCTTCAACTGGAACTTTTACAGTGTTTACATAATAGCAAGATGGCGGGACATCCTGGTATTCGCAAAACTTACGCGTTGATCTCTAAGGACTTCTGGTGGCCTGCTTTACGGAGGGATATTGAGGAGTTCATCGCTGCATGTGAAGTTTGTACTAAAACCAAACAACCCCATACGCTTCCATGTGGATTCCTGCAACCCTTGGAGGTTCCAGAAAAACCATGGTCCTGTTTGGCCATGGACTTTATTGTCGATCTACCTATCTCTAAAAGACAGACTGTTATCCTCACCGTGGTTGACAGGTTTACTAAGATGGCACACTTCATTCCCCTGCCTAAACTCCCGTCTTCTCCCGAATTGGCAGAGATATTCGCTAAGGAGATTTTTCGCCTACATGGGATACCCTCTCAAATTGTATCGGACAGAGGCTCCCAATTTGTTTCCCGCTTTTGGAGGTCCTTCTGCTCTCAACTTGGTACTAAATTAAACTTTTCTTCTGCCTATCATCCTCAGTCTAACGGAGCTGCTGAACGTACCAACCAGAAAATTGAACAATATTTACGATGCTTTGTTTCTGAACACCAGGATGATTGGGTCGGTTTGATTCCTTGGGCGGAGTTTGCACACAACAATCTCGTTTGCGATTCTACTCATTCAAGCCCCTTCTTCATGAATTATGGTTTTCATCCGTCTATTCTTCCTTCGGATTCCCCTTCCCAGGGGGTGCCGTCGGTTGATGTTCATGTTGCCAATTTGAGGAAGTTGTGGGATCAAACTCGACAAATCCTTGTGCACAACTCTATGTTGGTCAAGAAACACGCTGATAAACGTAGAAGGGCGGCTCCGGTCTTTGTTCCAGGTGATAGGGTATGGCTGAGCACGAGGAACATCCGTTTAAAAGTGCCCTCCATGAAGTTCGCTCGTCGTTATATTGGACCCTACAGGGTGCTGACCCGTATCAATCCAGTTGCGTATCGTTTAGCTCTTCCTAATACCTTGCGCATCCCGAACTCGTTTCACGTTTCATTACTAAAACCACTCATATGTAACAGATTTTCCTCCACAATAGCCCCTCCTCGCCCCGTTCAGGTGGAGGGTCAGGAGGAGTATGAGGTTAACTCTATTATTGATTCTCGAATCTCCCGGGGGAGAGTACAATATCTGGTTGATTGGAAGGGATATGGTCCTGAGGAGAGGAGTTGGGTACCTCAGGAGGATGTTCATGCTCCCCGTCTCCGCAGGGCGTATCACTCTCGCTTCCCATCTCGTCCCGGTTCATTCCGCCCGGTGGGCGTATCTGAGAGGGGGGGTACTGTCAGGGTACCTGTGGTCTCTACCTCCGAAAGAGGTAGAGACTTAGCTGTTCCTCCATCCAGACGGTCTGATGGCTCCCTTCCCCGCGGTCTATCCGGTCATGCTAGGCCGGCCGCGAGGGAGTGACTGCCTTTTACAGCATCTAGGCAGGAAGTAGTCATCAGGACACTCCCCCGGAACAACCTGTCAGTCAATGGCTGCAGGACCAATCAGGACGCCTTGGAGGCGTGGTTACTGCTCTGAACAGGGTATTTAACAGAGCTTCTTTCATTAGCTCATTGCCCTGTCGTGGTTCTAGCTTGTTCTAGTCACTCAGTGCTTGTGTATTCTATTATCCCTTTTGGTTTTGACCCGGCTTGTTTACCTTACTCTGCTTATCTCTGTTACCCTTGATTTGGCTTGTCTCTCGCTTACCTGTCTTCTGTTACCCTCGACCTCGGCTTGTCTTTGACCATTCTATACTGTACTACTTACGTTAGTCCGGCCATTCTAAGGTCCGGTATACGTATCTGGCTACTGTTTGTACTCTGCGTGTTGGATCCCTGTCCCGATCCTGACAATAGCGTGCCTTTAAAAAGAAAAAAAGATTTTCACTGTAAGCTAATAGCAGTCAGTGTCCTTAAAGCGGGTGTCAGGCCTTCAGCATGTACTCTGCCAACCTCTGCAAGTGCACTTTGCCACTCATATCTGGTGTCACTATAGCGTGCCTTTAAAAAGAAAAAAAGTTTTACACTGTAAGCTAATAGCAGTCAGTGTCCTTAAAGCGGGTGTCAGGCCTTCAGCGTGTACTCTGCCAACCTCTGCAAGTGCACTTTGCCACTCATATCTGCAGGGGTCAAGTCCTGGGTAAAAAAGTGCAGGAACTCACCCAAGACCCACTCCCGCCCCCTTCCCCCCGCCCCCCCCCCCCCTCACACCACAAAAAAATGATACGCTTGTATGCAGGGGCTGAGTAAGGGCACGGGGCTGAGGAGGGGGACAGGAGCTGAGGCAGAGGGACAGGAGCTTAGGTGGGGTGGGGGGCATGGGCTGAGGAAAGGGATGGGGCTGAGGAAAGGGACAGGAACTGAGGGGCTGAGGAAAGGGACAGGAACTGAGGGGCTGAGGAAAGGGACAGGAACTGAGGGGCTGAGGAAAGGGACAGGAACTGAGGGGCTGAGGAAAGGGACAGGAACTGAGGGGCTGAGGAAAGGGACAGGAACTGAGGGGCTGAGGAGAGGGACAGGAACTGAGGGGCTGAGGAGAGGGACAGGAACTGAGGGGCTAAGGAAAGGGACAGGAACTGAGGGGCTGAGGAAAGGGACAGGAACTGAGGGGCTGAGGAAAGGGACAGGAACTGAGGGGCTGAGGAAAGGGACAGGAACTGAGGGGCTGAGGAGGGGGACAGGGGCTGACGAAGGGGGCAGGGGCTGAGGAGGGGGGCAGGGGCTGAGAAGAGGGAAAGGGGCTGAGGAAGGGGGACAGGGGCTGAGGAAGGGGGACAGGGGCTGAGGAAAGGGGACAGGGGCTGAGAAAAGGGACAGGGGCTGAGGAAAAGGGACAGGGGCTGAGGAAAAGGGACAGGGGCTGAGGAAAAGGGACAGGGGCTGAGGAAGAGGGACAGGGGCTGAGGAAGAGGGACAGGGGCTGAGGAAGAGGGACAGGGGCTGAGGAAGAGGTACAGGGGCTGAGGAAGAGGGACAGGGGCTGAGGAAGAGGGACAGGGGCTGAGGAAGAGGGGCAGGGGCTGAGGAAGAGGGGCAGGGGCTGAGGAGGGGGACAGGGGCTGATGCTCGTATGCAGGGGCTGAGTAAGAGCACTGGGCTGAGTAAGGTGGACAGGGGCTGAGGAGGGGGACAGGGGCTGAGGAGGGGGACAGGGGCTAAGTAAGGTGACAGTGCTGTGGAAAAGGGACAGGAGCTTAGGAGGAGGGGGGGCATGGGTTGAGGAAGGGGCCATGGGCTGAGGAAGGGGCCATGGGCTGAGGAGGGGGACAGGGGCTAAGTAAGGTGACAGTGCTGTGGAAAAGGGACCGGAGCTTAGGAGGAGGGGGGGGCATGGGTTGAGGAAGGGGCCATGGGCTGAGTAAGGTGGCAGGGCTGAGGAAGAGGGACAGGAGCTTAGGAGGAGGGGGGCATGGGCTGAGGAAGGGGCCATGGGCTGAGGAGGGGGACAGAGGCTGAGGAGGGGGACAGAGGCTGAGGAGGGGGACAGAGGCTGAGGAGGGGGACAGAGGCTGAGGAGGGGGACAGAGGCTGAGGAGGGGGACAGAGGCTGAGGAGGGGGACAGAGGCTGAGGAGGGGGACAGAGGCTGAGGAGGGGGACAGAGGCTGAGGAGGGGTGCAGGGGCTGATGAAGGGAGCAGGGGCTGAGTAAGAAGACAGGGACTGAGGAGGGAGACAGGGACTGAGGAGGGAGACAGGGACTGAGGAGGGAGACAGGGACTGAGGAGGGAGACAGGGACTGAGGAGGGAGACAGGGACTGAGGAGGGAGACAGGGACTGAGGAGGGAGACAGGGACTGAGGAGGGAGACAGGGACTGAGGAGGGAGACAGGGACTGAGGAGGGAGACAGGGACTGAGGAGGGAGACAGGGACTGAGGAGGGAGACAGGGACTGAGGAGGGAGACAGGGACTGAGGAGGGAGACAGGGACTGAGGAGGGAGACAGGGACTGAGGAGGGAGACAGGGACTGAGGAGGGAGACAGAGACTGAGGAGGGGGGCAAGGACTGAGGAGGGAGACAGGGACTGAGGAGGGGGGCAGGGCTTGAGGAGGGGGGCAGGGACTGAGGAGGGAGACAGGGACTGAGGAGGGAGACAGGGACTGAGGAGGGAGACAGGGACTGAGGAGGGAGACAGGGACTTAGGAGGGGGACAGGGACTGAGGAGGGAGACAGGGACTGAGGAGGGAGACAGGGACTGAGGAGGGAGACAGGGACTGAGTAAGGGGACAGGGCTTGAGGAGGAGGGCAGGGACTGAGGAGGGGGGCAGGGCTTGAGGAGGGGGGCAGGGACTGAGGAGGGAGACAGGGACTGAGGAGGGAGACAGGGACTGAGGAGGGAGACAGGGACTGAGGAGGGAGACAGGGACTGAGGAGGGAGACAGGGACTGAGGAGGGGGGCAAGGACTGAGGAAAGGGACAGGGACTGAGGAGGGGGGCAAGGACTGAGGAGGGAGACAGGGACTGAGTAAGGGGACAGGGCTTGAGGAGGGGGCAGGGACTGAGGAGGGGGGCAGGGCTTGAGGAGGGGGGCAGGGCTTGAGGAGGGGGGCAGGGACTGAGGAGGGAGACAGGGACTGAGGAGGGAGACAGGGACTGAGGAGGGAGACAGGGACTTAGGAGGGGGACAGGGACTGAGGAGGGAGACAGGGACTGAGGAGGGAGACAGGGACTGAGGAGGGAGACAGGGACTGAGGAGGGAGACAGGGACTGAGTAAGGGGACAGGGCTTGAGGAGGGGGACAGAGACTGAGGAAAGGGACAGGGACTGAGGAGGGGGGCAAGGACTGAGGAGGGAGACAGGGCTTGAGGAGGGGGGGCAGGGACTGAGGAGGGGGGGCAGGGACTGAGGAGGGGGGGCATGGACTGAGGAGGGGGGGCATGGACTGAGGAGGGGGGGCATGGACTGAGGAGGGGGGGCATGGACTGAGGAGGGGGGCATGGACTGAGGAGGGGGGCATGGACTGAGGAGGGGGGCATGGACTGAGGAGGGGGGCATGGACTGAGGAGGGGGGCATGGACTGAGGAGGGGGGCATGGAGTGAGGAGGGGGGGCATGGACTGAGGAGGGGGGCATGGACTGAGGAGGGGGGCATGGACTGAGGAGGGGGGCATGGACTGAGGAGGGGGGCATGGACTGAGGAGGGGGGCATGGACTGAGGAGGGGGGCATGGACTGAGGAGGGGGGCATGGACTGAGGAGGGGGGCATGGACTGAGGAAAGGGACAGGGACTGAGGAAAGGGACAGGGACTGAGGAGGGAGACAGGGACTGAGGAGGGAGACAGGGACTGAGGAGGGAGACAGGGACTGAGGAGGGAGACAGGGACTGAGGAGGGAGACAGGGACTGAGGAGGGAGACAGGGACTGAGGAGGGAGACAGGGACTGAGGAGGGAGACAGGGACTGAGGAGGGAGACAGGGACTGAGGAGGGAGACAGGGACTGAGGAGGGAGACAGGGACTGAGGAGGGAGACAGGGACTGAGTAAGGGGACAGGGCTTGAGGAGGGGGGCAGGGCTTGAGGAGGGGGGCAGGGACTGAGGAGGGGGCAGGGACTGAGGAGGGGGGCAGGGACTGAGGAGGGGGGCAGGGACTGAGGAGGGGGTCAGGGACTGAGGAGGGGGGCATGGACTGAGGAGGGGGGCATGGACTGAGGAGGGGGGCATGGACTGAGGAGGGGGGCATGGACTGAGGAGGGGGGCATGGACTGAGGAGGGGGGCATGGACTGAGGAGGGGGGCATGGACTGAGGAAAGGGACAGGGACTGAGGAGGGAGACAGGGACTGAGGAGGGAGACAGGGACTGAGGAGGGAGACAGGGACTGAGGAGGGAGACAGGGACTGAGGAGGGAGACAGGGACTGAGGAGGGAGACAGGGACTGAGGAGGGAGACAGGGACTGAGGAGGGAGACAGGGACTGAGGAGGGAGACAGAGACTGAGGAGGGAGACAGGGACTGAGGAGGGAGACAGGGACTGAGGAGGGAGACAGGGACTGAGGAGGGAGACAGGGACTGAGGAGGGAGACAGGGACTGAGGAGGGAGACAGGGACTGAGGAGGGAGACCGGGACTTAAATAGGGGGACAGGGACTCGAGAAAGGGACTTAGGAGGGAGACAGGGACTGAGGAGGGAGACAGGGACTGAGGAGGGAGACAGGGACTGAGGAGGGAGACCGGGACTTAAATAGGGGGACAGGGACTCGAGAAAGGGACTTAGGAGGGGGACAGGGACTGAGGAGGGGGACAGGGACTGAGGAGGGGGACAGGAACTGAGATGGGGGGACAGGGAATGAGGAGGGGGGACAGGGCCTTAAATATGGGGACAGGGACTGAGGAGGGGGGCATGGACTGAGGAGGGGGGCATGGACTGAGGAGGGGGGCATGGACTGAGGAGGGGGGCATGGACTGAGGAGGGGGGCATGGACTGAGGAGGGGGGCATGGACTGAGGAAAGGGACAGGGACTGAGGAAAGGGACAGGGACTGAGGAAAGGGACAGGGACTGAGGAGGGAGACAGGGACTGAGGAGGGAGACAGGGACTGAGGAGGGAGACAGGGACTGAGGAGGGAGACAGGGACTGAGGAGGGAGACAGGGACTGAGGAGGGAGACAGGGACTGAGGAGGGAGACAGGGACTGAGGAGGGAGACAGGGACTGAGGAGGGAGACAGGGACTGAGGAGGGAGACAGGGACTGAGGAGGGAGACAGGGACTGAGGAGGGAGACAGGGACTGAGGAGGGAGACCGGGACTTAAATAGGGGGACAGGGACTCGAGAAAGGGACTTAGGAGGGAGACAGGGACTGAGGAGGGAGACAGGGACTGAGGAGGGAGACAGGGACTGAGGAGGGAGACAGGGACTGAGGAGGGAGACCGGGACTTAAATAGGGGGACAGGGACTCGAGAAAGGGACTTAGGAGGGGGACAGGGACTGAGGAGGGGGACAGGGACTGAGGAGGGGGACAGGAACTGAGATGGGGGGACAGGGAATGAGGAGGGGGGACAGGGCCTTAAATATGGGGACAGGGACCGAGGAGGGGGGACAGGGCCTTAACCCCTTAAGGACCAAACTTCTGGAATAAAAGGGAATCATGACATGTCACACATGTCATGTGTCCTTAAGGGGTTAAATAGGGGGACAGGGACTGAGGAGGGGGGGCAGGGCCTTAAATAGGGGGACAGGGACTGAGGAGGGGGACAGGGACAGGCCTGAGGAAGGGGGACAGGGCCTTAAATAGGGGGACAGGGACTGAGGAGGGGGGCAGGGCTTGAGGAGGGGGACAGAGACTGAGGAAAGGGACAGGGACTGAGGAGGGGGGCAAGGACTGAGGAGGGAGACAGGGACTGAGTAAGGGGGCAGGGCTTGAGGAGGGGGGCAGGGCTTGAGGAGGGGGGCAGGGCTTGAGGAGGGGGGCAGGGACTGAGGAGGGGGGCAGGGACTGAGGAGGGGGGCAGGGACTGAGGAGGGGGGCATGGACTGAGGAGGGGGGCATGGACTGAGGAGGGGGGCATGGACTGAGGAGGGGGGCATGGACTGAGGAGGGGGGCATGGACTGAGGAGGGGGGCATGGACTGAGGAGGGGGGCATGGACTGAGGAAAGGGACAGGGACTGAGGAAAGGGACAGGGACTGAGGAGGGAGACAGGGACTGAGGAGGGAGACAGGGACTGAGGAGGGAGACAGGGACTGAGGAGGGAGACAGGGACTGAGGAGGGAGACAGGGACTGAGGAGGGAGACAGGGGCTGAGGAGGGAGACAGGGACTGAGGAGGGAGACAGGGACTGAGGAGGGAGACAGGGACTGAGGAGGGAGACAGGGACTGAGGAGGGAGACAGGGACTGAGGAGGGAGACAGGGACTGAGGAGGGAGACAGGGACTGAGGAGGGAGACAGGGACTGAGGAGGGAGACAGGGACTGAGGAGGGAGACAGGGACTGAGGAGGGAGACAGGGACTGAGGAGGGAGACAGGGACTGAGGAGGGAGACAGGGACTGAGGAGGGAGACAGGGACTGAGTAAGGGGACAGGGCTTGAGGAGGGGGACAGGGCTTGAGGAGGGGGACAGAGACTGAGGAAAGGGACAGGGACTGAGGAGGGGGGCAAGGACTGAGGAGGGAGACAGGGCTTGAGTAAGGGGACAGGGCTTGAGGAGGGGGGCAGGGACTGAGGAGGGGGGCAGGGCTTGAGGAGGGGGACAGGGACTGAGGAAAGGGACAGGGACTGAGGAGGGGGGCAAGGACTGAGGAGGGAGACAGGGACTGAGTAAGGGGACAGGGCTTGAGGAGGGGGGCAGGGCTTGAGGAGGGGGGCAGGGCTTGAGGAGGGGGGCAGGGACTGAGGAGGGGGGCAGGGACTGAGGAGGGGGGCAGGGCTTGAGGAGGGGGACAGGGACTGAGGAAAGGGACAGGGACTGAGGAGGGGGGCAAGGACTGAGGAGGGAGACAGGGACTGAGTAAGGGGACAGGGCTTGAGGAGGGGGGCAGGGACTGAGGAGGGGGGCAGGGCTTGAGGAGGGGGGCAGGGACTGAGGAGGGGGGCAGGGACTGAGGAGGGGGGCATGGACTGAGGAGGGGGGCAGGGACTGAGGAGGGGGGCAGGGACTGAGGAGGGGGGCAGGGACTGAGGAGGGGGGCATGGACTGAGGAGGGGGCATGGACTGAGGAGGGGGGCATGGACTGAGGAGGGGGGCATGGACTGAGGAGGGGGGCATGGACTGAGGAGGGGGGCATGGACTGAGGAGGGGGGCATGGACTGAGGAGGGGGGCATGGACTGAGGAGGGGGGCATGGACTGAGGAGGGGGGCATGGACTGAGGAGGGGGGCATGGACTGAGGAAAGGGACAGGGACTGAGGAAAGGGACAGGGACTGAGGAGGGAGACAGGGACTGAGGAGGGAGACAGGGACTGAGGAGGGAGACAGGGACTGAGGAGGGAGACAGGGACTGAGGAGGGAGACAGGGACTGAGGAGGGAGACAGGGACTGAGGAGGGAGACAGGGACTGAGGAGGGAGACAGGGACTGAGGAGGGAGACAGGGACTGAGGAGGGAGACAGGGACTGAGGAGGGAGACAGGGACTGAGGAGGGAGACAGGGACTGAGGAGGGAGACAGGGGCTGAGGAGGGAGACAGGGGCTGAGGAGGGAGACAGGGACTGAGTAAGGGGACAGGGCTTGAGGAGGGGGGCAGGGCTTGAGGAGGGGGGCAGGGCTTGAGGAGGGGGGCAGGGACTGAGGAGGGGGGCAGGGACTGAGGAGGGGGGCAGGGCTTGAGGAGGGGGACAGGGACTGAGGAAAGGGACAGGGACTGAGGAGGGGGGCAAGGACTGAGGAGGGAGACAGGGACTGAGTAAGGGGACAGGGCTTGAGGAGGGGGGCAGGGACTGAGGAGGGGGGCAGGGCTTGAGGAGGGGGGCAGGGACTGAGGAGGGGGGCAGGGACTGAGGAGGGGGGCAGGGACTGAGGAGGGGGGCAGGGACTGAGGAGGGGGGCATGGACTGAGGAGGGGGGCATGGACTGAGGAGGGGGGCAGGGACTTAGGAGGGGGGCAGGGACTGAGGAGGGGGGCAGGGACTGAGGAGGGGGGCATGGACTGAGGAGGGGGGCATGGACTGAGGAGGGGGGCATGGACTGAGGAGGGGGGCATGGACTGAGGAGGGGGGCATGGACTGAGGAAAGGGACAGGGACTGAGGAAAGGGACAGGGACTGAGGAAAGGGACAGGGACTGAGGAAAGGGACAGGGACTGAGGAGGGAGACAGGGACTGAGGAGGGAGACAGGGACTGAGGAGGGAGACAGGGACTGAGGAGGGAGACAGGGACTGAGGAGGGAGACAGGGACTGAGGAGGGAGACAGGGACTGAGGAGGGAGACAGGGACTGAGGAGGGAGACAGGGACTGAGGAGGGAGACCGGGACTTAAATAGGGGGACAGGGACTCGAGAAAGGGACTTAGGAGGGGGACAGGGACTTAGGAGGGGGACAGGGACTTAGGAGGGGGACAGGGACTGAGGAGGGGGACAGGGACTGAGGAGGGGGACAGGAACTGAGATGGGGGGACAGGGAATGAGGAGGGGGGACAGGGCCTTAAATATGGGGACAGGGACTGAGGAGGGGGGACAGGGCCTTAACCCCTTAAGGACCAAACTTCTGGAATAAAAGGGAATCATGACATGTCACACATGTCATGTGTCCTTAAGGGGTTAAATAGGGGGACAGGGACTGAGGAGGGGGGACAGGGCCTTAAATAGGGGGACAGGGACTGAGGAGGGGGACAGGGACAGGCCTGAGGAAGGGGGACAGGGCCTTAAATAGGGGGACAGGGACTGAGGAGGGGGACAGGGACAGGCCTGAGGAAGGGGGACAGGGCCTTAAATAGGGGGACAGGCCTGAGGAGGGGGACAGGGACTGAGGAGGGGGACAGGGACTGAGGAGGGGGACAGGGACTGGGGAAAGGGACTAAGGAGGGGGGCAGGAACTGAGGAGGGAGACAGGGACTGAGGAGGGGGACAGGGCCTTAAATAGGGAGACAGGGACTGGGGAGGGAGACAGGGACTGAGGAGGGAGACAGGGACTGAGGAGGGAGACAGGGACTGGGGAGGGAGGACAGGGACTGGGGAGGGAGGACAGGGACTGAGGAGGGAGGCAGGGACTGGGGAGGGAGATAGGGACTGAGGAGGGGGGGCAGGGACTGGGGAAAGGGATTTAAAAAAAATAAACTTAAAGTGCCTTCCCCCCTCCCTGAGGCTTACCTTGGGCCAGGAGGGGTGGGACAGGAGCTGGAACCTGCAGCCTGTGGAGTAAGCCGGCCTCTCCTGATGATGTCAGTAGGAGGGGGCGTGACTTCCTCTGCTCCCCAGCGGTCCTGTGAGAAGAGCAGAGGAAGCCACGCCCCCTCCTACTGACATCATTATGAGAGGCCGGACGACTCCACTGACTGCAGGGGGAGAGGTGAGTTTAAAAATCCGAGTCCCCAGTCAGAGGCAGGGGATTCGGATTTGTGCTCCCCCTGCTCTGGCAGCCGCTTGTGCCAGCCCTGGGTCCTGCAGGATTAGTAATGGGAACGGCGTTCCTGCTGTGGAAAAAGTGCAGGAACGCCGTTCCCACGCGTTCCTGCAGGACTCGAGCCCTGCATATCTGGTGTCACTATAGCGTGCCTTTAAAAAGAAAAAAAGTTTTACACTGTAAGCTAATAGCAGTCAGTGTCCTTGAAGCGGGTGTCAGGCCTTCAGCGTGTACCCTGCCAACCTCTGCAAGTGCACTTTGCCACTCATATTTGGTGTCACTATAGCGTGCCTTTAAAAAGAAAAAAAGATTTTCACTGTAAGCTAATAGCAGTCAGTGTCCTTAAAGCGGGTGTCAGGCCTTCAGCATGTACTCTGCCAACCTCTGCAAGTGCACTTTGCCACTCATATCTGGTGTCACTATAGCGTGCCTTTAAAAAGAAAAAAAGTTTTACACTGTAAGCTAATAGCAGTCAGTGTCCTTAAAGCGGGTGTCAGGCCTTCAGCGTGTACTCTGCCAACCTCTGCAAGTGCACTTTGCCACTCATATCTGGTGTCACTATAGCGTGCCTTTAAAAAGAAAAAAAGTTTTACACTGTAAGCTAATAGCAGTCAGTGTCCTTGAAGCGGGTGTCAGGCCTTCAGCGTGTACCCTGCCAACCTCTGCAAGTGCACTTTGCCATTCATATTTGGTGTCACTATAGCGTGCCTTTAAAAAGAAAAAAAGATTTTCACTGTAAGCTAATAGCAGTCAGTGTCCTTAAAGCGGGTGTCAGGCCTTCAGCATGTACTCTGCCAACCTCTGCAAGTGCACTTTGCCACTCATATCTGGTGTCAATATAGCGTGCCTTTAAAAAGATAAAAGTTTTTCACTGTAAGCTAATAGCAGTCAGTGTCCTTAAAGCGGGTGTCAGGCCTTCAGCGTGTACTCTGCCAACCTCTGCAAGTGCACTTTGCCACTCATATCTGGTGTCGCTATAGTGTGCCTTTAAAAAGAAAAAAGTTTCTCACTGTAAGCTAATAGCAGTCAGTGTCCTTAAAGCGGGTGTCAGGCCTTCAGCGTTTACTCTGCCAACCTCTGCAAGTGCACATTGCCACTCATATCTGGTGTCACTATAGCGTGCATTTAAAACCCCAAAACTTTTTCCACTGTTATAGATTGAATAGCAGTTAGTTGTCTTCAAGCGGGTGTCAGGCCTACAGCGTGTACTCTGCCAACCTCTGCCAGTGCACATTGCCACTCATATCTGGTCTCACAGTAGCTTGCACGCATAGTACCACTAATCCCCCAAAAAATGACAGGCAGAGGCAGGCCACCCCGCAGGGGCCATCGTGGTCGTGGTGCTGTGATTCCCTTTTGCCCTAGAATAATGCCCAGTTTTCTGAGGCCACGTACCCTAAACTTGAAAAGTTCTGAGGACATAGTTGACTGGCTAACACAGGACACCCAATCTTCTACAGCTTCCGCTCGGAACCTTGACGCACCATCCTCCTCCAGCTTAGCTTCAGGCACCTCTCAAGATACCACTCACCCGCCTGCCGCCACCACCAACACTAGCACCACAGCCGCTTCACTTGGTATGTCAGAGGAGTTATTTACACATCCGTTTGAAGAAATGAGTGATGCGCAACCATTATTGCCAGAGGATGTAGATAACAGGGATATGTCTCAGGCAGGCAGCATTACACACATGGACGTACGGTGTGATGATGATGATGTTGTACCCGCTACTGCTTCCTTTGCTGAGTTGTCCGATACAAGTGAAGCGGTTGATGATGACGATGCGTCCATGGATGTCACGTGGGTGCCCGCTCGGCAAGAAGAAGAACAGGGCAAAAGTTCAGATGGGGAGACAGAGAGGAGGAGGAGGAGACGAGTTGGAAGCAGGGGGAGGTCGTCGCAAGGAGCTAGTGGCACAGTCAGACAGCATGCATCGGCACCCGGGGGGGGACAGGGACTTAGGAGGGGGACAGGGACTTAGGAGGGGGACAGGGACTGAGGAGGGGGACAGGGACTGAGGAGGGGGACAGGAACTGAGATGGGGGGACAGGGAATGAGGAGGGGGGACAGGGCCTTAAATATGGGGACAGGGACTGAGGAGGGGGGACAGGGCCTTAACCCCTTAAGGACCAAACTTCTGGAATAAAAGGGAATCATGACATGTCACACATGTCATGTGTCCTTAAGGGGTTAAATAGGGGGACAGGGACTGAGGAGGGGGGACAGGGCCTTAAATAGGGGGACAGGGACTGAGGAGGGGGACAGGGACAGGCCTGAGGAAGGGGGACAGGGCCTTAAATAGGGGGACAGGGACTGAGGAGGGGGACAGGGACAGGCCTGAGGAAGGGGGACAGGGCCTTAAATAGGGGGACAGGCCTGAGGAGGGGGACAGGGACTGAGGAGGGGGACAGGGACTGAGGAGGGGGACAGGGACTGGGGAAAGGGACTAAGGAGGGGGGCAGGAACTGAGGAGGGAGACAGGGACTGAGGAGGGGGACAGGGCCTTAAATAGGGAGACAGGGACTGGGGAGGGAGACAGGGACTGAGGAGGGAGACAGGGACTGAGGAGGGAGACAGGGACTGGGGAGGGAGGACAGGGACTGGGGAGGGAGGACAGGGACTGAGGAGGGAGGCAGGGACTGGGGAGGGAGATAGGGACTGAGGAGGGGGGGCAGGGACTGGGGAAAGGGATTTAAAAAAAATAAACTTAAAGTGCCTTCCCCCCTCCCTGAGGCTTACCTTGGGCCAGGAGGGGTGGGACAGGAGCTGGAACCTGCAGCCTGTGGAGTAAGCCGGCCTCTCCTGATGATGTCAGTAGGAGGGGGCGTGACTTCCTCTGCTCCCCAGCGGTCCTGTGAGAAGAGCAGAGGAAGCCACGCCCCCTCCTACTGACATCATTATGAGAGGCCGGACGACTCCACTGACTGCAGGGGGAGAGGTGAGTTTAAAAATCCGAGTCCCCAGTCAGAGGCAGGGGATTCGGATTTGTGCTCCCCCTGCTCTGGCAGCCGCTTGTGCCAGCCCTGGGTCCTGCAGGATTAGTAATGGGAACGGCGTTCCTGCTGTGGAAAAAGTGCAGGAACGCCGTTCCCACGCGTTCCTGCAGGACTCGAGCCCTGCATATCTGGTGTCACTATAGCGTGCCTTTAAAAAGAAAAAAAGTTTTACACTGTAAGCTAATAGCAGTCAGTGTCCTTGAAGCGGGTGTCAGGCCTTCAGCGTGTACCCTGCCAACCTCTGCAAGTGCACTTTGCCACTCATATTTGGTGTCACTATAGCGTGCCTTTAAAAAGAAAAAAAGATTTTCACTGTAAGCTAATAGCAGTCAGTGTCCTTAAAGCGGGTGTCAGGCCTTCAGCATGTACTCTGCCAACCTCTGCAAGTGCACTTTGCCACTCATATCTGGTGTCACTATAGCGTGCCTTTAAAAAGAAAAAAAGTTTTACACTGTAAGCTAATAGCAGTCAGTGTCCTTAAAGCGGGTGTCAGGCCTTCAGCGTGTACTCTGCCAACCTCTGCAAGTGCACTTTGCCACTCATATCTGGTGTCACTATAGCGTGCCTTTAAAAAGAAAAAAAGTTTTACACTGTAAGCTAATAGCAGTCAGTGTCCTTGAAGCGGGTGTCAGGCCTTCAGCGTGTACCCTGCCAACCTCTGCAAGTGCACTTTGCCATTCATATTTGGTGTCACTATAGCGTGCCTTTAAAAAGAAAAAAAGATTTTCACTGTAAGCTAATAGCAGTCAGTGTCCTTAAAGCGGGTGTCAGGCCTTCAGCATGTACTCTGCCAACCTCTGCAAGTGCACTTTGCCACTCATATCTGGTGTCAATATAGCGTGCCTTTAAAAAGATAAAAGTTTTTCACTGTAAGCTAATAGCAGTCAGTGTCCTTAAAGCGGGTGTCAGGCCTTCAGCGTGTACTCTGCCAACCTCTGCAAGTGCACTTTGCCACTCATATCTGGTGTCGCTATAGTGTGCCTTTAAAAAGAAAAAAGTTTCTCACTGTAAGCTAATAGCAGTCAGTGTCCTTAAAGCGGGTGTCAGGCCTTCAGCGTTTACTCTGCCAACCTCTGCAAGTGCACATTGCCACTCATATCTGGTGTCACTATAGCGTGCATTTAAAACCCCAAAACTTTTTCCACTGTTATAGATTGAATAGCAGTTAGTTGTCTTCAAGCGGGTGTCAGGCCTACAGCGTGTACTCTGCCAACCTCTGCCAGTGCACATTGCCACTCATATCTGGTCTCACAGTAGCTTGCACGCATAGTACCACTAATCCCCCAAAAAATGACAGGCAGAGGCAGGCCACCCCGCAGGGGCCATCGTGGTCGTGGTGCTGTGATTCCCTTTTGCCCTAGAATAATGCCCAGTTTTCTGAGGCCACGTACCCTAAACTTGAAAAGTTCTGAGGACATAGTTGACTGGCTAACACAGGACACCCAATCTTCTACAGCTTCCGCTCGGAACCTTGACGCACCATCCTCCTCCAGCTTAGCTTCAGGCACCTCTCAAGATACCACTCACCCGCCTGCCGCCACCACCAACACTAGCACCACAGCCGCTTCACTTGGTATGTCAGAGGAGTTATTTACACATCCGTTTGAAGAAATGAGTGATGCGCAACCATTATTGCCAGAGGATGTAGATAACAGGGATATGTCTCAGGCAGGCAGCATTACACACATGGACGTACGGTGTGATGATGATGATGTTGTACCCGCTACTGCTTCCTTTGCTGAGTTGTCCGATACAAGTGAAGCGGTTGATGATGACGATGCGTCCATGGATGTCACGTGGGTGCCCGCTCGGCAAGAAGAAGAACAGGGCAAAAGTTCAGATGGGGAGACAGAGAGGAGGAGGAGGAGACGAGTTGGAAGCAGGGGGAGGTCGTCGCAAGGAGCTAGTGGCACAGTCAGACAGCATGCATCGGCACCCGGGGTATGCTCGACAGCACGCCAATCAACGCATGCTGTGTCCACCACCAGAATGCCGTCATTGCAGAGCTCAGCAGTGTGGCATTTTTTGTGTGTATGCCTCTGACAACAGCGATGCCATTTGCAACCTGTGCCAAAAGAAACTGAGTCGTGGGAAGTCCAACACCCACCTAGGTACAACTGCTTTGCGTAGGCACATGATCGCACATCACAAACGCCTATGGGATCAACACATGAGTACAAGCAGCACACAAACTCAAAGCCGCCATCCACCTCCTGGTCCAGCATCTTCAGCCACGTCAACCACTGCTGTCCTCCTTGCCCCCTCTCAACCATCCGCAACTCCGTCTCTCGCCTTGAGCAGTTCCCGCTCATCTGCCCACAGTCAGGTGTCTGTCAAGGACATGTTTGAGCGTAAGAAGCCAATGTCAGAAAGTCACCCCCTTGCCCAACGCCTGACAGCTGGCTTGTCTGAACTATTAGCCTGCCAGCTTTTACCATACAAGCTGGTGGAGTCTGAGGCGTTCAAAAAATTTGTGGCTTTCGGGATACCGCAGTGGAAGGTACCCGGACGAAATTTCTTTGCACAAAAGGCAATCCCCAACCTGTACTCGATTGTGCAAAAGGAAGTAATGGCATGTCTGGCACACAGTGTTGGGGCAAGGGTCCATCTGACCACTGATACCTGGTCTGCAAAGCATGGTCAGGGCAGGTATATCACCTACACTGCGCATTGGGTAAACCTGCTGACGGCTGCCAAGCATGGAATGCGTGGCTCTGCAGAGGAGTTGGTGACACCGCCACAACTTGCAGGCAGGCCTGCTGCCACCTCCTCTACTCCTCCTACTCCATCCTCTTCCATAACCTCCTCGGCTGAGTCCTCTTCTGCTGCTGCGTCTTGCTCCACATCAACGGCACCCCCCCCAGCTCCCCAGGTACTATTCCACATCCCGGATACGGCAGTTTCACGCCGTCTTGGGTTTGACTTGCTTGAAAGCAGAGAGTCACACCGGACAAGCACTCTTGTCCGCCCTGAACGCACAGATGGAAAAGTGGCTGACTCCGCAGCAACTGGATATCGGCAAAGTGGTTTGTGACAACGGAACAAATTTGCTGGCGGCATTGAAGTTGGGCAAGTTGACACATATGCCGTGCATGGCACATGTGTGTAATCTGATCGTACAACGCTTTGTGCATAAGTACACAGGCTTACAGGACGCCCTGAAGCAGGCCAGGTAGGTGTGTGGCCATTTCAGGCGTTCCTACACGACTATGGCGCACTTTGCAGATATCCAGCGGCGAAACAACATGCCAGTGAGGCGCTTGATTTGCGACAGCCCGACACGTTGGAATTCAACACTCCTAATGTTCGACCATTCAAATTTTTTTGCCACGTTACTGGACGCTCATGCTCAATGCCTGTAGCCTCATGCGTCCTTTTGAGGAGGTGACAAACCTAGTCAGTCACACCGAAGGCACCATCAGCGACATCATACCATTCGTTTTCTTCCTGGAGCGTGCCCTGCGAAGAGTGCTGGATCAGGCCGTAGATGAGCGTGAAGAGGAAGAGTTGTGGTCACCATCACCACCAGAAACAGCCTTATCAGCATCGCTTGCTGGACCTGCGGCAACGCTGGAAGAGGATTGTGAGGAAGAGGAGTCAGAGGAGGAATGTGGCTTCGAGGAGGAGGAGGAAGACCAACCACAACAGGCATCCCAGGGTGCTCGTTGTCACCTATCTGGTACCCGTGGTGTTGTACGTGGCTGGGGGGAAGAACATACCTTCATTGAGATCACTGAGGAGGAGGAATGGGAAATGAGTAGCTCGGCATCCAACCTTGTGCAAATGGGGTCTTTCATGCTGTCGTGCCTGTTGAGGGACCCTCGTATAAAAAGGCTGAAGGAGAACGACCTGTACTGTCCACGACCTGTCCACGCTACTAGACCCCCGGTATAAGCAGAAAGTGGTGGAAATGTTACCAAATTACAACAAGTCGGAATGGATGCAGCATTTGCAAAATAAATTAAAAAGTATGCTTTACACAGCGTTTAAGGGTGATGTCACAGCACTACGGGAATCTAACAGGGGAAGAGGTGAAAGTCATCCTCCTCCTCCCACGACCACGCCAGCAAGGACAGGACGCTTTAAAGACGTGTTTTTGATGGAGGACATGCGGAGCTTTTTACGTCCCACGCATCGCCACAGCCCTTCGGGATCCACCCTCAGAGAATGACTCGACCGACAGGTAGCAGACTACCTCGCCTTAACTGCAGATATCGACACTCTGAGGAGCGATGAACCCCTTGACTACTGGGTGTGCAGGCTTGACCTGTGGCCTGAGCTATCCCAATTTGCGATAGAACTTCTGGCCTGCCCCGCTTCAAGTGTCCTGTCAGAAAGGACCTTCAGTGCAGCAGGAGGTATTGTCACTGAGAAGAGAAGTCGCCTAGGTCAAAAAAGTCTAGATTACCTCACCTTTATTAAGATGAATGAGGGATGGATCCCAAAGGGACTGACAGTGGGCGATACATTCAACTAAAAAAGGCCTGATGAGATGACCTGCCTCGGGCTAAAAATGGTCCACACGCTGCTGTATTTTAGCTCTGAATGGCGGTTGACTTGCGTGACTTATCCTCCTCCAACTAGGGTTCAAGCCACAATGTTTTAGGGCACTTTCTGCCTGGGAAACAAACATCAATTTGTATGGCCGCTGCTACAGCAGCGACTGCAACAATACCTAATTTTTCAGGCATGTGTACATGCCTAATTTTTCAGACCTCTGGTGCTGCACTGTGGCTTTAAAAACCAAACCCCCAAAAAGGCACATAACAGGGATTAAACTGATAGGAATAGTACTACTTAACACACCACTCCTATCTGGTGGCACATTAGATTGCACGCGCAGTGCCCCAAATTTGAAGTAGGAGGACCGACCAAGCATCTTTTTCCATCTCCCGATTCCTAAAATCGATGCCATATACACGTCCCCTGATAGGGCGCCAGCTCATTATTCTCTTGGGCGCCAGCTCGTTATTCTCTTTTTCACTTCACTAGGGACACTTTACTGCACTATGGGCACTTAGACCCACTCTTTGTCTTGCACACTGTTATTCCTAGCCAGCATCTGTGATGGGAAATCAGGCAGTCATCTAAACGTTTAGATTGAGCTTTAGCTTAGATCACCCTTGAAGGTGTTTAAGGAGATTAGGGCTAGTTTAGAGGATTCTTCTTAGACCTCTCTGGGTCTTTATAGCCCTTCTACCTATCCAGCATTTCTAGAAACTAGCTAAGAGAAAGGGTGGCTGTGTGTCTGTGATACATTTAACTTTATATCACCTTATTGACACTTTATCACTCCGGTCTCCATACTCTCTGCCTATACCCATCTTTTTAGAGGGAATTTCCTTGCCCCTGCCAATATTATATATTAGGTAATAGTATTACCATTATTACACAATTAGGTCTCTGAGGACAGGTGTCAATCCATATCTGCCAAGTGACCCTATGTAGGGGGAACAGTCCCTATTCTGCTCTGTGTCAGTGTGTATCAGGGGCTCCGAGGACAGGTGTCAATCCATATCTGCCAAGTGACCCTATGTAGGGGGAACAGTCTCTATTCTGCTCTGTGTCAGTGTGTATCATGGTCTCTGAGGACAGGTGTCAATCAATATCTGCCAAGTGACCCTATGTAGGGGGAACAGTCTCTATTCTGCTCTGTGTCAGTGTGTATCAGGGAACCTTAGGATAGGTGTCAATCCATGTCTGCCAAGTGACCCTATGTAGGGGGAACAGTCCCTATTCTGCTCTGTGTCAGTGTGTATCAGGGATCCTTAGGATAGGTGTCAATCCATATCTGCCAAGTGACCCTATGTAGGGGGAACAGTCCCTATTCTGCTCGGTGTCAGTGTGTATCAGGGGCTCTGAGGACAGGTGTCAATCCATATGTCAAGGTGTCAATATGTCATATGTCAGGTGTCAATCCATATCCATTGTGATTTAGGAATGTTAGGTGATGTCTGCCCTTTATGGATTAAAACCAGACTCTGCATCAACTGTGTAATTTTCCATGGTAGTTTTGCCATGGATCCCCCTCCGGCATGCCACAGTCCAGGTGTTAGTCCCCTTGAAACAACTTTTCCATCACTTTTGTGGCTAGATAGAGTCCCTGTGGGTTTTAAAATTCGCCTGCCCATTGAAGTCAATGGCGGTTCGCCCGGTTCGCCGGTTCGCAAATGTTTGCGGAAGTTCACGTTCGCCGTTCGCGAACCGAAAATTTTGTGTTCGCAACATCACTAGTCTGTATGTCTGTCAGTATGTATGTATATATGTCTGTCTGTATGTCTGTATGCATGTCTACATGTATGTATGCCAGTAGCAATGTATGTCTGTATGTCATTATGAACGTATGTCTGTGTATGTATGTATGTGTGTGTGCATGGATGTCAGTGTCTGTATGCATGTATGTATGTCTGTCAGTGTGTCTGTATGTCATTATGAATGTATGCATGTATGTCTATATGTATGTATGCCAGTATCAATGTATGTCATTATGTATGTATGTATGTCAGTATGAATGTATGTCTGCATGTCATTATGAACGTATGTCTGTGTGTATGTGTGTATGGATGTCAGTATGCATGTATATCAGTATGTATGAATGTATGTATGTATGTCAGTATGTCTGTATATATGCATGTATGTCAGTATGAATGCATGTCTGTGTATGTATGTATGTGTGTATGGATGTCAGTGTCTGTATGAATGTATGTATGTATGTATGTCAGTATGTCTGTATGTATGTATGCCAGTATGAATGTATGTCTGTGTGTATGTATGTATGTGTGTATGTATGTCAGTGTCTGTATGTATGTCAGTGTGTATGTATGTATGTGTCTGTATGTCCTGATGCATGTGTGTCTGTATGTATGTTAGTATGTGTATGTCTGTCACTATGTATGCCTGTGTGTCTGTATATGTGTGTATGTCTCAGTATGTGTGTGTCAGTATGTATGCCTATATGCGTGTATGCCTGTTTCAGTATGTGTGTCTGTTAGTATGTATCTGTGTGTGTATCTGTGTCCTTTTGTATCAGTGTGTGTGTTTGTGTCTGTGTGTTTATTCCTGTGGGCGGGAGTTGGAGGCGGACCCTGTGGGCGGGATTGGAGGCGGGCCCCAGGGGGCCCAGACCCTGAGCTGAGTTGGGGGCCCCAAAATTTCTGGTGGCGGCCCTGGTTAATCTGTTACTGATATCATCTGACACCATAAACTGCACTAAATCTCTTGAGAAATCAGAGGTCCCCCAATACTGTGAATGTGAGAATGTGCCCATGTGTACCATTATATGATGTTGCTTTTGCACGCATAGTACCTGTAATACCTCATGCATAGTTCACTCATGAGTGGCATCACAATCATTAATTCACATGCTGCCTCCATAACGACACATGTTCATAAACAATACACTGATATGTGTTGTATACACACCATGCAGATACATAAAACAAATGTTTTGTCTCATTAGGGTTGTCAATAACCAACAACAAAGTACATCATGCTTAGAAGGGATGATTAATGAAATCCAGCTTTCCCTCAGGTAATTCAAGCATTCCTTACTTTTCGTGTGACTGAACAAAATGTTTTACCATTTATCCATTTCTCAGCATATTGATTAATGACAATTCACCCTACGGGCTGTTCCAGAAACAAACAAAATCCATTATTTAACCAACGAGTCTTATTCAGTCAAAAATCTGCCTGCAGTGCTGAATGGTGACAATGGATTTCAAATGTACACATTTTTAAACAAATTATAAGCTTTAAACTAATTATAGGTGTAATGATGTAAGGATATTTTGATACCTTACAATGGAGAAATATTTATTAACTTTTTTTTAAATCAAGTTTATTGTAGTTTGGATATTTTAAAGGATTCTAGACCAATATTTTAAGATGAATAATGTTTTGATTTCTATGCAAAAATGAGTTTATTCAAATACTTTGATCGCTATTCTGATTTTCACGAGACAGTTCCAGTATTCCTGACTCACTGCATAAATGTTCTTCCTGCCTTTGAGTAAATCCATTCCCTATCAGACAGCTATACCATACCACTTTAAATCTCCATCCTTCTGTTCCATGGGTCTGATTAAAGAGCTGCCATTCTCTAATTGGATTCTGCCCTGCTCCAGCTCGTGCATAGGGTGGTGATGTCATCTGTAATCACCTGTGTTCTCACACAGCAGGGCAGACAGTCTTGTTCACTTTTACTTCTTCCTGTACTTATACTGGTCAGCATCTAATTTTATGAAGTCATTTAACTATTTTGCTTGCAGTAATACTACCCAAATCATGGACAAACATCAACAATTCCACTTATAGAATAGTGACGATTGCATCTGAGGAGTGCTCAATATGTCTGCAATCGTAATTTTTGATCTTGATATCACTATTCTAACAAGAGTTGCATTGATTGCCAGAAGCTCTATCATTTGGTGATATTACTTCACACAAAATCGTTAAATGACATAAAATTTAGATGTTGGCGAGGGCGGAGCTAGCCAGCAAACTGAGCAGTCGCAAGCTCTATGAGCTCCGGCAAAGCGATGGGCAACCACCTATTTATGACCTTTTATGGAAACGCAAAATACTCCACCAAGGTCCCACACAATAGGTGAGAATATGGGGAAGCATTCCCGGAAAATTCGGGGCCTGAGCAGGGGTCCTACCCGAGATATTAGCCTAATGCTCTCGCAACCGAGCAAGTCTAAGATGGCGGACCTGCTTCCTGATTTACCATGCAGCACCACCTCAGCCTTGGACGATGAGGACCCAGACCTGGAAGACCTCCTGTCACAGCCACGCAGTGGCAGAGCCACCTCCAAGAAGCAGTCTGACCCACGGTGGGTTACAAAAACTAATATCAACACGATGGTAACGGAAATCAAAGCATTCTTTGCCTCGGAAATAGCAACCTTAAAAGCTGACCTAGTCACGCTAGCAGGCAGAATCCAGGTCCACCGATACTCACCTACAGGAGGTGTCAAACACCTGTGCAGCGCTGAGTGCTAAGGTGGAACACCTTAAAGATTTGGAATGCCAGCGCAACTTGAAAATCTGGGATATCCCTGATGCTATTGATGCTGGAGAAATACCTCACTACATCAGATGACTATTTGCAACAGCCTTGACACCTAAGCAGGCCAAAGGACTGCAGCCAGAGGGACTGTACAGATTACCGGGAGGCCTCAAGAACAAGACACCCAGCGACGTAATTCTATACTTTAGGTCACAAGCTGATAAAGACTCCTTCCTTACACAAGTTAAGTTTTACACATGTTATACTAACAGGTGCAAAATAAAGAATTAAAAAAAAAAAATTAGATGCTGGCAAGGTTACAGTTAGGTCTGGAAATATTTGGACAATGACAAGTTGTTGTTTTTTTGGCTGTTTTCCAAAATAAATTCAAGTTAGAGTTAATTAATAAATATGAGCTTTAATTGCAGCCTCTCAGATTTAAAAGTTAATGCTTTTTTCATGACCTTAGCAGAGCTACACTGCAATGGCATGCCACATTCAAGGAGGTGACCTCACAGCTGAGAGCGACAAATGTCTCTTATAGGTGTGAGTCCCTGCAGTCCCTTATAGTCGAGCAACGCGGTCAATGCTACAAGCTAACTTCACTGGCCAACATGGACAGCTTTCTACAAGAGCTGGGGCTGGCTACCCATGTCACATCTGGGACTGGAGGATCTACTCACCAGTGGGACATGGGCAATATCACTACCTTCACACCTACGGGATGAGGGGCAAACGGAAGATGCCTTGCTTAACCAATTCCCCATCATGTGTGGGTTTCATAGCAGACTCTCCAAGCTGACGTTACCAATTGACTAGCCTTTAAGATTGTTTTAGTTTAGATTTGTTTTTAATCGTAAATGTTATGCACACACTTCACCACCGTAGAAGAGACCTACCCTGGTTATATGTTCTTGGTGGGACACAGCAAAACCTAAGCAACGCACCATTCTAAGGAACAGTTTCCCACACACTCCCCCCCACCCCCCATCCCCTGGGCTTTGGGGTTATGAGGCTTCATTATATCCCCATTGGGCTAGAACACAAACGTGTACACACTACCAGACAGGCGGGCCAGATAGGCCTCTCGGAGTAAATCTATACTAGTAGGCAAATTGGCTAACATATCTTCTTCACACCTGCATGACCCAGGTCAAATGCTTTGTAATCTGTTTATGTTTGTTATTGGTCTCAGATTGCTTCCATGGTCTACACTACACTTACATATAAGCTACTGTATGTCAACCTCGCATTACCGTAGTCTATATCATGTATAATTTAAAAATAGGTGTAAATCGCTGACATGTTTGTCTGTCAACACTGTACCATGTTTTGCATATGTTACTTGATTCACGTGTAATACTTACGCACCTGCAGAAATAAAGACTTAAAAAAAAAAAATTAGATGTTGGAAAGGTTACAGTTAGGTCTAGAAATTTTTGTACAATGACACAAGTTGTTGTTGTTTTTTGGGCTGTTTTCCAAAATAAATTCAAGTTACAGTTAATTAATAAATATGAGCTTAAATTGCAGCCTCTCAGATTTAATTTGAGAGTATTGACATCCAAATTATATCTCTGTAATTGTAGTCTCCTCTTTTTTTAAGGGACCAAAAGTAACTGGACAATTGACTCATAAGATGTTTCATGGACAGATGTGAGCTTTTCCTTCATTATTTCTTCATCAATTAAGCAGACAACAGGTCTGGAGTTGATTCGAGGTGTGGCATTCATATTTGGAAGCTGTTGCTGTGTACCAACAACATGTGGTCAAATAAACTATCAATGCAAGTGAAACAGGCCAACCCGTTCACAATATCCAACCAAGTGAAGAACACTCTCCAGGAGGTAGGCATGTCATTATCCAAGTCTAAGAGAAGACTTTGCGAGAGCAAATGCAGCGAGTTCACCACAAGGTGTAAACCCTTTGTAAGCCTCAACAATAGTAAAGCCAGATTAGACTTTGCCAAAAACCATCTAAAAAGACAGCCCATTTCTGGAACAACATTCTTTTGACAAATGAAACTAAGATCAACCTGTACCAGAATGATGGCAAGAAAAAACAGCATGGAGAAGGTTTGGAATACCACATCATCTGTAAACCACAGTGGAGGCAGTATGATGGCATAGGCATGCATGGCTTCCAATTGCACTGGGTCACTAGTGTCTATGCATTTATTTATTTAATTCTTTATTTTGACAGTGCAGCAGTGAATTACACAGATTGATAATGACACATAGACAAAAGTGTACTTCTAAAAGTAACAGTGTAAGACAGCATAAAAGCCGAAGTATGCTGCACTTGTTTTTGTTGAAAAAAAAATCAAATATAAAACATATTGTAGGAGAAATAACATCCCAACCCAATACACAGAAATTAACAAGGAATAGAGCAGTGCTAAACAAACTAAGAATGCTAGGATGAGAGGCAGCACACCTGATTATAAGGGAATCCCTCCAACCGCCAAGAAAACTAGAACAAGTCAAACAACAATATACAGGTAGCGCCAAGAAAAACACTCCAGACACAATAATATATAATAATAATAACAATAAAATCAATAAGAGCAATAAAAAACCCACAGGATATAAAAAGAGTCCACAATAAAACTTAAAAGAATAAAAAATACCAAATGGTACGGAACAGTCTAAAAGGTGGCAATAAATCTTCTAGTCCTGGTATGGGACTTTCTTGGTAGCTTCGCTTAATAGCAGAATATGAAAAAGAAGCAAAAACAGAGGCAAGCCAATAGTGCACAATGGTAATACGTGGTAGGACAAACGACACTTAGATAAGATGTCAACTCACATATGGCAGAGCTATAACCTGCTCTAGGTAAAACAGCATGCAGTGGTATACAATCCCCACTTGCAAGATATCCCTCTGGTTTTGGTACACAGTAGAATGATGGTAAATCACAACTGGATAACGATGAGGTAGATCATATGGAATGACAAAAAAGCAGTCAATAGAGCTCTCTATATAGATAGGTAAGTATCAATAAGGTAAATAAAAATATACTTACAATAGAGTGAGCATACCAACTGTGGCAAAACCAACCTCGCCACTGTGAACTGGAGAAGCTTGGTTGCTCGCCTGCTCCCTTTAGACTATGGCCCCTGTTCTTTTTCCCTGCATGATTTTGACATATGTTTGTATTTTGAGTATGCTGATTCGGAAAATGTAAATTTATGTGAATGTGATGCATACTTTCAAAGTTATGAATATTGTGTAAAAACTGTATTCCTCTGCCTGTGATAATGAGATTACCCATTGTGTTCAGTAATCATATCACAGGCAGAGGGGAATATTTTGTGTGGGAGTGTCTGTGTGTATTGTACGGATTGATTGGTTGTTCTGTAAAATCCTGTGGGCTGTACTATGTTTGTGGATTGGGAATAAAAGAGACTGTATGTGTCAGTACAGTCAGATTCTGCTTAACCCTCAAAACGAAGTGTCGTCTCGTTATTGGGGGAATCGGATTGTATGCTGACTGCCAGGAGTGTAACCCTTTTGCATGGTTTTCCTGTTCGGCTGTTTCCAGGATTCGTAGAGTTTGCAGTTCAGGAGATTGGTGCTTACAGTAGCTGTCGGTGTATCTGGAAAGGGGAATATCGCCTAAACGGTTTTTAACCTCTGGTGAGCAAAACGGTCTGTTACACCAACCGCTCTATGTGTCAAGCCTGAGTGGTATAAACCCCACCAATTATTTCTTTGGTTGGTTGTCCACAGTAGGTGATGGGTCCAGATGTCAGGTAAAAGTATAAAAATAAATAATAATAAGTTCTAAAAATATATGGCTAAAAGGCAAGTAATGAGGTCGCCAAAATACTTCTTTTAACAACAGTGTAAAAAACACTATTTTTTTTATGCTGTTGTTAAAAGAAAGTATTTTGGCTACCTCACTACCTGCCTTTTAGCCAAATATTTTTAGAACTTATTATACCTGACATCTGGACCATCACCTACTGTGGACAACCAACCAAAGCGTTGGCAGCATTAGCTGCAATTATCTTAAGAAGTTCACTAAGTTGTTCTATTCGTTAGGAATTGAGATCCAATGCTTGACCAAGTGCAGCGGGAGTGAACTAGTTAACTGACACACTCACCGCTTACAAATGCAGCCTTGTTAAGATAAATTTATTAAACGTATATACAAATACACTAACTGGCGCAACCTCCAAGTTCTGAATGAATAGAACACAGTACATGTTGTTTTTTAAGATGGCATATATCTGCACACACAGGAGGATAGCTTTCAGTCACGTGTATATAACATAGGGGATTGAACTTCCTATTGTGCATAGTTATTTGTGATTCATTGGGCAGTAATTCTTGTTCAACAAGGAATTAAGATCTAGTGCATACTTGGGTAAGGCAGCCCAATGCACCATAGGTCTATGGTAGCACCTTAATCCCACTAACAGCCATTACTACTTGGCATTGGATTGGTGTTCCAATCAAGCATATGGTTGGAACAAATGGTTAACTGTAGCACTCACTGATTCCAAATGAGGCTCTGCTAATATATTTATATGGTAATACAACAGTTGACGACAACGCCCGGATATAATTGCATAGATAACAGTGCATGCTCTATTTTAAAATGGCACCTCTCAGCACGTGTAGGAGAGTACTCTAAATAATGTTTATATAACATAGGAGTCAACTGAATAATGTGAATTTGTGAATATGTTATATGTGAATAGTTAGCTGTATTTTAAATGACTGTATGCTGTCTTCTCCAACTCTCTGTATGATGTAACTGTCGATCACTTGGGTATTACGTTATAGGTTAGGCGGGCACTCAAGGGGCATTCAGGACTGAGTCTGGCACCGTAGGCCTATGGTGACAGACCAGCACATTATTCCCACATACATCCACTAGCGCTTGGCATTCACTTTGGTAATACAGGCCAGTAGGTGGTTTAAAAAAAAAAAATCAAATCAAGAAATGGATAAGATGTTCACATTAATAGAACACGTAAGTACAAAGATTCAAAAGTTCTCGGCCTTACAAATGACAATACATCTCCAGGGCAATCCTGGTTAGTGATAACCCTCCACGTCCCCTATGATCGACCCCGGGAGCGGACACCTCTGTTGCTCCTATATCAATCAACATTCTTGCTCTCTGAGCAGGAAGTCTGTAAATAGGTTCTGTTCATATTCACACTGTTGATTGTTTCCCCTGCCCCTTCCCCACCCCCCAGGTTGTAGCTCGCTCACTACCCCGCCTAATAAGTCCCAACCTACGTAAGGTAGTGGAAGGGTTCAATGCCCACAATAAGCTCTTACGGTGGACCTTACCATGATCTCTATCATGCACGGATTCGATCACACCCATATAGCCATAAACATCGCTGATGTCACCACTCATGACAGCGGATATATTTAAATGCATAACCCTAAATGTGAAAGGACAGACAAGCCTCCCTGGCAATGTACAAATCTAAAGCAGCGATAATCTGCTTTCAAGAAACCCACTTCTGCTCGCATAAACCACTTTATTTCCAACCTAAACATTACACACAGGCCTTCCACGCGCTCTCCCCAACTAAATCAAAAGGCATGTCCATATTTTTCCATTCTGACTGGGCATTTCAGATGCTGGGCCAATACAAAGATGAGCAGAGGAGACTCCTGATCCTGACGGGGACCTTGAACGGTTACAAAGTCACGATAGCCTCAATCTATGCGCCGAATGATGCACAAATGCCATTCTTGCGCAAAACAATGAAAAAAATTAATAACATGAAATACGGCCGCACTATAATATGTGGAGATTTCAACTGCACTCTAGACCCAGCACTAGATATGAAATGAGAAGGTGATAAACGTCCGACCAAACTATCACTATCTCAAGGCCAAGCTATGTCACATTTAATTCATACATATGACCTCTACGACACTTGGCGTAGTTTATATCCAGCGGAGAAGGACTATACGTTTTATTCTCAGGTCCACTCCACATATTCCAGAATAGATATGTGAACTGTAGACAAAATTACCCTACTTAATGTAGTGGATGTATCTATAGGCTTACGGGCGTGGTCTGACCACGCCCCAGTTGTCGTTACTTTTCAATCATTATACCCGGTCAGGGGCAGGGGGAAATGGAGACTAAATGAGTCACTACTGGACAACGAATCCACACAAGCCGAAATCACTACGGATATAACTGATTGTCTCCAGTTTAATACCTCAAATGATTGCTCCTCACACCTCATCTGGACGGCGCTCAAAGCATTTGTTAGAGGCAAACTAATTCAACCAGGCTCTAGGACAAAACAAAAAGTGAAAGACGCAGAGGATCAACTATACAAGGAGCTGCAAATAGCGGAGGCCCAAAACAAACTCACACAGACAAAACAACTTACAAAACAAATCAGCACCATACAACACAAAATCCAAACACTAGCGGCAAAGTCCATGGAGAGACAACTGAGGTCCCTCAGATTAAAATATTACACACAGGGTAACAAGGCAGGTAGATTGTTGACAAGCAATTCAAGAATAGGTATATACAAACCTAGATACCGTACATAACTTCCAGCCAGAATTCTTCAATCCAACTGCCATACTGGATGAACTTGCCCTTTACTATACTAAGCTATACAACCTACAACAAGACCCCTCATTACACCAACCCTCTCCAGAACACATAAACCAATTCCTAGATAACATAGAACTGCCAAGCCTAACACACCGACAAGCGAGTGAATTAGACAGTCACTTCACAGAAGAGGAAGTGAGGAGAGCAATACTATCTATACCAAAACACAAAGCTCCTAGCCCAGATGGATTCTCCAATTACTTTTATATCAACATGGAGTCAGTACTGACCCCCCTTCTCACCAAACTGTTCAATGATATGAAGGAAACCGGCTCATTGCCAAACAAAATGCTCGATGTCCATGTTGTTACACTACCCAAGCCAGGAAAACAGCCGTCAGTAGCGCCAATTGACGACCTATCTCCTTACTGAACACAGATCTTAAGCTTTATGCTAAACTCTTGGTGTCTAGAATAAAAAAAATTCTTCCCCAATTAGTTTCTGTTGAACAGTCAGGATTTGTCCCCGGCAGACAGGTGGGCGATAATACCAGGCATTTTTTAAACCTAATTAACTGGGCTCACACTAGCAAACAAACAGGTGTGGTATTGGCCTTGGACGCCGAAAAGGCGTTTGATCGCTTGAACTGGGACTACATGAAATCCACCCTTACAAAAATGGGGTTCTCCCAAACATTCCTCAACAGCATTATGGCGTTATATCTCTCCCTCACGGCAAGAGTGTTTAACTCTGGGTTCTTATCGAAACCATTCACAATCACAAATGGCACGCAACAAGGATGTCTGCTGTCCCCACTGATTGTTATCCTTTGTCTCAAACCTGTGGTCCACCACATCAAAGCCCAGAAAGAAATGACAGGTCTTAAAATGCCAATAGGAGAGCAGGGACTCACGCTATTTGCGGATGACATCCTACTGTTTTTAACACACCCTGAACTATCCATACCGCGCCTCCTGACACTTTTAGAACGATATGGCCGAGTCTCCTTCTACAAAAACAATGCAATCAAAACCCAAGCACTCCCAATAGGTGCTCTCCGTACTAGCTTGCTTGACCTACAACACACTAACCCATTTGATTGCCGAAAGGTCTCCTTAAAATACCTAGGCATTGGGGGCGTGGTCTGACCGTCGATGAGACTAGACGTGTTTCACTAGAGCTCCAGGCAAACGCGCCAAAAAAGCCAACAAAAGCGACCTTTTATACTGAAATATCCCCCACGGTGATTTCTACCATGGAGAAGAGATTCCCCAAGAAACAGATGAAGAGGGGTACCAACTCCGGAGGAACTGTCCTCGACTTTCTCACGGCACAAAAGTAGGGTCGTCCGGGGACCCCCGCAGACATCGCCTCGTGCCGATAGAGAGGCCTCCCCAGGTGACCAGGACACTCTGCTGGCAAAGCTGGTGGAAGTAAGGGCCTTCCTCGTTGGAGAAATAGCCAAATCTACCGCGGTTCTCCAGGCCGAGATTGGGGCCTTAGGAGATTGCACCGCGAAACTCGAAGATCGAATGGAGGCAACAACACAGGCCCATAATGCTGTGATTGAGCAGGTGAACCGCGTGACGGCACACCTAGTGGAAACAGACCTGGCCCTCGAAGATATGGCGAATCGGTCTCGGAGGAATAACCTCCGCCTGAGAGGCTTGCCCGAAGGTACCGATGATGACCTACAGGGGCTTGTACTCACCATCCTAAAGCCGCTGCTTCCGCACATTCCGGAGGCACATTGGCACATGGAGAGGGCGCACAGGGCCAAAGAAATTATGTCAATACTCCGAGAGACGTTATAATCCGCTTCCTATACTATGGCACTAAGGAGGCATTGATGAAAAAGAGCCACGAGGGGCCCATCCGGCACGAGGGAGAGGTGATATCCCTCTATCATGACCTGGCACCCTCCACACTGCAACGGAGAAGAAACTGGCGACCCATAACGGAAGCTCTGTGGGGAGCCGGCCTCAAATATGCGTGGGGATTCCCCTTTAAGCTGATAGTGTTCCGTGGAGACCGGGCGCACATTCTTTCCCCAGGGGGAGACCATCACCAACTGCTCCGTGGCCTTGGCATCGTGATGTTTCCGGAGGGCCTTCCCCAGCTGCCGACGGAGTGGCGCGAAGCAGGAGTGAGAGGACACCGCTAACCACGGATGGTATCGTATTACACAGACTGCCCTTCTTTTTCTTTGGGGTGCTGGGCCGGAGGTAAGTTGATGTGTGAGTTTTCGTTTGGGGGGGGACTGGGTGGGGGCCCCTGTTTTAGTTGAGTTTTCGTTTGGGGGGGGACTGGGTGGGGGCCCCTGTTTTAGTCCTGGGACACTGCTTCTCTGCACCCCACTTCTCGACTTATCACCCTATCTACAGTTTTAGGCGTGGGGGTTTGCCTGTTAAGTGGGCCCGGAGCGCTGCCACCCACTCCTTACATAAGGGTAGCAGGGGGGACCCTGTCCTACACCTCATCCATGCGGGGATTTGATCAGGACACAGCCATACTGGCAGGGCAACGAACAGTCGGATTGGGAGGGGAACGGGGCGATTTTTTTTCTCATGCACCTGAATGGATCACCTTCACAGGGCACCAACCGTCAGTCTCAAGCTTCGGGAGCACGACGGTTATTGTTAGATTTTCCAAGAGGGACTTAAGGTTCAAAATGACACCATGGTTCAATATGTTTTTACTTAATTTTGCTTAGCTGCTCTCCCCCTGGAGTGTGACCCTTTATTTTGCCACGACTGCGGTGGCCTTTATTGGCCTAACGAGTTTCACCCCACACGTAAAGATCCTCTCCCGATGCAGCCATAAGCTAGGGCATTCTTGAGGTCTATGTGGGCCCTGAAGTACACCCCTCTTGAGTCCCGTTGGGCCTGTGTCATGTCCCCCCCCTTTTTTTCCCCTCCCTCCCCCCTCTCTCCCTTCACCCCCCCCCCCCTCCCCCCTCCACTTGGTTAATTACACCGGAACTCATACGGTGGCACGGTAACACAGGATTCTCTCATCCCTACAGGGGTGATGGGATTAGAACAATAGTTAACAAAAAAAAAACGGGTGAAAAACAGACAAACTTATACTGTCTATTGTTGCAGGAGGGGAAAATTGAAGTCACATTGCAGAAAAAGAAGGGTAGGGGGAAAAGACAAAAAACAACGACAAAAAAAAAAAGAGGAAAACTTAAGTAAATATATTGTATATTTTTGCAAGATGGGGGAAAAACAGTACTCGCATTGCAGAAGGGGGGAAAATAATTTTTAGAAAAAAAGAAAAAATGTACAAAGGGGAAAAACGAAAAGTTTTACTGTCTATCTTTGCAGGGGGATAGGTTGAACACCAGACAGAGCGTCAACCTCATCTGGAAACAAGTGGCCACCGGAACACCTTCTCTAGTGGTTTCCATTGATGCAGAGAACGCCTCCTGACCGTCACGAACTCATTGAGTCAATGTCAGCACTACAGGACGTAATACAAGAATACGGGGAACTATCCGGATACAAAGCAAATATCCAGAAATCTAGCACTATGTCAATAGGCTTAACGGCAGCTGATACCGCCCTGATAAAGGAAACCTATCTAATCTAACCTATCTAATTCGGATGGTACCGGACTCCTTGAAATACTTAGGCGTCCATCTAACAGCAGACCCAGGACGCTTATACACTAGTAACTATGACCCCATGCTAAAGGCTCTGATAGGAGATCTGGAAAAGTGTATAAACCTCTCTTGGATAGGGTGAATTAACTCTGTAAAAATGAACATCCTTCCCCGCATCCTATTTTTCTTTCAGGCTCTTCCTGTCCGCGTCACAAAATCTCAACTGGTGCCATTACAACGGGCGATAGGGGATTTTGTCTGGCAAAATAAGAGACATAGGATAGCCAGACAAGTCCTGTATAGGCGAAAGGATAGAGGGGGGTTGGGACTACCGAACCTCTATTACTACTAACTGGCGGCCCAACTGACTCAGGTGGCCATGTGGCACTCCCCGATGAGGGAACGGAGGTGGGTGGAAATCGAATCCATGTTGGTAGGACTTGACGTCCCTCAGTTCATGATGTGGGTCCCGAAGGAACATCGACCTATGATAAGAGCGACATGCCCAGCCATTCTCAATTCAATTCAATTATGGGATGCAAACAATGTCAAATACGGGCTTGCATCGTCCCCCTCCCCTATGGCTCTGATACTCAGAAACAGAGAGTTCCCTCCTGGAATGGCCCCTAGAAACTTCAGAAGCATAGAACAAACTGGGCTACAACATATCCACCAACTGTATAGAAATGGGGAAGTCATACAATTTGAAGAACTACAACAAAGTACCCACTTAACCCCTGCAGACTTTTTTTAGATATGTCCAGATACGAGACTTCGCTAGACGACCCCATATCAAAGCAGCAGCCCAAGGAAAGCTATCTTTTTCCGAGAGATTATGTATGGATGGAACCGCCCCCAAAGGTATGATCACGCTTCTATATGCTCACCTTAGCACTGAAACTAAGGAATGGGGTAAATTGAAGTACACTGATTGATGGGAAACGGACCTAGGGGAAGAACTGGAAGGGATCGAATGGCAGGAGATATGGGAAGCAAACAAGAACACTTCCATATGCTTCACGTTACAGGAGCAGGCATGGAAAACCATGCTCAGGTAGTATACTACTCCAGTGACATTACACAAAATGCGTAAGATAGATACAGACGATTGCTGGAGGCTGCTGCGGAATACGAGGCACGTACATGTGGTGGGAATGCCCGAAAATACACAACTTTTGGAAATCAGTGGAGGACTTACTGAAACAGACATTTGGCAAACTTTTGGTCATGGACCCATGGATCTACCTGTTAAACAGATCAATTGAGGGGTGGACAAAAAAAGAGCAGAAACTGGTGCACACTATAACTTTAAGCGCGCGCAGAGCAATAGCAACGGCATGGCTCTCACCTGAGGGACCAGAATTTCGAGGGGTGATATCCAGAATACGGGAATGCAGAATCATGGACGACCTGACTGCAAGATTAAAGTGGACGACCGTGACTTTCCATAGGATTTGGGAACCATGGGACAATAGTTTAGTGGGTTCCAGTGGAGACTGACCGGGATCGGTAAGTCGTAAAAGTTGGGGACCAGCAAAGCGGAGACCCCGTGGCGACCTGGACTCTGATGGCCTCGCTCTCCCCCCCTCCCCCGCATCCCCCCCCACTCTCTCGGATTACTTCTCTTCTCTCCCTCACTTCTCTCTCCTCTTTTTCACTTTTCTCCTCTCCTCTAGTCTTACTTCTTCTTATTTCACACCTCTTTGCATATGTCTATTCTCGTCCCTTGGTTTACAAGGGCATTGTTCTTTTTTTTTTTCTCTCTTTTCTTAATTTTTTTTTTTTCATCACCCAGGCATGAGTACACAGTCGGAGAAACGAGGATGCCTAAAGATGTTACTGGAGTGTGTAGAGTTAGGGCTCCTTATTAAGCTACATTGCCGGGATTAAACACAAAATCCTCAATGGGAGGCAAGGCACAAAGGGATTAAAAAGAGTCTTATCATGTGAGCTCATGTTACATATTGTATTTCCAAGAATGTTATCTTCATGATTGGCTTCTGCGCAAGCCTGTAAGTTGTATTATACTTGCTCTACCTATCGTATGAAAAATAAAGAATAAAAAAAAAAAAAATACCTAGGCATTAATCTAACAAAATCTCTCCACCACTTAACAAAAGAAAACCATATCCCACTTCTGTATAAGCTCAAAACCCAATTGGATGCTTGGCAAGATAAGGACATATTCTGGTTGGGATGTATCAATACAATTAAAATGATGACCCTTCCCCATGTCCTGTACCTTTTCCGCATGCTTCCTATATGGGTGCCTAACAAAATATTACATAAGTTACAAACCTCATTTAGTGCCTACATCTGGAATAAAAAACATCCAGAGCAAACAGGGGAGGCCTCGGCATACCAAACGTAAACATGTACTGCAAAGCCTCAATTCTCTCCTGTGATGTATCGTGCTAGCTCAGCCCTACATGCCAGTGTTGCTGCCCCTATAAGAGGCCTGTATCTGACCTCTTAAACTTCAACACATGCTATGGACAACCTGCGCACCATGCGGTCCCAATAGATCCATACTACAAACTACTAAACTCATACTGGACATGTGGAATCAGTGGTCTCTAGGCTTGATGGGCCAACCCAGCTTAGAGTCCAAAACTCCCATTCAGTCCCTAATGTCCCTCTCCCAAGATGTTTCGCTCACCAATTGGATCCAGGGGGGAGTAGCTACCTTAGGGTCGCTTTACGATGAGACGGGACTCAAAACCTTCCTGTCACTGCAGGAAGAATTCTCCCTCCCTTCTAGGGAAATATTCACCCGTTTCTATGGGTAAAACATATCATGACGCATCTCCAGATAACAGTAGGAGATGATTCCCAATTGACGCCATTCGGCCTCTGCTGCACGAGTAAAAAAACGCCAATTAAACTGTTATCTATGTGTTATAATGCTCTCATCACTGTGGAAGCCGTACATAAAATCCCTTATATGACCCAATGGGAGACAGATCTAGACAATACATTTCCCCTTCCTATGTGGCTACAAGCCATCCAGACCAGCAAAACCTCATCCCGCAATTATAAAGATAGCAGTCCGAAGTGCAGCCTTTCAGGTCACCTCTCACATTGGCGTTGGTCGCTGGGTTGCACGAGGTGGGAACTCCTCTATTGCAGAAGGGTCCAGGTGTGCCAGTCCCGAGCCAGCCACCTTCAGAGTTCCAGTGAGGCCTAGATTACTCAGATGGGTTTCCAATTCAGCATAGATCTGTGCTCGGTAAGAGGTGTCCAGATGGGTAAATATAGGCAACTTGTATATTCTCCAACGTTACAGGACTCCCTTCAATTGGAGGAGTTGCAACTGCCGCAGTAGTGATCTGCGCCATTCGATATTGCTGTAGGTGAGATCCGGGAATGGCAACAGAGAGGAGCCCTCAAAATGCAAGGGAGTCTTCCTTCGTGTAGCTGAGAGGATAATGGCTTTATCCTGCAAGGTCTGGAAGAAGAATATCATCTGCAATTTTATGTTCCATTGAGGTTATTCTTGAATCTTGGGTACTCGAGATGGCCTTCAGGAGGGTGAGCTGAGAGGTGGCGCCTTCCAGGGCTTGCCAGGGGGTCTCAGTGGTGGATCAACTGATGTCCCTGCCTTGGGTCAAAGGGGATATACTCCGAGGAATAGGAGGACTCATCCTTTTTCCAGGACCATCTTGGCCATCTAGTCCCATGTGGGTCTGTTGTACCACCAAAATTGCTAATTTTAGCAAGCTAGGCTCGGATCCTGATTAAATGTGTCTTGTCTGTTTCCCAGTAGGCCGTTGGTCCCACTAGTGTTTCTTAATCATGTGACAGAAGACAGAAGCAGCCAGATTAATTCTAAAGTGTATAGGGATATATTGTTTGCTCAGATTCAGCCAAATTTAGCAATCATAGGCCAAAACCGCTCCCACCAACAAAACCACCTGACATCCAACGTCATGAAGTACACGTCACAGGAAGTGACATAGCCAGAACTTGCCAAGAAGAAAAATTGTGGGATACCACACGTCACAGGAAGTAACGTACCGGCTATCATCACGGGACTGCGAAAGAGGTTGCAAGCACTTTGTGGACATTTTGAGGAGGGAATGGACTTGTGTCCGAGATTGGATATACTGCCATATTGGGGATGGCAGTGTATATCCTGTCCGAACCATATTTGGTAGTGGGAGGTTTATTTACATGTGGAATTGATTATGTGATTGTTTGATTACTTTCTTAGCATATATAAAGGCCAGGGACTAGAGATGTCCCGAACAGTTCGCCGGAAACTGTTCGCCGGCGAACATAGCTTGTTCGCGGTCGCCGCGGTGGGCGAACATATGCGATGTTCGGTCCGCCCCCTATTCGTCATGGAGGTGGGAGGGTCTGGGAGGGAGGGTCTGATACTGATTGGCTGGAATGCGCCTGCTGACTGTGAGGTACAGGGTCAAAGTTTACTCAATGATGACGAATAGGGGGTGGACCGAACATCGCATATGTTCGCCCGCCGCGGCGACCGCGAACAAGCTATGTTCGCCGGTGAACAGTTCCCAGTGAACTGTTCGGGACATCTCTACCAGGGACTAATGAAAGTATTTAGAAAATTGGGAAGACTAGATGGGCCGAATGGTTCATATCTGCCGTCACATTCTATGTTTCTATGTTTCCATTCTATAACATACCTGCACCCGAGGAAGGCCTATTACTGGTTGTAACGCGGTGTGCAATAATTTTATTTGTTTATAATTTCTTTTTAATAAATACTTACCTTTCAACACCTACCCTGGACTCTGGAGTTCCCGTGTTGCAGCAGTACCGAGTTCCTGAGGAGTGTGACTATTGGAAATTCCACTACCATCTGTTTTAGATGAAAAGCGCCATAAGTACTGAGCCAACTTTTAATGGGCTCTGAAAATTGTGAGTTTGCTGAAAATCTTTACAAACATATACTTTTTGTATACAGATTACACTATGTTTTTAATTTATTTAATATAGGAAAAAGAAACTCCACTGTTTTGGTTACCAGAAAAATATTATTTGTGAGGTAAACCAAAAGTTTTCTGTGTGCGCAAATCACCTTATCTGTTTTCCAATTTTATCACGTTTTAAGTGTAAATAGTGACATTGCACTTGGGTAATTTTTAGCTACACCAGAACGTTTATCAAAAGAAATTCCAACCTGTCCTTCATTTTACTACTTTTTTCATTCAATAAATTGTGGTGAGTTGCAACATAAACTGCAAAACACTAAAAAATAAATCCAATTTACTAAAGTCTCCATTAACGACTCCATTCACTTGAACCAGGCTTAACTCTTTCCCATCATTTCTATTTTTTCTATATGTCAGGTCAATTACCACTCCCCATTCAGAGGGGTGGGAAAATAAGAGGTAGTAGCCAGGCTTTTGGATTAGTCAGCAATATAGTCACAGGTTTCTGAAATGTTTCACTGTTTGTATCTCTCCACTACCTCAAGGTTTTTTTCTAGGATTGCTGCAACTCAGCATTTACATCAGGAAAACACATACAATGGAAGTGGTGAGTTAATATCAGGATTCAGACATGAAGCATGCTTGTAGATCATAGAGTTTATTTTTGAATTACGAGAGTAACTCATCTTCGGAACTGCACAGCCTTTTACAACTAGTGGATCAGCAGCACAGCGCTAATATAGGAATTTGATTAACTGGCCTTCCTCCTCGGTCTTCAGAACTGTCCTGTTTCCTAAGTCGTTCAAAGTGAAAGTCAGTGAAATTTTTTTTTTGCAATATGAATATAAAGAACTCTAATAATTTATTCAGGAGAGAAATCTAATTGTCACATAAAAAGATGGTTTTTCTTCGCTTTCAAGAACCAACATTGCAAATAGCTTCTGTTGAGTTTGTACCCTTTTTCAGTCAACAGGAGCAACAAGCACACATGAAAATCTAAAATGGAGTATTTTTATACCTATATTACTCTGTTCTTTCTTTATGACTGAGCAGACTGTGAGTACATCACCTTCCCTTAAAAGAGCAAATTGCACATTACAATCTCAAATTCCAAACTGTCTGGTTCAAAACATTCACCTTAGATGCCTACATGCAGTTTTCCAACCACAACCCAGTACCTTGTTTACCTGCACCCTGGCACGTCTGTAATTTAGGAGCACAAAGTTATATCAGACTCGAAATGTTGACACTTCATATTCCTGAGTTTCATTATGTGGCTGTGTGACTGTTCTGAATATAAATGAGCACAGATGACTAATTGTATCTTTGCTTGTGGTTTAGATTTCACACTATCGCCTTAATGGGGTGTTTTCAATAATTTCATAACATTCACAGGATTATTGGACTAATTGGATTTTAATTCTGAATAACTCTGACAGCATAAAAATGAGGCTCCACACATGCTAATGAGAAGATCTCTTGCATACGAGTGGGGTATAAATACGGAATCAGGCTATAAATATTTCATATGAAATTAATTGAATCCTGCCCCAGCAAAATCTGACGTTGCTTCCTTCAAATGTCAATCAAGTGCAGTATGGGGGATGGGAAACACAAAATAGAAGTGAAAACCATTCTCTCAGATGCATGCCTGCAGTTTTTTTTTTAACAAGGAGAGCACGTGTCTACATTCATTTGGCCCCTAACAACAGCAATACTTATGCTGTTGGGGGTTGGGAAAGGATCTCACTACTTCATCTATTTCCAGCTGGCAAAAAAAATATATATTGTTAATTAATTAGGCATTAGTTTGACACGGTGGCTTTTGAAGAGATTTTCTTTTCCATCGAGCTTCCTGCAAATAGATTTATAGATGTAATTGCCCCATCGAGTGACCCTTTGTAAGAAAAGGCTAATTAAAGCAGCCATCAGTCAGAAAGTGCAAATGTGACACTAGACAGCATGTGGCTTTCTGTAAACAAAGGGTCTTTGCTTTCAACTAATGACCAAGTGCTAGTCCATTACTTACTAGAATAAAAATAAAATGTGTATTTTCTTCATTTATCTTGTAAAATATGGCGAACAGGCAGAAAATAACACACATTTCTAGGTATTGTAGGTGTTTGAACCTTTATACAATGGTTCTAGAAGAACAATATGGGAAGGAACCAGATCACTGTCTTTATTTGGATATATTGGATGGGAAGGAAGCAGATCTGTAGTATTATGCTTTGGATCTGTTGCTACTCTTGCAAGTGTCTTTGTTTTTCCTTGGTTTTCATTTGTGTGTGTCTTAATTGTTTGCATATGATCCACTTGACAGTTTTGGACGGTTTCAAAGGTCATCACAAATAGTCTTGACTATATAAATAAGCCTTCAGTTATCCAATTAGAGGTTTAAGACACATTTAAAAATGTCTGTGCATGTCTCAGGTAACTGGTAAAAGAGAGGCACATATAGTCAAGTATATTATAATTAAACCATTTATTAGAATGTGGAACACTGAAATCTCACTTAAGGTAACAGACAGTTGTAGTTCATCAACTCACAAATCACTATGTAGCACCTTAATGGATATCATAATTACAATATGAAACGTGTTGAAGCGTGAGTGGCATTTGTTTTAAGAGAGGTGAAAGAGGAGTGATTTATAAGCACTGGTCCCCACTTCCAGCTTTCTCCCGGCACCAATACTTGGTTTATCGGCACAGAGATCAAGCCGGAGTCTGTACAAGCAGGATGACGGGCGGTAAAAGCTTCTATATCTCTCATACACTCATGTTTGATTGTGGTATCTTGGATCCGAGTACCACCATATGCTGATGTAAGGGTTCCTTTTTGGGGAAGAGGGTGTCTTGTTTTTGCTACAAATAAATACATTGTTACGCTATCAGGTCCTTTTTTATATCTTTTTAAATCACTGTGTCATACAGTGTATCATAAGACGCTGGACCCTAACTATGAGGCAAGATTAACCCTAAGAAACTGTTACCCAAAGACTTTTGGACTTTTCAGCATTTAAATTGTTATTTGAAATAACACAAACTGTGACTTATATGCGATTGATTATTCATAAGGGTGTTTTTTTTACCAATCATAATAATGCATATGTAGGTGTTTTTATTTCAAGGTATATATGTAGATCACCCACTTTAGGGTTTTCTAAGTATAGCGCTTACACTTATTTTTAAATACTATTTTGGCTTTAATTACACAACTCCATTTTCAATTAACTGCAAATCACAAACAGTTCACTAAACTGTGAATTGTTGGAAATTCATGGTGGAAAAGTAAATTTAAAATTTAAGGATAAAATAGCCAGAATTATATTTAAAGCATTTCTAAACTTTAGACTTGAGAAAGGGAGGTTCTCCTCAAGACTTGTTATTACAAAATTCTGTTAGTCCAATAAAATAGGTATTACGAGATACGAATTTGTTCTGTGTTTTACATCTTTCACATCTGCGTCACTGGACTACTACGGCTACATTCTCTACTTATATACAGTGAGGGAAAAAAGTATTTGATCCCTTGCTGATTTTGAAGGTTTGTCAAATGACAAAGAAATGATCAGTCTATAATTTCAAACCCCAAATGGGTCGAAACGTCGGCTATTTTCTAATGCTATACCTAATGGAATAAATTACCCCTTTTCTTCATTTACCAAGTCCTTGGAGTGCATCTTTTTATATATATATATATATATATATATATATATATATATATATATATACAGTGTCAAAATTTACAGACTTTCAGCTGTTTGCAATGAGCAAATCAAACAAAAGCAATTGAAATAGCTCAACACATCGAATGCTTCAAGTGGTTTACCTAAATTCAACTGAAAATGCAACTTATAATGAGTTCTCCAGTTTCAAAATTATACAACCCCTTGAACAGAATCCCTCACAACAGCACAAATGTGCAAAACAGGTGTTGTCTCAAGCACACCTGATGCAACTAATCAAGGGCTTCATTAGTTGCACCAGCTGAGATTGAGCTGAAACACTTAAAATACCTGGCTAGGGGTTTGCTGAGTGTCACGTATGACTGAATGTTAGAAATATGCATGCTAAAGAATAAGTTTAAAGAATGGGCAACAAATTAAAGAGAAGAGATCATCGCCCTTCACAAACAAGGAACAGGATACAAAAAGATAGTGAAGGCACTGAATGTTCCTAGAAGCAAAGTTTGCAAGTTCAAAGTTGAAGGAAAATTGTTTATACTACCTGGACAGGGCAGCAAAAGAAAGTTATCAATGGCTGCAACCAGATTTCTGATCCCCTTGGGTGACTGCAAAACACCCGAGCACGATTTTGTGGCAACGGGCACTGAGGTTTCAGTGAGCACAGGAACTTACTAAACACAGAAGGAGCAATAAAACAAAACTGGAACTTTTTGGCACAATGGATCAGCAGTATGTCTGGAGGAGGAAGGATGAAGGATATGCTAAAAAGAACACTCTGCCTACAGTTAAGCATGCTGGTGGCTATGTGATGCTCTGGGTCTGATTTGCATCCTATGGCACTGGAAACCTTAAGGTGCGCTTGGTGAGCAGATCTCTTTTTCATCAGATCTCCTGATTGTACTCATCAAACCAATCTTTATTCTTCTTTGTGGTGAATTCTAAAACCTTTTCAGAGGTCTGTAAAATCAGAAATTCCCAAAGCTCTTCTGAGGCGGGGTCCACAAGGCAGCTAGAATCCTACAGCGTCAACTGAAGATTTGCTTGAAATTCATCTCAGCTGACTGGAGGTTACCAATGTAATATCTTCTTCAGTGCGCCTCACCTCTTTGAATGGGGTTTTAGGTGGAGACATGCATCTTAGAAGACAATGGTCTGTGTGACGATCTGTGATTGGCATTACTCAAGTGATTAGGACATCTCGAATATCTTTTTGGCGCACCATGAAGAAATCTATAAGGAGCCAATATTTGGCCTGAGGATGCATTTAAGTTGTCTTCAGAATTTTTTTTTGCTTAAAGATGATGTTAGTGAGGACAAACAGAAGGCAGCTATTGTCGTTGCAGTTTCCAACACCCTGTTTGCCAAGTACTCTTTTACAGGCTTCTGAGTCTTTGCCTACTCTGGCATTGAAGCCACGAAGGGTGATAATGCACTATGCACAAGGTTGTGTAGTTCAGTGTAGAACTATTCAGCAGGACTTAAAGAGTTGGGGCACACACGCTGAGCAGCATGAAATGCTGCTTTTTTTAAAGTTGTGCATGGAGATGATGTGATCTGAGTGACCTGATGACGGATTTTAAAGTTAGGAGGCAATGCAGTTCCTGATCATAAAGCCAACACCACAGAGGCATCTCTTGGTCTCTGGCTTGCCTGTCCAGTAGAGGGTGTATCCTGGGCCAAGCTCTTGAAGGCTGCCTACCTCTGGGAGGTGGACTTTACTGAGAGCAGTGATAGCAACATTGAGCCTTGACAGTTCATGGGTGATAAAGTAGATTGCCATTCAGGGTGACTGCTGCCTGCTCTATCGAGCACGGTTCTGATGTTTCAAAATGACAGTTTTAGTCCTAGCACACCTTGTGAGGCAGGTGTGTGCCTTTTACTCATTTTGTTTGCTCAACTGCATTAGAAGATGCCCATTGGCTGCAGCTAGCCAACTGAGGGGAAATGGAGACAAGCTTTGCTTAGGACCTTTTCTGGCAAGCAGCGCTATCCCTAGGTAAGGCTGCTTGGTAGTTCACGGTGCTGCCGAATGATTTCGTCATCTCCAAGGGTGACATCAGATGACCCATACAGCTGGACCCCCTACATGCAGGATTGGAACTGTGACTTCCAGTGTCATCTTTCACCTGTCAGTTTGCCCCTTTCCCATCACTGCAGGGCTTAATGATAATATTAACCATAGACATGGACATACCCTTCGAGCCTGTGCAATTTTTAGGTGGGGCAGTGTGTGCAATACTGAACCCACCCACTTCACTTGATGTTCATCTACCAAGACCAAGAAAGCTGGGACAGTGACAGCAAGGTCCCCAGGTCGTAGGTGTTATATTGGAGTGTCCTTCTCCTAGATGAATGACCTGACAAGGTTATGAGCTTCATCTGTCCAAGTTTGGCCCATGTGGAGCCAGTATGCAGGAGTCACCCTACATGACTAAGGTGTTGGACACTTGTTCGTCTGACTTTTCAGTTAAGACATGTCTGACAATATACCTCTTAACATAATTGAAGCACTCAAGCCCCTCCACCACAACAAGGCCAGTGCCCATGGAAAGGAATGTGAATTTGCTTTGAATGCCCATCGTATCTAATGTACTGTTTGTACTTGAATCTAATGCACCATCAAGATTGAAACGTTGATTTTTATGTTCGCTTAATACACAACGTTTTTCAAAAGAAAAAGTCCTATATACATAAACACACACACCATACTGTATATCTATATCGATAGATAGATAGATAGATACCAAAACTGACCATCGGGCAAACCCGGTGGGCGCGATGGCCAACGGATGAGGCCAACCAGGTAGATCAAAGGATCTCCCCGGCTGGTCCATGCAGGGTCAACGCTCAGTTAGCATAACCCAGGCAATGGAATGACAATGAACAATGAACTAGGTCCCTTTATGGGCCAGTGGGTAGATCAGAGATCTTCCTCACCAGCCTATTACACAGATATGCAAAGGGGCACAGGGAGCAACTAATCTTACCTCCGGTCTCCGCTCACTGAGAGCGTTGCCATGGGTTACCATGGCATCGCTCTCAGTAAGGCTGGAACTTATCAAAGCAATGTCTTACCAGCCCGAGAGTGCTATCAGCCCACTGAACCACCAGGATATCCCCCCTCCTTTGGACAAAGATAACAGAAGTAACAAAAGGGAGGGGAGAGTCAATATTTCTTCTTTTTCTTTAAATGGTTTCATTTTTTTTCATTTTAATTAATATGAATATTTTTCTTCCTTTTCGCACTCTGAACCCCTATGCCACTACACACACAAAAAAAGAAAAAAGTAAGTTGAATACCCAAACTGGGAAGCAACTTTTGGTGTGTCCTGGGGCGACCAGATTAGGGGATAACCCTTACATAATTGTATAAGTAGAAAAGCAGACCTAGTGGGTCAGAGAGAGTAGGGCGCCCCCTAGTGAATATCCATACATATGTACAAGAAGTAAAATAGAACTTTTAATAGTTAATGCATAAAATGCTTGAGGTAAGGACCCAGATACAAAACAAAAAAGAAAGAAAATGAAAACACAATACACAAAATAATGAAAACAAAATAAAGAAAAATTGGAAAAATTAGATCGGGAGGATATCAATAAATGTGAGAGCGTGCTGGATGGGGATAGTATAACCTAAGGTGATAACCTACAAGTTACTATACGAATGAACGCCCCCCAAACTGCTGTATATCTCACAGGTACACTGTAAACTCTTAGTTAACTCGTGCTATGGACCCTCCGTATACTCCCCAGTAGGAGTATACGGAGGGTCCATAGCACAAGTTAACTAAGTAGGAGTATACGGAGGGTCCATAGCACGAGTTAACTAAGAGTTTACAGTGTACCTGTGAGATATACAGCAGTTTGGGGGGCGTTCATTCGTATAGTAACTTGTAGGTTATCACCTTAGGTTATACTATCCCCATCCAGCACGCTCTCACATTTATTGATATCCTCCCGATCTAATTTTTCCAATTTTTCTTTATTTTGTTTTCATTATTTTGTGTATTGTGTTTTCATTTTCTTTCTTTTTTGTTTTGTATCTGGGTCCTTACCTCAAGCATTTTATGCATTAACTATTAAAAGTTATATTTTACTTCTTGTACATATGTATGGATATTCACTAGGGGGCGCCCTACTCTCTCTGACCCACTAGGTCTGCTTTTCCACTACACACACAACAGACCCTGTATATACAGACTTAAGCACCCTATACATACATATGCACACAAACATAGAAAACAACTCCTATCCAAATGCACTGTAGACCCTGTACACACATACTATAACCAATATTATTATACACACACGCTACAGCCCATAGCGTGAACCCACAACATGCAGTCAAATGCGTATAACATGAAGACGAGCAAATACAGAGGGTTTACCACAATGTGCAAACCATTTATAAGCCTCAAGAATGGAAAGGCCAGATTGGACTTTTCCAAAAAAATCTAGAAAAAACAGACTAATTCTGGAACAGCATTCTTTGGATATATAAGACTAAGATCAACCTGTACCAGTATGATGGCACAAAAAAAATGAATGGAGACGGCTTAGAACAGCTCATGATCCAAAGTATACCATATCATCTATAAAACACAATGGAGTCAATGTGATGGCATGGGCATGCATGGCTTCCAATGGCACTGCGTCACTAGTGTCTATTGATGATCAGACATAAGATGCCGGATGAATTCTGAAGTGTATAGGTATTTATTATCTGCTCAGATTTAACCAAATTCAGAGAAGTTGATGGACAATGATACAAATATACTGCAAAAGCAACCCAGAAAAGGAAATGAAGTGGAATATTCTGCAATGGCCGAGTCAATCACCTGATCTCAACCTAATCAAGCATGCATTTTGTTTACAGAAGACTAATCTTAAGACAGAAAGACCCACAAACAAACAACAACTGAAGGATAAAACCCAGCGTTTAGTGATGTCCATGTGGTCCAGACTTCAAGCAGTCATTACCTGCACACAAAAGTTCTGGTGTTTCAATATCCCTGCTTCTTTATGTCCTCTCCAGGCCTCTTAATTTTGTATTGTTTTTCTTTTTTAATTTTTTTGTTCTAATATTTCCACTCCCTCCTGCATTCTTTTTCAAACAAATCACAATTCATCCAAATGTTTGCTGATTGGCAGACTGTCTGAATATTGAAACTCCAAATCACTTTATGGAAGCGTCAGAAAACAAACAACATGAACAACGGATGAACAGTTTTATTCAGGATTTGAAATTCAGCCCTTGTCCCCCCACCTTCCAAAAAAAAAAAAAAGATGATTGATGTTTAGGGGCCAACCACTAAGTCAAATAAATAAGCAAAGGAATCAAATAATTTGGGTTCAGTCGGACCAAAAGCTTAAAATATGCAAGTGAAAGCTCAGAAGTAACCAAATTCTTAAAAATCATGAATATTGATGGAAGGTGGGCTGAATTTGAAAGGTGGAATACCATTCTATTCGGTCTTAAATCCGATTGGAAATAGCGTTATAAAAAAGGGTGCAAAAATTATCATATCATTGTACAGTACAGTACATACATTAACAAAATTCAGACAAGCTGAAATCCTGAAATCTAACTAAATTAGAATTTAATTTTTTTTTGCAGAATCAATACAACCAAAATTAATTTTCCCACCGTGCACGAATCTATGTACTACTTTTATTTTATTAGCTTTAGCTACAGCATAGTTATATTTATGTTTGAGCGTTCAACTGGAATACACAAGCACGAACAATGCACAGCAATGCATCCCCCCAATCATATTGATATATGTGCCAAGGCTGTGCTGCAGACAAAATAAATATGGAAACTAGAATTAATAATAAATGCATTATGAAAAATGAATAATGAAATATACTCTTTCACACGATAAAGATGAAGGTTGTGCGGTTTCATAGTTGCTATTCTTTAAAATGTGAATTGTCAGGAATTCAAAGAGAATATCCCAGAATAGCCAAATTCTACCGGCTAAGTTTTCATTTTGTCTTCTTTACTATTTCTGTATTGATTATTGGTCCACAGTATCCATGTTTACCATTTGAAGAGTCCACTTATATGTCAGTGTGATGCTTTTAGCTGTTAGATATGCATATCTCGTACAGAGCTTAGTTGATGACATCATGCACTTTTGACAGTAGCTTACATCATAAAGAACCTGTTACTACTTAAATAGCTAGTCTGGGAATTCGAGGCTGGAAGTAAACACTAAACCTGTACACTTGTTTTCTTTCACATTGCAATTCATCCGAATTACGCTGATCAGTTTGTTGTCCGAATTCTGTAACTCCAAAGCACTATATGGACATATAAACGAACAATAGAGTCCTGCAATATAAGAACATGTCACTTCGATTCATGATGTGGAGTTCTGACTGTGGCGCCAAACAAAAATTAATATATAAAAAGATGATTGACGGCTAGGGGACAGCCACTTAATGTTCATTTTACTCACAGATCAAGTGAGAAGTGACATACAGAGGGAAAAAAGGAGGAGAAGTAAAAAAAAGTATTTATTTATAAGTTATGCATTCTCTTTTTTTATATTTATACTATGTATATATCATGCAGTACACTTATTGGCCCATTTTCATGCCATTTTTGCTTTTATTTGAACTTTTTTTACACCAATTTTTCTTTAAGAAATTTGATCTGACTATTGGGCTAACTGAACTAAATGTATTTTTTTTTGGATGAGTCAATCAGCTGAAGCAAATTTTCCGCTGTGCACACAACGCAACTACGCTAAAGCAACTAAACAAAGATATTGAAGTAAGAATGCACTTAATTTGTGGCATAGAAACTCATATAGTGGAAATATGGCTTCCTGAAGATTAATGGGAGAAACATGCCAGCAAATGGGTTTGTTTAAAAACCAGAGGCCTGCCACCCAGCGCCATGAGGGCAAGGATGGCCAGGGGGACAGTTGCGATAGTGCAACTTACACCAGCCCACAGTTTAATGCCCAGCACTGCAGACAGTTTCTTTCTGATCCTCCTTGCACAGTGCTCTGTGTGGGGGAGAAGGGGTGGGGATGTTAATCAACGTCACATCCCTGTCTCTCCTGACACACAGAGTGCTGTGAAGCAGCATACGGACCTGCCTGGTATTCTTAATGGGGGCTGGTTAATAGACACAAAGGGTGGTATGACAAGAGCCGAGGCTGTATTGTAGCTATTAATATGAGTATATGTGTCTAAATGTATAACTGTGCGTGTATTTGTGTGTGACTACGGTTGTGTGTCAGTGCGTGTACAACTATGAGTAATGTATGATTGTGACTGTGCATCTGTGAGTCTGTCTGTATGTGTGTGTTAATGAATGTGTATCTGTGTGAGGATGTCTGTGTCACTATAAGGTTTTGCATGTCTTGTTAGGTGTGTATCTTTGTGCCTGTGTGTTGTTTCATTTGAAGGAAATCTCCATGCACCAGAACCACTGTAGATGTTTTGGTACAGCTGTAGTGGTGTTGGTGCAAATAGCCTTTTCTGTCCAATGTTTACCTTTATCACTTAGAACACCTCTAGGGACTGCCACCCAGGCAGCCACTAAAAATGCTTCCTATTGCTGTCCTTCATTCTTTGCAAGACTGACGCCCAGGGTCTTCAAGCACAGTATGAAGACACTAAACGTTTTCCATATATATGCATTGGTGTAATGCATCTCTATATAAAGACGCTTAATACAGTGTGCCAATTGCCATGAATGCACAACAGGCCTCCTAATGCTTCTCAATGAAAAAGCTTTGGGTTGGCATAGATGAACACTGGTGCTTTCAGTGGTGGACAGAGAGCCGGCTGCAGTTGGAAATGGGAGTGGTTAAACCACACCCACAGGGGTAGCTGAAATATACCTTATTGTGATTTTCTTCACACTGGTTTTCACGGAGAGGCAGTCTATTTAATAACTCTCTTTAGCTGTAAACTTTTTCTTGAGGAAAGTCCTTACTGCACATTGGTTCAAGCATTGTGTTGCTATGTAACAACGAACTGCAACACTCTATTCTGCAATAATTAAAAGTCCTGTTTGTGTACCATCTCTGAGTATGGGAATCAGTGAGTATTCCATTGATCTGTAGTATACATAAATGCTGTTCCTTAAAGGGACATTATAGGCACCCAGACCACTTCATACCATTGAAGTGGTCTGGGTGCAGGGGCCCTGTCCTCTTAACCATGTGATGTAAACCATTGTAGTTTCAGACAAATTGCAATAATTGCAGTATTAACTCCACATCTAGTGGCTTTTTGAAGACAGCCACTAGAGGCACTTCTTGGTGCCTCACCAAGATTAACTCAGTGAAACAGCGCTGTGCATCCTTTGCTTTGCATGAGAACATTGAGGGTCTACAAATACCTCATAAGGAATGCATTGATTCATTGCATTCCTATTGAGAATCCCTAATGCACACACAGTGCTGAACGTGTCAGAGGAGGAGACAGAGCCAGCACCGAGGGACCTCTGTGCTGGAAATAGGTATGCATTAAAAGGGTTTTTAACTCTCTTACAGCCATCCTCTGTTCTCTCTACTGGTTGGTATAATGTGAATACCTAACACAATTGTCTTGCTGATGTACAAAACTCTTAACAATCATAACCAATGCATGCCTTCTTCAGTCACTAAAATGATTATCTCTGAGTTTGCGAACTCTAACTATGGACTCAATTTAACTATGGACTCAAGTTAATGTTTGGATAAGCTTTTTAAACTATTTAATATTTTGTAAAATATTTTAATATTTTTAGATATATCCATATATTTTATATTTAATATATGTATCATTATTATTATTATTATTATTATTATTATAGTTATACTTATAATTATTAAATAATTTGAAAAGCTTACCAAAAAGTATTAATTTGAGGCAGATATTGTGATTTTTTTTGTGATGCTGCCCATCTGCTCATCTGTTTATTTAAGAAACCTCCTGTAAAGAACATTTTTTTTTTTTTTTTTTTTTAAAGGGATATTTTAACTTTCAGCGGAATTTCTAGTTTATGAGTTCTTAAGCCCTGAGACAATAATATAAATTGGGTCCCAATGATGTTTCGGAATTTCCAATGTTTGGTACTGGCATAACATATTGCTTGTACACTGCAGAGTACCCTAAAGAATTTATTGTTTGGTGTTTTGTAAAATTGTTTTGCTTGTTTTTTTGTTTTTTTATAACGTGTATGCTAAATGAAGAATTGGTCACTGAGCTAATTTTACAGTGGGTTGCCAATCTAATGCCATGATTTTAGTCCTTGTTTTAAGTTTTAATTCAAAATTGCATTCATGCATTCTAACAATCAAGGAAGGGGGAGGTGTGAGAAAGGACTCAATGTCAATCAGTAAATAATATTTTATACATTACAATAGTTTAGTGCAAATTCAAAATATACTATTGTGCATCACCAACATATCACAAATTATACCTCAGAAATTGTATTGAAAACACCAATTTTCAGAAATAATGTTTGCATGGTTCTCCCAGAATGCCCTGCTGTATATGCAAATACAAATTGACCTCTATTATGTTTCAGATTTTAACAATGCATTTCAGCAAACACCCATAAAATCTAAGCACTGTTGCTTACAATACAGCTTTTTAATATACAGTTCCGTGTAACTATACCACTGTGTATTGAAATCATCGCATGTAAAAAAATAAAATGTAGTTTTTTAATAGTATAGCAGCAAAAATACCATAAGGTTCCCTATAAATACCAATAAACAAGATATCTGACTATTTTTATTTATCTATACTTGCAACAATTTCTGTATGTGACGAAAAATTGTATTGCTGTTTGTATTCAAATATTTTAGTTAATGTCTAAATTGTTGCAAAAAATGTGGGTATGCTAGGTATTCTTAATGTGATTTTAAAAATACCAAAGCAAAAGCATTCTGGTAGTCGATAATAAAATACAGGTGAATAATATAATGCTCTTTAAAGGAACACTATAGGCACCCAGACCACTTGTTTCACTGAGGGTTAATCCAGCCTCTAGTGGCTGTCTCACTGACAGCCGCTAGAGGCGCTTCCGTGATTCTCGCTGTGAAAATCACAGTGAGAAGACGCTGACGTCCATAGGAAAGCATTAAGTAATGCTTTCCTATAGGCGGGTTGAATGCGCGCGCGGCTCTTGCCACACATGTGCATTTCGGCGCTGACGTCAGCAGGAGGAGGAAAGGTCACCAGCGCTGAGGGAGCCCGGCGCTGGAGAAAGGTAAGTGGCTGAAGGGGTTTTAACCCCTTCAGCCCAGCAGGAGGGGGGCCACGAGGGTGGGGGGGGACCTAAGGACTTCATAGTGCCAGGAAAACAAGCTTGTTTTCCTGGCACAATAGTGATCCTTTAAGAAAATTATAATAATAATCAACCGTCCGTTTTGTGGTTTATGATTTCTGCATAACCTCTAGAAGTTATTATTATCCCAGAAAAATATAGTTCACCATTATGTATCTATGTATCTTTGTAATGAAAAAAAACTGATGACAATATTTGTTTTTAAACATTTACATTTATTTATATGATTTGGTTATTGAATTACGACATTATTATTAGTATTATTATTATTATTATTATTATTATTATTATTATTATTATTTAAAACATAGCAACTTATTCTGCAGCACTGCACAATGTGTAAACGAAACATACAATGCGTCTAAAATTCTCCTTCTGCACAATCAAAGCCAAAAATCAGTCCTGAATCATCTGACCATGCCAAAATATCATTTGACTTTACTCTTCATTATCTACAGCCCTTTAGTCTAAAAGTTAGAAAGTCAAACACAAGGCACAATAGATATGCTGAAGGAAATATCAAATGCCAAAATAACACAACCCTTGCTCTTGTCAGTCTAAATCCTGGTTGTTCTGTAAGATAGCACAATGGAAGAGTATTTTGACAGCGCTATGCTCAGCAGAAATCAAACCAACCTCTCTGCCTTTCTTCTTTTACAATGTCAAAAGGATTTTCATTGTCAATCCTTGATCGCCACCTAGCTGCCACTGCACAGAATACACGACCTTCCAGGACTTGCCTTTTCCAATATAATTTAACATTTTGTGTAAGCATTCATTATCTCACACACTGAAACTAAAGGAGAAGAGGACCCACATGCTTACAATTTAGGGAGGAATTGTAACAACAGGGTCTTTGAGGGGGATTTAAACAAAATATTGTGGGGAGGAAATTGAATTTTGAAGTAGAAGAAATATATCTGTGACTGTGTCCATATAAGGAGCATTTTATAACATCTGGTATACCATACACGGTGATTATGATGTGGATAGAGTCTAGAACCAATGATCTGTAGTCATTATGAACTGAATGTATAAGAAATAGAAGACAAAGTAGCATATAGAACAGAGACAAGGAGGTTCATAAGAAGCAAGAAGGCCATTGGTCAGAGACCTACAGGGAAGGGAAAGGGGCGTTGAAAAGAAGAGTGTATGTTGTAGACAAGATTGACCTAGTTTAAATTTGAATATGTATGGAAGAGGTGCATCTTGGAAGAAGCTTGTTTGGTGGTCGCACTGCTAGGGATTAGAGAATAATGGGGGGATGATACAGTCAAATGTATTGTACCCAGTGATGAGGGCTGAGAGGGAAAAATAGCAGAATTGTGGGGGGGGGGTGTATCTTTTGGTAAGAGAGCTAGCATTGATGAAGCAGAGAGCATGGTTTGGAGTAAAGCAGGAAATGAGTTAGTAGAGATAGGGAGGAGCGCAGTTATAGAAGGATTTAAACATGAGGGTGATACATTAAAAAGTAGACCGCTTGCATACCAGAAGCCAGTTGAGTTTTTTTAAGAAGTAGTCAGACATGAGCAGAATAGGGCATGTTAATGTGTATGTGGTTAGCAGCATTTTGGATTTACTGAAGTGGAGTAATGTAGTTTTGTGGAAGACCAAGTAAAAAGGATTTAAAGTAATCAAGTCTGGTGAGGAAGCGGATAAGGAGTTTTTCGGAAAATAATGTCAGTAGGTAGTGGATTTTCTGAATATTAAATATATGAAAATGATGGACAGAAACATGTGTCAAACAGGATACCAAGGTAGAGATCTCTGGGTCAAGAGGAGCTAGTGAGGGTGGGAAAGTGGAGACTGAGGTTTGGAACGGGAGGTGAAAGAGATGGTGCAAGGAAGAAGGGTACTTAAGATTTGGCTTGGTTAATTTTAAGAAAATGTGATGATATCCATTGGGCAACATCAGAGAGGCACCAAAAGATGCCGGAGGAAAGGCCGGGTGTAAGGGAATAGAAGGAGAAGGAGATCTTGATGTAATTTCCAAAGAAATTAGCTTTGAAGCCATGGAAAGAGATGAGGTCATACAGAGGGGCTATATAGAGGGAGAAAAGAAGAGGTCCATGTACTGTACTCTGCAGGAGTGGCAAAGAAAAGGGATTGGCAGAGTCACAAATCAGAAAGCTAGTCTGAGAGTTAAGTGAGGATTTTACCAGTGACATTAAGGTTGTCAAAAGTGAGGAAAATACTTGGATGGTCCACCGTCCACGTGGTTGACAGAGTTCAAGGCAGTGGATAAATCAAGAAGGATAAGGATGGACAAGAGTTTTGATTTTTGCTTTTACGTGGGGAAGGTATAGACAGAGTGGAGCTCTGTTTCAGTCAAGTGAGCAGCACGGAAACTAGATTGGGTGGCTGAGAGAATAGAATGGGAGTGAATGAAGGTGGATAGCTGATGAGGTTTAGGGAAGTAAGAGAGAAGTTAGACAGGTCAGAAACTTGATATTTGACAATTGCCATTTACATGGCACTAGGAAAGTAACCAGAAAATAGAAAGTGATTAGCATAGAATGGAAATGGGAGCTAAAAGAGAGCCTGGTATAGAATCAGTCATGGAGGTGGTAGGGTTGGCTCATTTGATAAGGAGGAGGTCATTGTCAGAGATGTTGGAAAGGAGGTTTTAGCAGATCCTTACCAAGACAAAACATATATCTGGTGATAGCTGATATATGTGCTTATCTGACATTCTGTCATCTCACTGTCACTATGTTGCTGTCAGGTTTCTCTTCAGCTCCTAGTGGCTTCATGTGAGCCATAGTCCCTGCTGAATTTTTGCACATGTATCTATCTGTGTACAAAATGTGGTCTTGGATGTGCAATAATATGCTATCGGCATTGCGTGTACATTAAGATTTTGCTCCCATCAGCCATTGCAAGCTACAGCTAGTTGCAATTTGCATTATATGGAGACAAATCATGCCAAAATTCAACACAATTGTTTTGAAATTTCTGGGACATTACAATGGAGTAAGTAGAATATTTTGCATAGCGATTCTTATTTATGAAAAACTCAAAATGTAAAAGCGCTGCTTTAGGAGTCGGAGTGTTTTTTGCTCTGGAAGCTATGAAAGGAGCATAAATGCTATGGTGTTTCAAAGAACCTTTTAAAAATATATATTTTATGTTTAAAATGCATTTTCTGGTAGAGTTTCAGCATTTAAAGGGACACTCCAATCACTGCAGGCTGTTGTAATGACTATGATGCTACGAGGCTACTGGCATGCCTCCCAATACTTCAGTGGGACAGTCCCAATATCAGGGTCCTGCACTGCCATCACATTTTTTTTCTTGGTCTCCACTTTTAAGGTCGTTTGGGGTCCCCAAAAAGCAAAGTTAATGCATCATTAGACACACTTGCCTTATGATCAGGACTTTAGAACCTTGAGGCAGTTCTTTGTGCTTGGTAAACCTTTGTTTACCCTTGATGTTGCATACGGTCTTGGTAAGATATGTCTTTTTGCTGATGATACTAAGATATGTAACAGGGTTGATGTTCCAGGAGGGATAAGCCAAATGGCAAATCATTTAAGTCAACTAGAAAAATGGTCAGAGCTGTGGCAGCTGACATTTAATGTAAATAAGTCCCATTGTACAGCGCTAAGGAATCTGATGGCGCTATATAAATAATAAAACAATAATAATAATAATAAAGATAATGCATCTTGGACGTAAAAACCGGGCAGAGTATAGAATATTTGATACAGTACTAACTTCAACATCTGAGGAAAGGGATTTAGGAGTAATTATTTCAGATGACTTAAAGGTAGGCAGACAATGTAATAGAGCAGCAGGAAATGCTAACAGAATGCTTGGTTGTATAGGGAGAGGTATTAGCAGTAGAAAGAGGGAAGTGCTCATGCCATTGTACAGAACACTGGTGAGACCTCACTTGGAGTATTGTATGCAGTACTGGATATTGATACTTTAGAGAGAGTTCAGAGAAGGGCTACTAAACTGGTTCACGGATTCCAGGATAAAACTTACCAGAAAAGGTTAAAGGATCTTAACATGTATAGCTTGGAGGAAAGACAAGACAGGTGGTATGATAGAAAAAACTATTGAATGCACAAAGGGAATCAACACAGTACATAGTTACATAGTTACATAGCTGAAAAGAGACTTGTGCCCATCAAGTTCAGCCTTCCTCACATATGTTTTTGCTTTTGATCCAAAAGAAGGCAAAAAACCCAGTCTGAAGCGCTTCCAACTTTGCAACAAACTAGGAAAAAATTCCTTCTTGACCCTAAAATAGCAGTCAGATGTCTCCTTGGATCAAGCAGCTATTACCCCACTAATTAAAAATTATATCCCTGTATGTTATGTTTTTGCAAGTATTTATCTAATTGCAGTTTTAACATCTGTATAGAATCTGACAAAACCCCCTCTTCAGGCAGAGAATTCCATATCCTTATTGCTCTTACTGTAAAAAAACCTTTTCTTTGCCTTAGATGAAATCTCCTTTCTTCCAGCCTAAATGTGTGACCTCGTGTCCTATGTATAGCCCTGTTTATGAATAGATTTCCAGATAAAGGTTTGTACTGGCCCCGAATATATTTGTATAATGTTATCATATCCCCTCTCAGGCACCGTTTTTTTTAAATTAAACAGATTTACATTTTTTAACCTTTCTTCGTAACTAAAATGCTCCATTCCTTTTATCAATTTTGTAGTTTATCACTTTTTCTAGTGCCATGATATCTTTCTTTAGAACAGGTGCCCAAAATTGCACAGCATATTCTAGGTGTGGTCTTACCAGTGATTTATAAAGAGGCAAAATTATATTTTCATTCCGAGAATTTATGCCCCTTTTTACACATGACAAAACCTTACTGGCCTTAGCAACTGCAGATTGACATTGCATATTGCTGTTTAATTTGTTATCTATAACAATTCCCAAATCCTTCTCGTGTGTGGTTATCCCTAATTCACTACCATTTAGGGTGTAAATTGCTTGTGCATTCTTAACCCCGAAGTGCATAACTTTGCATTTCTCTACGTTAAATTGAATCTGCCATTTTAGTGCCCAGTCCCCCAATCTATCCAAATCCCTCTGCAGCAAAGAAATATCTTGCTCACATATTATTACTTTACAAAGTTTTGTGTCATCTGCAAACACTGATACATGGCTTTCAATGCCTATTTCAAGATCATTTATAAATATGTTAAATAATAGCGGTCCCAAAGCAGAACCCTGACGGACACCACTTACCACTTTTGTCCAGTCTGAAAATTTACCATTAATGAAAACTCATTGTACTCTATCCTTAAGCCAATGTTCTACCCAACAACAATAATATTCATCTAAACCAATTTATTTTAGTTTGAAGACTAACCTATTGTGAGGAACCGTATCAAATGCCTTGGCAAAATCCAAGTAGCAGTAAAAGAGGAGACTATAATTAAAAAAAGAAAAACTACCACAACAAGAGGACATAGTCTTAAATTAGAGGGGCAAAGGTTTAAAAATAATATTAGGAAGTATTACTTTACTTTACTGAGAGGGTAGTGGATGCATGGAATAGCCTTCCAGCTGAAGTGGTAGAGGTTAACACAGTAAAGGAGTTTAAGCATGCGTGGGATAGGCATAAGGCTATCCTAACTATAAGATAAGGTCAGTGACTAATGAAAGTATTTAGAAAATTGGGCAGACTAGATGGGCCGAATGGTTCATATCTGCGTCACATTCTATGTTTCTATGTTTGGCTCGCCAGTTTGATTGGCATGCAGTCTGGTGCGAACTCCCTTTGACTGACCACCCTATCTGGGCCGCACCAGTTGCGTGCATCACATCACTGCCTGGTCTCCTTTTATCTTGCCAACCAGTGTCCTACTTAATGGGATGCTGATGTTGAAGCGTATGTTCTAGTGTTGTCCTCCCAGTTCTGTATCAAACTGTTGAAACCACTGCAAAATAATGCACAGACTTTCATAGGGCAGTAAAGTCCATCAATGAATAAAGCAAATAAGTAAAATACACTAAGAGGTATTACATTAAACGTGCGTGCGACACCTCGTGTAGTGTATTTTACTTATTTGCTTTATTCATTGATGGACCTTACTGCCCTATGAAAGTCTGTGCATTATTTCTCAGTGATCACCCAGCAGCATTTAAGGGTATTTACACATTTGTGCATTATATATCACTGCACATCCCCATTTTAGATATTGTGGGATCACCATCACCACACTAGAGTGCGCTGTTCACTTTTTCATTGTGTACATGAGAGAATTCATTTCAGTTTTTATTTTTTCTTATACACTATTCCATGGCTGCTTTTTTTCCCCCCAGTCCGGCCCTGTGTGCAGGGAACTGCCATTAATCTGATTTGCCCAACAGCAGTTGCCCTGAGTTGCCCTGTCTTCCCTCCTCCGCATCAGCGGTGGGAGGAAGTGATCTGATATGTAACTTCCTTCAAGCTCTCCATGGTAGCCTCACAGGAGGTACACGACTGGACACCATACAGATTACAGTGCTAGCATTTGCAACCGCATACTAAATGTAATTAGTATTAATGAGACTGACCCTATTCTCTGGCATCAGGGGCAGCAGTGTGAATGTTAACAAGAATCCCTTCACCTGATTATTCCTATATAACATGCTGTGGGGCAGGAATAATTATGAAAATGTGGGAGTCCTTAGAGCCCTTAATAATCCAGGCAGGGCACGAGGATATGGCCTTATATCTCTGCACCATATATCAAGCTTCCATCTGCATATCCTATGGGTTTCCTCAGGCCAGGGAAAGTAAACGCTTTCCATAGCGTTCCATGTGCTGATCTAGGGTGAGGGGTTTTCCTGTTTGTGCTGATGGATAAAGAGAAACTGTGAAAATGTCGGGGATCTGAGATGTTTAATTTCTGAGGAAATAACTGGAAGACTTTCTATAGTAACGTGAGATACTTTTTTTGCTGATATGTAAAAAAAATTATTTCGTTTTTTGCAGCTTTTGTTATTGATTTGTTATTGATTTGTTATGATGTACTTTCAGTTTTTTTTTTGTTTTGTGTTTTTTTTTTTTTTGTATTTGCCATTTGTTGTTTTATTTTTTGGAATGCTTACATGATTCTCAAAAGTAAGCATATTGCTTCTTCTGTATTTTGGCTAATCTATGTTAGCTTATGTATAATAGATAAAATAGTTCTATATATATTATTTATTTTAAATGTATTCAAATACAATGCCAGTCACCCCCTGTTTTGGTCTATTCGTGTTATATAGTTCATTTAAAATAATGATAAAATATATTAACCTACTCTTCTCAAATGTGCCATGTGCCAGTAGAATTGAAGGCTATTCCTTTATGTTCATATAGTGCATAATACTGACATAATTAATTATTTGACACCAGTACCACTACAATAAGCTTTAGTGGTTCTGGTGACTATAGTGTCCCTTTAACGTGATCAGTTGTCTAATAGTAGGATATTTAATCAATGGAAGATGATTTTAGAAAAAGGAACACTCCAAGCAGCATAAGCTCTACAGCATGTGACAGGAGTGCCTTAGTGCCCTAAATATAAGTAGTAAAAGCATTTTAGAACAGTTTACATAGTTACATAGCTAAAAAGAGACTTGCATCCATCAAGTTCAGCCTTCCTTACATATGTTTTTGATGTTGATCCAAAAGAAGGCAAAAAATCCAGTCTGAAGCGCTTCCAATTTTGCAACAAACTAGGGGAAAATTCCTTCTTGACCCCAAAATATCAGTCAGATATCTCCTTGGATCAAGCAGCTATTACCCCACTAATTAGAAATTGTATCCCTGTATGTTATGTTTTTGCAAGTGAAACATAGAAACATAGAAACATAGAATGTGACGGCAGATAAGAACCATTCGGCCCATCTAGTCTGCCCAGTTTTCTAAATACTTTCATTAGTCCCTGGCATTATCTTATAGTTAGGATAGCCTTATGCCTATCCCACGCATGCTTAAACTCCTTTACTGTGTTAACCTCTACCACTTCAGCTGGAAGGCTATTCCATGCATCCACTACCCTCTCAGTAAAGTAATACTTCCTGATATTATTTTTAAACCTTTGTCCTTCTAATTTTAGACTATGTCCTCTGGTTGTGGTAGTTTTTCTTCTTTTAAATATAGTCTCCTCTTTTACTGTGTTGATTCCATTTATGTATTTAAATGTTTCTATCATATCCCCCCTGTCTCGTCTTTCCACCAAGCTATACATGTTAAGATCCTTTAACCTTTCCTGGTAAGTTTTATCCTGCAATCCATGAACCAGTTTAGTAGCCCTTCTTTGAACTCTCTCTAAGGTATCAATATCCTTCTGAAGATATGGTCTCCAGTACTGTGTACAGTACTCCAAGTGAGGTCTCACCGGTGTTCTGTACAATGGCATGAGCACTTCCCTCTTTCTACTGCTAATACCTCTCCCTATACAACCAAGCATTCTGCTAGCATTTCCTGCTGCTCTATTACATTGTCTGCCTACCTTTAAGTCCTCAGAAATAATCACCCCTAAATCCCTTTCCTCAGATGTTGAGGTTAGGACTCTATCAAATATTCTGTACTCTGCCCTTGGGTTTTTACGTCCAAGATGCATTATCTTGCACTTATCCACATTAAATGTCAGTTGCCACAACTCTGACCATTTTTCTAGTTTACCTAAATCATTTGCCATTTGGCTTATCCCTCCTGGAACATCAACCCTGTTACATATCTTAGTATCATCCGCAAAAAGACACACCTTACCATCAAGACCTTCTGCAATATCACTAATAAAAATATTAAAGAGAATGGGTCCAAGTACAGATCCCTGAGGTACCCCACTGGTGACAAGCCCAAGCTTCGAATATACTCCATTGACTACAACCCTCTGTTGCCTGTCACTCAGCCACTGCCTTACCCATTCAACAATATTGGAATCCAAACTCAAAGATTGCAGTTTATTGATAAGCCTTCTATGTGCAACAGTGTCAAAAGCCTTACTGAAATCTAGGTAAGCAATGTCTACTGCACCACCCTGATCTATAATTTTAGTTACCCAATCAAAAAAATCAATAAGATTAGTTTGGCATGATCTCCCTGAAGTAAACCCATGTTGTCTCTGATCTTGAAATCCATGTGTTTTTAGATGTTTAACAATCCTATCCTTTAACATGGTTTCCATCACTTTCCCCACTACTGAAGTAAGGCTTACTGGCCTATAGTTGCCCGACTCCTCCCTATTACCTTTCTTGTGAATGGGCACAACATTCGCTAACTTCCAATCTTCTGGGACTACTCCTGTTAACAATGATTGGTTAAATAAATCTGTTAATGGTTTTGCTAGTACACCACTAAGCTCTTTTAATAGCTTTGGGTGTATTCCATCAGGTCCCATTGACTTATTTGTCTTTACTTTTGACAGTTGAAATAGAACCTCTTCCTCTGTGAACTCACGTGTAATAAATGACTCATTTATCCTTTTTTTTTAACAGAGGTCCCTTTCCTTCATTTTCAGCTGTAAATACCGAACAAAAATATTCATTGAGGCAGTCAGCTAGACCTTTATCCTCATCTACATACCTTCCTTCTTTTGTTTTTAATCTAACTAATCCTTGTTTTACTTTTCTTTTCTCATTTATGTATCTAAAAAAAGTTTTGTCCCCCTTTTTTACTGACTGTGCTATTTTCTCTTCTGTGTGTGATTTGGAAGCTCTTATAAATTGCTTAGCCTCTTTCTGCCTAATCTTATAGGTCATTCTGTCTTCCTCACTCTGGGTTTTTTTATAATTACTAAATGCTAACTTTTTGTTTTTTACTATTTTGGCCACATCTGCGGAGTACCACAGTGGTTTCTTGAATTTTTTGCTTTTACTGACAAGCCTAATGCAATTTTCTGTTGCCTTCAGTAGTGCAGCTTTTAAATAATCCCATTTATTTTGGACTCCATTTAAGTTGCTCCAGTCTGATAATGACTCCTTTACACATATTCTAATTTTAGAAAAGTCTGTTTTTCTAAAGTCTAAAACTTTTGTTTTTGTGTGGTGTGACTCAGTCACTGTTCTTATATTAAACCACACTGACTGATGATCACTGGATCCTAAACTTTCACCTACAGTAATATCTGATACCAAATCTCCATTTGTTAACACTAAATCTAGTATGGCCTCTTTACGAGTTGGCTCCTCAACGACTTGTTTTAGAGACAATCCCAGTAGGGAGTTTAGAATTTGTGTGCTTCTGGCTATTTTTGTTTTCCAATTCACATCAGGAAGATTAAAGTCACCCATGGTGATAACTTCCCCCTTCATTGTCATTTTAGCTATTTCTTCAACTAGTAGATTATCTAACTCTTCAATTTGTCCTGGGGGCCTATAAATCACACCTACACGAACTACTGTGTGATTACCAAATTCTAACGTAACCCAAATGGACTCTATGTTCGTCTCAATAACCTTTATTAGGCTAGATTTTATGCTATCCTTCACATACAGGGCCACCCCTCCCCCTTTCTTGCCTTCCCTGTCTTTTCTATATAAAGAGTACCCTGGTATTGCTATGTCCCAGTCATTTTTTTCATTATACCATGTCTCAGTAACAGCGACTAAATCTACACTATCAGTTGCCATTATTGCCACAAGTTCATGGATCTTATTCCCTAAACTGCGAGCATTTGTAGACATGACTCTAAGCTTATCATTTTTTAACACACTTGCTACAGGCACCTTCTGTCCTTGTTTTGGGGGACAATTGGATTGATGTTTTATCACCCTTTTGCCCCCCCCCCCCCCTAGTTTAAATACATCTTAGCAAAACTGCTCACTGAGAACATTTGTTCCCTTTTGAGAAAGATGCAAACCATCTTTTTTGTACAGTTTATTTCCGTTCCAAACAGAGCTACCATGAGCATTAAAGCCAAATCCTTGCTCCCGACACCATTCACCAAGCCACAAGTTAAAGTCCCTAATACGCATCCGCCTGTCATTCTGAGTGTTATGCACAGGCAGAACTTCAGAGAATGACAGTGTGGAAGCAACCTGCCGTATATCATTGGCAAAAACACTAAAAACTTCCTTAACCTCTGAAACCTCATTGCAAGCCAAGTCATTTGTCCCTAAATGGACAAGTACATCCAATTCCCCTTCCTGCTTTGCTTGCTTAACAATATTACAGATACGTCTCCTGTCTCTGTGAGCAGTAGCTCCGGGAAGACACCTCACAAGACCACCATTGTCCATCTCCACACCTCTTATGATGGAATCCCCCAACAACAACTGCTTTCTATTAGGCCTCATCATAGTCTTCAAGCCTCTCTGCACAACACCACTGGCCTCAATGCCTCTCTCCACAACAGCAGTAGCCTCAGTGCCTCTCTCCACAACACCTCTAGCCTCAGTGCCTCTCTCCACAACACCTCTAGCCTCAGTGCCTCTCTCCACAACACCTCTAGCCTCAGTGCCTTTCTCCACAACAGATACCAGATAATTTACAAATCTCAGACTTCAAAAATACAATCTCCTGCCGCAAGATAGAGAACTGTCTACAGATTAGACAACAACTAAACCTCCAAAAAGTGGAACGCGAAACAAATGCATAGCAACTATTACACTGAACTAAGTCTGCCATTCCAATGAGGTGAATAATTTAAATCAAACTAATCTTAACTTTTTATTTATCCTCCTGAATACCTCAGATTACCTCCAGTTTATCTCCAGAATATCTCCAACCACAGACACTTAGAAGCAACACTCTCCAGAATATCTCCAACCACAGACACTTAGAAGCAACACTCTCCAGAATATCTCCAACCACAGACACTTAGAAGCAACACTTAGATGAAGCAACCAAGCTCTAAGTGTTTATCCAATTGCTGTTTAAACATCTGTATGCTGACAAAACCACCTCTTCAGGCAGAGAATTCCAAAACCTTATTGCTCTTACTGTAAAAAAATATTTTCTTTGCCTTAGATGAAATCTCCTTTCTTCCAGCCTAAATGCGTGACCTTGTGTCCTATGTATAGCCCTGTTTATGAATAGATTTCCAGATAATGGTGTGACTTCTTACCTGAGGTCCATCTAGCTATGCTCCCCACCTGTCTCCTTACTGTCTGATACCTAGATGTTTCTGCTCGGAGCTTATATTATCTCCCCTGGGTTTAACTCTGCAGTGCAGGGTTAGCTCTTTGGCTGAGAGTATCAGCTGATCGTTTTTGGAAGGGCCTGTTTGCCAGCCTCCTGCCCTGTGACTATGGCCCTGGGATGTATTGCCCTTCTAGGAACTGATTTGGGCATATTGTATTTTATTATGCTGCTGCTGGCCCTTTAAGAACCATCTGGGGACATACTGTGGAGTTACTGGGCGGCCACCATTTCATGTATCAGAGGCACATGGTGAGAACAATGGATGAAGCACATGGTGAGAACAATGGATGGCGGCCATTTTAACTCACAGACACTGTTTGGACTTTTCTACACGGTGCCATCTCGCCGGTATTTGGTGCACAAAGACATCGTGCAGTAGTTTTAAACTATACAACAGGGGACACTCTGGCACCATATGCACTACAGTATGCTGTAAAAATGATGGTCCCTGGGATGTTACTTTAATTTCCTAATGTGCTTAATTTGTATAGTTTTATTAACTACCGGTAGTCTAACTTTTAAATATTCTTAGAGGAACACTCCAAAAACAAAGCTCTTATGCTTGGTGTGTCTGAAGCCTGAAAAATAATGTTGACAGTTTATGTAAGTGCAAATTTCAAACGAAAATCTGCACTTTTAGAAATCTTTGTCACAACACTTCCCAAGCTGTCAATCAGACAGCTACCCGGTATGCTTCCTCTTCTGTTATATCCATGCTGGGCTAGAATACTCCTGGTAATTCTTCCCATTGAGTTGTACTACAGGTCATTCACAAGCAATGGAAACATGTTATTGCATATACTTGTAGCTCCAACACGAAGGCTTCTCAATAAGAAGTTTCTGATTGGCCAATCCACCAGCACGAATAGAACGTTTGGACCAGGGATAAACGGAATGGCTTGCAAAGCCTGCGGACAGCCCATAACCCCAACAAAAACACGTAGAAAACAAATACATGCATGTTTTCTCTGGGGGTCAAACACGATTGCTTGCCACCTAGTATCTCTGCATGTCCAAGTGCTCTTTTTTATTTCATTATGCTTACTTCTACACTTCACCTTTAACCCCTTTATACCCTTTTATTTATTCATGTGGATTTAACAAGATACATTGATACAATATTAGAGTTGTTTTATTAATCATTTTATTGAAACAAGCTGTTATTAATAATGTATTGTAAAATGAACATCTAAACTACCCATAATTTCCATCCATTGCATATTGTGAACAAGTCTATTTGCAATTTTAATACTTGAAATTTTGATATTCGAAATTTGACATTTTCTGACTTGTGTAAGGTCACTTCTGCAATGCACAAAAAGGCATTTCACTAATCTTTCGTTCTTGGTAGCGGGAGTCTTGCAATTATGTTGGATAAATAAAGTACTTAGATCGTATTTAACATTCTTCTAAACCCAACAGCTACTCTTGTTTTTGTCAGTACTCAATGAGCCATCAACTTCCATTTGTCACTGTCATATAGATCCAGTCTTGGATACATTAATTTGAGTGATACCTTGAATGCTTTCCAACCACAGCTACTTATTATTGTGTGGAAAATCATATCTTCTGCTTTAATTGTTTAATGAGCCAAGATATTCCATTTGAAAACCTAGAGGTTTCAAGCCTCTAGTGCTCATTACACCCTCTCAGTATTACACACTTTATTGTAGCGGACTACGTACTTGCAAGTGCTAAGGCTTCTCTTGCAAGACAGAACTGACTAAATAATAAAATGTCCCTTGTCTCTCCTTTTTTCTAAAATAACATTTTAAGAATATTTTTTGCGTGATATTCAGACAACCACTATACCATTACCTTAACATTTTGGAAGCCAATACAATGACAGGAATGTTATGGGTAAATAAGATTTACCTAATGGTGAAATGTTGAACGAAATTCTGGTATAGGCCAAAAAACAACAAACACTTAAAATAAAACTAAACCATGGAACCCGTCATACTAAAATTTGTGTGAAACATTAGAACAAACAGCCATGTGCAACATAACAAAAAATACAAAACTAAAAAATTAAAACACATATAAATCTGCAGTTGTTTTTGCGATGCAGAGCCTAAGAAGGAATTCACACAATTATCCAACAAATTAATATAAACATATTGCTCATTACATCAGTAACTACTTTGGCTATGATTCTAAATTAAACATTTTGTAAGTTTTTCCTATTAACATTTTGTATGCATCCCAGCATATGAGTAAACTGTCCTGTGGTTTAGTTCATCTCAAGGGTGTATTGTTATAAGAATAGTGTGCGGATGATGTTTTTTCTATGTACTAATGATAATAATAATAACCATAATGGATACAGGAGGCTCTCATGAATCCAGGACAGTTTTATTATTATTTTTATTATTATTTATAAAGAGTCAACAAATTCCGCAGTGCTGTAAAATGGGTGGACTAGCAGACACGTATTTGTAAACAGACTAATTGGATGCACATTAACAGAGGGTATTGAGGTCCCTGCTCAATGAGCTTACATGCTAGAGGGAGTGGGGTATAGTGACACAAAAGGTCAAGATAGGGTAGAAAAGTAGGTTTCTAGAACAGTATTCACTGAAGGCTTAGTGTTTTGTTTTTGTGTTGACAGTTGCAGGAGAGGAATCAGGGTGTGGGGAGGGAAAGCTTTTAACAGCTTAATTGATATGCTTTCCTGAAGAAGTAAGTTTTTAATGATTTTTTTGAAGGAGTGGAGACTGGGTGCAGGTCTAGGGAGAAAGGATGGGAGTGGCACAGGTGCAGCCCTAACTAAATATTGAAGGCGGGCATCGGATGTGGGAGTACTTATTGTAATTTGATTGGTAGTAATGGAGATTTTATAGACCTAGAAATTAATTTCATTAAAAACTGCAATTTGTCTAAATATGGTCTGTTCATGTAATCACATGAATTTCCCTCAGCTTCGGATTACCTGAACCACTATTTACTTGATGTTCAGCCATCCTGAAAAGAAAATAATTCTGTCAGTGGAGTTTTGGCTGCAACTACCGTATATACTCGAATATAAGTCGACCCGAATATAAGTCGAGACCCCTAATTTCACCCCCAAAAAACTGGGGTATAAGACTAGGGTGGGAAATGCAGCAGCTACTGGTAAATTTCTAAATAAAATTATATCCCATGTTTGTATGAATGCGGTGTGTGTGTGTATGAGTGCAGTGTGTGTGTGTGTGTGTGTACGAGTGCAGTGTGTTTGTATGAATGCAGTGTGTGTGTGTGTATATATAATGCAGTGTGTGTGTGTGCAGGGGCGTATTAGCCGCGAGGCAAACAAGGCATTTTCCAGCAAAAAACGCCGCCCCCAAATGCCCAGGGCATTAGCCTTGCGGCTAACTGACAGGCCCTCTGGGCGGGCGATCTGCTGGGCGGCGCTGGCGCGTGGCTGGCGAGGGAGCACTTCTTCTGACATGTCTGCTCAGCTCCCTCGCGCGCCGCAGAGTGAGGCTGGGAGGCGGAGCTGGAATATGACGTCATATTCCGGCTCCCAGCCTCACTCTGCGGCGCGCGAGGGAGCTGAGCAGACAGCTCAGAGGAAGTGCTCCCTCACCAGCCGCCCGCCAGCGCCGCCCAGCAGCCACTGGACCACCAGGGAGAGAGGGAACCCCCCCCACCCCCCAGCATTCCCAAAGGTAAGGAGGCTGGGGGGGGGGTTAAATAAAAAAAATCAAAAAGGGAGTGTGTGTGTGTGTATGTCTGTTAGTGTGTGTCTGTTATTGTGTGTGTGTGTGTGTGTGTGTGTGTGTATGTCTGTTAGTGTGTGTGTGTGTGTGTGTGTCTGTTAGTGTGTGTCTGTTATTGTGTGTGTGTGTGTATGTCTGTTAGTGTGTGTGTGTATGTCTGTTAGTGTATGTGTGTGTATGTCTGTTAGTGGATGTCTGTTAGTGTGTGTGTGTGTATGTCAGTGTGTGTATGTCTGTTAGTGTGTGTCTGTTATTGTGTGTGTATGTCTGTTAGTGTGTGTGTGTGTATGTCAGTGTGTGTGTGTGTGTATGTCTGTTAGTGTGTGAGTATGTGTGTGTGTGTGTATGTCAGTGTGTGTATGTCTGTTATTGTGTGTGTGTGTATGTCTGTTAGTGTGTGTCTGTTATTGTGTGTGTGTGTGTGTGTATGTCTGTTAGTGTGTGTCTGTTATTGTGTGTGTGTGTGTATGTATGTTAGTGTGTGTCTGTGTGTGTGTGTGTGTATATGTAAGTGTGTGTGTGTGTGTGTGTGTATGTCTGTTAGTGTGTGTGTGTGTGTATGTCAGTGTGTGTATGTCTGTTAGTGTGTGAGTGTGTGTGTGTGTATGTCTGTTAGTGTGTGTCTGTTATTGTGTGTGTGTATGTCTGTTAGTGTGTGTCTGTTATTGTGTGTGTGTGTGTATGTCTGTTAGTGTGTGTGTGTGTGTGTGTATGTCAGTGTGTGTGTGTGTGTGTGTGTGTATGTCTGTTAGTGTGCGTGTGTGTGTGTATGTCTGTTAGTGTGTGTCTGTTATTGTGTGTGTGTATGTCTGTTAGTGTGTGTCTGTTATTGTGTGTGTGTGTATGTCTGTTAGTGTGTGTCTGTTATTGTGTGTGTGTATGTCTGTTAGTGTGTGTCTGTTATTGTGTGTGTATGTCTGTTAGTGTGTGTGTGTGTGTATGTAAGTGTGTGTGTGTGTGTGTGTGTGTGTGTGTGTATGTCTGTTAGTGTGTGTGTATGTCTGTTAGTGTGTGTGTGTGTGTGTATGTCTGTTATTGTGTCTGTGTATGTCTGTTAGTGTGTGTGTATGTCTGTTAGTGTGTCTGTGTATGTCTGTTAGTGTGTGTCTGTGTGTCTGTTAGTGTGTGTGTGTGTGTATGTCTGTTAGTGTGTGTGTGTGTGTGTGTGTGTATGTCAGTGTGTGTGTGTGTGTGTGTGTGTGTATGTCTGTTAGTGTGTGTGTGTATGTCTGTTAGTGTGTGTGTGTATGTCTGTTAGTGTGTGTGTGTGTGTGTGTGTGTATGCCTGTTATTGTGTCTGTGTATGTCTGTTAGTGTGTGTATGTCTGTTAGTGTGTCTGTGTATGTCTGTTAGTGTGTCTGTGTATGTCTGTTAGTGTGTGTGTGTGTGTGTCTGTTAGTGTGTGTGTGTGTGTCTGTATGTCTGTTAGTGTGTGTGTGTGTCTGTATGTCTTAGTGTGTGTGTCTGACTGTGTGTGTGTCTGTTAGTGTGAGTGTGTGTGTATCTGCTAGTGAGTGTCTGTTAGTGAGTGTGTCTGTTAGTGTGTGTGTGTTTCTGTTAGCTAGTGTATGCGTATCTGTCAATGAATGTGTGTGTATTGAGAAGGCGGGGCGGGGAAGGGTTGGGTGGGGGTGGCGCGGGTGGGAGGGGGACGCCTGAGTTTTGTCCTGCCTAGGGCAGCACAAAACCAGGATACACCACTGTGTGTGTGTATGAATGAAGTGTATGTGTGTATGAATGCATTGTGTGTGTGTATGAATGCAGTGTGTGTGTTTGAATGCAGTGTGTTTGTGTATGAATGCAGTATGTGTGTGATGCAGTGTGTTTGTGTGTGTGATGCAGAGCCTTGGTGGGGGGTAGGCATTTTATTATTATTTTTTATATTATTATTATTATTATTATTTTAATATTATTTTTTTATATATATTATTAATATTTATTTTAATGTTATTATTATTTAAATAATTTATTTTGATTTTTTTCCTCCCCCCTCCCTGCTTGTTAGCTGGCCAGGGAGGGGGGCTCTCATTCCCTGGTGGCCCAGTGGATGGGCTGTGCAGTGGGGGGGCTGGCAGAGAGTTGTAACTTACCTTTACAGCAGCTCCTGTCAGCTCCCTTCTCTCTCCTCCGGTCCGGTCAGCTCCCCTGTAAGTCTCGCGGTCTCTCGCGGCTCTCGCAAGACTTACAGTGGAGCTGACAGGGGAGCTGACCAGACCGGAGGAGAGAGAAGGGAGCTGACAGGAGCTGCAGGAAAGGTTAGTTACAGCTCTCTGCCAGCCCCCAACAGGACCGCCGGGCTTGTAATGAGCCCGGCGGTCCTGGTCTGTATTATGGCAATGTAAGTTGCCATAATACAGACATTAACTCGAGTATAAGACAAGTGGGGGTTTTTCAGCACAAAAAATGGGCCCAAATCTCTCTGCCTCTCTTTTCTATCCTAATGTCCCTCTTTTTATTCTCTTCTTTCTTTATATTTTTGTTGTGTCTAAGTGTATAACAGAGCTCTACAGCAATAATACTCCCAGTTATATGTAGATAAAATACAATAAATGTGTTTATTGATCAGTTTGTGTAACTAACAGGGCCGGTGCAAGGATTTTTGCCGCCCTAGGTTATAGACACCAGAACCACTACATTAAGCTGCAGTGGTTCTGGGGACTATAGTGTTTCTTTAATGTGAGGTAAATTAGAGATAAGTGCCACGAATAATATGCTAGATTGCATACTTACAATCAGATGAGGATGGTGATGGGCTCTGGCTGCAGTCTGGCCCCACTGGTCTGGTGTAGAACAGGCTCTCTGGAGGCTGTTTGTAACTGTGGTCACAAAAATCAATGTTCTGGGAGAATGGGAAGCAGCTCCATTTTTGGGGGCCCTTTACACCGCTCAAGGTCTGTGTCCCAGGGTCCACCTTCATGTTCCACCAATGAGTTTGTTCACAGGGGGTGGAGTGTGTAGGGGATTCCCTGATATGTGGGTAAGGAATGCATTGTGTGAATCTGTGTTTGTATGTGTAAGGGCTGCAAGGTGTGTTTCTGTGTATGTACGGGATGCAGTGTGTGCGTCTGTAAGGGGTGCATTGAGTGTGTGTAAGGGGTGCATTGAGTGTGTGTAAGGAATGCATTGTGTGTTTCTGTGTGTGTAAGGGATGCATTGCTTGTGTGTGTGTGTGTGTCTGTGTGTGTAATGCATTGTGTGTTTTTCTGTGTGTAAGGGGTGCATTGTGTGTGTGTGTGTGTGTGATGGGTGTCAATCTCTCCCTCCTCCCTTGTCACTCTCTTCTCCCCCCTCTCCCTCCCTTGTCACTCTCTTCTCCCCCCTCCCTTGTCACTCTCTTCTCCCCCATTGTCACTCTCTTCTCTTCTCCCTTTCCCCACTCTTATTCTCCCTTCCTCCCCCATCAATTCCCCCCCCTGTCAATTTCTTCCCCCTCCCTATTAATTTCATACCCCCCTCCCTTTCAATTTATCCCCCCCATCCCTTTCAATTTATCCCCCTACCCTCCCTGTCAATTTATTCCCACCCTCCCTTTCAATTTATCCCCCCTTCCTTTCAATTTAGCCCCCCACCATCCCTGTCAATTTATTCCCCCCTCCCTTTCAATTCCCCCCTCCTTTTCAATTCCCCCCTCCCTTTCAATGTATCACCCCTCCCTTTCAATTTATCCCCCCACCCTCCCTGTCACTTTATTTCCCCCCCTTTCAATTCCCCCCTCCCTGTCAATTAACCCCCCTCCTTCACAATTAATCCCCCCTCCCTTATAATTTATCCCCCCCTCCTCCCTGTCACTTTATTCCCCCCCCTTTCAATTCCCCCCTCCCTGTCAATTAATCCCCCCCCCCCCTACAATTTACCGCCCCCCTCCTCCCTGTCCCGGACGGGCTTGGGGAGTCGCAGCCTGAATTTGGTTGATGACGAAGGACAGGCTGAAGAGGCTCTGGAAGAAGTTTTAAGTGTACCTGTCTTCTGGGTAAAACCAGCAGCTGACAGTATTTGGTTATGCTGGTTTAAATAAAGCTGTGGCCGTTGCCCTTACCCACTTAACATGGTGTTGCGTTATTTATTGGGAATGGAAGGGTAACGGGATTTGGTGATCGAAGGAGTCAGCAGTCAAGTGTCCCTTTGTGTCTCTTGGGAAATGTTTGGAGGTATGGAACCTCAATGTTGTACCTTTGACTGCTTTGCAGTATGTGCAGTCTCATGGGAGAGTCCTGGGATCCACTCCTCTTCTCCTCTGCAGGAGAAAGGATTGGATCATTCAGTGTGCTCCACATGTAACAGAGGTTGTGGCATTGCCAGGTTACCATGGTAAGCCTGCACGTAATGCAGTTGTCCTTAAAGTTACAGTACCCTGCAAAACGCTACATTTTTATAATACAAGTTTAAAGGGACATAATTAGGGGACACACCCTGCTCTCCCATCCCAGTCACACCCCTTTGTGTGATTTGGTGCCAGGTGATGATGCTGACCAATATTTTTTAAGTTCACCCTGTATATATTTCCCTCTTCCTGGTAGTAGGTGTCCTGTCGTGGATTCTTTTACCTGAGCATTCATTTTAATATTGATTATATTCCTGTTTCTGACTGGCTTTGACTGACCACTCTGTTTATCTGGTAACCCGGACATTGGTTTGTCTGATAGAATCCTTGACCTCGGCTTGTTTTCTTCTTTGCTATTTAGGCCTGTATTGGGTGTAACGTTAAGACTGGTCACTCTAGGGTCCGGCAATACATATCATCTTCTTTCTAATTACCTCCTGTTAGCTAACTTTTCTCATATTCTCTGCCAGTTAGGGTTACTTATCCTGACACTCAACAACGCATACAGTTACACATGAAAAAAAGTAAAAGGCTCTGGAACTAAAGTATTGTTTCAGCTTAAATGGAGCCCAGAGTCCTAGCTAAACATCTAAATATATAACTCCAGAGTGAATTTCTAAAAATTCACAGTTCATTGAATAGCCCTGCTTATATATAATCTTTTTGTGTGAATGATCGTAAATTGTGTTCAAATACAGGGACAAATGCCTTGTGCAATCCAGTAATCCAAATATGTTTATGCACATTATTTTACAGGGCTGGACAGGTTCCTCATGTTGGATTATATTTTATTCCTAATTAAAGGTGAAATTGTGCTAGAATGCACATGGCAAAAGTGCCAAAAAGGCCTTGGTCACAAACACGTCACATCTCAAAATAGCCTTGGTACTTAAGTGATTAACACCAGTTAGGAGTCACTAATTTACAGATTGACAGGTTTTTGTTTCTTTTATTATTTTTGTTTGTGTTCAGTCCAATGTGTGTTGTGCAAGTGTGAGAGCACTGCGCAGTGACTTTGTGGATATTAAACTCAAACATAATAACCTAAATACACCAAACGCCAACCCATTTTGCAACACAAACTCACATTTATTGTAAGAGGATATGGGAAGAACTTCCTCAATGTTCCTCAATTCAGTGTTCCTCAATCCATCAGCAGCAGCAGTGCCATTGTCTCTGACAGTCTGAACACCTCTTTCTTGGCCATGAGGATTGTTGACATTGCCACCTCCACTGCCACCACCACCACTATTAATAGTATTTAACCTCAGGACAGTGGCATCAGCAGCATGTCTCTTATGTCATATCCACTACCCAGGAGGCAGCTCCTTCTACCACTGCTAGTCCAGTTACAGCTTCTGTGTATGGTGCCCGGAGAAAAGGATCAGTGAAACGAATGTAGAGGGGGTCCTCATTTTACAATCTACCTCTTTTATGACGGCTCGCACTTACGATCAGCTCTCTAGCGTGGGGGTAAGTGTGAGCCATCGTGGGGATTAGAGGGATTCCCTGCTTTGCTGCGTTCATCTATGTTCGGGTAAATTTCCCCCAAAATATACAAACGCACCAGAGCAGAGAATCCTTCTAATATAAATTTCCCCAAACATAAATTTAAGGGATTCCCTGCTCTGGTGCATTCGTCTATGTTCGGGGAAATTTCCCTGAACATAGACAAGCGCACCAGAGCAGGGAATCCCTCAACTCCTCATTTACTGACCAATTCATTCTATTACCTGGTGGTAAGAACGAACCCGGTTGGTAAGTGATTAGTGTAACCCCCCGAAGAAGAAACCCAGGGGGAGTTAGCCTAGACTTTGTTGGGGCAACCAAAGCCACTCTTTACTGAAGAGGTAGAGCAGAGAATCCAAGTATAGAAAGGTAAAAGTCTCAGAAAGAATGGGACTCAAAACAAAGTAAAAGAGAAAATAATAATACATATTGTGACTCAGGAAATCAGCACTGAGTACTGGTCGTGGGGATTGCCAAAATAATTAATCGCATAAAGGTTCCAACATTGCCACGAAAATAATAAATACTTTATTCGTAATAGATAAAAAGGCACTATATATGGAACAAATACTGTGAGGCAAAAAAAATATATAATAATAGAAAGACTATGGTCGTGTCTGTGTCTAAAAATAAGGCACAGATCCAAATTGTGATAGCACACGTACCAAAGTCAGTAGGGGAGGTTAATAAAACCCAGTAAAAAACTGACAGCGACAATGGGACAGAATTAATGGCTATAGTACAGATAGATCTGGAATACCAGGGGAGCGTAGGAAAACCAAAGGAGATAAGAAAAAAAGAGAAATACTAGATTCCTCAGCGGTGGGCAGCAAATGCTAAATGTAGCAGAAAGTTAAGGCACTGGTTGGTAAGGCAAAACAGCTATTGTCATGTCCTCTGGCCACTTTCTAATGTGAGCAAGTGTTTTCTGTTGCAGGGAATATTCTGAATCCCCGACCTCCTTTAAATGTCCCCGCAACTGATGTAGCCAGTAGCCTTCCTTAAGTTCAATCTCCCGAAGTTGGATTACTCTGCTCTTCAGTTTAATACTTAAGGCAGAAGCATCTACTAGCAAGAACCAATTGTCCACTCACCTCTCCCTCCAAAAATTGTTTCTAAATATGTAAAAGTATTTTAAAAACTAGCAGCGAATAAAAAAAAACAAAAAGCCTTGATATTAAATGTCTCCTGCTGTGGCTTCCCCTTGTTTGAAATGGCTTTCATTGTAGTGGTTTTAACCTGCGTGGCTGAGTCTTGCAGTGTGACTACACCTGCTGCCTGTGCAGACATAAATTGGATAATCTGGTAGGGTACTGTTTTTGACACCACACTGAAAGACAGTCACTGACATTATAGACTGGATTTGTGGGAAAGCTTTGTTATTATTCGGGTGGAAGTGGTGAGCAAGTGGCTTTTGACATTTTCACTTCATTTTTGGATAAACCCCAATTTTGAACTGTTAATAGCTCCTGACTGATTCCTCTTCTGCAACTGTCATTAGTCTAATACTACCCTTACCTTTTGTTTCATTTTACCCTACTCCCTCTAGCATGTAAGCTCATTGAGCATGGCCCTCAACCCCTCTGTTCCTGTGTGTCCAACTTGTCTTGTCAACAGACTTGTCAACTACATGTCTGTTCGTCCACCCATTGTAAAGCGCTGCGGAATTTGATGGTGCTATATAAATAACATAATAATAATAATAATTTTGATCTTGAAATGGCTACTGCTCCCCATTTTTTATTAATACAATATAAAAAAAAGAAAAAAAATTACAATCAATGATTCTAAACCTCAATTATCTCACTTCCTATTTTATATTTAATCCAGGTATATGATCTAATTTTGGCAAGTCAGAATTTGCATTGCAAAAATGTCTGATATTGCGTAACCATGACACCAGGCAATATTGTAGCCATTTTTGCATGTTAGCAAAGTCATAGGCAGTTAGGCACTATTTTCCTATTTTAGGCTGCCCAAATTGCTTCCCAGAATTTTTTTCAGTACCACTATTCTGCCGAGCCGAACTGCAGCATGGAATAAATTCTGCCGTGCCAAAGTGGTTCAAAAGAGTCATTTTAAAAAAGAAAAATTGTGCACCAATATACTACACACTGTGCTTATTTACAACAAAGGACTTATGGGTGATCATAATCAAGAATACTCCAAGAATAATAACAAGTGGATATGGTCTCAGGAGTATTTGTCAGTTCCTCACTCTAAGTATTCAAAGCTTTGGCTAATGGTTTTACGGGTTACCTGAGGTCTACTGGGAACCAATAATTTTCTCTGTTCAGAGCTCAAAGCCCATAGACAGAACTTCCACCTTACTGTGCAGCATCATCTCATTGTCTGAGAGCATCAGCTGATCATTCTCAAACAATGTGCTAACCCTTGGACTGCAACTTCTAGCTCAATCCGAGAGCTCCGTGTCGGAGGTGCCCCTAGTAACTGGTCAAACTGTTAGTGTATAGTTTGACTATTTATGTTCAGGGCTGAATGCACACTGTGGTTATGAAGCTCGAAGTGTTTCTTTAAATTTAATTTGTAAGCATTTCTGATTTTCCGTGTAGTGCATCATACAGAGTAGAAATCCTGATTATATATGTAAATTACTCAGATAAATAAGCTACTTGTTCAGCACATATATGTTCAGTAGTGCAACACTGCCCTCTGCTGGTAGAAAATAATTCAACTTGTCTTAATCATTGAGAAAGCATGTGGTATGCAAAGGAAACTAAAATCTGACAACAATTATTGTAGAAAAGCTGTGACAAAAAACACACACAAAAGTTTTGATGGAGTATTTTATTTTAACATTATGTTCAACATAAACTAAAGTTTACTGTGCACCATTTTAATGTATTTTCTGTTATACTTTTGTTCTATTGGGTTGCTGCACATTGCTAAAAACATTTTTTTACAAAGTATATATTGCATCCTTATCAATTTACACATTTTTTTTTTAAACTAAATAAGATAACACACTATAATTGATCAGTAAAGCATCCTGTCCTGAACCTAAATACCCCCAAATTTACCAAATTTGTAAGGTAGTAGGCAATACTGAAATGTGTGGACTACAGTTATGAAACAGATTATTTCATATCTATTTTTTATTGGGACTAATTTTATTGTATTTTTATTTAGTTTTATTTTGGCGCAGCCTTTGCTTCTTTTACCTGTGAATCCATATGCCTGCAACACTTTTGAGAAAGCCTTTTCAGAGGTGAAATGCATTAAGTGTGTTTTTTACTACCTGGATTGATTTTATTTATAGTTATTTTGTCAAATAAAGTAGTTGTTTATTTTTAAACATCTTCTTGACTTACCCTTGATCTTTTCTGCTAGAGCCCGGATCCTTGGTGGGAAGCATACCATCTAAGTGCTGTGGATTGAGCAAAACCATATTTTTCTCTCCCGCTGTGAGTACCCGTTTTTATCTTGTTTTATCATTTTATGTTTTTTTAACAGTGTACACTATATTTTTACCAGCCATCCTTAGGCAGGGATCATACCGCCCAGATGCTACATAGTAGAGCTACTTGAGCTCCATACATAGTAAGTGAACTTCTTATACTACACTATATTTCTTTGTATGTTTTCTCTTTTATATATCCAACTACCACTGAGACTACTTCTACCTCTGAGATCACACCAAGGCACTACCCCCTCCTTCTACCATACACAATTTTAGGAGCTATAAGTAGCTTTAATAGATTCGCCTTGGCAATATAATCCCCTCTTATGGATACAGGAATGCTGTACTTCAGGAAGGGTCCTCAACAGGATATGAAATAAAACAGCACAAACATAAAGACTACATTGTGTTGTATATCTTTAAAATATGACATTCTGATTGGGACATCTGTGGATCAAGTCCCACCGCCACTTCTGCTATTTAATTAATCATGATGCCCATGCATGTTAGCCAAATTATCTAAAGCCCATGTTCCTATTTCTGGCCAGTCTATTTTACTTGTCTATTATCAGATATTTCCATTTATCAAAATCTGCTACATTAACCCGTCCATAATGCAAATACATGCTACTAGCAGTTGAACTAATAGGTAACCCACAATCTTTTTGAACTGGTCTGACCCATGATTGAAATGTTTGTTCTAGAATGCATAAAATGAAGAGAGTCTGAATCTACTATACACTATACTTAGGTCTCTGATCCTAGAGCAAGGACTACCATTCCATAGACATTAATGCACAAAGTCAATTACAGAAGCCAGGTGCTGCTCTAACCAATCAGTGGTGGTTCTGCCCAGTGGCACTCTGCACTTCCTGAAAGTCAGTTGCAGAAGCTAGGGGGGAGTTGGAGACCTTCAGATAAAAAAGCACCCAGGAACCTCCTGGGACTATAACAACTTAATTTAGATGACATTATTATGGTGCCCAGAGTGTTCCTTTAACATATATACAGAGCAGAGAAAGTGAGTAATTTCCTCTCTTATCACCAACATTACATAGCAACATCTTTCACAGCACAGTACTTTGCAATATGTTCTTCATTATTGCATTGAAAATAACAACATTTAACCTTTGAGGTCTTTGTAGGCTCTTTCAGTAACACAAAACTCTTGCTGTACTGTCACTAGGGTTATAACTGTAACGGATCACCTAGCACCCCGACTGGGTACCTCCGTTGAAGGATGCTCCTAGCGCTTACAGAGGGCTCCAAGCGCTCCGCAGACACCACAATCACCGCAGACCCCACGAACCGCCGCAGCTTGGTTGGGGTCTCGCCGTCTCCTACCCACCCTGGACCTACGACAAGGCTCCAGGTTCCAGTGGGTGTGCCTCTCCTCCAAGAGAGTGAAGCAGGAACAAGCTCTTAAAAGAGCTTAGAAGTTATTATCCAAGGGAGCATGCAGAGCATAGCAATCCCTTGTAGTTATATAGCAATTCCCCCAATAAGAGACAGGACTCTAGATTGAGGGTGAAGAAGAACAATGCTTAGTGGCAAATGGCAGTTTGTCACAATAACCCATCTAATTCTCCCGAGATCCACTTTTACCTGGAACAGTCTTACCTGATTTACCTAAAGAAGATCCTGGGACTCTGGCTCTTCAGGGTCTTAGATCACTCTTGGTCAGGGAGTTTCAGATACTCTCCTGCTTCCACTTACTGCTCCACCAGGGCAAATGCACTGATCAGCCACAATATTAAAACCACCTGCCTAAAATTGTTAAGGTCCCCCTTGTGCTGCCAAATCAGCTCTGATGCTTCAAGGCATGGGACTCCACAATACCTCTGTCCTGTCTTATCTGGGGCCAAGACATTACCAGTATCTCCTTTAAGTCCTGCAAGTTGCGAGGTAGGGCTTCTATGGATTGGATTTGTTGTACAAGCACATCCCACACATGTTGTACATGGTCTGCAACAATCTCTAGGTAGGTTGTACTTGTTAAAGTAACATCCGCATGAATGCCAGGTACCAGCAGAATATTGCCCAGAGCATAACACTGCCTCTGCTGGCCTGGCTTCTTCACATCCTTTTGCCATGTCTTCCCATGGTAAAAACACACACACACACCCAGCATCCACCTGCTCTAACAAACAAAGCCACTTTCTTCCATTGCTCCATGGTCCAGTTCTAATACTCAGGTCCCCATTGAATGCATTTTTTTGGTGGTGTACAAGGGTTATCATGAGCATTCTAACCAGTCTGTGGCTATGCAGCTTCATATGCAACAAATTGCAACGCACTGTGTGCAGTGGTGGCTCTAGACTTTGTGAGGCCTTAGGCAAAACTCAAACATGTGGCCCCCTCTACCACCATGGTAAACAATAAATAGGGGTTACATTGTGTGTGTATGAGGAGCTGTAGTTATATTGAAAGGCGGGCTTCTAGCGCGGGCAGGATATTTCCTGGTGGGTTCCCCCTGTCCTGAGCCGCAGCGCTGGGCAAGCGACTCTTGAGCCGCCCCCCCCCCCCCAGCGCCAGGTCAATCCTCCAAGCGCCCGTAAATCTGGGCACTGAGGGGAGCCCTTTCACAGGGGGACCAGGAGGTGATCATTTGGCCACCTCACAGCGCCCCTGAAGCTGTCCTTCAGTATGGCAGAGCAGGCATCTGCTTACCTTGATGGCAGGTGCCTGATCTACCAATGAATACCGGAGGAGAAGAGGCAGGCGGCGGCAGTGTGGGCGACGAGGGAGGTTCTTCTTGCAGCTCCCCACTCCTCCCTCACGCGCTCTCTTTGATGCCGGAAGCCTGAATATGACGTCATTCTGGCCCCAGCATACTAAACAGCGCGCTGGAGGAGTGAGGACCTGCCCAACACTGGACCCCAGGGAGGTAGGGAGGCTGAATGGCCTCAAAAAATAAAATTGTGTGAGTCTGTGTGTCAGTGAGTGTTTGACTGTCAGTCAGTTTTCATTGTTTAGAGCAGGGGGTAGTCAAGCTTTTCATATCTACCGCCCACTAATGCATGTTTATTGATGTAAAAATAAATTTAACTAGTTTTCGATTTATTTATTTTTGCGCAAGTGCTTACATTTTTTTTACATGTTTATAATGTTTTTAACTTTATAAAGTTTAATGAGAAAACAGTAAAGTAAATTGAAATTACCTTTAACTAGTGATTAATGAGTGATTAATGAGATCCTTGAGGCTGATGCTGCCAGACTAAATATTATCTAAATAATATCTGGTTCAATTTTCATAAGGAACAAACGAAGATCTCCTCTTTCGGTGATATTTAGACAGTTTCTCTGTTTGCTCATAATTTGATTTCTCATCCGTGCATCAGGTCCCCTCTACTTCCTCAATCCCCCCCCCCCCCCCTTTTTTTCATTTGTTTCTTCCTTTTTTACTCCTTTTCCTTTCTTCTTTTCTTTTACCTTCCTTATAGCAATGCCCAGCAGGAAGACTGAGCTAGGCAGCCCACTTATTATTCTTAGCCAACAACAATTCTCTCCTTCTCCTTCCTATATTTTCTCCTATTCTAAGTATTCTGCTGCTTCTTTCTCCTATTCTACAAATACTCTGCTCCTTATTTCTCTTTTTTTTACAAGTACTCTGCTCCTTCTTTCTCAATTTTTACAAGTTCTCTGCTCCTTTTTTCTCCTATTCTATGAGTACTCTGCTCCTTCTTTCCAAGTACTCTGCTCCTTCTTTCTCCTATTTTACAAGTACTCTGCTCCTTCTTTCTCCTTTATAACAAGTACTCTGTTCCTTCTTTCTCCTATTCTACAGGTACTCTGCTCCTTCTTTCTCCTTTTTTACAAGTACTCTGCTCCTTCTTTCTTCTATTTTACAAGTACTCTGCTCCCTGCTATAGTGTATCCCCCTACTCCAACTCCTTCTATTCCTCTACCCATGTGTTACATTTGTTCGTGCGTGCGCAAACGTGCGCACGTACATGTGCACACACGCGCGTTCATGCACTCTCATATGCACGCCCGCACTTCCTGCTAACCACTGAGTGCGTGAGAGATGAATAGAGTGTTCATCTCTCTAGATGTAGAGAAGATTCTGCTTGTGCCGTAGAACCCACTACCGCCCACCTGGAATCCTGAAACGCCCACTAGTGGGCGGTAGGGACCAGGTTGACGACCACTGGTTTAGGGGCTTGCAATTTTGCAGCTTCCTGTATCACTGCTTTGTGAGCTCTCTGACTGTAGTTGTGGCACAATTTGCTAACTAAATTAATTTGCAATAAACAAATTAATTAGCAATTATGCAAATTGTTTATACATGATTGCCGGGTATGGTAGCAAAGCCTGGCAGTCGTGTATACATAAGTATGTGTAAAGGAGTTATTGCAAACAGAAATGAGAATTTTGATTAGGTAAAAAAAGCTTTTAAAAAATAATTTACAAAATAATAAAGTTATAGATAAGAAATAAGTGGCGTTGACATTTTCCTTACACGAGGTAGGGAGGAGGTAGTGTGACAAGGCGAGGGGAGGTGAGTGTGACTTATGTGACAGGGTGAGTGTGGCATGCTTTGGCAGGATGAGTCATAGGCTTGGAGATGTTAATAGGTGTGTGTGTCAGGGTGGATAGGGATGAGTCTGACATATTAATAGATTGTGATTGTGACAGGATTGGGGGTGAGTGTGACAGTACGAGAGAACCCTAAAGCGACTTAGGTGGCTGCGAGGCGCCGTCAGCAGAAGGCGTTAGGCAGCTGCCTAACTCACTTAATTTGAGAACCCCCTCTGACTATGTTTTCTGACACCTTTCTATTATGCTCTGCATTACCTTTTTCAGCAATTTGAGCTATAGTAGCTCTTCAGCGTGGTCAGACCAGATGGGCTGGCTTTTGCTCCCCATGTGCATCAGTGAGCCTTGTGATTCCATAACCCTCATGCCGGTTCACTTGTTGTCCTTACTTGCAGTACTTTTGGTAGGTACTAACCACTGAATCCTGGGAACACCCCACAAGACCTTTAGAGATGCTTTGACCCAGTCCTCTAGCCATTACTATTTTACCTTGTTAAAGTCACTTAGATCTTTTTGCTTGCCCATTTTTCCTGCTTCTAACACACGAAATTTAAGAACTATCTGTTCACTTACTTCATAATATATGCCACCCCTTGACATGTGCCATTGTAATGATACAATCAATGTCATTCACTTCACCTGTTATTGGTTTTAATGTTGTAGCTGATCGGTGAAGTTCATCAGCAGATTTAAGATCACCCTGGTGGACCCAACACTGTAGGGAAACAGGCAACCATCTCAAGCTGTTCCACAATGTGGCTGGTGAGGTGACCCCTGGTTGTAACCATTTCCTGACTGTATTAATCTATTCCCAATGAATGGTGTGCTATGCCATCCTACAAAAGGGAGTCTTTAACCCCTTAAAGGGAAACTCCAGTGCCAGGAAAACAATCAGTTTTCCTGGCACTGCAGGTCCCCTCTCCCTCCCACCCCCGAATCCCCGGTTGCTGAAGGGGTGAAAACCCCTTCAGTAACTTACCAGAGGCAGCGACATGTCCCACATCGCTGCTTCTTCCTCCGCCGCCGCTACTCCCTGTGATTGTGTCGGCCGGTGGGCGAGACTGATCCCACCCACCGGCCGGGGAGACCTAATGCGTATACGCATTAGAGCTCCCCATAGGAAAGCATTGAAAATGCTTTTCAATGCTTTCCTATGGGGAAATGAGCGACGCTGGAGGTCCTCACATAGCGTGAGGACGTCCAGGGACGCTCTAGCACAGGTTTCCTGTGCTATACACCAGGAAGTGCCCTATAGTGGCTGTCTAGTAGACAGCCAATAGAGGTGGAGTTAACCCTGCAAGGTAATTATTGCAGTTAATAAAACACTGCAATAATTACACTTGCAGGGTTAAGAGTAGTTGGAGTTGGCACCCAGACCACTCCAATGGGCAGAAGTGGTCTGGGTGCCTGGAGTGTCCCTTTAAGGACACATGACATGTGTGACATGTCATGATTCCCATTTATTTCAGAAGTTTGGTCCTTAAGGGGTTAATGCCATACGGTGGCATATCATGTCCCAATAATTATTTCCTGACGACAGCCCAGATACTCTACTCTCCTCATCCAAGCGGGGGGGACGACTGCCTGACAACCAAGGCAGTCTATCTGCAGTCAATCCTAATGACCCATGTAGTGTGATTGACAGCCACTTGAGGCAGTCGTAGTCCTGCAAGATAATCATTGCAGTTTCTCTAAAGCATGTTGTAAGGTCCCAGACCTGTGTTTGTGGGAGGAGATCTGGTTTATTTAAAGCTATCCCCCCTCCCCCCCCCCCCCCCCCTCTTAGCTGGGCCGTTCAATTTCAGGTCATCCCACCAACCTCTCCCCCCCTTATTTAACTTATTTTATAAAATCGTGTATTGTTCTTGTTTCTGAGATTCATGAATTACTGTTTTTTAATTTAAAATTGCCTTTTTAAATTGCCTTTTTAAAAGTATATATTCATACCCTTTAAGACGATTAATTGTCACTTGAAATTGTTCTATAGTTATATTTTTATGACATTTCCCTCTCAGAATTTCCTTTTTAATTCACTTCATGATTCCACCGATTTATGTAATTTCGCTTAAATATAATCCGTATAGTTAAGGATAGATTTTATAGTCCTTTATTGTGTGTGAATTGACTGACTGCATGCATACATTTTAATTTAATTTAATTTATGTATAAAATCTTAAAATCTTTCTATATGTGTTAGATATATGGTCAAATTCACACACTGTTTGGTATTTCTGTGTACATCTATGTGTAATGGCACCCCAAGTAGGGAAGGGGTTAACGCCGCCAAAGCTATTCTTTTTCCCAAACGTGAAGTCAGCTACCAAACACTCCTAAGCGCCAAACAGGAATCATACAAATTATACCCCCAAGTACGAGGGTCGAGCAGGATCTGTTTAATGGGGACTACATGTCAGCCTTTTATGCAGGTCTTCCAGCAAGGGACACTCCCATAGGGACCTTGTGGAAGACTGAGACAATTTTTACATTAGCCAATCACATGCATTTACAGTATAGAAACACTCCCACAAGAACAGTACAACTCCTCCTCTCTATCCTGGAGATAATTGGGTTAAGTGCTTGAAGTAACTCAATTACCTCCAGACCTAGACAATATCCTACATTTTACAATACTGGTAAAAACACATATTTCCAAATATACCAAATGGAACCCTCACATTCAACGTATCCCCAGATAGCTTATATCTGAGCACTCAATATAACTGTCAGGGTACCTGAAGTCTCTACCTCGGAGGAGGTTAGACTTCCCGACGGCCGTTCTCTCAGCGGGGCTGATTCATCCAATCCTCACAGCTCTCATAGTCTTTCCCACGCCGGCCGCGAGAGTCCCGCTTCCTTTTATGACACGACGCTCAGGAGTCGACGTCATGACGGCAATCACATCCCGACCTGTCAATCTAGTTCGGAACCAGCAATCAGGGCTCGGCAAGGGCAGAGTCATCAATTAAAGAACCGGGGTATAAAAGAGGGATGTGTGTAATGGTTCATTGCCCTGTCGTGGTTCTAGCTTGTCTGGTTCCTCAGTGCTCTTATGTTTATTGTTCTATTTGGTTTTGACTCGGCTTGTACTATCGTTCCTGTTTACCTCTCGTGTCCTTTGACCTCGGCTTGTCTCTCGCTTACCTGTTCTCTCGTTCCCTCGACCCCGGCTTGTCTCTGACTATTCTCTGCTCTCTCCTTACGTTAGTCCGGCCATTCTAAGGTCCGGTATACGTACATCTCTCCTGTTCGTACTCTGCGTGTTGGATCCCTGTCCCGATCCTGACATTACGACAGGGCCATGGATCCTGCAGGTACAAACGCTCAGCTTGGTTCGCCTGACTCGAGGTTTGAAGCCATGGACCATAGAATGGACCAAATGGCTCTAGCACTGCAAGCATTACTATCCCATCCAAGTAATCAAGCAGAGGAGATGCGTACTCCATCTATCTCTCTTGCTAACACAGGCCTAGAGGTAGCCACAGGGGGAACTTCTTCCCGTGTTACTTCCCCTTTACGGTATGGCGGTGCTCCGGATACTTGTCGTGGTTTCCTAAACCAGATAGGAATTCATTTTGAATTACAACCCCGCACCTACCCTACAGACAGGGCGAAGGTTGGATTCATAATATCGCTACTCATTGACAAAGCTCTTAGATGGGCTAACCCTCTGTGGGAGAATGATAATCTAGTAGTCTATAACTATAATGCTTTCATTACTACTTTTAGGAGGACTTTTGATCCCCCAGGGAGAAAGGCCAGTGCTGCTAGATTACTATTACGTCTTAGACAGCATAGTCTAACCCTTGTGGATTATGCACTAGAGTTCAGATCCTTGGCGGCAGAGGTCAAGTGGAATGAACAAGCCTATATGGACGTATTTCTGAACGGATTGTCAGATGCGATCTTAGACGAGGTTGCCACAAGGGATCTTCCTGAAAATTTAGAGGAATTAATTTCATTTATTTCTCGTATAGATGAACGCATGAGACAGAGGCAGAACACTCGTGATAATGGTTATAGATCTTCCTTAAGACTAACTCCCGCATTTCAGAATTCTGAATCTACTATTCTAGCTCTCCCAGAACCTATGCAGATTGGTAACACTCACCTTTCAGAGAATGAAAGACAATATAGGAAAAGGGAGGGTCGGTATATGTATTGTGGAGTAGGAGGCCACCTACGCCTTAATTGCCCCAACCGTCCGGGAAACGCTCGCACCTAAGTTTCTCCAGAGGACAGGCCTTGGGTGTTTCTATTTTGTCCTCTACTTATGATTACAGGGATCATAGGCTACTATTACAGGTTTCTTTAACTTGGGAAAAGGGAGTACTTAAAGCTATGGCATTAATAGATTCCGGAGCAGCTGAAAGCTTTATTGATCAAACCTTTGTCAAGAAACATTCTATCCCATCTCAGTTAAAGGAGACTCCATTGGCCGTTGAGGCCATAGTTGGTAGACCGTTATTAGATCCAGTTATTTCTCGTGAAACTTTACCAGTTAAACTAACCATTGGTATTTTACACGAGGAGGAGATTTCTCTCATGCTTATCTCATCCCCTTCAGTTCCTAAAGTTTTGGGGTATCCCTGGCTTAAAAAGCATAACCCTACTATTGATTGGGAACAAGGTGAAATAGTCTCTTGGGGTCAAGGTTGCCAGAAAGGTTGTGTACAGAAAGTCTCACCGTTGTGCCTAGTGGACACACCTAGTAACTCTAACAAGCCCACAGATTTACAGATACCTTCCCAATACCAGGATTTAAAGGCAGTCTTTGATAAGAGGAAGGCTGATACTTTACCCCACACAGGTCCTTTGATTGTAAGATTAATCTCCTACCTGGTACTATGCCCCCGAGGGGCAATGTATATCCTCTATCCACTAAGGAGAACTTAGTCTTAGAGGAGTACATTCAGGAGAATCTAGACAAAGGCTTTATTAGGAGATCCTCTTCTCCAGCCGGAGCCGGTTTCTTTTTTGTAGATAAAAAAGACGGCACACTACGGCCTTGCATTGATTATCGGGGCTTGAACAAAATAACAATCAGAAATGCTTATCCGATCCCCCTAATTACTGAGCTATTTGATCGCCTGAAAGGTTCTAAGATTTTTACCAAGTTAGATCTGAGGGGAGCTTATAACTTGGTGAGAATTCAGCAGGGTGATGAATGGAAAACGGCTTTCAATACCCGGTATAGCCACTATGAGTACACGGTAATGCCCTTCGGGCTTTGCAATGCCCCTGCTGTATTCCAGGACTTGATTAATGAGGTTCTTAGGGAATTTCAACATGAATGTGTTATAGTTTATTTGGATGATATACTAATACATTCTAAAGAGTCTGAGATTCATCACAAACAAGTCAGAAGGGTATTGCATAAACTTCTACAGCATGGGTTGTACTGCAAATTGGAGAAGTGTAGCTTTGACCAATCTCAGGTAAATTTTCTTGGTTACGTTATTTCTGGAGAGGGGTTTAAGATGGACCCTGTTAAACTCCAATCTATCTTGGATTGGCCATTGCCCAAGGGACTCAAGGCCATTCAGAGGTTTATCGGTTTCTCGAATTACTACAGGCGCTTCATTAAGGGGTACTCGTCTATTATCGCTCCTATTACCAACATGACTAAACAGGGTGCTGATACTAAGACATGGTCTCCAGAAGCGCTTGTTGCTTTCAGTACTCTCAAGGAACAGTTTGCCTCAGCACCGATATTAGTTCATCCAGACACTTCCTTGCCTTTCTTACTCGAGGTAGACGCCTCAGAGACAGGTGTAGGTGCTATTCTGTCCCAAAGGTTAAGTTTGAATAAACCACTGCATCCATGTGTTTTTTTTTCCAGGAAATTGTCTGGGCCTGAGAGCAGGTATGATATTGGTGACAGGGAACTGTTAGCGGTAATTTTGGCTTTGAAGGAGTGGAGACATTTGTTGGAAGGGACTTTACACCCGGTTACTATTTTGACGGATCACAAGAATTTGTCATATATAGGGGAAGCCAAGCGATTATCTGCCAGGCAGGCTCGTTGGTCTTTGTTCCTTACTCATTTCAACTATGTTCTCACTTATAGACCTGGTTCTAAGAATTCTAAGGCCGATGCATTGTCCCGCCAACACGAACCTTCTACTATGCCTGATATGGTTTTTTCTTCTATAGTTCCCAAGCGTAATATTGTTGCCAGCACTAGCATTAAGATTCACTCTCCGTTGCTGGATGAGATCAAGAAGTTACAACATCTGGCACCCGGACCTATTCCGGGGGACCGTTACTTCGTTCCTCCTAAACTCCAACTGGAACTTATGCAGTGTTTTCATAACAGTAAATTTGCCGGACATCCTGGCATACGCAAGTCATGTTCTTTGATTTCTAAAGATTTCTGGTGGCCTTCATTACGTAAGGATCTTAAGGAATTCGTCGGGGCATGTGATGTCTGTATGAGGACTAAACAACCTCATACGCTTCCATGTGGGCTTTTGCACCCCCTAGAAATTCCTGTGAAACCATGGTCTTGTCTGGCTATGGACTTCATCGTTGATTTACCGGTTTCTAAAAAACATACGGTTATCCTCACAGTTATTGACAGGTTTACCAAAATGGCTCATTTTGTACCTCTGCTCAAATTGCCCTCTTCTCCCGAATTGGCTGAAATTTTCGCGAGGGAGATTTTTCGTTTACATGGGATTCCTTCTGAAATCGTTTCTGATAGAGGTTCCCAATTTGTTTCCCGGTTTTGGAGATCCTTCTGTTCCCAGCTTGGTATCAAATTAAATTTTTCCTCTGCCTATCATCCCCAGTCCAATGGGGCTGCCGAACGCACCAACCAAAAGGTTGAACAGTTCTTGCGCTGTTTTGTTTCTGAACACCAGGACGATTGGGTCGGTCTGATTCCTTGGGCGGAGTTTGCGCACAACAACAGTGTTTGCGATTCTACTCGTTCTAGCCCCTTTTTCATGAATTATGGCTTTCATCCTTCCGTTCTTCCGTCGGCCTCCCCCTCCCAGGGGATACCGTCGGTTGATATTCATGTTGCCAATCTGAGGAAGTTGTGGGATCAGACTCGACAAATCCTTATTCATAATTCCATGGTGTCCAAACGACACGCTGACAAACGCAGAAGGGTGGCTCCTGTATTCTCTCCGGGTGATAGGGTATGGTTGAGTACCAGAAACATCCGCTTGAAAGTTCCTTCCATGAAATTTGCTCCTCGTTACATAGGCCCTTACATGGTTCTGTCTCGGATAAATCCTGTTGCATATCGTCTGGCTCTTCCGCCTGCTTTACGCATCCCGAACTCCTTTCATGTTTCTTTATTGAAGCCTTTGGTATGTAACAGGTTTTCCTCCACTGTGCCTTCCCCTCGTTCTGTCCAGGTTGAGGGTCAGGAGGAGTATGAGATCAATTCCATCCTCGATTCTCGGATTTCTCGGGGGAAGGTGCAATATCTTGTTGACTGGAAAGGATATGGTCCTGAGGAGAGGTCTTGGGTGGTCCAGGAGGATGTGCATGCTCCTCGCCTTCTCAGGGCTTTTCATGCTCGCTTTCCGTCTCGCCCCGGTTCCTTCCGCCCGGTGGGCGTTTCTGAGGGGGGGGTACTGTCAGGGTACCTGAAGTCTCTACCTCGGAGGAGGTTAGACTTTCCGACGGCCGTTCTCTCAGCGGGGCTGATTCATCCAATCCTCACAGCTCTCATAGTCTTTCCCACGCCGGCCGCGAGAGTCCCGCTTCCTTTTATGACACGACGCTCAGGAGTCGACGTCATGACGGCAATCACATCCCGACCTGTCAATCTAGTTCGGAACCAGCAATCAGGGCTCGGCAAGGGCGGAGTCATCAATTAAAGAACCGGGGTATAAAAGAGGGATGTGTGTAATGGTTCATTGCCCTGTCGTGGTTCTAGCTTGTCTGGTTCCTCAGTGCTCTTATGTTTATTGTTCTATTTGGTTTTGACTCGGCTTGTACTATCGTTCCTGTTTACCTCTCGTGTCCTTTGACCTCGGCTTGTCTCTCGCTTACCTGTTCTCTCGTTCCCTCGACCCCGGCTTGTCTCTGACTATTCTCTGCTCTCTCCTTACGTTAGTCCGGCCATTCTAAGGTCCGGTATACGTACATCTCTCCTGTTCGTACTCTGCGTGTTGGATCCCTGTCCCGATCCTGACAATAACCGAACAATGCTCAGATCCCATATATATAGTTCAATGGCCATGGAGTTAAAGTCTTGTACATTGTGCGTTCGACTAAATGAATGAGCTCCATGGGTCTACTATCTGGTACAGTTCCGTTCGTGCATTGTCAATTTACCGAACGGCACGGCGTTTGTATTAATTTGGAACAGAGTGATGGATGATCGTTGATTTCAGCGGTGTTCGTGGGAAGCAGTGTCCAAAATCAGTTCTATGAGTTTTTCAACAAACACCGCTGGTTGTTCGACTGTCCAAGATGGCCGCCGCCACGTGTTCGTTCATACGAACAACGACCACCCAGCCGACCGTTCGGGAGTTGGAAGTGTCTGCGGTTAACCACAATGTTAGTGAGGGCAGAAAGGTTAACGAGCAGCACACTTCTGTATACATGCAGTCAGTCAATTCATACTGCTGGGTGGCCTGCCATTTGGTAGTTTGTTCATATTTGGGTGAATGCAAACAGAAAACATACGAACAACCGTCAATAATCGAACAAACAGACAAATCAGGTTTTAAATAATAATCCAAAGGTAGAGAGGTCTGCCACACTGTGTATAATGATATTATCATTGTGGTTGTAAACACAGTTTGCAGAGATGCTGAACTTTTTTAGAGTTTAAAGTTTATTTTCGTTTCAGCTTGGATGTTTGCGCATGTGCGCGGCAAGCCGTCCTTGCGTCATGGCATTACGTCCGGCGGAACTCGCACATGTGCAAGCATCAATGAAGACGCGAGGATTGGCGGGTTTCACCACTTAGTGACCAGAACATTTTAACATTTTCTTACCGTTAAGGACCAGGGCTCTTTTTACATTTCTGCTGTGTTTGTGTTTAGCTGTAATTTTCCTTTTCCTCATTTACTGTACCCACACATATTATATAACTTTTTTCTTGCCATAAAATGGTCTGTCTAAAGATACCATTATTTCCATCATACCATATCATTTACTATTAAAAAAAATTATAAAATATGATGAAATAATTTTAAAAAACACACTTTTTCTAACCTTGACCCCCAATATCTGTTACACATCTACAACCGCCAAAAAACACCCATGCTAAATAGTTTCTAAATTTTGTCCTGGGTTTAGAAATGCCCAATGTTAACATGCTCTTAGCTTTTTTTTTTTTTTTTGGAATGTTATAGGCACTTTTCTATTTCCAAACCATTTTTTTGTTTTTTCAAAATTAACACAAGTTACATTGTAACAATATCTGTCAGGAATCCCTGAATAACCCTTCACATGTATATATTTCCATGCACTAATTCTGCCACCAGTCTTTGTCAGTAACACATAACAGGAACTGAGAATCCATGCCTAAAGTATAATGTGAAAGAAAAATAAAAAAATGACTACCCAAACGTTTGACAAAGAACACAACAATATGTGTTCAGCAACATCTCCTGAGTACAGTGATACCACTCATGTATAGGTATATCGGGTTCTCTGGGGGATAAAACACCTTATTTGGAGGGTGCGCATTCCAGTTTTCCAACTAGGAATTTTCACAGCTGGTCATCATGCACCCATGTCCTATTTGGGACATTTTTGATGCCGGCCAATGTAATGTACCCCCATCAAACCATATATTTTTAAAAAGTAGACACCCTAGGGTATTTCAAATGGTGGTATTTTAACACTTTCCATGCACTAATTCTACCACCAGTCTTTGTCATATTTTTGGGTAGTCCTTTTTTTGTGTTATTTTTCTCTTACATTGTATTTTAGGCATGGATTCTCAGTTCCTTTTATGCGTTACTGACAAAGAACACCCCAATATGTGTTCAGTAACATCTCCCAAGTACAACAGTGCCCCCAATGCACAGGTTTCATGGGTTTTTGCAAACTTACAGGGGTAAAATGTAGGGCTTTTCCATGTTTGCACATTGAAATTTGCCAGATTGGCTTGCTGTGCCTATGTTGCCTTTGACACGGTTTAGCAGCCCAGGAATGAAAATTAACCCCATCATGGCATACCATTTGTAAATGTAGACAAAATCGGGTATGTCCAGTCGTTTGTAGTAGCCACTTAGCCACAAACGCGGGCCAGAGTTAGCATTCATATTTGTTTTTTTGCATTTTATTTTTACACAAAAACTGCACTTTTACTGGTGATTTCGTTGTTGTGGTAAGTTTTACTGTTTTAACCCCTTAAGGACCCATGACATGTGTGACATGTCATGATTCCCTTTTATTCCAGAAGTTTGGTCCTTAAGGGGTTAAACATTCATATTTATATTCAGCGAAGTCTCCTGAGTAGAACAATATGTACAGGTTTTATGGTGTTTTGGAAAGTATAGTGCTTGCCAGATTCAGTTTGCCAGATTGGTTTGCTGGGTCTCTGTTGCTTTTTCAGACCATATGGTAGCCCAGGAATGTAAAATAACCCCATCTTGGCATACCATTTTCAAATGTAGACAACCCAAGGTATTAAAAATGGGGTATGTCCAGTCTTTTGTAGTAGCCACTTAGTCACAAACACTGGCCAAAGTTAGCATTTATATTTGGTTTTTTTTTTCAATTTATATTATATATAGTATGTATGTATGTATGTATGTATGTGTGTGTATATATATATATATATATATATATATATATATATATATATATATATATATATATATAAAATACACACACACACAGATATACATATAATATGTGTTTGTGTGTTGTCGTCCCCGTCCCCCCGGCATGGCGGGTGGGGGCCCTAAATGAGAATGTGGGGGGGACCTCTTGTCCCCACCCAGCACCCACCCCTGAATGGCTGGTGGCGACCCTAAATAGATGGGAGACCTATTGTCCTCCCCCTCAGCTCCCCCCCCCACTTAGCGGCGGGTGGGGGCCCTAAATAACAATGAGGGGGGACCGATTGTCCTCCCCTCCAATCCCCACCCCTGAGCGGCGAGTGGGGGCCCTAAATAACAATGACGCGGGACCTATTGTCCTCCCCCCGGCTCCCACACCTGAGCGGCAGGTGGAGGCCCTAAATGAAGTTGTTACTTTTTTTTTACTACATTACACATAATTTAAAGTATAAAAGAGAAAGTAAATCTAAGTAAAGTCACCACCCTTTGGTATTAGTCAGCTGAAAGAAGAACTCCCCCTCCCCCGTCCCCCCGCCCTCCTTGGGATAAAGTGGTGTAGTCATTTTTTACAGGCATACAATAATTAAAACACAAATTGGGCTGGCCCACTCTATGTATTGTACCATTATATTTTTTTCTCTTAAATTGCTATACTTATGTTTGACTGTCCATGTTATTTAGAATCAGTCTATGACATGAAACCAGTGTGGATACGTGAATATAATGCTCTAATATCATTTCCACCCTATTCAAACCACGTTGCAGAAAGAGGTTCTTAACATGGGCTCAACACAGCTTAATTTGGTAACCCTTTGAGTGACAGTGGCATGCAAAAGACATTGTTCTGGCACTCCAAGGGTTAAAATATAATCTCTGCTCTCTAGTTAAACCTGAATGCTTAGCAGTTTGTGAGAAAAATAACCATTATGTTATAATCAATAAGTAAAGTATAGTCTGTAAATTTGGGTTGACATGTTTCAGCACCTCTCCCCCAATCAACCATGGATTAGTGTCAAGGCTGAGATATTGAATTCCATTGTTGACAGGAATACAACCATGAAATTGCGATCCTCTTCCCATTATTACAGGGAGTGGTTACAATGAATGAAGAGGAGCTCAAAAGATGGCAATCCGAAGGAGCAATATTATAATTGTACAATCTTTTACACTGTAAAAAAACTGTGTAAATGCCGATATAGCGCAAACATGACTTTAAAATTGTATTTATGAAAAAAAACTTGCAGCAACATCAAGAAATGTATCCAAATAATATCATCAAATTCCATTTTCCCTGTAAGCTAAACAGTTTTGTTTGTCATCATAAGGTGCCCAAGGGACTATAGCCTTGCAAAGTGATTCCTTTGGGTTGTTAATTTCAAAGCGCCTCTTGCCTTTGTTTTGTTTTTAAATATAATCTTGAGTTTCCAAAACACTGTCTGAGTCAGACATAAGCTAAATTGCAATGTGCTTTATAAATGAGGAAGGAGAAAATTAGACTATTTTAGGGAAAAATATTTGCTGAATTCACATACTAAATATGAATAAATCAGTCCGTGGTCACTTGAACTTGAATCATTTGAAATTTGTGTTTACTAGCTTGAATGTTGCTCCTGTGCTACTGACCGTTAACGTCCATTTTTATCTTTATTTTGATCAGTCTCATTTACTAAACCATTTAGAAGCTGCATGCATTCTCTGTGCTTCATGCGGTAACCTGCATAAAATTTATGGCTCTCCCTGCAACATTTAACATAGGACTTTCAACTCTACTGTATAGCATATATTCAAAGAAGAAGCAGAGTTTATAATAGCACAAAGAACTATGGCAACAATCTAGATTCCTCAATGTTATGTTTTACGGTTATTTAATAAAAAACTGTCTGAGTATTACAATCTAGTACCTAAATTGTAATGTTTAGCCCATTTGCCTAGTAGAGCACAAGAGGTCTTGAAGTAATAGATTGCATAGTCCCGGTATGAATGGTGAATTGTCCACCAATGATATGCCACATACCTGTCACGCCCCCCCACTGGCACACTTCCCAAGATTTGGACAACAGAGTTTAGGATTTTTATTTCTGAAGACTGCCTATAGATTACTAAAATCCTTCAGAGAGATTGTCAGCAGCAACAAGGTTCAACGTTTTCTGTTGCATTAGTAGTAAAAAAAAATAAATCTATACCCTTTTGGCTTTTATGGCTGGATTCAAAATCCAAACTCTAAAAGGCTGTAATATTAATATATATATATATTTTTTTTTTTTTTTTTTTTTTTAAAGAATTAAAAAAAAAAGCTATTTTATTTATTTTTGTAGATGATGGTAAGACATGCTTTATGAACAAATGAGATATCTGCTACAAAAAAATTGCAAAACAATGTTTCTCACAATGCAGTTTTACCTTTAATCTTAAAAACACAATGACCAGCTGTAGTTATTGCCTGGTCAACAAAGGTGATCAATATACCTGTGTGGTGCTTGTTAGAACAGGTGCTGGGTTGATTTCAGCTATGTCTGTTATATATAAAAGAGAGACAATTTAAGAGTTTGTGATGGGTGAAATCAGGGGCGGACTGACACCTCACAGGGCCCTCGGGCAGTGGGTGATCAAGGGCCCGCCCTCCTGGTCCTGGTACAAGGTTTTCTGGTTCCCTGCTATTCTTCTACCCCTTCTCTCTGGTGCTTTTACACATATATTATGTGTAGGCTGCCCAGCACACAGAATGGATGTGTGAGAGCCACACATCCCTGACTCCCACATCCCTGAGTGCCCCCCAAAATGGCCAGATTTACTTTTAAGGGGTTAATCCAACCAAAACCAGTGTTTTAATAAACACTGTTTTAGATGGAGTAACCCTTGCTGGCGTGCCTCCCCAGCAATTAAAATAAAGCAAATTTAATTACACACTTCCACTAATTTTGCTTTGGACATCACAAGCAGCATCCCCCACATGTACAACCTTACAACTAGCCACATGTGTTTGGAGTCTACTTGTGGGGTTGCGTGTGTGGGGATGTGGTTAGTGATGTGTTCCTGTATGTCAAAGTGTTGTGTTAGATTAATCCTCTCTCTTGTTTTACCTATTGTACAGCGCTGCAGAATATGTTGGCGCTTTATAAGAGATTGTAAAAGTTGTGTGTGTGAAGGCTGTGTGCAGTATTGCAATGGTGGGTATGCTGTTTGTGATGTGTATGTGAAGGGAGGCTGCATGTCATTTTGTATGTGTGGGGATGCTGCTTGTGGTGTGTCTATACAGTAAGGCTCCTTGTGGGTTTTTGCGTGTGTGAATGGGGCTATTTGCAGTGCATTATGTGAGTAGAGAGGGCTGGCTGTGTTGCAGTGTGTGTGGGATAGAATCTGTAGTAGGCATCTGTTGGTTACTGGGGCTGTAATGTGTGTGCGTGTTTGGATAATAGAGGTTCTACTGTGTATAAGTTGGATAGTGGCTGTAGTGTGTGTGTAGGGGGATAAATGCTGAAATAGGTGCAGGGAGGCACAGGGGCTGTGGTGGGCACTGTGAGGCGCGGGGACTGAGGTGGGCGCAGGGAGGCACAGGGACTGAAGTGGGGGTGGGGCTGGACAGAGTATGAGGTGGGACATAGATGTTGTGGTGAGCTCAGGAAGGGACATAGGGGCTGTGGTGGGTACTGAAAGGGATAGGAGCTATGGTAGTTGGAGGTGGCATAAGGGATGTGGTGGGAGCATAGGGGCTTGGGTGGAAACATGGATAGGTAGATCCTGGGGTGAGTGGCGGAGGAATGGTGGCTGAGGTGAGTGCAGGGGGGGTGAGGTGGGTGCAGGAGCAGCTGTGGTGGATGCAGACGGGGCTGAGGTGGGTGCAGGGGAAGCTGTGGTTGGTGTAGGGACACAGGAGGCTAAGGTGGGTAAAGGGAGAGCTGAGGTGGGTGCAGGGGGAGATGTGGTGTGTGCAGAAGGAGCTGTGGTGGGTGCGGATAGACAAGGAGCTGTTGTGGGCACAGGATGGGACATAGAGGCTGTAGTGGGCACAGGGAGGGACATAGTGGCTGTGGTGGGTACTGGAAGGCATAGGAGCTATGGTAGGTGGAGGTGGCATAGGGGCTGTGGTTGGTGCATAGGGGATTAGGTGGGTACAGGGATAGGTAGATCCTGGGGTAAGTGCAAGGAGGAATGGTGGCTGAGGTAGGTGCACGGGAACTGAGGCAAGTGCAGGGGGAGCTGTGGTTAGTACAGGGGGGCTGAGGTGGGTGCAGGTGGAGCTGTGGTTAGTACAGGGGGGCCGAGGTGGGTACAGGGAGAAAAGGGGGCTGAGGTGGGTGCAAGGGGAGATGTGGTGTGTGGAGGAGGAGCTTAGGTGGGTATTGGGGGCTGAGGTGGGTACAGGGGGGCTGAGGTGGGAGCAGAGGTGGGTACTGGGGGCTGAGGTGGGAGCAGAAGTAGGTACTGGGGGCTAAGGTGGGTAAAGGAGGTTGAGGTGGGTAATGAGGGGTAGAGGTGGGAGCAGAGATGGGTACTGGGGGCTGAGGTGGGTACAGGGGGGCTGAGGTGGGAGCAGAGGAGGGTACTGGGGGCTGAGGTGGGAGCAGAAGTGGGTACTGGGGGCTGAGGTGGGTAAAGGAGGTTGGGGTGGGTAATGAGGGGTAGAGGTGGGAGCAGAGATGGGTACTGGGGCTGAGGTGGGTACAGGGGGCTGAGCTAGGAGCAGGTGGGTACAGGGGGCAGAGGTGGGTACAGGGGGGCTGAGGTGGGTACAGGGGGGCTGAGGTGGGTACAGGGGGAGCAGAGGTGGGTACAGGGGGCTGAGGTGGGTACAGGGGGCTAAGGTGGGTACTGGGGGGGCTAAGGTGGGTACTGGGGGGGCTAAGGTGGGTACTGGGGGGGCTGATTTGGGTACTGGGGGGCTGATTTGGGTACTGGGGGGGCTGATTTGGGTACAGGGGGGGCTGAGTTGGGTACTGGGAGGGGCTGATTTGGGTACTGGGAGGGGCTGATTTGGGTACGGGGGGGGGCTGATTTGGGTACAGGGAGGGCTGATTTGGGTACAGGGAGGGCTGATTTGGGTACAGGGAGGGCTGATTTGGGTACAGGGGGGCTGATGTGGGTACTGGGGGGGGCTGATATGGGTACTGGGGGGGCCTGATATGGGTACTGGGGGGGGGCCTGATATGGGTACTGGGGGGGCCTGATATGGGTACTGGGGGGGGGGCTGATGTGGGTACAGGGAGACAGGGGGGTGAATTACAATTATAAGAAGCTTACCTGTGCTGTATGCCAGGCTGCTCCAGCTCCTTATCGTCCAGTGCTCTTCAGGCAGGGCAGGAAGTGATGTCACTTCCTGGCCCCGCCTCTTCCTCCTCACACACAGCACCGCACGGCTGGAGACCTGGCAGCAAGAAGTGAATACTCACTGCCAGGTCTCCCTGAGAGAGGGGAAACGGGTGAGGGGGTTAACAGAGTGATATGCTGCAGGGGTCCTGCAGCATATCACTAGAATAACGGAGAAATCATGTTTCTGGCTGAGGAGATCTCTGATCTCCCCAGCCAGAGCATGGCTGTGCTGCCGGGCCCCTGACTGCCTCGGGCCCTCGGTCCATGACCGATCTGCCCGACCTGTCAGTCCGCCCCTGGGTGAAATTAATTAAATCTAGTTATTGTGTTTATTGTAGGGAAATAACGGTCAATAAACTGGATATCCTGTAAAACCAGGAACATGTGATTTGAGAGTGGCTGTAACTGCACCATGGTATTGCACATTGGCAAAGAATTTAGATATTTTAAAAAAAACAAAAAAACATAAAACATGAAAATGTTGGTGTGTTAAAAAGATTATGTAAAAAAAATAATAATAATAATCCTTTATATACAAAAAGAATCTTTTATCTACAATATATAGCGGCATGATTTTCTTTTCTTTCTCTTCTTTCTTTGGCAAACAACATCTAGAAACCATTTAGAGAAGTAACAATTCTGCGAGGATTGATCCTTCAGAAGCTTCACTGGTCCACATCTGCCCTTGTTCCAGTCTGTATTAGTCCTCTTTCACATGGTTTGCTGAATGCGGGGACGTTTGTTTGCTCGGTTGCTTTTGACTCCGTTTTGATGGTTTGACTGGCAGGAGAACGAGTACAAGGAAAATTCCAATATGGAAATAAAAATATACCGACCTAGAACAAACAATAAAAAAAAAAAAAATCAATGTTACATATCTTAAGCCACCGAGCACAACTGTCATATCAATGCAGCGATTTAGACAGTAAAGAACAGAAAGCAAATTAACTGGGGATGTGAAGTTAAGGGCCACTGGCTACCTGCTGCATAACAACATGTAACTAGAATGAGATCCTGTGTGCCTTGGTAGATGTGTTCTAAACGTATTAGTTTAGGTTGTTTGTTTTGTTAACAATGTTGAAGTATTATTTTAATATCTCATAACAAAGTGTTCTTAATCCAGACACCACCACAACCTTCATGCATTTTATAGCTGTTTGCCTAATTATTAGTTGTTGTTTTTGCATAATATATTTTATATAGCTATGTTACATATAGTTAAATAGGTACATAGGCTGGAAAAAAAAAACTTGTGCCCATCAGGTTTATCCTCTCTCATATCTGTGTTTGCTATTTATCCAAAAACACAACAAATAGAAAATTCCTCCTCGACCTTAGAATGGTAGTCCCTGAATATTATGTTTTTGTAATTCATCCAGTTACTGTTTAAACATCTGTGCAGACTCTGATAAAACCACCTCTTCGGGCACATAATTCCACATCCTTATTATTCATATTGTAAAGAAACCTTAGTTGCAGTTTTGCATAACAAATATTATATAGCTTTTACAAAAAAATTCACTTTTTGCCGTATTTGGCTTGTTTAAGGGACACTATAATCACCTGAACAACTTCAGCTTAACCCCTTAAGGACCAAGCTTCTGGAATAAAAGGGAATCATGACATGTCACACATGTCGTGTCCTTAAGGGGTTAATGAGGTTGTTCAGGTGAGAACTATAGCTCCATGCAACCTCTCATGTAAACACTGTATTTTCTGAGAAAATACGGTGTTTACATTGAAAGCTAGGAATACTTCCAGTTGCAGTCACTCAGAGTGAACCAGAGGGACTTCGGAGTTGATGGAGTCATAATATGCCTCCATCCACTCAGATCTGCTGTCAGCAGAGCACAGATCAGCACTGTGCACAGCATCCTGTGATTCAGTGTCTCTTCCCTCTGCATGCAGACACTGAACTTTACTCATAGAGATTCATTGATTCAATTCATCTCTATGAGGAGATGCTGATTGGCCAGGGCTGTGTTTGAATCATGCTGGCTCTGCCCCTGATCTGCCTCTTTGTCAGTCTCAGCCAATCCTATGGGGAAGCACTGTGATTGGATCAGGCTACCACGTGTCAGCAGACTGCTTGTTTTTCTGAGTCTAACAGCATGCAGATTTGCAGCTTCAGGCTTGAATACAGTAAGATTTTTACTATATTTATGGAGGCATGAGGGACCCAGGGGGGCTAGATGGTTGTGTTAACACTATAGGATCAGAAATACATGTTTGTGTTCCTGTCACGTATTCATCTGCTTATAAAAATGTGGTTAATGACATTTACTGTCCACACAGGAAAAGTTGTGCCGAGCAGCAACCTAATCCACAGAAGGGTTAATGCTGAGCAGCAATTATGCAAATGAAACCTGGTAACTGAATTTGGGGTCAAAGGCCGGTTACAGCCTATCAGATCTAGAGGAGGGGTATTTAGGCCCAGTTCTCATCCTGCTCAGTGCCCTGTCGTGGTTTCCCTTGTGGTTGTTCGAGAGCGCGTTCCTGTTTAGTTTTCTACCTGTTTTTTTACTTTGGCTTTGTTTATTGACTTCTCTATATTCTGGTATCCTGACTCCTGGCTTTCCTCATCGCTGTGTCCCTTTCTGTGTTCCCTGACCTCGGCTAGTATTTTTGACTATTCTTTGTACGTTAAATCCGGCCATTCTAAGGACCGGTAATACGTTACTTATTTGTCATCCATGCTATACAGTTCTAAGTGCTGGATCAAACAGTAATCCTGACAGTTCCTGACCCTATAGTGATCCTTTAACTTTTCATCTGTTCCACAACATCCTTCTACAATACCTCATTTTTACTTGTTACAGTCCCTGTGTATGGAGTTGTGGAGATGTGTTTTGAAAGCGTTTTGTTCTGGATATTTAGACTTCACTTAAGATACCCTTAGAGGTCAGTTAAATAATGGGCCATATATTTGCTTTACTCATCACAATGAGTGTATTTACTCCATTTGTTACATTCCTTTCGTTTCATTGTACAATCTCACACAAATATGAGAATTTTTATTTGTACCTATATTGCAGTATTGGCACTATGGACATATTTCTTTATTTGTCCTATTTTAAAAAGATATACTTAAATCTACTATAGTTAAGCTTTAACTCTTTAGCACTGTTCCCTGTAAGGTGTGGATGTGTGCACACACCCATTTTACCTACAACGCACAAAACAAATGATGTGCACAGACAGGCCATTTGCCACGGATGAGTCAAGAGTAGGGTCTGTGCTCCCTTATGCATGTCACATTGCTCTGTGAATCTCGGGGGCGATCCTGTGAGATGTCAATATATCTCATGAGAGCGCGTCCGAGGATTACAGAGTCTGAAGGCGCACATAAGGGAGCAAAGCACAGATTCAGCAGCAGCCAGCCTAAGTCAGTGGAGCATGCATAGCCAAGGTAATGTAGGCAAAGTGAAAAAATGTTGGACAATGTGACATGTGTGGGCAATGTGGCATGGATGATCATGTGAGCATAATAAAATAGAGGCAATCTGGCAAGTTGGCAATGTGGCGTGGATGTGGGCATAATAAAATTGAGGTAATGTGGCATGGATGTGGGCATAATAAAATGTGGGCAATGTGGCATGGATGTGAGCATAATAAGGCTGAAGGCAATGTGACATGTAGGCATTATGCAATGAAGGCAAAGTAAAATAAATGTAGGTATTGTGGCATAGGGGCACAATAAAATGGATGCAAAATGAAATATGTGTAGGCAATATGACAGATGGGCATAATAATATAGGCTGCACTCATGTTTGTATTACGGTATATTAAAATATGCCAATGCATAGTGGCGTACACACAATCCATGGGGCCCCAGTGCGAAACTGATCCGTGGGGCCGCTGCCCCCATCCCTCCCTCTTCCCCCCTTTCCCTCGACAGACACACACACACGCATACATACATACATACACACACAGACACATACACACATACAGACCGACACATAAATACAAACAGACATGCACACATACATACAGACACACACACACACACATACAGACACACAAAGACACATACACACATACAAAGACACACACACACAAAGACACATACAGACACACACACACACACACAAAGACACACATACACAATACAGACACACACAAGACATACATACAAAGACACATACATCAGACACATACAAAGACACATACACACATACATACAAAGACACATAACACACATACATACATACATACATACATACATACAGACACACAGACACACAGACTCACACAAAGACACACATACACAAGACATACATACAAACAAACAAAATATTTTAGTCACCCTCCTGTTTCCTACCTTTTAGGTGCAGGAGGGTGACTTTCCCTGGGGTCCAGTGGTGGCTCAGGTTGATGGGAGTCAGAGTTCCCACTCTGTCTCCCTCCTCCTTCCTCCTTCCTCCCGCGCGGTCTGTGTGTTAGCTGGGACGAGTGACGTGCGCCCAGCACTGCCTGGGCCCCTTGACAATCCATACCCATCGGGTGTCCCTGACAGCATGGGCCACCTAATGGACCCCTTGGACGGCGGCCCCGGTGGTTTGTCGCGCTGGCCGCAATGGTGATGGCGGGTACCCGGTCGCAGGGGTCCGCAGGGCGGCCGGGCCCCCTGAAGTGACGGGCCCAGTCGCAGCTGCGACCCCTGCGATCGCGGTATGTACGCCGCTGCCAATGCAGTATTATTAGATAGACTGTGACAAAATTATCTTGAAACAATTTCAGGTTTACATTTGCACAAGCTTTCAGAGCGCACATACTTTTGTAACAAAATATTTCAGCACACAACAATTTCTAAAAATTAGAGGAAACATTGCTTTTTAGATGTTTACATGGTTTTAAAAACATTGGTTAGTTTCTTTCATAATGTAGATGTTTACCAACCAATTTATTAATATACAGAGAATATAAAGTCTGTCCACTGAAGTCCCACATTTACTATTTACAACATACGTCTGGTAAAAATCACACCGAGTTGATGGGGTGTTGCCAGGTATATTGTGGCTTACTGTGAACTTTGTTATCCATGATTCTGGACTTTCTACTATTTATAATATTTTAATACATTTTCAAATAAATAATTCAGTTTTTTAAATAATTTTATAGGCATTCTTTTCTAGGGACCAAACCGACATGTAACACGGACTTGTCTCCTGTCTCCCTTCTGCCAGTGTCCCAAATAGTGTAAATTTTAACATTTTATTTTAACACCTATTTGGTATGTATAAACAAATCTTAATGGCATTTTGAGAATGAACAGCACATGCAAACCATTATTCTTACACTGTGACTTTCTATTAGTGTTGATAGTGCTGGATGAAAGAAAACAGAAACAGTACAGAAAACACTAAAAAAAAAAAAAAAACTTTAAATTGACCTCAATACAGTGAAAGTTCTTTTTTTATACACAATCTAATTTTAGGTTTTGAATCAGATTGCTATGTGCGATTAGCCTAAAATGGCAGATAATTAAAACTTACTTGTAGAATTTAACTGACGGTTCGATTGCCAGCAAAACAAAAGGGGTAACTGTATAGCAGACAGCTAGCTGTGTAGCCATCCACGTGACTATGTCATACAGACATTTACGAGACTTCGAAGAAACGAAGAAATGTCTAAAGTTGCTTCTGACCTTTAAAAAAAAAAAAAAAAGAAGAAGAAAGAAAGAAAAGAAAATCAACATTAAACACAAGTTAAATAAAACCAGTTCTAATTATGCCTGGTGCTGTTTATGAGCAAACTAACTGCTTGAGGATACTGCACACATATCCGCTTATCTTAAGAATGTTAATACAGATAAACCTTCTCAATATAATGAATATACACAATTTACTTCCAGAATATACACAACATTCTTCCAGAAACTAACTGCTTGACTATAAATGAGCAATTATTAGCTAGCAATACGCACAGGTAAAAAAGTGAGTGTGTGTATGTCGGTTAGTGTGTGTGTATGTCTGTTAGTGTGTGTTTGTTATTGTGTGTGTGTGTGTGTATGTCTGCTAGTGTGTGTCTGTTATTGTGTGTGTGTGTGTGTGTATGTCTGTTAGTGTGTGTGTGTGTATGTCTGTTAGTGTGTGTGTGTGTGTGTGTATGTCTGTTAGTGTGTGTGTGTATGTCTGTTAGTGTGTGTGTGTGTGTGTATGTCTGTTAGTGTGTGTGTGTGTGTGTATGTCTGTTAGTGTGTGTGTGTGTGTGTGTGTGTGTGTCTGTTAGTGTGTGTGTGTGTGTGTGTGTGTGTGTCTGTTAGTGTGTGTGTGTGTGTGTATGTCTGTGTATGTCTGTTATTGTGTCTGTGTCTGTTAGTGTGTGTGTGTGTGTATGTCTGTTAGTGTGTGTGTGTATGTCTGTTAGTGTGTGTGTATCTGCTAGTGAGTGTCTGTTAGTGTGTGTGTGTGTTTCTGTTAGCTAGTGTATGCGTATTTGTCATTGAGTGTGTGTGTGTGTTTCTGTTAGCTAGTGTATGCGTATTTGTCATTGAGTGTGTGTGTGTGTATTTAGAAGGCGGGGCGGGGGAAGGGTTGGGTGGGGGTGGCGCGGGCGGGCGTGAAGGGGGCGCCTGAGTTTTGTCCTGCCTATGGCAGCACAAAACCAGGATACACCACTGAATACGCAGTTAGACATTGGAAGCAATTAGTGTACACAAAATTCATGAAGATCTCATAAGTTGAAACCACCAACAAAAGGGCCCATATCATCACTAAAATAAACATATACATTTAGTTCCATACATGCTTTCGTTCAGATGCCACTCGGTTAGCTGTTAAAAATCAGCAAAATCTCTATACAGGTTTCCTATTTGGGCATCTTACAAACAGTTAAACTGCAACTAAATTCCCTTCATTCATTTTATCCAATTACCTCAATACCAACCAGGAAATTGTCCCCATAAGCCTATATCCCTCCAATGCTATCTTCATTATAATAATGCCATAACCCTAACTTCTCCCAAAACCAAACTTTTAACTTTTTTTTTTTTAACTCTCATCTATGCATGGAATTACAGATCTGGGTTAGTTTTGGTTACATAGTAAGTAATATGCTTAAAATCGGCAACACTTGTTTTTTTGGGAGATAGTAACACTCGAAAATTTACTTACCACTCGTGCAGCCAGCATCATTGGGATCCCTGTAAAAAATGTAAAATAATATCCTGGATACAGGCCATGCCACAGGGCAGACAACAAAAATGTCATACCACTTCGGTACCTTGGGACCCTGTCATAGCAAATCCTATAACAAGAGTATAGTAGAGGATATCAAAATACTGCAGGACATTAGATTTAGTTGATAACAATATTAGCAATTTTAATTCTTGCAAATACCTTTAATCATGCACGATAAAATATATTGTATTTCTGTGTATAAGACACCCCATATAGGGACCTCTTCCTCCTAGCCACAGCATTCAGAATTGGATTGGCGGGAGGGAGGCCAAGTATGTGTGTGGGCCGTGGCACACTGAAATGCAGCAGGCGCCATCTTAACTTAGGCCCCAAGCACAAGTGTTTTTTTAACCCCTGCAGTAACATTCCGTGTACAAGACGACCCATAATTTTAGAGTAAAACAATTTAGAAAAAATATTTAGTCTTATACATGGAAAAATACGGTATATATTAAAAAGGAAAAAAAAAAGTGATACAACATGTGTACATGTGAGAGTCTGAAAAAGTAAATCATATGATTATAAAAATGAATAAGTTGTAAAGGTGTGATATTTATTGAGATTTTATATTGAGATAGCGGTTTTAATTACCTTATTTTAATCAATTGAGTTTAGAAGTCTATTCACTAACATGGTAATGGGGATAAATTTATAAGAGAAAGGCAAATTTCAGAAATAGAAAACGTTTTCCAACTCATTTTTACTAGCTCAGCTATTTACTCCAACATTTGTAATCCCCTTGCCAATCTTCCATAACTCCAAGTTTAACCCCTTAAGGACCAAACTTCTGGAATAAAAGGGAATCATGCCATGTCACACATGTCATGTGTCCTTAAGGGGTTAAAGGGGCACTATATGGTCAGGAACACAAACATGTATTTCTGACCCTATAGGGTTAAAACCACCATCCAGCCTCCCTGGGCCCCTCATGCCTCCCTAAATATAGTAAATCTTACTTGTATTCAAGCCTAAAGCTGTTGGCTTTGTCACTGTTTCCTCTTGAACTGCCCACTGCCTGCTGACATCATCAGAACTGGTAGCCTGATCCAATTACAATGTTTCCCCATAGGATTGGCTGAGACTGACAAAGAGGCAGATAAGGGGCAGAGCCAGCATGATTCCAACACAGCCCTGGCCAATCAGCATCTCCTCATAGAGATGAATGAAATCAATGAAGTTCAGTGTCTGCATGCAGAGGGAGGATACACTGAATGTTTGGATGCATTTCAGGCAGCCATGACCCAGGAAGGATCTCTGACAGCCATCTGAGGAGTGGCCAGTGAAGTTATCACTAGGCTGTAATGTAAACACTGCGTTTTCTCTGAAAAGACCGTGTTTACAGCAAAAAGCCTGAAGGTAATGATTCTACTCACCAGAACAAATTCAATAAGCTGTAGTTGTTCTGGTGACTATAGTGTCCCTTTAATATCCAAGTTAAATGTATTCCCTTTGGTGCATGTTTTTATTACAGATCTGAAAAAGTCTGATCACTAATAGCCTTTCTGCATCTACATCTACAGCTTGTGAGTTACAAAGATCGTATATATTTCCACTGGTTTTCATATTTTCTGCTGTTTGTTCTGCTGTTACCATAGAAGAGTAATAGCATACATCATTTATTAATTGAAACCCTAAGCACTTTAGACATAAGACAAAAGTTGAAGAATGTATTTATTTATTTTTTCATTTTACTCTGGAAGTGTTCTGTTAAGATCTATTTTAGGTAAAACGTGATATATCAAAATGTACATTTTTTTTTTACTTTTGTTTTGTAAATAATGTTTATTTGGAAAGAGATGAAAGTTAATTAGTGGAAGGGTTTCTAAAACGGCCTGCTTGACATTCTGGAGTAATATTCTGTGATCATGCACTTTGCATCAACCCCAGTAACCTCTTCGCTTAGCTGTCTTTATATCACATACCTTCACTTATACTCCTATCCTCTACATGCTAACTGCTAAAGGTGTTAATGGAATTTAACAAGTATATAGCAACCACTATCTTATAATAGTTAGACACATGGTAACTGCTAACGGGGTTTCCCCTTTTGAATTGGCATTACACCTGTTCCTTTTGTAGAACACAAAATTTAAATAAAAACTACAATGAGAAAACAAGTCAAAAGACATACATCAGAAAAACAATACGTGTAGACTTCAGAGTACATGTTGTGAATAATGATTGTGCAGCAACTGCTGGAAATCCACTTCAAACATTTGATTATGCAACCGTTCAGGCCACTAACCCACTCCATTGTTATACTGGGCCAATGTGGAGTTTATTTATTCTGTTGTGAGAACCTGTATTTTAGCAGAAAAAATACACTGCTGAGCAGACGGAGGGCCTGAAACTAGTATGCTGGTTTATATAAAGGAAAGTACAAACTGTGAGAAAGTGGGAACATAGTAATACTGGTGGTGTGGCTACTAGCCGGGTATGACAGCTGTACTTTGGAAGAGATGGAGGAAATAAGGGAGAAATTGGGGAACAGGATAAAAAGTGTTTAAAAAAATGATTGGGATAGATGCAGTACCATGCCCTCACTGATATCCACAAACCTGCCAAGTGTCCCTATTTATAAGGGCAGATCCATATTTTGAGTTTAAACCCATCTGTCCCTCTTTTCAATACTAATGGACCTCTTTTCTAGGCGCTGCATACTGTTCAGTGTGTCTGAGTGTATAACAGAGCTCCACAGCAATAATACTCACACTAATGTGTGTTATTAGCTATAATAAATATGTTTAACATGGCCAAGATAGCCAGACGCATATTCCTGTAGCTCTCATTGACTTGCCATAAAATTGCTGTGGGAAATCCTGCAACAGAGACTTTATTCTACATGCAGGGCCGTCTTTAACGTGGGGCAAAAGGGGCAACTTCCCGGGGCCGCTGCCTCTTGAGCCCCGCTGCCCACAATAATATGCTAAATATTTGTTTTGCCTCCCGAGTTCCGGTCTGATCCTGAGCTGTCTCCTAAATCAGTCTGTTCTTTCGCTTTCCCGGAACTTTTCTGTTATATGTACATGGCGCTCATCCCTATGTCTTATCTGTACTCCTTTTACTCCCTGCCTACTACTGTTCTATGAGTATTTGCATGTAAGCAAACTTACAACACAGACAGTGCTGCACCAATCAGCAGTCATAGGCTGTCATCCCTAAGCATATCTTATACCCAGTGGTACCTATGTTTCGCTAATGCCAGTCTATACAACCTGATTTTCCTCATGCAATCTTTAATCCCTCTACTGACATGTTTTTCTTTATTTTGTTTACCATTATCCCCTTTGTTATCTTTCACAAGGTCAGGATACCCTTTTACCTAGTTTTATCATACCATAGCTTATACCTGACTTATTAGTCATCTTGTTTATATTATCTCTTTAAAAAAAAAAATGTGCAGCTTATCAATGCAAAGAAAAGTGTGTTTAACATTTATTTAATGTGTTACTTTTATATTTACTACTGCACAACAAAAATAAAAATAAAGAAAATATAGTAATAAATATGCTTAGAAGTCAGTCTGTGTAAATAAGATACATTGTTCTTGTTCAAAATGACATTCTCGTTTAAAAAATTGTTATTACCAAGTCCCCTTAAATCTCTCAGAAGAGCCACGTCCCTGGCCATACTCTCACTCACACCCCTAAAATGAAATCCCTCTTTGTCCAAAAATAAACAATGAATGAATAAACGTTATTGTTTTGTCATGCACATCATTATTGCAGCCTTACCTCTTTAGCCAGGCCGCAGTCTGAATATTCCAGTTGTCAATGTACATTTTAAAGCTTGTTGAGGCCTATTAGGGAAAATTATATTCATAGAGTTAAAGCTCGCACTACATGAACTCTCAAATCATGAAGTACTTTTTAGTACACTCTGAAGCCTTAAGGCAAAGCTGTCCTAAAAATAATTCCCAGCAAGGGCATTTTTGATAATATCGTTTGCATCTAGATCATGCAAGCTAATTGTTTTGCTCCAATTACAGTGGTAAATGTTTGAAAGACTGGAAAGTATTGTTATTGCAGCTTTCTGAACTCTCACACACAAAGCACTCGTGAGAATTCATATGTTTATATAAACAGATCAACATATATCTGTGTATAAGTGTGCGTGTGACTAATCAGGTATGTATGAGTGTATGTGTAAGTATGAGTGTATGTGTAAGTATGTGCAGCCGGACTGGGTGGATTTATGAATGTGGCTTAAAAGACGCCTGAATTAAAGACTTATATCGGAGTATGTGTAAGAGGATAACTAGATGGAAGTTAGAAAGACATCATATGGCTACTTAGGTGTGTGAGAGTGACTAATGATAGAGCATGCAGCTAATAAGGTATGTTTATGACAAATTGTACAGGTGTGTGATAGTGGCTAATTACAAGGGGCACCACCTGCTGAGGTGTATTGTGTGAAATCTGACACAAATGCAGCCCCAGATCAGTTCTGATAGATGCTCCATTGAAGGAACACTACAAGCACCATAACCACTACAGCCAATGTATTCATTATGGTGCTAGGAGTTTCCTGGCACTATCCAAGCATAGTTTGTAAAATGGTTTACACTGCATGCACCCAGTGGGATCCAGATAAGTGTCAAACAGTGCTAAAATGATCTGGCATATTATGCTGGGACAGTGCCACAGCATTCTTGGCACCATAACCCCTGCAGCGGATTGAGGTGGGTATATTGCTTGGATTTATGATTGAAATCTTTATTAAAAGTAAAATAAGAAAACATATTTCAAACTCACTTCAATGTTCCAGATATTGAGATTGGTTATTAAATCCCACCGATCATTTCCTTTTTCATCCACACCATTAAAGCCATATCCTGCAGCATTGTTCACTGCATCGGCTGCAAAATAAGATAAATGCAATACAAAATTCTTAACAAGAAGCATTCAAACACCTATTGTGCAAGATCCATTTACTTAAATATCACATCTTCCACTACATAAAATAAAGCCTCGTCAAGCCATCTGTCAGATTTTTTTGCCCATTGTTGGTTTTTTTTTTTTTTTGGTTTTTTTTTTTTAAATCCTTTTAATTAAAGGGTATCTGTCACTTCTAAGGAAGTTACACCACTGAATAAAACTGTGAAAATCACCTAGAAATACTCTATATTTAATTTTAAAGTACTACCGGCATCAAATTATCAGTTTTCATTATTTATTTTTTTAAGTGTATTACATGTAATGAAATGCAATGATATTGATTTCTTAGGTTTTTTTTTTTATAAATTTCACATTTTATCTAACTGAGCAGCCATGTTAGGTCAGACTACCAATATCTAATTCGCCTGCTGCTGTACTTTCACATAGAAGAATCTGCTTTTAAACCATTTATTTTTCATGTTTTCTTTGGGCATGTTATGGGTTGTTAATGTATATGTTATGCAGGCAGAGGGGAATAGGGGAGCAGACAGGCTGTGGGTGCTGATGAACTATCCAGATGACACTACATTATACATAGGATTATGAGAATTACTGAGTGACTTACTGTGGTGTATGTCAATCTGATTCTGTACCCTTCCGCTTTTTATTCCCTGTTTAAATGAACACTATAGGGTCAGGAACACAAACATGTATTCCTGACCCTATAGTGTTAAAACCACCATCTAACCTCCCCTGGCCCCCTCTTGTCTCCCTAAATATAGTAAAAGCTTACTTGTATTCAAATCTGCAGCTGCTGCCTGTCCCTGACGTGCCTGCTGTCTGCTGACATCATCAGAAATGGTGGTCTGAGCCAATCACAATGCTTCCCCATAGGATTGGCTGAGACTGTCAAGGAGGCAGATCAGGGGCAGTGCCAGCTCAAGTCAAACACCGCCCTGGCCAATCGGCATCTCCTTATAGAGATGTATTGAATCAATGCATCTCTAGGAGGAAAATTCAGTGTCTGCATGCAGAGGGTGAAGACACTGAATGGCAGTACTGCACAGTGTGCAGTACTGCCCCAGGAAGCACCACTTGTACCCATCTGAGGAGTAGCCAGTAAAGTTATCACAAAGGTTGTAATGTAAACACTGCATTTTCTCTGACAGTGATTACTGCAAAAAGTCTGAAGGAAATGATTATACTCACCAGAACAAATACAATAAGCTGTAGTTGTCCTGGTGACTATAGTGTCCTTTTAACTACTATAGAAGTTTTTAAGGAGGACAATACAATCACTAATTCCACTTTAATACTGGACTGGATATTGCTAGCGGGGTTGACTCCTGCTCTGTAACAATTTTATGTTACATTGTTTAAGTGGTTACGATTGGGAGATACTTTGTAGGCACTTGGTAACAGTTTGGTGGATACAAATTGCTCCTTTTTACAGAATGTTATAAATTGATAGCCTTAGTGACGGTCCACACTTAGGTTTCAAGTGACATTGTAGAAACTGGTCAGACAGACCAGCACTATAGGATCTCTCTGCTCTAGACTTTTACCCCTATACAGTAGGATATACCTTCCTTTTTAGGAGGTTTACGGTCCTGCTATAGTTTTTAAGTTATTTTCTTTCTATTATTTTTTTGTTTATTTTAGGGACTTGCCACGTCTAATATTCTCGTGTGGCCTTATTGGACTTCAGTTAATGCAGTATGTTGTATTTTTTTATTTCTTAAATGAAAAGAATTAAGGTTCTTAATTGACACAGAAAGCCAGCCACTCAATCAAACATGTGTCAGATAGCATAGACCAAGTGTTGCACATCTTTTTTTTCTTTTTTCTTTTTTATGCACCGGAAGTGCCAAAATTGTGAACCAAAAAAAGAAAAAGAATCAGCATGGAACAGAAAACTAAAATGACAGGAAAGGCACATCAAGGAATATTTTAACATATATTAAGGAACACATCTGCACAAATAGGAAAAGCTCCAAGACACAGCCTAAACTGTGAACACAAAACATTTCCTATTAACCCTCGTCGTTCCTGTTGTTTCTCTGCACTCTATTCTGACCACCTGGTACGAAGGACAGCTCTTATAAGAATTGAAAGGGCGCTAAGATGGAGACACTCAGGATTGAATGATGAGATTTTCTACATTCAGCTTTGTTTTTCAGAACTCACCTCGATTTGTTATTTATACACATGATAAGTAAACATTAAAGGAACACTAGAGCATTAGGAAAACAAACATGTATTCTTAACGCTATAGTTTTCTGCTACCTATCTTAGTGTCCCCCTACTATAAGAGGGTTTGAAAGGTGATATTTACTTACCTTTCAGCCTTCGCTGCACTAGGCTCCACCACTCCGTTCTGTCTCCTTAGGGAAGCATTCAAAGGCTAGCAAGCATGCACAGCAAAATGTTGCACTGGCCAATCAAATGCTACAAGTTTGATTCTGGTATAGCAGTTGAAGAGCATCTTGTGGCTGTATTCCTGACAGGTGTGTTACCTCTTTAATGTAAACAATGCCACGCCGGCAGAATTGCAATGTTTTACAGCCTTGAAAAGAGAGGGACATGGCACCCTGATCAGTTCATTGAGATGATTTGGTCTGGGTGCATTTAGTGGTCTCTTTAAAAATGTTGGGAAGTGAAGGTCCCTCTATAATTTAGCCCTCCACTAAATTTAGTGGCACTTAGAACAATTGTTACAAACCCAGTGGTAGAATCCAGGCTTCATTAAAATTGGTTTCTACCTACTTCTGTTAAAAGTATCAGAGAATATTTACAGGGAGCTCTATCTGGGGGAGCCTGGTACATAAAAGAGGCTTGGCATCTTTTCCCTTGTCTTTCCGAAACAGATTATGGGCATTATATTCAGATACAAGATAGAGGACACACAAGGGACATAAGTCTTCATGCCACCTGGAGACCTGAATAGCATCCACGTTTGTGCTACATCGCAGATAGAGAAAATAAAAATAAATCAATTAATACAAACCTTGAGATTTTTAGCAAGACTGATGAGTGAACAAAACAAGCTACCTCATGTGTCACCTCATTTCTGTTTTATCATAAGTAAAACTGCAAACATCAATACAACTAGTGCATTCAGGCAGGGGGAGAAAAAAAAACATTCATCGTGAAACATAAGGCTAACATATGCAGTATAACAGTAAATATAGTGGTGTCATTGAAGAGTCACGCCTGCCTTAGCTGCTCAGTCGTACTGTCTGGGTCCCCAGTGTACAGGCATAGACATACCATGCAGAGGCTACTCAGGCAACATATGTTGTGATGATGGCATAATGGTGCCAGGCATTGTGATTTTGGCATCCTTGAAATGCCAGGGGTGCATATATGCATAGGCAATATGACTTATAATACCCCATTGAAAGATCTATACTGTCTCTTAGTCATTTCGATGTCCTGGCAAAGTAAACCAGCTTTTATCCTCAGTTCCTGTGACATTTGCCCCAGTATTTTCAAAATGTGGTTTACCCTTTTCCTTACATACCTGTGCTGGTACACCCTGGACCTCAGACTGCATTTTACTTTGACATTCGCCTAACCCTTCCTGGAAGTTACTTATTTTTATCCTTAACAAGGTATAGTGTCTGTTTCCACTAAGCCAATATTTATATTGTTATTAAAGACCTCCTGCTACCACTGGGTTCCACCTGTGTACACAGACCTAAAGCTTGACTGGTGGGTTTAGCAATTAAACTAGACAGTCCACTTTGATAACTTATATGCACTTATTGATCATAGAATAGTACACGTCCTCACTGTGGTAATGACCATTACTGCATAAAACAACAAGATGTTTAATAATGTGCTCCTTAGAACCCACTTTATTACAGCCATATTTGGGAGATGTACTTACCCAACACCCAGGCAAAGTAGTACTTCGGTTTGCAAGCTTGTATTGCAATGTAGAGATAAATCAGTCTCATATATAAGGGGATTTCACTAATAAATGTATCATCTATTATTTTTGAAAATGGGAAAGCCTTTGTGAATGTGAGGAACAAGATGACCATCAATCCACAGAAGCCAAGCTTTGAAAAGACAGCTACCTGAAAACAGATTGTAAAAGTTAATTAATATTTTAGCACAACATACTTATTTGCTTAAACAGACACGGTAAGCACCATAACTATTACAACTGTGTAGTGATTAGGGTGCCAGGAGAGTCATTGTTTAAGTTTTCTAATGTCTTGACACTTACTCAAGTTGACCAGGCACACGTGGCCCAGCCCCTTTCAGATATCACTAAACCAGAAAGGGAATTTGCACTTTAGCAATATCTGTGAACAGGAGCCAGAACAGGAACGCACTGGGAAACCAAGTACATGTCAAACCATTTAAAAATAGTTTAACTTTTAACAGCAGGACAGGACCAGGAGACTCCTGGCACCCTACCACTATAAGGCGAGCTCAATGCACTCTATAAGCTTGCCATGATATTTTAAAACTGTTCTTGAGATGAGACCACGTAGTAGTCACGACCGGCAACATGGAAGTGACAAAATGGAAGGGGAGACCACGCATCACTTCCAGTTTTCGGCTTAAGTAGTGTACAACGTTCTTTGTAAAGCCCTTCTTGATACAGGACACCTGAACGGACAGTTACTGATTGGACAACGAGCACAGGAAGGAGCAGCTTGAGGGCCTTTAAACATAGGAACCTGAAAATGAATGCTCACATCAATTGAGGAAGCCCTATCGGCGAAACGTATCTTGAATAGCTTGGAGGAAAGACGAGACAGGGGGGATATGATAGAAACATTTAAATACATAAAGGGAATCAACACAGTAAAGGTGGAGACTATATTTAAAAGAAAAAAACTACCACAACAAGAGGACATAGTCTTAAATTAGAGGGACAAAGGTTTAAAAATAATATCAGGAAGTATTACTTTACTGAGAGGGTAGTGGATGCATGGAATAGCCTTCCAGCTGAAGTGGTAGAGGTTAACACAGTAAAGGAGTTTAAGCATGCGTGGGATAGGCATAAGGCTATCCTAACTATAAGATAAGGCCAGGGACTAATGAAAGTATTTAGAAAATTGGGCAGGCTAGATGGGCCGAATGTTTCTTATCTGCCGTCACATTCTATGTTTCTATGTTTGAATGAGAGTTGGACGGGATACACGAAAAGGATTCTTCAGACTTTTAATTATTTTAATTATTTGTTTTTATGCCAATACCACTAGTTGCTTTTAACATATATTGAATTAAATCCCCTTTTCACAGAAGAAATGTTCCCATTACACCAAGCAAGTTTGGAGTCCATTAAATAATAGAATAGAATGAAAAAAAGGAGGAACACTGCCATAGAAAATTGATGGTTAATTATTTAAAACATAACTTTTAATACTGAACAAAATTAAAGGTGATATTAAAAACGAATTACCGGTACTCTCAAAAGACCTCAATACACAAAAAGGAAGTATAGAGAGATAAAATGTGTGACAGATATAGTAAGGATTAGTAATAAATGTCCAACTCTAAATAGTGTATTATTACAACACTGCAAAAATGTAACAACATAGGATGCGAACTGATGTTACAATATATTAGTTGTTGCAACGCTAATCAATCTCCAAGAGTATGACACTATACAAAAAAGTGTCAGTGCAACTATATAAGTTGAGACAGTATATTCAGTGGCATGTCTGTCAATATAGACAAAAGTTTAAGACAAAAATGTATCTAATCAACCTTAACTAGTCTGTCTTTTTATGAGCAAAACATTTCCTTACGTTCTAGGAAATGTAGAGAGACAAGTCTGTCTGTTAAATACCGTTCAGGCTAACTGAAATTATAGTAGAGGTATATATGCCTATAAAAGGCTCCTTTTTCTAGGTATAATTGGTAAGGAGCTGAACTAGAATGATTGAAAAAAATGATGTTTGCAAAAATATATAGATATAAATCACAGTGCCTTCAGGGTCACCTGTCAAGTAAAAAAAAAAAAAAAAAAAATTACCTCTAGTGGTTAGGCAGATAAGGGGAAAAAAAGAGATAAAGAATATACCCAAAAGTATAACTGTGCCTTCAAGGGCACCTACCTCTAATGCTGTAGCTGAACTAGCTAACTATCAGCTAACTATCGTACAGAAGAACCCTGATGAGCGTGATGAAAGTAGAAATTTCTATGTGCTGTGCGCAAATGCCATAATATGCAGGCACGGATTTAAACTGTAAAGACCTAGCCCAAACACCCTTGAATCTGAGGATAAATATATATAACTATAATGAGATCGAAGGACCATTATATAATTGGCTCCAGAAAAGGTGAGCAAATGAATATATAATTTGAGATATAGATTCACCAGTTATATATTGATTGCACCCAGATTGCTGCGCTTTCATATATATATATCTACCCTTTGTGAAGAAAATTTCCTAAGTTGGTCTCAGAAGAAGGTAGATGTTGCCACCTATTTAAAGGCACAGATGCTGTTTTGTTTAGAGCCTACACCAATAAAAGTCTCTAACAAATGTGAGTTTTATGTACACCTACTTTACTTTTATTTTTAAATGACACTCTGTAAACAATATTACACTATTTTTATCAATTGTTTTCATTTTATGTATTTGGAGAAAAAAAAAAACCCTGAAATTTTGAGGGGTAAGTTATATACAATTATTCAGCACTGCACTCACACTTAGCTGTTTAGGAGGTGGGGTATATCACCTAAACAATAAGTTTTACGTTTTTAAGTGTTATACAGCTGCTTTCAGTCACATTTATTTTATTCACCATGCGCCCAATTTTGCACACTAAGTTTGTATTTGTTGTATCCACCTTAATTTGCAAAGCATTTCATCATAGAATGAACTTTGTTTCATTTTGAGGAAAGTCAAAGGAAACATGAGCAACACAATACACTTGCAATGTTAAATATTAAAATGAAACAAAGACCAACCAAATAACATTACAGGCAGAGTTTGTATGTTGTAGGAACACTTCAGGCATCAATACAATGTTCGTGAATTTGATCAGTTTTGGTTTCATTAATTTACTGGGGAGGGGGTTTGTTTTTTTGCATGCTCAAATATCTTTATATTTTTTTGCACAAAAATAAATAAATGTTTTGCTGAATACTGCACCATAAGTCTACCTCCTTACCTACCCTCTGTATGCATACAGCTCAACCAACAGCACTGGGTGATCTGCTTTTTAATCACAACCTGGCTGGAGACAGTCAGAGAAACGGATATCCCTACTATATTTCTCCCTGGGTGTCCTCTCCTTCTAATGCTGGAGAGCTGAAAAGGCAGGGAACATGTAATCTCTGGCACTCAAATAATGTGAAACAAAAATTAAAATGACAAAAATAGATAAAGCTTTAGACTGCAAAAATATACATTTACTCTCTCCAATCCTGTTACTGCAGCTTTCTTATCTTCCCAAAATCCAGCTCTCTGATAGGAACAATCCTATCATCCTACACAACATAATCTTTTACATATATTTCTACCCACCCTCTATGCCACTCTGACATTGGGCAGCCCCATATAAAGCCCCTAACTGGCACCAAACAAATGCAAAGAGTCAACGTAAAAGCATATCAGCAACACACTAAAATTCTAAATACCACATCATATAAAGAAATGGCATAAAAAAAACCTCTAAAACTATTGCATATATTTCCCTCATATGAATAAGTTCATCAAAAACTGAGTGTGCTTTTAGAAAAGGTCATGAATCTGATATTACTGGAGGTATCCCAACAAAGTGACAATCCCTGGTCAAAATAAGATCCTGAGCCTTTGAAGACCATATGAAGAACATATGCACGTAGCAGGATTAGGGTTATGGTAGGTTTATTGATAGGTTAGTGTTAGGGTAGGGTTAATTCTGTTTTAGCATTAGGTATAAAGTAAAGTTGATCTTAGGATAGGTACATGGTTAGAGATAGTGTAGCCATAGGGTTAGTGAACAGGTTAGCACACCAAATAGGGAGGGGTTGTGATAGGGTTTGCATTAAATACCAAAATATTATTTGTCCTAGACATATGAAGCATTTAACAACCAGGCTGGACATATCAATCTAAACTCTTTTTTTTTTGCACTGGAAGTGTAAATATTATTATACCCACAAATGTGAAAAATGTGTGCATATGTTTAGAGCGTTCGTGTATAACTGTAAGTATGTATTTAAGTTCGTGAATGGAGTGATGCATTTAAAGAAATATATATTATAGCAATGATTTATTTCTATGTAATTTCATATCATTCTAAGTGTCAATGATGGAGTTTATGTGTGTAAATCTTCAAGTATAATTTGTGCATATATCAAATTATAATTTGAGTTTTACATACATATAGCGTCAATGTGTTAGCGCGTTGTTCTACGAGTGAGGAGTAAAACAAATGCATGTAAAAGCAGAAGTGTATTGTATGGAATATTGAAGTGTGAATGTGAAGGTTTGGATATATTGAATGTGAATGCAGGAGTGTATTTTTGTGGAGAGCTTGTGTGTGTGAATACAGGGGAGTTTTAGTGTATGAGTGCCATTGAGCATTAGTGTGGAAATTCTGTGTATGAATGCAGGGATAGATTTGCATGAATTAACTGTGTGTAAAAGTAAGATTGTTTTTTAGTGTGTGAATGCAAGAGTATTTGTAAGGAGTCAGTGTGAGTGTGATTGCAGGGATGGATGTGTGTACAGTGTAAGTGAATGAGGGGTGTATTAGAGATCTGCATTAGTGGGTGTATGTGTGAAAGAAGGGGGTATCTAAAATCTCTGTGTATGCGCATGTGAATAAAGAGTGTATTTGAAATATGTGTCAGCGTTTGCGTTTTTATTCTTTTTTCTTCTGGACTCCCCAACCTCCTTGTGAGTCTCTGTCTCTTTCGACCTTCCCCAAAGTTTATTTTTCTCCAAATCCCATCACACACAACTAACTCACCCCTTCATTTGGTTCGCATCCCCTTCAACACTTCAAATGTTTCTCCAAAACACCAATATATGCCTTTGCTCTATCTCACTCCTTCATCCCTCACATGTTTCTGCCCTTTTCACTACCAACCCAGTCCATGCACCAGCCCTGACTTTTCCTGTACCCATCATATATCACCATCAAGTAGCAAGCCTGGAATGGGTCTGGTAAGTCTGCCAGGTTGCTTGTTCTAACAATTCCTACATGCCACTAAAGTGCTCTGTATTAAAGGAGAGAGCCCAGTCCCTGCCTCTGATCCTAACACAGAGCGCAATAGAGAGAGAGCAAAAAGGAGGCCTGCTGCCAGGTCTCACTAAACAGGGGAGTTCATTTGTGGTGCAACGGACTGTGGGGGTTCTCTGCACCCCATCATGGGCCCCCGCAGCCTTTCAGTGAAATCTCTAAATGACTGAATGAATAGATCTCCAATCTTGCCAACATGAGCATGGCTGTGCTGCTGGCTCTTAGCGGTCAGTCCCCTACTGCCACAAAGAATACCAAGGTTAGGATACTGCAGTACCTATGAACACAAGGGGGAAAAATGTTGCTTCTGTGCTGCTGAAACTCCTTTCCATTTTTGCACAGTCAGCAGGCTCAATTAACAACCAAAAATTAAAATAGGGAGAATTAGGATGCAAAGTGCACAAAAGAGCTACAAATATTTATTTATTGATGGATATATAGAGGACACAAACATTTCAAGCCCTAAATCCTTCATTAATGCCCAATGCTACCATGATTCACTATATGTTTTTAAATAAATGCATGTAGCACTTTGAGTATGTAGCACTTTCACACCCTTTGCATCTTAGTTGTACTGTTCTGCCTCTATTCATTCCTGGTACAAAAATATATGTTTACTAAAATAATGTTTTTACCATAAAATGTGTATTATGGCCAGAGAAACACAAACATTTTAATTTTCTCCAGAACACAAGATGAGACCTTCCCACTCTTAAAATGAACTCAACAGTATACAATGTGTACCCATTTGTATTTTCCAAAATAAATTAACTATATCGGAGTACTCACAGTTGGAGATGGATTTGGACGTTTATAGTGCCCATTCATGTTCAATTTAACATCCAGGAGTTTTGATTGTATATGGCTCCCTTCAATGAATGCAATATAATCCTTAAAATGACTACATGGTCCTGCAAGAACACTCATGAAATTGAGATGGTAGCTCAGATGTTCTAAAAAAGTTGGTCTCTTCCTGAAAAGAAAAACAAATGCATTAGAACCATGATCTTAGAACCACATACTTATCCTTTCTAACCATATGTACCATTCTTTATTGGTTTATTTTTTTTTATTTATTTCTTCCATTTTTTTTTTTTTTTTTTTACATAGGATGAATTAAACCAGGGTGTGACAGAGTAGCTATATTGTGTTAAAGTACAGTACAAAAACAGCAAATAATATACAATATTAAAAAAATGTCATTACAATTTTCATTTTCACTGTAGCAATCGGTTACAGATTAAAAGAGAATCATATATTGACAAGACACTGGGTTTGCGAGGTCTAATGGTCATAGTCATTGGTCTTCCTTATCTCAATCTCCATCCACTATATATATATATATATCCAGGAAAAGAGTAGAGCACTCCAGAGGACTTGTTTCAAGCAATTTATTCCGTGAAGAAAATCGACGTTTCGACCCGCAGGTCTTTATCAAGATACAAAACAGAGTACAACCGTGTCCTTATATACCCTAACAAATTAAAGAGTAATCACTTACCCTGAAAAAGCTGTGCGCCCGAAAGCCATGTGTGCTCACTGGACTGTGATTGCCAAACCCGCCGTGGCGATCCCGTCGGTGTGTGATGACGTCACCAATAGTGCGACAGGACGAAAAAAACGTGGTCATGCGTCTAGGTAACCCAGGGAACCAAGTGTGGGCAAAAATTTACGTGATATATGTGAAGTGCGAGCATTATGAAAGTTAAAGATATATGGGAAAAGAATACTTTTGATAATAAAACCAAGTATTGAGATGGGCGTGTAGTGTATGCATAAACGTAATGATCCTGCAGTTTAGTCAACCCAGTGCAGAGCAGCATAATGTGTATGTGTAATGCACATAGGATAAGTAATGTAAAGGATACTGGTCACAAAGGGCAAGTGCAAGAGAAAGAGGGCTAAGTATGCAAAGAGTATAGGAGAATGGGGAGAAACAGAGTGTGTGTAACAAACGTGATAAAGCAAAAAAAAATTGAAACAAGTCCTCTGGAGTGCTCTACTCTTTTCCTGGATATACATTTACGCTGTGCAGCACCGAGGCTTTTTTTCCCTGTTGTTCTATTTAAAGGTAGAGTGCCAGACTCTGAACATTTTGTTTATATATATATATATATATATATATATATATATACACATATACATATACATATATATATATATATATATACACACACATACATAGTATTATGCACTGACTCTCAGCATGCAACGAAAAGCTCTTAATAATCTGTATCACATGTTTTCCGCTTATTGCAGTGGTTATGGTGTGAGGAGTGCCCTGGTTCCCCCAATGTTAGTAGTCAAACTGTTTAAGAACAGTTTGACAATATACCTGGGCTCAGCTGGGCGTCCATCACCGTCTCCTTTGCACGGAGTGGAACTAGCTGAAACTCTTTGCAGGAGCCACTGGCTGCAGGGGAGGAGGTGTCAGGAGAACCTCAGGTAAGTTGTCAAATTGTTCTGATTACTTGCATAAACGGGAAACCAAGGCACTATGCCACCATAACCACATCTGAGGAGGGCAGAAGTACCACCCGTTGGAAGCCTTTTCTCCTCTACCTTTTCAGTCAATTCTTCAGCATACAGTCTATGCAGGAGAATTGAATGACAGGCAGGAGAAAGACTTTAACAAATGTTTTTCTCCCAATCTATACATTTGCTAGCAAATCTGCTAGCTAAAATGTGTAGATGAAAATAAAAAAATTAATGAAAAGGAGAAAAATTGAAATCTGCTCTTAAAAGAGCATATGTTGTTTTGGGTATGACAGATACTCTTAAAAATAAAGTGGAAAAAATATTATATACATAATTTTCTCCAAATAAAAATGTCAAATCTTTGACTTAAATAGAAACTAAAGGATATATCAGTCTATGCCACATAAATTATGACTTTTGCGTTTGTTTTGTGTTTTTCAGTTTTGTTTTGATTAAGACAGTTGCCATATTATCTAAACTAGAAGTTTTAGCTTTAAAAAAAGAATAGAAAATGTTTTATTGATATCTTGCCATGCTTTTGTCCAGGGTTTATATTTGTAGGGGCATTTCTCACAGTTACACAAAATAATTTATAAAAAATAAAAAAAATGTTTTTAAAAGTCTTACTTCACAGAGTATTGCCTTTGTTCATGAGTGAGCATTTCCAAATTCTTTGCCATACCTAGAAAATTTAAGATGGTAATAAGCATAATTTCTGGATAGCTAGTATTTTATTATTATTATTTTTTTCAAATTTACCACATGTCCTATAAGCCTTTAAAATGAAAGTTAACATTGCCAATGCATTTAATGGATCTCAATTCTGCAAACAAGTCGCTGCAACATCCTAAAATTACGTTAGAAGTTAATGAAATTTCACCCTATATTCTATCTTTATCAAAAACGTAAAATGTGTTACTGCCACTTTACCTGATCCACTCTGATTTAACCAACGATATTTTTTTTATTTTACTAAAAATTTTTATTGTTTTAAATAAATATAGTATATTACAATACCGAGCATTCTAACAAATATTTACACTGTGATAATAAGAAAACAAAATTAACAACAAATAAACAAAACATAATACACACTATAATTATCATGGTCAGATTCAAACAAAGTGTATAAAGGAAAATGTTAACAGTTTATTCAGGGTTAAAGTAAAAGGTCTCCCACAAACTATTCATAAGGAAAACCAGCCAGTACACTGAAAAGTTTTACAAATAATATCTTTGTGGTTTAAATCTAGGGAATCCTTCCATTGTATACATTGGGAGGCTTCAACCCAGTCTACATGAGCTAATTTAGTTTGGGATAGTGCCAAGGTGGGCTTGTTACACGGAATGGAGGTATGAAGGATTGCATTCCTGACAGCTGCCAGACCCATTTTAAGAATCTAGGATATCTCAGGGTAGAGTGGAAAAACAATTACCAATCTTCAGGAATAAAAGGGAATCATGACATGTCACACATGTCATGTGTCCTTAAGGGGTTAAAGGGACACTGTAGGCACCAAGAACGCTTCAGTTCATTGAAGTGGTCTGGGTGCTGTGTTCCTTTTGCACTTAGTCCTGCAATGTAAAACATTGCTTACATTGCAGCTCTACGTCTGCCCTCAATGGCTATCTACCAGACAGCCACTAGAGGGCTTCCAGTATCGAAACAGACCCTTGGTCTGTTACCTGATGCTGGACATCCTCACGCTCTGCATGAGGACCTCCAGCATCAGATTTTTCCCCATAGGAAAGCATTGATGAATGCTTTTCAATGGGAAAATCCTAATGCAAGTGTGGCCGGGCATGCACATTAGGTTTTGGGAAGGAGCGTGGGTGGGGCCTGACCCAGCGCCGACAGACATCACAGGCAAGTGACTGAAGGGATTTTAATGATACAGTATCTTCATGCTTACCGTCATGCAGCTGAAAGGCCAAAGTTGTGATCTTCTGTGTTAGAATCATCAGGGGTCTGCAAAGTACAGTAACACTAGCCAGTGAAATATATCTCACTACAATCATCACAAGCATCATTCCAAGTTAAGAGGTAGGTTGGGAAGGAGAGAGGGAGTGAGGCTGGTTGGTTGGGAGGAAAGTTGGTAGGGAGAAAGGGATAAATATACTAATACACTTATACATAAACATTTATGCCATTAATGTTATTCAGAGTGCAACTGATAAATGTAAAGAATTAAAAACTGAATTCAGTAAGATACAGTATGAATTACCGCACACTGCTCTCCAAGGCAGTTTCTATCTAATACGGCTGCTTTTTTTTTTTTTTTTTTAATTGGCCCATCTCTCACCAGTCAATCAGTCCTTAGCTATGACCTCTGTATTGCACAGTCTAAACCTATGTGACACAATTTCATAGAGAAGCATTTGCTAATCTAATGCTTCTCATAGAGAGACACTGAATTAAATATGCAGCAATAAGCCGCCGAACATGAAGACTTTCAATTACTTAAGATCTTCACTAAAAAGTGCCTCAAGTGGCTGAAACTCTGAGCCATTAACTAGAGGCATGGTTATTGCAAAATGTAAACATTTCGCCACACAAACAAAACAGGGTCTAGGCAACAAACCCACTTATTGTATTAATGTATTTTTTAACTCTGTACATATTCTTGGCTTTCCACTTCCTATATAAATAAAACTCACAAATATTTAAATTAAAAAGGGTAAAATAAAAACAAAATTTGGCCAAATAAAATGTATAAATACCCTGTGGTCCATATGGAGACTTAATTGCCTACAATGATCTTCCCCAATAGCCCCAGTGTCTGCCTGGGGTCTGATTAAGCAAGGGATTTTATATCAAATATATAAAGCCAGGAAAAACAAGGGAAGGGGTGACAATGGGAGACACACAACACTATGCTGCCTGTCACTAATAGTTTTAATAACTCACACTGCACATACCCCCAATCTTATTTAATGTACTCAGCCACTTTACAGCTGATACCTAAAACACTCTTGCTGTGGCTAGTTGATAATATGTGAAGCTCCACACAGTAGGACTGAAGCTGAGACTGATTTCCATCTGTTATAATTGCTGCTTCTGTTAACCAAACCATCTATTTATTGGATTCATATTACCAGTATCCTGCCGCCTTAAAGGCACACTATAGTCATCAGAACAACTACAGTTTAATGCCACTGCAGAGAAAAGACTGTGTTTAGATTGCTCAGACGGCCACTAGAGGTGCTTCCTGGATCAGTTAATGTTCAGTGTCATGGAGATGCTGAACATACCCTACAGAGATGCATTGATTCAATGCATCTTTATGAGGAGATTCTTATTGGACTGATACTTTGAAGGAGGTTATTCCATTCTCTGATAGTTAATTACTATATCTGGATGCATTAGCATCTGCTGAGTATGTTTCACTGTTACATATTGTGGTCCATGTTTTTCAAGCTGTCCTTTGAAATGACCATTAGGAGATATTCCACTAGTTTTGTAATCATATAGATTTCCTTATAGTATCATCATACATGTTTTGGTGATAAAACAAGCACTCTATGTATATATATTTTTTAATGATGACTATAAATGTTAAGTTTTAAAAAGTATTAGTCATTCATCTACTGTTATGCCAAACACTACAGTCCTTTTTAGTGTTATTTATAAATTCATATCTACACCTGTGTTTCCATTTCCCTTCCTCGGTGTAGGTTTGAGGACTAGGATCTGAAAATCAATTGTATCTGTATGTTTAAAATTCATATAAAATGTATTTTGACCCAAATAAATAATGTATCCAGTGCTGCAGATTAAAAATAATGATAACTTACCCAGAAAAGTCAGTGGAGAGAATTCCATAGTTAAATATATATACTCGGTTAATCTGGCACACAATAAGATATCCCATGGCTACTACAAATGAATATCTGGAAACAAACAGAAGAAACACATTTATATTGACTGTAGATTGGTTTTATAGAGAAGTTGTCAAGAAAGATTTGTAAAATCTAACTTCTAAACATAAAAAAAAACAAAAAACTTTATTCTCCTGCCATATCCGACTGGGGTAGAAAATACAAGGGGGGAAACAAAAAACATCTTAAGCAGATACAACTTTGTCTGAAAAGATGTTCATCCATCATTTTATGGGGAAAGGCCACATCAAAAATTTTCACATTTGTTGCACCTTCATCACACCGTACCTATACACATAACTAAAACCATGCCTATACACATACATTTGGACCAGCATTCAATATAGTTTCTGGAGCCAATAAGATCTGGCTCTGGATGCAGTAGCAGTTGGTGTATTAGAAGTTCCACCACACCATCCTATGATACAGACTTTGGTCTTGTGGGATCTTCAAGTCCACAATCCTTAACATATCAGTGCCCAGGTTAACAGCATAGTAAGTCCAACAACACTTCACCTAACTTAAGTACCTGTGTGTGTGGATGACTAAAGACCTCCCTCAACTTTACCAAACCCACTATATATAGATAAATTAGGGACAGCATTCAAAATCCTTGCTAACTTAAAGGGTAGAGGAGGCATGGACCTACCAGAACCGAAAAAATATTACATGCCATGGCAACAATACGTTCAACATAAGAAGAGACACAGTAGCTATGGCTAACTGTACAGCAATCTGAAGTATATGCACTCCTTTCTTCATTGCTATAGCAAAGTCTCCAACAGTCTTTGTGCAGTCAAACCCATTATCTCATATCCTCCCCATTAACACATTGGAGGCTACATATGACAAGGTGTGGGATATTTCTCACCAGTTTCTCCACACTATTCTCTATTCATTATATTAATATAACATATTTTACCCTCACAGAGAGGCCCACCATCATACCAAATATCTGCTGTGAAAATGCATAATATGACACTCTCCCAGACTGGATTCAATTACAGACACACCATTTCATGGACACTTTAATATCTTCAATTGTCAAATAATTTCCTTTCACCAATCATTACATGTCTTGAATAGAAGACCCCTGTACCTCAACATTAACTCATACACACACAAAACTAGCCTCAATCAGCACATTCCCAGCCTGTGAATTCCTGTCAATCTACATCCCAACATATTGATCCATCCTAGATTTCTATAATGTAGACTCATTTCTATGTTGGAGATTTGTGCACAATTCCACAACCTTAACTCACTCATGTACCTAGATTATTCCATCTTACCACTCTCCCAACAAATAGAAACACTCCCTTAATAATCACTTACTGAATGCTGCCAAGGTTCTTATCTTTCTTTTAAATAAAAACCTTCACGCCCCTGCCTGTGAAAAGTTGATAACGAAGGTGTAACAAATAAGAGCCTTAGATAAATTGCATCAATGTGCCATGGCTAAATATCATATTTACACCTCCATATGGTGTGACTGGGTTGCATTATGATAACTCTGCAAGTTAGAATATCCAAACGTACAGTTTAGAGGACAAACACAAAAATAAAATAAAATAAAACTTACAAGCGTTATTTTAGGAAGGACACAGTCAATAGATGAAAAGTCCTGAGAATGATAAACCTCCTACAAATGTATGTCTCTCTTCCAGTTACCTCCCTTACTTTAATTGCACAGTTTTTTTGTGAATTCCTAATTTCACGTCACATTTTCAGAGACAGTTTCAAGCAATCAAGAACTATAAAAACTCTCCATGTATCAGTTTTTTGGTTTTTTTTTTAAAATCCTTTCCTCATGGATTGAGGATTATTCGAAGAACCACTTTTGTTTATACCAATATTTTTTTTTATTTATTTTTTTTTACACCAATAAGAAAAAACTAGATGAGCCATATGGTTGTTATTTGCCAAGAGCCATCTTTTGATATTTCCATGATATATATTCTGCATGTTTATCATTTCTGTGCTTTTCATGCAAATTAACAGTAGTTCAGCTGAAACAATCTAGATGCCGCCTAGAGTATAATCAGGCCTTTATTGATGTTGAAACATTGCATAAATATCTTGTCTATGTTAGATAGCGTTCTCTAGAAACAACCACGTCTTCCCCGTTCTGTGTTTATATGATTGATATTTTCATTGCATATTGTTATGCAATGTTGGGCAGTTATAAATATTAATAACGTTATAAATATACCCACCGTTCTTTTTTTTTTTTTTTTTTTTTAACACAATAGTAATAGACTGCTGTATGCCTGTACTATTGATTATGAATAACACAATTTGGCATTCACTGCTCAACTTAAAGGAACCCTCCGAGAACCAACATGCTTTGTTTTGATAGGGTGAAGTAAAATGTGCTTGAAAAGCTAAGGTGTTATCAAGGTTACATTTAAGCTACAACTTTATATAACACAGGTAAATCACTCAATATAATATGAGATTATAAGCAGAGCTTAAAATGAGAAACTTTCACTGCCAGAGAAATTACATTTACTCATTTCTTCACGCCAGTAAAAACTATTGCATTGTTTACCAGGGTTGATAGAGCAGCAAAGGCCTGCTTACCTCTGCTGCACTCCGCATTGTGGGTGTCTTTATTGACCCACGGTACCTTGGGCATGCCAATGCACACTACAGCAGCTACAGAGAAATTCTGCACAAGTGCATGTGTGATTTTTTTTTTTCCCAACAGTGCGTAAGTGTGCATGTGTCACGCATACAGAACTACAGGGGTTAACAAAGTTACACATCATGTACATTAAAATTAAAATAAAAGGGTTATATTTGTTCTCCATGATTCCGCTTAAGGTCTCTAGACCCTGGCTGGCGATGATCCAAACATACTTTAATAATTTCATCTGGAATAACAAAAAACCTAGAATTGCCCAAAAGATCTTAACCAAAAAATTGACTAATGGAGGTTTACATTTCCCTAGTATTGTCTATAGTTATCACGCTAGCATTATTAGGCATATATATCTTCTTCAGGACCCTAAACAGGTCTCGGAACCATGGTATACTATGGAGTCTGAAGTGGCCCATGTAGACAAATTACAATATTCGATGTGGACAGTTACAAATAACAATCTAATAAATTCACCTATAAACAACTCAGCGATATTATCCCAAATCTTAGAAGAGTGGATACTAATTAAGAAAAAATTAGGCCTAAATAATATGATACCCAAGACTTGCACTTTGGAGATATTGCAACTGCTTATACCAGACTTTTCGTTAAAGAATTGGGTCAACTCTGATAAATTAAGGATTGCAGAAATTATGCAGGGAGACAATATTCTACCCTTTCAGAATATTATTGACACTCTGAATATCCCACGTAGGGAAATTTTTACCTATCTCCGTATAAAAAATTTTATCCAAAAAACTTTGATTAAATCATCTTCCATTTTTGTTAAAAAATTAGAAGTCATATTTAATGCCCAATCTATTAAAAAGATTATGTCTGTTGCTGCATCAATGTTGGAAGCTCTCAAAGAGTCTCCCCACAGTTTGATTAAAACCTGGGAACTAGAATTGGAGCTCCAAATTTCTCTGGACGACTGGAACTCCTCGTTGAGCTTGGTGAATAAATATATTCACTGTTTGAACCTGTCAGAATGCCACTTTAAAGTCCTTTATAGATGGTACTATACTCCTGCTAGACTGGCTAGAATGTTTAATACTTCGGATCCAACTTGTTGGAGATGTGGTACCCACTCAGGTACTTATATACACATCTGGTGGGCTTGTCCAGCTGTTAAATACCTATGGTCTTGGGCCTTTAATATTTTTACAGCTGTGACTGCTAATAGAATTATGGAGAATGCGGCCTCTGCCCTATTACATCTGAATTTGTCATTTGAATCAAAAAAATATATTTGTTTCGCTATTCATTGTTTAGTTGCGGTTAAAATCACGATAGCAAGACACTGGAAATCCTCTAAGCCGTTTGATAAACGTATATTGATTAACCAGGTTCTGTTTCAAATATCAATGGAACACGAGATGATCAATGATGTGATTTCGAAGAAAAAACAGTGGTATGGTGAATGGTTAGATAAATACAAGTCATTATTTGGACAAACTTCTCCTAATAGTCTCTCTTAACCTAAGTTATTACTCAATTTGATTAGCTATTATATGTAAAGAGGGAATAATTGATATAGATGATACATTACATTTAACTGAGGGTCGAAATCGACGGTGTGCTCTAGATTTGGGTTGGGTTTTTTTTTTTTTTTCTCTTTTGTATTTATGTTTGTATGTATTAATATATACTGATCCATAATTGTTTATAAGACAAATTTGATGAACTATAATGCAACTGAATCTTGAATCAGAACAAGCTATGTCGTTTCATCTGTCTGCTAAAGAAATTGTATGACTTGTGGGACCAGTATATTGTTGTATATATCGAAAAAAGAAGAAATCTTTCTAATAAAAATTTATTTTAAAAAAAAATAAATAAATAAAATAAAGGGGGGCGGGCCTAACCGCCAAGCTGAGCGGACGCAGGAAAGTACTGCTCCTGCTCTTCCAGGCACATATTGCCAGCCACAAGCCACAAACAGCCCTTAAAAGCCACACATGGGCCACCAACTGCGAGGTGACAACAAGGGGCATGTATCGATACCGAACAAGCAGCCTAATGTCAGGATCGGGACAGGGATCCAACACGCAGAGTACAAAGAGTGGAAAGGTACGTATACCGGGCCTTAGAATGGCCGGACTAACGTACCGAGAGTAAAGAATAGTCAGAGACAAGCCGAGGTCGAGGGAACGAGAAGACAGATAAGCGAGAGACAAGCCGGGTCAAGGGATAACAGAGAAGCAGGGTAGTACAACGAGCCGAGTCAAAACCAATAGAGCAAACTAGAAATACCAGAGCACTGAGTGACTAGACAAGCTAGAACCACGACAGGGCAATGAGCTGAAGTAAGGAGTAAGCTTAAATACCCTGGCTCTGGATGGAAATCACGCCTCTGACAAGTACCGATTGGATATCGGACACTTGAGTGACAGATGCTCGTGCTAGCGTCATGACGTCACGTATTGAGCGTCCTGCTAGAAAAGGACGTGGATTCCTCGCGGCCGGTGTTTAAGTGACTGGATGAACCGCGAGGAACGGAGGAAACAGCTCGCCTGGACGGATACACCACCAAGTCTCTACCTCCCTTGGAGGTAGAGGCCTCAGGTACCCTGACAGTACCCCCCCTCTCAGATACGCCCACCGGGCGGAATGAACCGGGGCGAGATGGGAAGCGAAGGTGAAATGCTCTGCGAAGGCGAGAAGCATGGACGTCCTCCTGAGGTACCCAACTCCTCTCCTCAGGACCATATCCCCTCCAGTTGACCAGATATTGCAATTTTCCCCTTGAAATTCTGGAGTCAATGATGGAGCTGACCTCGTACTCTTCCCGACCCTCCACCTGAACAGGGCGAGGCGAGAGGACCTTAGAGGAGAATTTGTTGCAAATGAGAGGTTTCAACAAGGAGACATGAAACGAGTTAGGAATGCGTAAGGCAGGTGGCAGAGCAAGGCGATACGCAACCGGATTGATACGAGTGAGAACCCTGTAAGGACCTATGTAGCGAGGAGCAAATTTCATAGATGGAACTTTTAGTCGAATATTCTTAGTACTTAACCATACCCTATCCCCAGGAACAAAAACAGGAGCCGCTCTACTATGCTTGTCATCGTGTTTCTTGAACAGCGAGGAACTATGTAAGAGAATTTGTCGAGTCTGATCCCATAATTTCTTCAGGTTGGCGACATGATCATCAACCGACGGTATCCCCTGAGAAGAGGAAACCGAAGGAAAAATCGAAGGATGAAAGCCATAGTTCATGAAGAAAGGGCTAGAGCGAGTTGAATCGCAAACAAGGTTATTGTGTGCGAACTCCGCCCAAGGAATCAGACCGACCCAATCGTCCTGGTGTTCGGAAACAAAGCAACGCAGATACTGTTCGATCTTTTGATTAGTACGTTCAGCAGCTCCGTTAGACTGAGGGTGATAGGCAGAGGAAAAGTTCAATTTGATGCCCATTTGAGAACAAAAGGATCTCCAGAAACGTGAGACAAATTGAGAACCTCTATCAGAAACAATCTCTGAAGGAATCCCATGTAGGCGAAAAACTTCTCTCGCAAAAATCTCCGCCAATTCAGGAGAAGTCGGAAGTTTAGGTAATGGCACGAAATGAGCCATCTTAGTAAATCTATCCACCACCGTGAGAATAACAGTCTGTCTTTTGGAAGCAGGCAAATCAACGATAAAGTCTATGGACAAACAGGACCAAGGTTTCTCAGGAATGTCCAAGGGGTGTAACAGGCCACATGGGGATGCATGAGGTAGTTTAGTCTTGGCACAAGTCTCACAAGCTGCGACGAACTCCTCAATATCCTTTCGAAGTGAAGGCCACCAGAAATCCTTGGATATCAGAGAGTATGTCTTGCGAATACCAGGATGACCAGCTATTTTACTTTCATGAAAACATTGTAAGAGCTCCAGTTGAAGTTCAGGAGGAACAAAGTTTCTTCCCTCAGGAGTGTTTCCGGGAGCTAGATGTTGTGACTTCAAGATCTGGTCAAGTAGCGGAGAATGAATTTTGAGACTGGTATTAGCAATAATATTGCATTTGGGTACAATGGAAGACAAAAGTGGTTCAACTGAAGCAGAGGGTTCATATTGGCGAGATAGCGCATCGGCTTTAGAATTCTTTGACCCAGGTCTGTAAGTCAGAACGTAATTGAAATGGGTAAGAAACAACGACCAACGAGCCTGCCTGGAGGACAGACGCTTGGCCTCTCCGATATAGGACAAGTTTTTGTGGTCTGTCAGGATGGTAACAGGATGTAATGTACCTTCCAATAAATGTCTCCATTCTTTCAAAGCCTTGATAACCGCTAGTAATTCTCTGTCACCAATGTCATACCTGCTTTCAGTACCGGTCAATTTTTTAGAGAAAAATCCACATGGATGTAATGGTTTATCAACACCCAGCCTTTGAGATAGAACAGCACCTAAACCAGTCTCTGATGCGTCTACCTCGAGCAAAAAAGGCAGAGAAGTGTCAGGGTGAACTAAAATTGGAGCGGAAGCGAAAAGCTCCTTGAGAGTCTTGAATGCAAGGAGAGCTTCAGTAGTCCAATTCTTAGTGTCAGCCCCCTGTTTGGTCATGTTAGTGATAGGTGCAATAATGGAAGAATAGCCCTTAATAAAGCGCCTATAATAATTGGAAAAACCCAATAAATCTCTGTATGGCTTTAAGACCTGTGGGTAAAGGCCACTCTAGAATGGATTGGAGCTTATCCGGATCCATCTTAAATCCCTCCCCAGAGATCACATAGCCGAGAAAGGTTACCTGGGTTTGATCAAAGCTACATTTCTCCAACTTGCAGTACAAGCCATGCTGGAGAAGCTTGTGCAAAACCCTCCTGACTTGCTTGTGATGAATCTCAATGTCACTAGAATGAATGAGTATATCATCTAGGTATACAATGACGCACTCTTGCTGAAATTCCCTAAGAACCTCATTAATCAGATCTTGGAATACTGCTGGCGCATTGCATAACCCAAAAGGCATGACAGTATATTCATAGTGGCCATATCGAGTATTGAATGCCGTCATCCACTCATGTCCCTGCTGGATTCTCACCAAGTTATATGCCCCTCTGAGGTCTAACTTGGTGAAAATAGTAGAGCCCTTCAAACGATCGAAGAGTTCGGTGATCAAGGGAATCGGGTAGGCATTTTTAATGGTTATCTTATTCAAGCCTCGATAATCAATACAAGGCCTCAAAGAACCATCTTTCTTTTTAACAAAAAAAAATCCAGCCCCGGCAGGGGAGGAGGACCTCCTGATGAATCCCTTGTCTAAATTCTCGTGAATATATTCCTCTAGGACTGAGTTCTCCTTTATAGATAATGGGTATACATGACCTCTGGGAGGCATGGTACCAGGGAGTAGGTTAATTTTGCAATCAAAGGACCTGTGTGGGGGTAAGGTATCGGCTTTCTTTTTGTCAAATACTGCCTTTAAATCTAGATACTGAGGCGGAATTTGTGTCTCTGTAGGATTGTCAGAGGTATTCGATGTATTAGTTAATCCAAGAGGTAAGACCTTCCGCAAGCATTTTTCTTGACAATTCTCTCCCCACGAAACTATCTCCCCTGATTCCCAATTAATAATAGGGTTGTGTCTCCTCAGCCAGGAGTACCCCAGGACTATGGGAATAGACGGAGAAGAAATGAGCATCAAGGATATATCCTCTTTATGCAGGATGCCAACAGTCAAGTTAATCGGTATGGTCTCATGGAAAATAACAGGCTCAAGTAACGGTCTACCATCGATGGCCTCGACAGCCAGAGGTGTCTCTTTTAACTGGGATGGAATAGCATGCTTGGCAGCAAAACCCTGATCTATAAAGCTCTCAGCAGCTCCAGAATCGATTAGTGCCATAGTCTTAACTACTCCCTTCTCCCACTTTAAAGAAACGGGTAACACAAGCCTGAGCTCCTTGTAGTTGTGAATAGAGGACAAAGTAGAAACACCCAAGGCCTGTCCTCTAGAGGAACTTAGGTGCGAGCGTTTCCCGAACGATTGGGACAATTTAGGCGTAAATGACCCCTGACTCCACAATACATACATAAACCCTCCCTTCTCCTGTACTGTCTCTCCCTTTCAGTGAGATGAGTACTGCCTATCTGCATAGGTTCAGGAATACGTAAGTCTTCGAACTCAGAGATTTGAAAGGTAGGCGCTAGTTTAAAGGAGGGTCTACGGGTCCTATCTCGAGTGTTCTGCCTCTCTCTTAAGCGTTCATCAATACGAGATATAAAAGAAATTAAATCCTCCAAATTTTCAGGGAGTTCTCTAGTAGCGACCTCGTCAAGAATTACATCTGATAACCCATTCAGAAACACATCTATATAAGCCTGTTCGTTCCACTTAACTTCTGCCGCCAAGGATCTGAACTCTAGTGCATAATCCACAAGTGTTCGATTGTCCTGTTTAAGGCGCAACATTAATCTAGCTGCATTGACCTTTCTGCCAGGAGGGTCAAAAGTTCTTCTAAACGCAGCTACAAAGGCATTATAATTATAGACTAGTGGATTATCATTCTCCCATAAAGGATTGGCCCATCTCAAAGCTTTTTCAATGAGCAGAGTAATAATAAATCCAACCTTTGCTCTATCTGTAGGATAAGAGCGGGGTTGTAATTCGAAATGGATGCTAATCTGGTTTAGAAAGCCACGACACTTCTCCGGTGACCCGCCATAACGTACTGGTGGGGTAATACGGGAAGAAGCACCTACAGTGGCTACCTCTAGACCTGAGACTGCAGGAGAGATAGAAGGAGTACGTGTCTCCTCAGGTGGATTACTAGCACGAGACAAAAGTGCCTGTAGTGCCAAAGCCATCTGATCCATCCTATGTTCCATGGCGTCAAACCTGGGATCCGAAGAACCAAGCTGACTGTTTGTACCTGCAGGATCCATTGGCCCTGTCGTAATGTCAGGATCGGGACAGGGATCCAACACGCAGAGTACAAAGAGTGGAAAGGTACGTATACCGGGCCTTAGAATGGCCGGACTAACGTACCGAGAGTAAAGAATAGTCAGAGACAAGCCGAGGTCGAGGGAACGAGAAGACAGATAAGCGAGAGACAAGCCGGGTCAAGGGATAACAGAGAAGCAGGGTAGTACAACGAGCCGAGTCAAAACCAATAGAGCAAACTAGAAATACCAGAGCACTGAGTGACTAGACAAGCTAGAACCACGACAGGGCAATGAGCTGAAGTAAGGAGTAAGCTTAAATACCCTGGCTCTGGATGGAAATCACGCCTCTGACAAGTACCGATTGGATATCGGACACTTGAGTGACAGATGCTCGTGCTAGCGTCATGACGTCACGTATTGAGCGTCCTGCTAGAAAAGGACGTGGATTCCTCGCGGCCGGTGTTTAAGTGACTGGATGAACCGCGAGGAACGGAGGAAACAGCTCGCCTGGACGGATACACCACCAAGTCTCTACCTCCCTTGGAGGTAGAGGCCTCAGGTACCCTGACACCTAACCCTGCATAAATCCCCAATGCGACACCCAAGGCCTACACACGTGGCATGCACGGGGGAGGCGGCCGCTCCCCTGCTGCCCACGACGGCTACAATCTTGAATATGGGCCCTCGTTCCCCCCCTATGGACCGATGGGGGTTATCTCGGTCCCGGGAGAGCCTCACCAGACTGACTGGCAACGTACCCAGACGAAGTCCACTGTCCTCAAAATGGCGGAAACCGCCACCAGGCAGAGTGACTCAGCTCAGGGGCTCGACATCCACGTAAGACTGGATGCTGTATTCGCAGCCTTCTGGAAAAAGCTGGAGCAGAGAGAACGGCAGGCAAGTACATAGACCCCAGAAGGGTGCTCACCGGTGGCACTGCCCGCCTACTCTACCCGGAGAAGCTTACCCCGACCGATGAAGCAGAGTTACGAAAGGAACCACAGACGACGCCTCCACCCACCTGCAAGCAAACGCACGCGACCGTGCAAGGAGACGGCTGGTATCTGCCTGAAGCCAACGAAACCCCGGTCCAGCCTACAGACACAGCTCCATGTGGGTATCCTGGAGAACCAACACCCCTACTTACCTTGGCTTATACAGACAGAGAGAGCAAGCCATCAGGCCCCGTCGGGAAGGCACACCTACGCTCACTCTCCTCAAGCCGGCGAGCAGACAGGCCTCATACTGGAACTCTCTGCACTGCCCACCCGGGGTATAGGCTGAACTTAGCAAGGACTGGTATGGGCTATACTCCTGCAATGTTTTTAGCACCTTACCAGCCCTCCGCTTTCCTTCTCCCCTTGTTCGTTTTAAATATTGTGGGGTTCCAGCATGTCTAATATAGCTACTAATATTACATAGCCCACCACATTAAAAACCCCAACGTTAAATTGTGGACAGACCGTGATCCGTAATGTGGACTGTAAACCCAGATCCCTAGCTACTCACATCCCACTGTTGCCTTTAACTTGTCCACGAGAGAGTGGTGGGGCCACCCTGATAATATCAACAATGATATCTATATCACTAAGCTTGTACTAAACTTCTGTTCCTTAGAATTTCATGTTATAACTCTTGTCATCTTCTCTACTACACAAAAAACAAAAAGTGCAACATATCTTGTCATCTACATGTATACCAAATGTTATGCTATTTACAACTATGCCACGTACTATTGAAGCCTAGCATGATCTTGTACGGTGCCCTACTGTGTTAGGCTTAGCCTGTTAACTATCAAGCAAGCATATAAGCTGTAGCAATTCTGGCTTTAGTACAAATATAAATGTTTCCCTTCTCAGAAATGCAGCACCATTATGCACATCATACTCTTAAAAGTAACTAGCTCAGTTATAGGACTGGCTCTGTTGTAGGCACAACTAGCCTAGCATTTCTACGCTGCACAACTAGCGAAATACAGCCTGTTACCTTCATGTTTTGTAGTTTTTAATATTTTCATATATAGTATGCTGGAGAGCTCAGGATCCGTAGCCAAACTACCCAGCATGTAATGCAAGTGTTTATTCTCATTTATACTATTCGCATTGTCAGCCAGTATAGCCTGATTATTATAATCTGTTGTTTTATCGTTCTACTTAATTTAACAAAAATATTGTGCATGTTTTCTCACTGCCTTACTGCTTATAAGCTATGTATTTTGTCTCCTGTCACAAGCTGTTGGGGCGTGACAAGTCGCATGTAATTACCTGCACTTCAAAAATAAAGAATTTATAAAAAACAAACAAAAAAAAACAAAAAACATCAGCTGAGTTTCATTATGCGGTTTGGTTACGCAAAATTATCTTTAAAGGAACACTCTTAATGTAGTGGTATTGGTGCCTAGATGCAAGCTCTTTCCTCTGGCAATGTAAAGGAACACCAAGTTAGACCAACAACATTGTTTATATTTTGCCTCGCGAACCTCTCTACAGGTTGTCAATCCGATTAGTGAAAAAGAGTTGAGTTCAAGAGTGTTTTCTTTAAAGGACCACTCTAGCCACCCAGACCACTTCAGCTTAATGAGGTGGTCTGGGTGCCAGGTCCCTCTAGGATTAACCCTTTTTTTTTTATAAACCTAGCAGTTTCAAAGAAACTGCTAGGTTTATAATAGGGTTAATCCAGCCTCCAAATCCTATAGTGGCTGTCTCACTGACAGCCGCTAGAGGCGCTTGCGTGATTCTCACTGTGAAAATCACAGTGAGAGCACGCAAGCGTCCATAGGAAAGCATTGTAAATTCTTTCCTATGAGACCGGTCGAATGCGCGTGCAGCTCTTGACCCGCATGCGCATTCAGCCGAAAGGGAGGATCGGAGGCGGAGAGGAGGAGGAGAGCTCCCCGCCCGGCGCTGGAATAAAGGTAAGTTTTAACCCCTTCCTCACCATCCAGCCCGGCGGGAGGGGGTCCCTGAGGGTGGGGGCACCCTCAGGGCACTATAGTGCCAGGAAAACGAGTATGTTTTCCTGGCACTATAGTGGTCCTTTAAGTGTTAAAGAACAATTCAACCCTTAAAGTGACACTGTAGGCATCAAAACAACACATGCAGGGAGATGTGACAAGAGCTGCATAAACAAAGTGATTTAACTCCTAAATGGCAGAGAATTACGCAGTGAGACTGCAGGGGCATGGTTACATAATTACATAGTTACATAGCTGAAAAGATACTTGCGTTCATCATAAGTTCAGCCTTCCTCACCTGTTTTTGCTGTTGATCCAAAAGAAGGCAAAAAAACCCAGTCTGAAGCGCATTCAATTTTGAAACAAACTAGGAAAAAATAAATTATTGACCCCAAAAAAGGAGTCAGTCTCCAGCTATTATTCCACTAATAAGAAATTATATCCCTTTATGTTATGTTTTTGCAAGTATTTATCCAATTGCAGTTTAAACATCTGTATGGATAAAACCACATCTTCAGGCCGAGAATTCCACATCCTTATTGCTCTTACTGTAAAAAAACCTTTTCTTTGCCTTAGATAAAATCTCCTTTCTTCCAGCCTAAATGCGTGACCTTGTGTCCAATGTATATCCCTGTTTATGAATAGATTTCCAGATAATGAGTTGTACTGGCCCCGAATATATTTTTATAATGTTATCATATCCCCTCTGAGGCGCCGTTTTTACAAACTAAAAAGATTTTAAAAATGTAACCTTCCATCGTAACTAAAACACTCCATCCCTTTTATCAATTTTGTAGCTCGTCTCTGCACTTTTTCTAGTGCCATGATATCCTTCTTTAGAACAGGTGCCCAAAATTGCACAGTATATTTAATCTGTGGTCTTACCAGCGATTTATAAAGAGGCGAAATTATATTTTCATCCCGAGAATTTATGCCCCTATTTATACATGACAAAACCTTACTGGACTTAGCAACTGCAGATTGGCATTGCATATTGCTGCCTAATTTGTTGTCTTTAACAATTCCCAAATCCTTCTCGTGTGTGGTTATCCCTAATTCACTACCATTTAGGGTGTAAGTTACTTGTGCATTCTTGACCTTGAAGTGCATAGCTTTGCATTTTTCTACATTAAATTTAATCTGCTATTTTAGTGCCCAGTCCCGCAATCTATCCAAATTCCTCTGCAGCAACGCAATATCCTGCTCACATTTTATTACTTTACAAAGTTTTGTGTCATCTGCAAACACTGAAACATGACTTTCAATGCCTATTTCAAGATCATTTATAAATATGGTAAATAGAAGGGGTCCCAAAACAGAACCTTGAGGGACACCACTTGCCAATTTTGTCCAGCCTGAAAATTTACCATTAATGACAACTTGATGTACTATATCTATAAGCCAATGTTCTACCCAAGAACAAGCATTTTCATCTAGACCAATTTCTTTTAGTTTGAAGACTAACCTATTGTAAAGAACCGTATCAAATGCCTTGGCAAAATCCAAGTAGATCACATCCACTGCAAAACTCTGATCTATACTTCTACTTACTTCTTTGTAGAACGCAATTAGGTTAGTTTGACATGACCTATGTTTCATAAAATGATGTTGATTATTGCTAATAAAGTTCTTCCTAATGAATTCCTGAATATTATTCCTTAATAGCCCTTCAAATATTTTCCCAGTCACAGAAGTTAAGCTCACAGGTCTATAAATTTCCAGTCAAGGAGTTTGAACCCTTTTTAAATATAGGAAAGACAACTGCCTTCCTCCAATCCTCCGGTACAATACCGGAAACAAAAGAATCTTGAAAAATTAAATACAGAGGTTCACTTATTTCCCCACTTAGCTCCTTAAGTACTTGTGGGTGAATACCGTCAGGCCCCAGAGCTTTATTTACATTAATTCTCTGAAGAGAAATAGTTATTTAAAATTTCTGCCTTTTCCTGGTGTACCTACACTTTCATTTTTTTTTCTTTTTTAATTGATGTACTTGAAAAAAATTTAGGAGTTGGTTTTGCATTCTTTGGCTATCAATTTCTCATTTTCTATTTTAGCCACTTTAATTGTCTGTTTGGAAGCATTATTGGCTTTCTTATATCTTTTATAGGATGCCTCTGATTTGACCGATTTAAATGCCATTTTCTTATTTTTAATCTCTTGTCTCTTCTAAGCCACATTGGTTTCAGATTGTTTATTTTATATAATTATTACCCAATGGTACATACTGAGAAATGTACCTTTCTAATATTTGTTTGAATAGTTTCCATTTGTCCTCAGTGTTTCACTAAGGAGTTTATGCTAGTCGATATGTTGTAGAGCTGCCCTAATCTTATTGAAATCTTATTGAAATTGGCTTTTTAAAAATTATACGTTTTAGTATACCCCATGTGCTTTTGCTTTTTTAATTTTATTTTATTTATACCATATTGTGATCACTAATTCCCAAATGCTCCCCTACTTGAATGTTGGTCAAAAGATCAACATTGTTTGTAATAACGAGATCCAGACAAGCATCCTTTCTAGTAAGTGCTTGTACCAGTTGTGACATGAAGGTGTCATTAAACAAGTTTCCTATATAAATAGACCCACACTTGTAAAATATAAAGAAAAATGGAAAAAAAAATTAGAGAAAGAAACAATTCCCTTTATTTGCCAATATTCAGGAGGACAAAAGGTAAGGAATGTAATTGAAAAAGATTGGCAACTCTCAATGAGATCTTACCATCGCAACCTAAAATTATCCACAGAGGATTGCCTAATTTAAAAAGAACATTGACAAAAATATAATAAGTGAATATAAAGATATAGAGAGGGACAGGAATTTTCTGAGAAAATATGAGGTTTTTTTTGGGTGTGGAAAATGTAGGGCATGTCAGGAAACCAAAACACACAAAGATCATGTTAAAGAGTTTACTAATCAGAATAAGAAGTACACTATAAAAAAAGTGTATCATTTGTAATACTAAAAATGGTATATATGTGATCACCTGCCCATGTAGTCCAAATTATGAGGGACGTACCACTAGACCATTGAAGACCAGGATAGGTGAGCACATATAGAACATAAAAAGAAAATATGCCTAACATCACATGTCTGCACACTACTGTGATTATCACAATGTAGATCTCTCTAGTCTAAAATGTAATGGCATTCCAAAGGTGGTTTGGATTTGAAGAGGAGACGATTTTATTAAAAAGCTGGGACAAATGGAGATGAGATGGATATTTTAATTAAATACAATAATTCCATATGGATTAAATAATGATTTTGAGATCTGTCATTTTTTTTAAATATTTGTAAAACATTTTTTAAAACAATATTATATTATTTTTTATAAAAATTATAACTTTTGGAATTTTTACCTTATCCATCTCATCCCATTTCCCCAATCTCTTATTGTGTTTTTCCCTTATTGTAGGTTATGTAGAAGGTGATGGCTATTTGTATAAAATATGGTGATGGTGACTTATGTCCTCTAAATGTGAAAACCTTTTACCTTATTGTAGATGTTTTATTCTAAAACTTCTTATTCTATCTGTCAGGTTATAATGATGGAATATTTAAAACATGCGTGACAAATATAGTGAAGAGTAATCAATTTAATTTAATTTTAAATTAATGTTGTGGAGATAAATTGGTTTTATTTATTTATATATGTAATGTTTATAACTCAGCTTGTTAACAAGCTCATCATGGATACGGACATTATGTAAATTAAGGACTTCGAATAGATCCAATGGGGTCTGAGAGTGACTCATTAGAGGTTGCCCATAAATACCCCTATCAAAGATGAAAGAAATTATAGTCTACGTCCTGACAAAGCCACAGGTTAAACGTGTAGACGGGCGGAGATAGAAAAGTCTGAGATATACAAAGCTAAATACGGATGGAACGGAGGTTTACATCTGAAAGCTGCACAGAGACAGGGAACCTACATCACTCGAGCAAACTGCAATACATTGACTGATCGAAAGTCTGAGCTTTTGTGAGTAGCGGCACAATAGTCCGCATATGCTCACCAGCTATCCCCAGCTATTCTCATCTCCTTCATAATTTTTATGAGCAATATATTTCCAATACATTGTTTTTATATTGTGTGAAATCAATTTTGTTTGACTGTTTCTATATCTTGGCAATATATATGGACATTTTAAAAATAGATTTACTCCCAGGTGGTTCTATATGAATATATGTGAAAGTTGTAACAGAATTACACCATCTATTTTTATTCCTCTTTTTTCCATATGTTCATGTAACTACCTTGACCAGCAATAGAGTCATCTGTATAAGTATTCAATACCATTTTTGTTTGTGCTCCAATTTTTATTACATTAATTTGTATTGACTTGGTGTGTGCTAGAGTTCCTTTCCCTTGGGTGTAACGCACTAAAGTGTGTAGCTGCATATTCATATTTAGTTTATTATAAGGATTTCCTTAGAATAACATAAGTATATATTTTTAAAAACAATAATATTTTAATTCAAAAGTGTTTTTTCCGATTTTTATCTCTTTTCAATGCCTCCTTTAGCGCTCCTTTGATTCTTAAATTTCAAGTAAAAAAAAAAAAAATGCATTGGTGTATACTGTGTATTTAAAGTGCATAGCGGTTATATATATGTGCTACGTGCATATGGATAAGAATGTGAATGAACCCCCAAAAGTTCCTCTTAGCTTTCAAAGTGTCGTATCTTACCTATGCACATTTTCAATTCTTGCTTTTGCCATGATACAGTAAGACACCAGGACCATTGTGAATATGTGGAGAGAGTACCTTTAAAAAAGGGCATATGTTTGTATTTTAACATTAGAATAATTTTCAACAAAAACAATTGCTATTAAAGAACAGAAGACATAAGTTCCATGGTCACATATTGTCATTTAGAAGCTTTATTGTTTAGAGCCTATACCACAAAAGGCTCTGGCAAATGTGAGTTGAATATATACTCACTAATATATGTACACATATTTTTACAAATTAAGACAATATTGCACTATATTTTTCTCTTTTCTAAATGGTATAAATTCCCCTGCAATTTGAGTGATAAGTTATCAAAATATCACAAGCGCTGAACTCGCATTTGCATGTTTAGGTGGTGGGGCTGATCACCTAAACATTGAGCTCTTAAGTTTGATTGTGCTTAAAGGAACATGCCAAGTCGATTAGCATCATAACTACTTCAGATCGTTATAATGGTTACGGTTATAGGGGTGCCTACCAGTGTAAGTAATCTAAAGGTTTAAGAATGGTTACACCAACTTAGCTGAGGTATGCAAGGCATCTGTTGTCTTCTCCTTGCATCCTGGTAGATTCTGCAAAGAGCTTTCTTTAGCTCCACTGAGCTAAGCTCTGCAGTGAATAGCAAGTTTGCTGGGCTAGCTCAATGAAGGAGCTTTTGTCTGCAGAGGAGGCGTAAACCAGTACCCAGCAGACCCCAGATAAGTTGTAAAACCATTCTTAAACAAACTGTTTGACTACGTATGTTGGAAGGACACTAGAAAGCATAATGGCTACAGTGGGCTTTGGTACTTGGAGTGTTAATTAAAAAACTAAAGGTTCCTTCTTTTGCAAGTTTTCTACATATTTAATTTCACTGTGCTGGCTGGGGAGGGGGAGAGTGGGGGGAGACTGAAATAGGGACTTTCCTGCCTAAATCGGAACAGTAATGAGTCCTGTTTAATCAATGTGTTCAAAACTGCAAAAAAGTGCAATTCCAATGTTTCTATTGTTCTGATCTCCTGCTATATTCTGTTAATAATAATAATAATTGATAAAAACACTTTTCTCTGAGCAATTAATGCATAAACTGAGGTGATTTCATCAGGCCCTCAAACGTCTTCTTTCAGCAGCTAATTACCTATTCCAATGGAATAGTTCCAAAAGTGTCCAATTAATTAGCAGATTAAAAATACATTACCAACTTACCATCCAAAGCAAAATATTGCAAAGTAGCCACCAAGAACAGTGGCAAATGCATGGCGAACCGCTGTATGTGCGTGACATGGGCTCAGGTAAATGCGAAACCACACTGCAGTCACAAGGGCGATGAGCTGGCATACTACGAAGTTTACCTGAAATAAGCACAAACACAACCATGTTTGAACATTAGAGACTTTCAGTTTTGAACACACAAGCAATTCTTCAGCTTTCATCGGTTGAGACTCTAATACAGGGCTGGTCAACGCTGGTTCTCTAAGTGGCAACGTTTACACAGTGTGCCTAGTGCAGCATACATATATTCAGGGCCGGCCTTAGGGGTGTGCGAGCTGTGCGGCCGCACAGGGCGCCATGTAGCAGGGGGCGCCGTGCGGCCGCACAGGGATTTAAAAAAATATATATATATTTTTTTTTTAAAATTTGCAGCGGGGGCGGAGCTTACCGTGTGGCGGGGGCGGAGCTAAAAGCGCCGGAAAACTGCTGCAGGGGAAGCAGGAAGGAGTCCCTGCTTCCCCACCAAACAGTCACCAGGAGCTGCACTGCCTCCACAATGAACTCCACAGGTAACTGTGGGATTGTCAGGTGAGTGTGACTCTCTGCCTGTGTGTATTACTGCCTGTGTGTGTATGACTGTCTGCCTCTGTGTGCCTGTGTGTATGACTGTCTGCCTGTGTGTGTGTATTACTGTCTGTGTGTATGACTGTCTGCCTGTGTGTATTACTGCCTCTGTGTGTCTGTGTGTATGACTGTCTGCCTGTGTGTATTACTGCCTCTGTGTGTCTGTGTGTATGACTGTCTGCCTCTGTGTGTCTGTGTGTATGACTGTCTGCCTCTGTGTGTCTGTGTGTATGACTGTCTGCCTCTGTGTGTGTGTATTACTGCCTCTGTGTGTGTGTGTATGACTGTCTGCCTCTGTGTGTGTCTGTGTGTATGACTGTGTGTCTGTGTGTATTACTGTCTGCCTCTGTGTGTATTACTGTCTGCCTGTGTGTGTGTCTGTGTGTGTGTGTATATGACTGTCTGCCACTGTGTGTATTACTGTCTACCTCTGTGTGTGTCTGTGTGTATGACTATCTGCCTCTGTGTGTATGACTATCTGCATGTGTGTGTCTGTGTGTGTGTATGACTATCTGCATGTGTGTGTCTGTGTATGACTGTCTGCCACTGTGTGTCTGTGTGTATTACTGTCTGCCTCTGTGTGTGTGTCTGTGTGTATTACTGTCTGCCTCTGTGTGTGTGTCTGTGTGTATTACTGTCTGCCTCTGTGTGTGTGATTGTGTGTATGACTGCTTCTGTGTGTATGGCTGTCTGCCTCTGTGTGTATGGCTGTCTGTGTCTGTGTGTATGACTGACTGTCTGCCTGTGTGTGTCTGTTTGTGAGACTGTCTGCCTTTGTCTGTCTGTGTGTGTGTGTATGACTGTCTGCCTGTGTGTGTGTGTGGATGTCTTCCTGTGTGTGTGTGTATGGCCGTCTGACTCTGTGTGTGTGTGTGTGTGTGTCACATACAACCAATACACGCATATCACACACTGTTAATACACCCATTACAAATATCACACATAGCATACATATCACACACAGTCATCACACCTACTATCACATACACAGACAACACAAACATTAGAGCATACATGGATGACGGGGGGGGGGGGGGGGGCGCTGTGAAGATTTTTCGCACAGGGCGTCTAAATGCCTAAGGCCGGCCCTGCATATATTACACGCAAAAAAACACACACAACTATACATATACTTGTAGTGTACTAATTATTGCCTTTGCGCAACACTCCACAAAATATACAACCTGAAGGAGCTTCCAACTGATTTACAAATGTGCATAATTTTAAAGCAGACATATGTTAGAAGCAAGCAGTCAGCATTTCAGATTCATAATGGGAGTTTATGGAAGATCCTATGAGACAGGTGCACAGGTAGAACACAGTCCTGTTAATGATTCTAAAAAAGTATATATAGTTTCTTTATTGGTTTAAACTAGCAGTTGCTGTCATTTGTGACGGTGTTCTGAAACACAATGGAAACCTGTTTACAAAGTTGTTAACCTGATTTCAACTGAACATTCCATCATACCACACATCACATCACACTGGTAGTTACAGACTTTGCTGACATGGACAATACAGAGCAGACAGCACATATCAATGGGTTGTTTATAACAAGTACACAGCTGTCACAGTTAAACGCTGATTCTACTTAGCCAAGCTGCAGGTGCACGATACTCTCATTCTTGGAGAACATTCATTTCCCCTGCTAACACTGAACATCAAAAACATCACATGGCCATTATTACTATTAAACTGAAGTGAGAATTAAAGGAACACTCTACTGCCCAAATAAAAATATAAAAACAATTCACCTTTTAGTAGATATACTCCAAATTAAAACAGTCCAGCATTTATTATGCTTCTTTTTTAATTAGGGGTATATCTAAAAATAGCTTGCAGAAGTTGCAGTTCTCTTGCTGCAGCCTTTGCAAGCCCTCCCCCTTTTCCCCAGATCAGGCTTTCTGTGGCTGTCCAATCACAGACTTCCCAATGCAGCTCAATTAGAAGTGTTTGCAAAGCAGGTGCACTGAACAATTGCTGCCTCTTGAGTTTAGCACCACTGAGCTAATCAAATCAGGAAGTAACAGGACCTGCTGTCTGATTGGCAGCCAGGGATAACAATGTTAATTTATAAAAGTGCCAACTTTTATTGAAATCTGCACTTTTTGTAAAAAATAAATACATAAATAAATACATTTGAAAAAAGAGGACACACTCTTCACACAAATCATTTCAGCAAGCTAAAGTGCTTTGGAGTCTAGAGTGTCCTTTTAAAGTACATCAAGGTAAAGGTTGAATGAAAGTTTTATTACAAAAAGTAGTACAAAAAATCCAGATAAAAACACGTTGGCGGGGGGCGGAGCTTACCTGCCGAGCGAGCCAGACGTCCATGGCGGGAGCTCCCGCATCTAAAGCTCTGATTCTGGGCACTATGCCCGACCACCGGATCGTGCCGGCTGCGGACAACTACCCTCCAGCTCAGGAGGAGACGCTGAGTCCAGGGATACCTGACTCGGGGCTCCCCGCCGCTAAATCGTCCACACTGCAACCTGCAGCCTGCACGGGTGGGAGCCGCGGAGAGGCGGCCGATCTCCCGGTTCTCAGGCTGAAGAGGGGACACTCGCACATCGCCTCCCCCCCCCCCCCCCCCAAGGACAGGAGGGGGTTATCCTGGACCCCGCCAGCACAGGCGGCTTCAAACACTGACTGCACAGCAGATGCTGGAGAACCCTCTAGAGGGATAGTGACAGCAATGCCCAAGATGGCGGACATGCCTGGCCTTAACACACATGGCCGAAATAAACAGCAACCCGGCGCAGAAAGCCACACAGTAAAACCGAAGAAACCAGCGATACAGGCACAACCTGCAAAGAGCAGTACCCATGCCACCCCACCCAGGCACACCCAAGAGTTTAATAGACTCTGCATCAACCTTTGGATAAAGTTTCAAAACCGAGACAGAGCCTACAGATTGGCAATGCAAGCGGCAGCAGCATGGATCCGACCGGCGACCAGACGCCAAATAAGTGGGTACACACCAAGAGCTCCCAAAGCGACCTCCCGAAGGAAACAACGCCAGAAAGTTACCATTTACACGCTCGCAAACCAGAGCGGGACCGCCGGGCAAGCACGACCCACTCACTGCCCAGCAGCGGCGGAGCCTGCCGACCAGCGAAATGCTACCCGGAAACCAGGGACTCAAACTAGGGGCCACGCAGCTCCTCGGGATGCAGCAAGGCTCCCAACATGCGACGGACGCAGCCAGAAAGCCCCCCCAGGGCCCAGCGGAGATGATGTCCCGCCGAAGCATCGACCCTGCTGGCGAACCGCTAACTTGCTGGACTGTGATGTATACCCAGAAGACATAGGCTAATGGGACAATGGGCAGGCATCCATGGGGGGTTCTGTCTCCACATGGATTCCCCTAGGGGTCAGGGTCACTATCGGCACTCACCCACTCCTTGCTTAGGAGGTTTCCTTCCTGCATGTGTCCAGATCTTATTTACATTCTACTTCTACTGAGCACTTCTACCATGCTATACGCTATCCTGCTTTGAGCTTTTAACGTTATTGCCTACATGTGTTTACCGAAACCGTACTATGTTACTAGCTAGCCATATCTAAACCTAAGCCCAACTAGCAATGTTTTATGCATATATAGCCTAGCATGATGTATTCTAAAAAAACTGATGTCAAGCATATCCTATCACAAACAGTAAGAAAAGCTTACATTTTATCTTTGTCTACCCACTGTCTATAGTTCCTCTTAACAAAAACTAAAAAATGTGCTGATTATTCATATGCCACGTTATGTGTAATATGCCTGTTACCTTACTGCTTGTGACGGCTATTGTGGCTGAGGATGTTTATTGTTATACCATGCACAACAAAAAATAAAGAATTAAAAAAAAAAAAAAAAAACGGCAGAAGGAATTTTTTTTTGTTTTGTTTTGTGCTGCTATTTTTTAGGAGGTTGTTTCATTTCTTTGTTTTTCTTTTTTATTATTTGTTTTAAACCAAAACACTTACTAATTCTCTCTCTAATGTTCTTTAATGCCAACCCATCCCCCCCAAAAATTTAAATAAAGCATGTGTAGTATTTGAATGCATGGGCTATGTCACATTATGTTGTCCATTAGCCTTATAATAGTTGTGTAAGGAAAGCAAGCCAGGAACAAATGCATCCATGTGTACAGTGCAGAGCTGGTTAAAAATAATGGTTCCCATTTCCCTACATCCATGCTAAATCCCCTACCGGCATGGCATCTTCTGCAATAATGTCTGGTGGGAAATCTGGATCAAACGAGCTAGCACAGACTAGCTGAAATGTACCATCATCTATATAAAAATATATATTACTTATCAATTGCTGGTTGGTTGTTTGGAAAGCGTGCTTTGTCTGTCATGCAACATACATACTGTGTATTGTTCTCTTGACTTAACTGATAGCTGGCAAACGTAACTTTCTTAAGAAAATCATTTCATATAGGTATTATGTGGGTATTCAAATAAAAAAAAAAAAAACACACCCTTCAAAAATATCAATTAAAACAGTACAAAACCACTAATTTGAGCTTCTCTCAATGTCACACATCAAAACATGCAGTGTGACTAAAAACTGTTACATTTCCACGTACAGTAAATTAATAATAATGTAAATTTCATCCAAATTCAGGCAAAATTAACATTGCTAGTTAATGACAGAGCCAGGGAGAACCAAGTTGCCGGTACTTGAAGGACCCTCCATTTGTGTCAAACCTCTTGAAAATGGTTTGACACTAGTGATGTCACAAACATAAAATTTTCCGTTCGCGAACGGCGAACGCGAACTTCCCCAAATGTTCGCGAACTGGCGAATTTAAAATAGTCAGGCGAATTTTAAAACCCACAGGGACTCTTTCTGGCCACAATAGTGATGGAAAAGTTGTTTCAAGGGGATTAACACCTGGACTGTGGCATGCCGGAGGGGGATCAATGGCAAAACTCCAATGGAAAATTACATAGTTGATGGAGAGTCTGGTTTTAATCATAAATCACCTAACATTCCTAAATTGTTTGGAATAACGTGCTTTAAAACATCAGGTATGATTTTGTATCGATCAGGTAGTGTAAGGGTTACGCTCGCTTCACAGTGACAGACCAAACTCCCCGTTTAACGCACCGCAAACAACCGCAAACAGTCCATTTGCACAACCGCAAACTCCCCATTTGCACAAGGTTGGATATCAAGCTAGCCATGTCCCGTTCCTTCTCTTCACTGATGTCATTGAAGGTCTCTTCCTCCACCCAGCCACGTACAACACCAAGGGTCCCCGAAAGGGGACAACAAGCCCCCTGTATTATTTTTTTAAATGTACACTACTGTTACACCAGATATGAGTTGCACTGGTGTGACACTGTGCCCTGGCAGGCCTTGAAATGCACACATGTGACGGAAACTGACTGCTATTATATTACAGTCAAAATAGTTTTTTGTTTTTTTTAAATGCAAGCTATTGTGCCCCCAAAACGTTCATGTGTGGGGGTGCTGGAATGACGTGGGCCAATTGGAGCCTGAATCAACTTTTGGCTCCCACTGCCCCTTTAAGAGCGAGCTCGTGACTCGAGCCGTGCTCCTAGTGCCAGGCGGGCCACGTGACCGATCACTGCAGTCAGTGCACGCGGCTAAGTCAGAAGAGAAGATCAAGCCGCATTCGGCTCGTGTGGAGGCAGGAGTGATCCAGCCACGCGTGTCTCAAGCTTAGGACCCAGGTCGGTCCCAGGATAAGGTAAATACAGCCACAACCAGGGGCGGACTGACCGGTCGGGCACTTCGGACATGGTCCGAGGGCCCGGCCGGGAGGGGGGCCCGCCATCAGGGGGGCCCGGCCGCCCCTTTAAATGCTGCAGCCGCCTGAGCGCTCTCTTAAGAGCGCTCAGGCGGCTGCAGCTTCTCACCTCCCCTCCACGCGGAACAGGAGTTTCTGTTTCCTGTACCCGGCCGGACTGACCGGAAGGTGCACACTCAGTGTGTGTGCACCTTCCTATCAATCCGGCCGGCACCGCGGACGCAGAGCAGCTCGGCCACGCTACGGGGAGGGGGTAAAAAGAGAGAGGGAGAGAGGGAGGGAGTTAAGAGAGAGAGGGGGCGGGGGTAAAAGAGAGGGAGGGGGGGTTAAAAGAGAGAGGGGGGGGGTTGAGAGAGGGAGGGGAGGGGGGGTTGAGAGAGGGAGGGGAGGGGGGGTTAAAAGAGAGACAGAGGGGGGTTAAAAGGGGGGGTTAAAAGAGAGAGGGGGTTGTTAAAAGAGATGGGTTAAAAGAGAGAGGGAGGGGGGTTTAAAAGAGGGAGGGGGGGTTAAAAGAGAGGGAGGGGGGGTTAAAAGAGAGGGAGGGGGGTTAAAAGAGAGAGGGGTAAAAGAGAGAGGGGGGTTGTTAAAAGAGAGAGGGAGGGGGTAAAAAGAGAGAGGGGAGTAGGGGGGTAAAAAGAGAGGGGGGTAAGAAGAGGGAGAGGGGGTAAGAAGGGAGGGGGGAGTAAAGAGAGGGAGGGGGGTAAGAGAGGGAGGGGGGTTAAAAGAGAGAGGGGGGTAAAAGAGAGAGGGGGGTAAAAGAGAGAGGGGGGTTGTTAAAAGAGAGAGGGAGGGGGTAAAAAGAGAGAGGGGAGTAGGGGGGTAAAAAGAGAGAGGGAGGGGGGTAAAAAGAGAGGGGGGTAAGAAGAGGGAGAGGGGGTAAGAAGGGAGGGGGGAGTAAGAAGGGGGTAAGAAGAGGGGGAGGGGGGAGTAAAAGAGGAAGGGGAGAGTAAGAAGAGGGGGGAGGGGGGTAAGAAGAGGGGAGAGTAAGAAGAGAGGGGGGAGTAAAGGGGGTAAAAAGAGGAAGGGAAGTAAGAAGAGGGGGGAGGGGGGTAAGAAGAGGGGGAGGGGGAAGTAAGAAGAGGGGAGGGGGAAGTAAGAAGAGGGGGAGAGTAAGAAGGGGGAGTAAGAAGAGGGGGAGAGTAAGAAGGGGGTAAGAAGAGGGGGAGGGGGGGTAAGAAGAGGGGGAGGGGGGGTAAGAAGAGGGGGAGGGGGGAGTAAGAGGAGGGCAATTGCCCCCTCCCCTGTCCGCAGGCACCGTGCGGGCAGCCGTCAGGGGAGGGAGGAAGAGAGGACCCGGGAGCTCAGCCTGCAGCTCCTCTGGGTCCTTCTTGCGCGAGCACAGATCGTTGCCGCGGTTACCACGGCAACGTTACGGCTCTTGCGAGAGTAAACTCTAGCCCTGGAGCTACGGGCTAGAGTTCACTCTCAACACTGTGACCACCAGGTATTCCTGGTGGTCGCAGTGGTGAGAGTGAACTTTAGCCCCATAAACACACTGCCCCCACACACCATACACATTCACACACTGCCCCCACACACACCATACACATTTACACACATTGCCTCACACACACACACACACACACACATATACACTGCCCACCCATACACACACAGCCCCCCATACTAACATTGCCACACACATACACAGCCCCCTCGTACACACATTGCCCCACACACCCTACACATTCACACACTACACCCCCTCACACACACTGCACCCCTTACACATTGCACCACTGCTCCTATACCCTACTACAGCCTCATATCCCAGCAGACCCCAGGTAAGTTGTCAAACTGTTCTTAAACGGTTTGACTACTTACTCTGGGAGGGGGGCCCGGCCCTCCTGGCACCATAACGACTACACAGAGTAGTAGTGGCTATTGTGCATGGATTATTTCTTTAAATAATCTACGAGTGCCCCAGTAGCCAGCAAGCCAGCCAACCAGCCCACAGGCTGGCCAGTAGACAGCCAGCCAGCCTACAGGCCACCAGTTAGGCTTAAAGCCAGCAAACCCACAGCCTGACAACCGCAGCCAGCAAGCCACAGCCTGCCAGCCAGCAAGCCACAGCCAGCAAGCCACAGCCTGCCAGCCGCAGCCAGCAAGCCCACAGCCAGCAAGCCGCAGCCAGCAAGCCCACAGCCTGCCGGCAGTAGCCAGCAAGCCCACAGCCTGCCAGCAAGCCCACAGCCTGCCAGCCGCAGCCAGCAAGCCCACAGCCTGCCGGCAGTAGCCAGCAAGCCCACAGCCTGCCGGCAGTAGCCAGCAAGCCCACAGCCTGCCGGCAGTAGCCAGCAAGCCCACAGCCTGCCGGCAGTAGCCAGCAAGCCCACAGCCTGCCAGCAAGCCCACAGCCTTCCAGCAAGCCCACAGACTGCCAGCCAGCAACAGTAATTAAGGTAAGAGGAGCCAACTTGGCCTAGGTATCAGCTATGTTGTGTTGCTATATTGTGAATAGGAACCAGAGTGTTGGAGAGACCCCCCTCCAGGCCCCATTAGACTCCATTGTAGTCTCTAATGGGACCTGGAGGAAATTCTTTCTAACACACTCTCTAAAGGACACTGAGATAGCCTCTGCTAGAATGCTCCCCCCCTCCATGGCCCATTAGCCCTCAATTGTAGTCTCTACTGGGGCCTGGAGGCGACTGTTTCCAGCAGGGACACTGAGATGGCCTCTGTTAGAAAGACCCCCTTCCAAGCCTATTAGACTCCATTGTAGTCTCTAATAGGGCCTGGAGGGGATTCTTTCTAACACACTCTCTAAAGGACACTGAGATAGCCTCTGCTAGAAAGACCCCCCTCCATGGCCCATTAGCCCTCAATTGTAGTCTCTACTGGGGCCTTGAAGGGATTATTGCACTTTTGTTCCTTGTGTCTTAAGATTGTGTAGGGTGTGGCTGGAGGCGGTGCATGGAGGCGCGACATGGGTGGCGCTTGCTGCGGAGTATGGGTGGGGCCTGTAAGGGGGCCCTTGATTTATTTTGCCCGGGGGCCCTGAGGGTTCTCAGTCCGCCCCTGGCCACAACCACTTATTCCAATCACACACCTTTCCTAACGTCCTATCCCATTAAAAGCATATTACCGCGTATTTAATAAAACAGATAGACCCCCTACTTCATCTAGGTTACCGATCGATGGTTCGATATTCTGAGCCCTCTCTGATTTACTGAACACGACTATTCGATATTCCCACAAATTTTATTTAGCGTTTTATGTTTGTTTGAGACCACCTTAAAAATATTGGATATCGCTAAAAATCATGATCACTATATACTTTCTCTACAAACCTCTAAAACAAACCAAACTACTCATCCATCCGCTATACCACTTTATCCCACCTAGAACTAGTGCCCAGTTAAAATACTTGACTCTTACTTACCCACACTCAGTCATGCCACACACATTTCACCACTACTCTCACTGAATCCCTCTGACTACGGCTAAATTCATCTTCTACATCAGAACACTACTCCTAAGGTTGGGTTGTATCCATGTCTCGGGTCTTTCATTTAGAATAGGGGCAGCTTCGGTCTCCTTCAACACTGACACTGCATATTATTAAAAGATTGGGCAGATGGAAATCCTCAGTCTACAACCGATATATTCTTCATCCCGAGAAAGAAATGAGGAAAGCTTTTAAAAGTTTGGCTTTGTAAATTTGATGCAATAATTGTGTTTTTCTTTAATACCTTTTCACCCTCTTTGCATGAACCCGATTTACATATATTACTAATATGTTTCTGAACATATATATTATATTATTCACTCACTCACTCACTCTCTAGGCCGGCCTAAGACATCATGCTGCCTAGGTCCAACGATAAATGACTATGGGGGATAATGTATAATAAACACAGGTTACTGGCTATGGGAGGGATAATGTATAATAAGCACAGGTTACTGGCTATGGGAGGGATAATGTATAATAAGCACAGGTTACTGGCTATGGGGGGATAATGTATAATAAACACAGGTTACTGGCTATGGGAGGATAATGTATAATAAACACAGGTTACTGGCTATGGGAGGGATAATGTATAATAAACACAGGTTACTGGCTATGGGATGATAATGTATAATAAGCACAGGTTACTGGCTATGGGAGGGATAATGTATAATAAACACAGGTTACTGGCTATGGGAGGGATAATGTATAATAAACACAGGTTACTGGCTATGGGAGGATAATGTATAATAAGCACAGGTTACTGGCTATGGGAGGATAATGTATAATAAACACAGGTTACTGGCTATGGGAGGATAATGTATAATAAGCACAGGTTACTGGCTATGGGGGATAATGTATAATAAACACAGGTTACTGGCTATAGGGGATAATGTATAATAAACACAGGTTACTGGCTATGGAGGATAATGTATAATAAACACAAACACAAAAAAAAAAAGAATGCAGCTTCAGAATTAATCTAAATTGTATGCTGTCTAGGAGGTGGGAGGGTCTGGGAGGGAGGGTCTGCTGCTGATTGGCTGGAATGTGTCTGCTGACCGTGAGGTACAGGGTCAAAGTTTACTCAATGATGACGAATAGGGGGCGGACCGAACATCGCATATGTTCGCCACCCGTGGCGAACAAGTTATGTTCGCCAGGAACTATTCGCCAGCGAACCGTTCGGGACATCACTATTTGACACAAAATCAGGGAATGGATCCAACAGTCTCTTGGCACCATAACCACTACGATGGGGTGCAGTGAATCTTGTGCTTAGAGAATCTCTTTAAGCTGTTTTAAAAGTATAACTTTCTACTTTCAAGCTGAAGAATCTTGAAACCCTAAAATGCAAAAAACAAAATCATGTTTAGAGAAGTGGCTGCTCCCACAAACTGCTGATGGAAACAAGCCAAAAAAGTTCCCGACATAGATAACAAATACATATAAAGGAAAACAAGGAGAGTTATGAGCCATCTATTCTCTGACGTGACTTATACATATCAATTAGTATGTGGGCACATTGCTGTTATTCAAATAATTGATACCTATGAAGAATTTCTCTGCAGTATAGCTCACTGTAGGAAACCGGAGCAGATTATTCCATTATTAGCATCTGGAGTACAGTGGCGGTTAATCAGCCACAGGCTGACATCCAGGAATAGTTTTTTGTTGAGTGTAAACAAGTCTTCATTAAACTGGGAATGTATTCCAGCAGCTGTCAATGGTGGTTTCTTTGGATTCCCATTTTGTTAAAACTCGTAACAATGCCAACCGCATCCAAACATCCACATAAACTGCCCATTTACAGCATGCCTGGGAGTTGGCAGATGCTGCTTCTTGCAACTGTAATGATGCTAAAAGGAATCACCGTATTGTACATGGTGTGGGCTCCTCTCTAGCACTTGGCAGTCGCCTTTATATCTACGCTCCAAGAATGAGAGTGTGCTTGTGCACAGCCCACTCCTTCATTACTCAGCCTGTTCTGTGCACACACTGGAGAATAGCAAATAGGAAACTGCATATATGGATGAGACATCTTAAAGAAATACTTTTTTTTTTTTCTTCAATAAATACTTGACTTCAATTTCCAAAGAGTAAAGAAAAATACGACACAACATTTAGGACATTTATTCTTGAAATAAAGGGATGTAAGACACTTTTTTTTTTTTTTTTTAATTCTTTATTTTATTTGTGCATGGTTTGACAATGAGCATGCAGAGCCACGACAGCTGCTGCAAGCAGTTTCAGAACATCACAAAACGTGGCAGATTAAACAGCACAGTTTTCTATTTTCATCTTGAAATGACCGAGCTATAAGACAGTAGTGGATTATGATAAACACGCTAGGCTATGTGCGTACATATTAAAGTCGTTGTCGCTTGGTGTGACAGTGTGGTCTGTTACGATGCTTGACGTGTCAGGTAAGCTGTTTAAAGCTAGGACCACATTGCAAGTGGACATTCTCGCTATGTTGTTGTATGACATGCTGCAGTGTGGTTGCGTTGTGCTGGTTGTGCGTTGCCTGTAGGGTAGCAATAATTATACGGGTGTGTGCATATGAGTGTCATACGGTTATTACACAAGATAATATACAATACATGTCACAGAAGAAATCAAAGCAGGTCGCTGTAGAAGATCTGTCACCCTGATGTATCATGGAGGTTTCCCATGTTTCTGCCGTGAGACAGGGCTGACTTCATAGTGTTTCCGAGTCCAGACAAACCGGAGGAGTGAAATGGTTAACCGATACCTGCTCTGCAAGTACTCAGTGTCAGGTTGCAATCGTCCGTCAGAGCAGGTATCCTGGCATAGTCCATCCGCGTTGTCCTTTGAGTTCCTTGCCGTGTTCCCTTGCTGTGGGACTTGCCAATGTCGGTTGTCTGGAGGCTGGAGTCAGGTCTAGTCGGGAGCTCGGCCTCGGTCCCATGTGTTTGCTGTTTTCGGGGTGTTGCATGTTGAGTGGCAGTATGGTGCAAGGTGGTTCTTTGTGCAGGCGTAGCTCGCTCGGTGGCTGGTTCTGACATCCCATGTGGAAGTTGTCATGGGACGATGTTTCTTCCCCCCGGTGCGTTCTCCTTACTACGCTCTTTGGGGTCTCTTGTGCCACTCAGCTTCGGCATGTGTGGCTGCTGGAAAAGGGTTGTTCGCCCCTTTTTTGTTACAGGGCCAGGGTGTTGGGGTTCCGTTGTCTCCCATGAGCGTGGAGATGGTGCAGGTCTCCTTCCCGCCACCCGCGCACATGGCGCCCGCCATCTTGGTAGCCGTTCTCAGGCCTCCAGCTCCCTCAGCGTTATCCTGAGAGGGGCCTCCGGGTGAGGACTGGGATAACCCCCGCCGGTCCAAGGGGGGAGGAGGGGGTCCGGATCCACTTGCAGGTGCGCCTCGAGCTGGGAACCGTGGTGCAGGATAGTGGGGCAGCGGCCCCGTTCGTGGCGACGAGAGTATCTCCTCCCGGGGACTGTAGCTCTCTGAGCCAGCCTCTCCCGGTGTCCAGCAGTCCCTGTGTTCTGGGCACCATCGTTGACGGTCTGATTGTGTATAATAAGGCATTATTGTAAAGCATTAATGTCGGTGGTTTGCAGGAGCTGCTCTTGTGTGCGACTGTCCAGCTCGGCGGTCCGGCCCCGCCCCCCGGGATGTAAGACACTTTTTAATATTTACTTTGGCTGAGATCATCAAGATCGATCCTTCAGGACAGCATTAGGAGAGTAGGGCATGTGTGTGGCAAAATGGCATGCAGCGCCAATCAGAGGATCTTTAGGAGACCATCTGACAGAAATAGTGCAGTTTTACTTCACTATTTCCTGGACGTGTCTCTAGTGCAGGGGTTCTCAACCCAGTCCTCAAGGACCCCCTACCAGTCCAGGATTTAGGGATTACCTGGGTTTGTCTAAGGTTTTTAGAAAAAGAAAGAAAAAAACACCTTAGACTCTAAGGTGTTTTTTTTCCCCTTCTTTTTCTAAACACCTTAGACACACCCAGGTAATCCCTAAATCCTGGACTGGTAGGGGATCCTTGAGGACTGGGTTGAGAACCCCTGCTCTAGTGGCTGTCAGCATGAACAGTATGGTGACCGAGCTGCTTTAAGTAGGCGTTATTTGTGTAATTGTGAAGGTATTTAAAACAAGTGGCAAATATTTTATTTAGGCAAACCTATTTATAAACACATTGATTGCTGTTTAAACATATTATAGTGTGACTGATTGCTACAGAGCACTGTAATAGACTCCTGTGCACTGCACATGACAGTGGATTTAGTGGTATGCTGTGCTACACTTATACCCACCTCTCATTACTGAGTGAGTTTTATCTCTTAGGAGTTCTGATAACACACTCAAACACAGGAACGAAGAAATTGGTTCAGAATATAACATGTTCTATGTTCCTATTCATATAGGGTATGGACGTCTAATGGGTTAAAAAAAACAGATTGCAGTTTGCTATGCTGTACCATGAAACGTCTGGAATGTGGGTGTTTAATTAGATGATTGAGGGTCTGCATATGTGTTCTTATATGGCCAGAGTTTTAGTTAAAAGTTCTGATGTCATGATAGTGGTGTCTATAAATGAAGAGTAGACAAAGGACCATGTTCTAATACTCTTCAATTGTTACCCAGACTATCTAGAGAAAGATGATTACTCTCCATCACACATCTCTCTCTCTGTAACATCACTAACCTGTACCATCTGGTAATTTTTTACATATGTATTACTGTTTGCATTGTGAATAGAATAAATGTATATATTTTTAATAAAGAACATCAGATTGCATCTTAAAGGACCACTATAGTGAGAGGAAAACATACTCGATTTCCTGGCACTATAGTGCCCTGAGGGTGCCCCCACTACTGCCGGGCTGGATGGAGAGGAAGGGGTTAAATTTACCTCTTTTTCCAGCACCAGGCAGGGAACTCTCCTCCTCCTCTCCTCCTCCTTCTCGTCGTCATCGGCTGAATGCGCATGCGCGGCAAGAGCCACGCGCGCATTCAGTCAGTCCATAGGAAATAATTCTCAATGCTTTCCTATGGACGCTGAAAATCACAGTGAGAAGCGCGGAAGCGCCTCTAGCGGCTGTCAATGAGACAGCCACTAAAGGCTGGATTAACCCTATTATAAACATAGCAGTTTCTCTGAAACTGCTGTGTTTATAGAAGAAAGGGTTACACCTAGCTGGACCTGGCACCCAGACCACTTCATTAAGCTGAAGTGGTCTGGGTTCCTATAGTGGTCCTTTAATATTTTTGGTTGATATAGAAATATATAATGAGCCATTAATATAAGAAGATATATACATTACACAGACATATGCCAATCACCCATCTACATATTTATTACAGGTCAAAAGATGAACACTTCATTGGCATGTAAATAGATCCATCAACATTTTCCATTTGGAAGCCTACTTTTCAGTTTTAATGACAGACCATAATAGTTCCGAAACCCATATTCCCCTGGCATGGAAATTCCTGGTATTTTGATAAGAACAGGGTTAAAGGAGAACGAGGTCTCAATCAATACTTGGAGATCCCCCTCTTTCAGCTAGGACCATATTTAGTGACTCATCGCATCCCTGAGTGCCCTCCTACAGACTATGTTGGGCTTTGCCAGCTGCACAGGATTCAGCACTGTGTGAATGATAGGGATAGGGTAGTTTGCTTATCTTTTTCTAGCGCTGCGCAGGTCTGGTCATGGCTGGCTCTGCCTCTTTGAATGATTTCAGCAATTCTGATGACCGAAGCCAATCCAATGCTTTCCCATAGGAAAGCAGGGGGCGGCTAATGCACACGCACAACAAAATGTCACACTGCACCAATCAGCATCTCCTTATAAAGATGCATTGAATCAATATATCTCTATGGTAAACATTCAGCGTTTTCATGCAGAGCGTGGAGACGCCAAACGTCAGTGCTGCATATTATACCTGTCCCAGGAAGCATCTCTAGTGGCCATCTGATTGCAGTGTTTACATTGAAAAGCCCGCAGGGACAGGGAGTAGACACTAGAACACCTACATTAAGCTGTAATTGTTCTGGTGACTATAGTGTCCCTTTAAAGTTAGCAATGTTAGCCATGTTTAGGCCCAGTGTTTGCTGGTTTGAATTAGAACTAACAAATCTGTGACCAAGCCTCACTTAATTGGCTGTTCTTGTCGATTTACTGGGGTGTGAGCTGGAAAGATTTGGATTCAGATGTGCAGTCAAGCCATCACTATCAATAGTGTCAAGCCAACCAGATTGCCTGCAAATTCTTTCAGGTACCATACTCCTGGCAATTTTGAAATCATGCAATAAATTCAGTTGTGGAAATAAGACTAATTGGCTAGAGAACCCATGACTGGCTATTTTATCTGTACAGACTATCAGCGTACATTTGTAGAATACAGCTTTACTGAAACTATGTAGCCTAGTAAAACCTGTTTTTTGACAGGCAAGGAGTGGGCAACAAGGTGTTCCCAATCATTGAATGAAATTCAGCTGTGTACTCTGTGTGCAGTTAAAGGAACATTTCTCACAATGGAATCTGAAAATCATTCCAGATTGCAGCACAAAGGCTGATTGAGTGGGGATTCCTGGAATCATTCTGGCAGCCGACACTATGAAAATGAAAATGAAAATTAATTCTACATGTTTCTGTTAGTGTTCTATCTTTGGAACTGGAGACATGCAAGCTCACATTTATATTACCTATAAACAGATAGACCAACAGCAATGTGGGAGAGACAAATAATGTTTACACTTGCCTCCCATAGCAACACAGTCTAGCGGCCACACCTGAAATATTTTTACATTGCAGGGCAGATTTATCAAAGTGTCACTGACACTTTTGTGTGTCATTTTTAGCAAAACATATTTAATCTGTTGGGGGAAGGGGTTCCTTTGTTATTTTTATTGTACACTAAACATCACTGTTGAGTTTACATCATTTGTTAGAGATTTATCAATCTTTTTGCCATGTTTTCCATCAAAAAAAGTTTTCGTTTGCACTTTTCTTTGATCTACCACTCTAAATTTGGATGTCTTATAAAAAGGAAATTTCTGTGAAACCGAGCCACATTTACGATGAGGAGAAGTGTAACTTTGTATATCACTTTTAGAACATTAACAAATATCATCAAAATAACGCAGAATTACTGTCACTTTTCAGAACAATTTCATTAATCGCTTTCTCTGTGTCACCAGATTGAAATCTTTAACATATCGGATGCGTGCTACAAAAATAGGACATACATGAGTAATTTTTGGACTGGGGAGCATCATAATGAGACATGATTCCTCCAATAAATTTTGCTGAGGCCCTTTATGGTGATACAATGTTACTTTATGCCATTTGGCCTGCATGATACAAGATTACATAAACTTTAACCCCTTAAGGACCAAACTTCTGGAATAAAAGGGAATCATGACATGTCACACATGTCATTGGTCCTTAAGGGGTTAAAGGAACACTATAGTCACCTAAATTACTTTAGCTAAATAAAGCAGTTTTAGTGTATAGATTATTCCCCTGCAATTACACTGCTCAATACACTGCCATTTAGGAGTTAAATCACTTTGTTTCTGTTTATGCAGCCCTAGCCACACCTCCCCTGATTGACAGAGCCTGTATGAAAAAAAAAAATGGTTTCCCTTTCAAACAGATGTAATTTACCTTAAATAATTGTATCTCAATCTCTAAATTGAACTTTAATCACATATAGGAGGCAGGGTCTAGCAAGCAATTAACATAGCAGGGATAAGAAAATCTTAATTAAACAGAACTTGCAATAAAGAAAGCCTAAATAGGGCTCTCTTTACAGGAAGTGTTTATGAAAGGCTGTGCAAGGTCACATGCAGGGAGGTGTGACTAGGATTCATAAACAAAGGGATTTAACTCCTAACTGGCAGAGGATTGAGCAGTGAGGCTGCAGGGGCATGTTCTATACACCAAAACTGCTTCATTAAGCTAAAGTTGTTCAGGTGACTATAGTGTCCCTTTAGGAATTAAAGGGTTACTCCAAGCACCATGACCAGGTTAGTGATTTGAAGTAGTCACGGTACTTTGAGTCTGCATGTGCTGCAAGGGCAAACAGCCAGACCAATCCCATCACAGCACCACGTGTGTGAGTTGATGGGGGAGTTGTAACCATGAGTGTTAGTGGGGTTACCTTGCAGGGAACAGCTATTAGCCTACGTTGCTCTGTCTCCCCTCCTCCACAGAAACACTGGGAGAAAGTGATCTAATATGTCACTTCCTCTATGATAACCGTGCGGGGGAGGGGGGGGGGGGAGGAAGAGGCAACTGACAGTGTACCTTAAATAGTGTTGGGCCACTAGTTTATGTGTAACATGTATCATACTAGCCTTCTTGTCCCAAATGTTTCTCCTACTATTAATATGTACTTGTTGCTTCTCATGTACAAGGGGAATATTGTTCCTTGTATTGTGTGATGCTCTGGTTATGGACCCAGCCTTGTCTAACTACCTTGTCTTCTATACTCCTTGACATAGCCTGGTATTTTATTCTTGTGTACTTATGGAATTATGCATAGCAAGACCACTTACTGTTATCTCACATATATATTATTATTCTTATTATAGCCAAATTTACCACCCTAACTCCTCCCACAGTTTTTACACTACATAGACAGTAATATACGTGCGGATTGTTCCCGATTGGTGTGCTATTACTTTGTGGAACGTTTCGCCGAATGGTTCACGGAATATCGTCGTTCTTGTGGCGAAATTTGTCCCATAGGAATGAATGGCAAAGCTAGAGTGGGAGCTGGCAAAAGCTGAAAAATCAGGACATGATTTCTAAACTGCCACCACTCCCTCATTTTCAAGCCCACCTTGTATATCAAAACGTTCAGCCATCCCTGCTGTCACTAAAAATGTCCACGGTTAAGCCATAGTCCGAATAGTTTTCACAATATGACCATTTGTTTGCAACTCACGCCGTCCATTGACATTCATTGAAACTCCACTGTAGCCAGCTCAAATTTGAAGGGCAATTTCTAAACTGCGACTGTGCCATCATTTTTAATACTTCAGAGACATACTATGCATCACAATGTAGGTCTGGGTCTTGTGATTCTCACAATATAAAACTCTTCAATGTAGGATTTAAGGTTTTTAAAATACGACCGTTTGAAGATGCCAACCGCCAAAATACTCTGACCTGTGCCAGGCTGGAGCAGCAAGTGATGTCAAAGACAGGGCCTTTTGTACACCTGCTAATGTTTTTATAACTGTATGTTTTGATGTAACTGTGAAGCACTTTGGGCAACAACGTTGCAATTAAATGTGTTATATAAATAAATAATAAGTTACTCCGCCCACTCCAGTTGTAGACTACTGGTGGAGGCAAGAACACTTCACACAATTTCCCCAGAAATTGTAGCTTTTCTAGTTGCAACTGCTCTGTTCTTGATGATAGATCTAGGAGAAACTATCTCAAAACTAGAGGCATGCCAAACACCATTATTATAGAGCAGCTTCCACATTACATACAGCACCTTTTGGCATTAATCCTACCTCCGAGCCCAGCTAGGAAGCTTACTAATGATGGAACATGCTGCCTACCGATCTAAAGCAGTGAAGTGATTTCACAATGCGAGTGCCCTGTGACATCAGTGCTGGGAGCTTTGCATGGATTCAAGGCCAATAAAAGGTGAAGAATTCTTCATATCTAGAATTGGTAATGTGATATATTTATAAGATTAGCAACAAAAATCTTACAATGCATTTGGATGAGTATTTATACTTTTTACTTTACTGTCCCTTTAAGATTAAATTATTTCCACCATCATATGAATAACAAAACCAGACATGATAGGGTAGGATGTTGATTTGTTGATTTTTACAATGAAAGATTTGTAGCAGTGTACTCTCCCAAAAGTTTTGTTCATATTTAGCCCAAACAAGCCAGTGAAATTAATAAATCTAATTATAGGACTAAATCCACATAGCAAACCACATGTAAGTGGTCAATGGGAATAATGCATCTAGAACATTGTACAAGGCAAAACACAGACTTGCTAGTGTAGTATTTTTATACAATCCATCTACTGTGTGAACGAAAGCACATTGCTCTAATATACAACCTCAGGCAAATGATATAAAAACACCTTGTGGGTTTAGGGGACTAGAGTCATCTACAATATATGTACGATCCCCCTTCTCACAGTAGTCTCAGTAAAGGTATGGAGAGAGCTGCTGTGCGAGTGCGCTGAATAATACCATTGGAGGAGATGACCTGGCAGTGTGGAAAAGTGATACTTTTCAATCAGATCCCTGTTCGCAAAGCTACATTGCAAGTGGATGGGAGTTACATTTCCAATCAAGCATCGATATATATATACGAACACATATACTAAAGTGTGAATTGTTAGGAATTTAAAGTGAATTTCAGAGATTTTTTACAGTTTTACTTTTTGGTCTTGTAAAAGTAAAACTCTGTTTGAATTCTCATCAATTCTTATTTTAGTGAAACGCTCTGATAATGTCACATGTAGAAGAATTTTTGTATAGGGTCTTTGTTATTTTTAAGCACTTTTTTTTTCCTGCCCTAAACTCATTTAGTCAACGAGTCCTCTACAACTTAAAATGTCCATTACCTTTGTGATCTTATTTATAACCTTGATTACAATAATACAGTTATTCCTGATCCTCAATGTTCTTTTTCCATTTCCCCAATCACTAGGTTCTTTCTCTAGGGGCCTATTAATGCTCCCTTCCATTTGTAGTTGATGTAATAATTGAAACTTGACCTGTGTCACATTAAAATCACAACGGTTCCAATTTCAAGCTATGAAAATTTTGGCTTCAATCAAAAAGAGAGTAATTATTATTTGGTCTCTTTTTTTAAGATTGGGCCAATTTATGTGCAATAACATTAAAGTTTAATTTACATAAATTGAAGATAATACTTTGCATTCATGACCAGAGAGGAGCTACCTTCTTGCAAAACTACCAGATATAGAGGTAACTACCTTTTTTCTACAATGCATCTCCAACAGTATTTACTATAATAGGAAGATAATTTTGCCATTCTTGTTGTCCTAAGGTCAATTAGTTACTTTTTTCCTCTTTTTCTTGTACCACAAAATGTATGTTAAGTCCACACTCAGGCTCATCTACTCGCAATTAATCTTGGCTAAACATAAAGCTTGAGTGTCACTTGCAAGCTAGAATACAATTACTAGGTAGAATCTTTTCATTTTGTCATGCATGCATGGCAGCCTCAATGCTTTCCTATGGGAAAGCACTTGATTGGCTGAGATCATCAAGTTTGATAATCTCAGCTAAGGGCGAGGAGCGTGGGCGGGGCCAGTCACAACCAGACCAGCGCGGCACTGGAAAAACATGAGTAAACTCACTTTTTTTTTCAACTGGAGGTGTGGGAACTAAACCGCTACTTAGACCCATATTGTCAGGAATACACATTTGTACTCATGACAGTATAGTGTTCCTTTAAGCAAGCTTCTGGGGAGAGAATTTATAATAACATTAAAATCAAACACTGTTAACAGCACAGTTCAAACACAGCACTCATGCTGATCTGGGATGCCAGAAAAATTGTCAGTATCCGAACAGCTATGCCTTCAGTCCTACTCTGATTCCTGTGACCCTTGTCCTATCACTGAATTTAAAAAGTTATGAAGTTATAAAACTGCATTGTTTGTTTCTATACAAATGTTAACACATTTTAAAGAATATTAAAGTATATTTACTAAAAGCTCAATCACACATGTTGCGTATTTGATTGGAATGTTCCAGTAACATTATACCAGTTTCCGTAAACCTGTTATTCTATGTTATCTAGTTCTAACAACACACAAAGCTTGTTCTAGGTAAAACGAACACACAAACATAGTGTTTGAGGAAGGTCACATTCGTTTAGCATATTGTAAAAAAAAAAATTACCACATTTATAGGAAAAGTGTTGTGGTTTTATGAAAGAAAACTATTTGATTGTTGTGAAAAAAAGAGGAAGTCACTTTACACCATTGAATAAACTATAGACAATCACCTATAAATTGTGTTAATCTTTTTTCATGATGCTTGGTTTTCTTCTAAAATTTATATAAAAGTTTGATATTTTTGATATATTAGAAATCCAGTTCAGAAAATGCAAAGCCAGGGCAAACATTGCAAATGAAAAGGATAAATAGAAACATTGTTTTATTTCTTCTATGCATACTTTCTCTATGCTGACTGCCAAGTCACTAGTGTAAAGGACAGAGCTTAGAACAATGATTGACAGATAAAGAAGATGTAGCCACCCAGTTGCAGGATAAAGAAGTGTGGATTCATATATTTAATGTTTTTTCCACACCTCATAAATACATGCGTAATAAATATAGGGATAAGCATAGAGACAGAATATTAAAATCCTGGGTAGTGGCAGTTCCCCTTTAAAGGGACACTATAGTCACCAGAACAACTACAGCTTATTGAATTTGTTCTGGTGAATAGAATCATTACCTTCAGGCTTTTTTTGCTGTAAACACTGTCTTTTCAGAGAAAATGCAGTGTTTACATTACAGCCTGCTGATAACTTCACTGGCCACTCCTCAGATGGCTGTTAGAGATCCTTCCTAGGTGATAGCTGCATTAAATGCATCCAAACATTCAGTGACCCTCCCTCAGCATGCAGACACTGAACTTTCCTCATAGAGATTCATTGATTCAATTCATCTTTATGAGGAGATGCTGATTGGCCAGGGCTGTGTTTGAATCATGCTGTCTCTGCCCCTGATCTGCCTCTTTGTCAGTCTTAGCCAATCCTATGGGAAAGCATTGTGATTGGATCAGGCCACCACTTCTGATTATGTCAGCAGACTGCTTGTTTTTCTGAGTCTAACAGCATGCAGAGTTACAGCTTCAGGCTTGAATACACTAAGATTTTTACTACATTTATGGAGGCATGATGGGCCCAGGGGGGGCTAGATGGTGGTTTTAACAACACTATAGGGTCAGGAATACATGTTTGTGTTCCTGACCCTATAGGGATCCTTTAATAATAACCATTACATTAGAATTTGAATTTTTTTTAGATGGAAAAATTATAATTGCTTATTAGTTGAAAGGGCAATAATAGTTAAATTACACAATGACAGCAAGTTTTGTCTAGGTTTTACATACTTTTATAGTTAAAAAATATATATTTTTACAAAAAAAAATTAAAAAAAATACTGCAGTTTAAAGCAAAACTTTCAATTCTATGACTTTGACAATTCCTCATTCCTTTAAGTGCTACCGTAATAGGGACACCACATTCACCAGAACCTTTGAGGTAGAGCTAGCGACACAATCACACCACTCACGCGTCCCCTTTACCTCCCTCCCAGTCAGGATGGAATTACAAGTGTCCCAAAGTGTTAAAGGGAAACTCCAGTGCCAGAAAAACGATCCGTTTTTCTGGCACTGGAGGGTCCCTCTCCCTCCCACCCACCAATCCCCGGTTACTGAAGGGGTGAAAACCCCTTCAGTGACTTACCTGGGACAGCGGCGATGTCCCTCGCCGCTGTCTCCGCCTCCGCGACGCTCCTCCTAGTGATTACGTCGGCCGGTGGGCGAGACTAATCTCGCTCACCGGCCGAGGAGACCTAATGCGCATGCGCGGAAATTCCGCGCATGCGCATTACGTCTCCCCATAGGAAAGCATTGAAAAATCATTTCAATGCTTTCCTATGGGGTTTTGAGCGACGCTGGAGGTCCTCACACAGCGTGAGGACGTCCAGCGACGCTCTAGCACAGGAAACCTGTGCTAGAACCCAGGAAGTGACCTCTAGTGGCTGTCTAATAGACAGCCACTAGAGGTGGAGTTAACCCTGCAATGTAAATATTGCAGTTTATGAAAAACTGCAATAATTACACTTGCAGGGTTAAGGGTAGTGGGAGTTGGCACCCAGACCACTCCAATGAGCAGAAGTGGTCTGGGTGCCTACAGTGTCCCTTTAATGTCCCCCTAAATATAGAACTGTTGGGCTGAGGCATATCTACTGTAAATAAGACCCTTGTGGCCTCTGTCCAAACAGCTGACACCTATATTCCTGATAACTTTACCATAAAATCAGTTTGAAAGTACAAGCTGTATGTAAAGTGTGTTTGTGTGTGTGCTGGCTGTGTGTGATATGTGTTTGGTAGCTGTATGTGATGTGTATGGTCATGCTCAGTGCAGCCCCCACCTACTTGACTTTTGTCAAGAAAGAGGGCTCTGATCCTGGGGGTCATACTCCCTAGTGGTACAGCATGGGTTAACCCTGGCTGGTGGCCTAGCGAGGGTCCTGAGTTCCAGATACTCCTGCGGGAAGGGCAGGTGGCAGAGCATGAGTCAGAGTTCAAGTCAAGCTCACTAGAGAGCGCCGGTCCACAAGGGAGCAATTACGGATGTCTACACACTACAGAGGTCCAAACCTCACTCTGCCAGCTCTGATCCGCCACCAGTGAAGCTCTACCACTTGTCACTTACCACAGGGCTAAAAAAATAAAGCAAAAATAAAGCAAACTGAAGTGGTAGAGGTTAACACAGTGAAGGGG